>NC_055996.1:49796364-50478860 GCF_018446385.1 Zingiber officinale | reverse complement strand
CCCCATCAAGATATAAGATATGAACGCATATAATCTATCCTACCCCCTTGAATGACCCTATTTTACCCTCAAGATCATCCCTTAAACGTCCTTACACGGGCTTGTCTGTCACGAACGTATTGGTGCGGGAAGCATTCGACGATCGAACTCGTGCTTTGATAATGAAAAAGGGTTCAAAGTTAAGTTGTTTTGTAATCTAACAGTTTGAATGAGATTGCAGGAAAGTCCTAAGTGTACTTAGGCAAAATTCCTAACTGCGGTTAGGCAGGTGGAAAACCCTAGGGGGTGGTAACCCTAGGTTATAGGGGGTGGTAACCCTATGCAGAAAGTCTTGGCTGGTCGAGGGCTTTAGGCAAAAGTCCTAGGGGGTGATAACCCTAGGTGAAAAGTCCTGGTATCGTGAACCAGGTAGAAGACTGGATGGGTCGGGGAGCGGGCATCCAGCAGAAAGTCCGAAAGCATCGAGCGCCAAGCAAAAGTCTAGCCGATCTGGAGGATCATGCTCGCATTAGGTAAATCTCTCGAGAGGAGTAAGTGAGGATGCGTTCCCCGTAGAGGGAACAATATGCGTCGGGTCGACCTAGGGTTTCCGGTAAGAAATTCAAAGTCAGACCCGGACAGTCCGGAGATTGTCAATATTTTATTTATGACTATTATGTGCTAACTTTGTTTTGTAGGGTATGTGTTTGGGACTAACACATTTTGCAGGAACAAACGAGCATGTCAGACCTTGGATGAACAATGTCTGAGGCACCTCCATGGAGTTTGGAGGCGCCTCGGGTGCAGAGTGTCAGCTGGCTACGAAGAGGAGCTGGAGGCGCCTCAGACAAGGGCTTGGAGGTGCCTTGGAGTGGCCATAGAGGCCCCTTCAAGTGGATCAGAGGAGAAAAGTTCAGTACTGATCCACGCGGCTGACTCGGCGTGTTGGAGGTGCCCTGGATGGTGTTGGAGGCACCTCCAACAGGCTATATAAGGGGGTTTCGAGCAGCAAGTCAGGATATTCAATTTCAAAGCAACCTTTCTACATCCTACTACTCAAGAGATGCCCAGAAGTGCTGTAGCAACACCCCGACGACCCGGAGCTCTAATTTTACTAATCTTGTTGTCGGTATAATTTATTTTTAGTACACTTAATTGTAAACTCTTTATTGTACCAAACTTTTGATATTATAGTTGTTGCCCACTAGAAGCGATCAACGATCACGGGCCTTGGAGTAGGAGTCACCACAGGCTCCATACCAAGTAACCACCTTGTGTTAGCATTCGTTCTTTTCTTTTCCGCTGCGTTTGTCTGCTCGATAAGTTTTAAATCGTACGAAATAGCCACGAGCGCTATTCACCCCCCCTTTAACGCTTCTCGATCCAACAATTGGTTTCAAAGTGGGGTCGCTTCGATTTGGTGCAACCACCAATCAAGCATTTTTGTGTGGTTATTTTCAGTTTTACAAAGTCAATTAGAATTATCTTAATAGCTGCATTCTAATTCTTTTTACGAATCGGTTTTTGCTCGAAACTGGTGCAACGCCACTCGAGCTCGCTATTTTAACTTTATTCCAGCACTACTAATCCAAGACTTAGTCTTGGGACATCTTGTTCTATTTTGCACGTGCATATTAACTAAATGGCCCAGCAAGAAGGATACAACACCGTTCATCCCCCGCTCTTCACCAGAGAAGATTTTGGGTACTGGAAGGGACGAATGGAAATCTTCCTAAAGATCCAGTTCGGATTCCAACTGCCAACCGAAGAAGACGGCAAGCCGACACCCTGCGAGAACTGGGAACCAACCCTAATTAAGAAGGTAGAAGCCAATGCCAGAGCGACCTGTACCCTCTAGTGTGGATTGACCAAGGAGGAGCTCAACAGAGTTGGTCCGTTTTCAACCGCAAAAGAGCTATGGGAGAAGCTGATCGAACTGCACGAGGGCACCTCCGACACCAAGATAAGCCAGAGAGATTTGTTGTTTAATAAATTATATAATCTCAAAATGCAGGAAGGAGAGACAACAAGTCAACTCCATGCACGCATTCAAGAAATTCTCAACTCCCTCCATGCGATCGGGCAAAAGGTCGAGAACAAAGACATAATAAGGTACACTCTCAACGCGTTTCCGAGGAGTACATTGTGGGCATCAATGGTAGATGCCTACAAAGTCTCCAAGGATTTATCTTCTATAAAATTAGATGAGTTATTCTTTGAGTTTGAATTACATGAGCAGACTAATGCACAGCCAATCGAGAAGGGCATTACTTTGGTTGCAGGTACAAGCAGAACACGCAAACCAAGACCAAGGCATAGAACTGAACCAGAATCGGATGAAGAACTTGACTTAGACGATGAAGACGATGAGCTAGCGACTGAACTCGTCAACCTTGTAAAGAAACTCTACAAGAAGAAGAAGGGGTTCAACAAGAAGGACCTTAAGAAGGCAGTTCAGTCCAAGGAAGCCCAATCAAGCTCGAAGGTAAAATTTGAAGTGACGTGTTATGGCTGCAACCAGAAGGGAAACATCAAGGCCAACTGCCCCAACCAAAGGGAGGTAAAGAAACAAAGAAAGAAAAAGGTCTTGAAGGCAACATTCGAAGAATCTTCCTCAGAAGATGACGATGACGAACTCGATCAGACGAGTCTCCTTGCACTGATGGCCCGGGACCAGATCAATATGTCTGAGAGCGAGAGCGAGTCGGAAGTTGAATTAGAAAGAAGCCACGGATCCGTATCCGTTTCTGAAGGGCCTGAACCCACTGTAAGTATTCCGCGTCTAAATAATTTGGTTAATTATTTATTACGCAAATTAGCAAAATCTAATATTCGGGTCACTTCTAATGGAGATAGCAACCCTTAAAGAAGTGACTAATTCTAAACCCTTGCCTGACCTAGTTCGGACTGAAAATTCAACTCAAGTCCAAAAGCTTGAGGAAGAAAATTCTAGTCTGAAAACTCAGGTCAAGGATTTGAATAAGACATTGGAATGGTTTTCTTTGGGCTCCAAGAACCTTGACCTAATTCTTGGGACACAAAGAACCATTTACAACAGATCTGGATTACGTTTTAAGACCAAAAAGAAATATCGATCCTATCTAACCTTAGTCAACAGACCAAATAGTAAAACAGTCCAAGCATGGGTACCCAAGTCCAACTTAGTTAATCAAGTTGGACTTGGTCAATATTGGATCCTCAATGATCAACTACATTACCTTGATAGACCTTATTGAAGCTATGATCTAGGGGGAGCAAAAAGAAAAACTGTATTAATAAAAAAATAAATCATTAAAAGAACATAATTAAAATATAATTAAATTAAAAGTAAAAACTCAATAACTATAAGTGGATGCTTAGTAAGTACCATCTACTCGCAAAATGAGACATTAAAAGAAGACATGCTTTTTAAACTGCTTGAAGAAAAATGCAACATTGTAACCATACTTTTGCCAGTAGTTCATACCCAAAACCGTACCTCGGAAATATGCACATGATATGTATTTTCAAACCAGTTTATCATGCAGATCATCAATACAAAACCATGCTAGTAACGAAATTAAACAGTCATCTTAGCATATTATTGAGTTTTCCACTACTACACTACATAACTTAATTCTAAACTTAGGAAACTTCCACTAAGACAAACCATGAAGTTTAAAAACTTTATATTACGTAATAGTAAAAATAATAATCACTTGCTTGGGCCTGACATTGTACCGTTTTGTGCGCATCCTTAATAAGATTCGAGGTAGCTAATCCCGAACCCATTAAGGTACTACTAGGCGGTCTAGGAGTCTAGGGGTGATCTAGGAGCCCACCCAAGGACCTTGTATCCAGTACATGCCTTTCTAAAGTAAAATACTTTTTTTTTTAACTATTAATTTCTTATACTTGCACTTGCTTGGCATTTAACCAAACACCTTATGTGCGCTTAATTACCCTGTACTTATAGGGAAGCACTTTAGGTACTTGATTATACTTCTTAGTCCCAAAACTTAATGGGAAGCAAACCAAGATGATCTAAGCATGCTCTTAATCCCAAAACTTTACAGGGTATCTTACATCTCATAGAATCTATCTCCTTTAACATGCAACATGTTTAAAACATGTCGTAACATGTATTAACAAAGTTTCTCATACTGCAGGTGAGAGGTACTTACATCCTTTCACTAGATCTTACGATTATAAGGTGCAAGAAAGACCCCAAAATCCTCCCTCGTGTGCCTTAATCTCTGAGTCGCCCTCCTTTTGCGTCCTACCTACTTGGGAGAAACTCTCCCTTAGATTCCCTCCTTTGAAAGCTTTAAGACTTGGAGCCCTAGGTTTCCTTGGCCAAACCTTGAAGGGAGGGAGAAGAGGATTCGACTAGAGAGGAAAAAGGAGGCAGAAGATTAGGTTTCTGATCTCATCCAACCCCTTTTATACTAAGTGGAAATTGGAGAGTCTCTTCGCACATAATCCACATATAAGGAATTGTTTCATATTCCTTATATGATGCTTTACCACCACCTAATGGCTACTTAAACAAATTTCAAGCAAGAGGTCTCAGGTTCAAATCTTAGCCCGGGCCATTTATGCATATATTTTTATTTCTTTTCTCTTCTTCTATTTATTTTTGCGCTTTGTAAAAATAAAGGAATTTTACGGATGTTATAATTCCCCATACCTTATAAAAAGTTCATCCTCGAACTTAGAACAAGTGTGGATACTTCCGTCTCATATCATTCTCGCATTCCCAAGTTGCCTCTTCATACTGTTGTCCTTGCCACAACACTTTCACTAAAGGTATCTCTTTGTTCCTCAGCTTCTTAACTTCTCGATCTATTATCTGAATAGGTCAACTTTCATAACTGAGGTTCTCTCGAACTTGTACCGTCTGTGGCTTAATCATTTGATTCGCATCGGGAACATGCTTCTTCAGCATTGAGACATGAAATACATTATGAATGGCTGACATTTCTTGAGGTAGTTCCAGCTCATATGCTACCTTGCCAACCCTTTTGGTGATCCGGTACGGTCGCACATAACATGGACTCAACTTTCCCTTCTTTCCAAACCTCATTACTCCTTTTATAGGAGCTACTTTGAGAAACACTAAATCCCCCACATCAAATTCTAGTGGTCTACGACGCACATCCGCATAGCTCTTCTGCCGACTCTGAGCAGTTTCTATCCTCTGGTGAATGTTCTGAATAGCTTTGGTGGTGTCCTCAATAAGATCCGTCTGGAGTCCCATTTCTCTCTTTTCACCACCTTCGTATCAGCATATAGGAGATCTACATCTCCTCCCATATAGGGCCTCATAGGGTGTCATTTCGATAGTAGTTTGATAGCTGTTATTATATGTAAATTCTGCTAAGCATAGGTATCGACACCAGCTCCCTTGAATTTTGAAAAATATTTAAGTTTTTGATTTTTAAAGATATTTAAGTTTAAAAAAATATTTAATTTTAAACTTCAAAATATTTAAGTTTGGATTTCAAAAAATATTAAAGTTTGACTTTTTTTTAAAAAATAGTTAGTATTTTAAATTCCACTTTTTTTAAAGATAAAATATGAAAGATAGTTAAGCCTAAATTCATTAAAATTTGATGATTAATTATGATTTTAAAAAATTACTAAGATTTTGAAAAATAATTTTAATTTGAAAATTAATTATCATTACAATGTCTATAAGATTTTGAAAGTAATTTTTTATTTGATTAGTTGATTAGATTTAAATTAGGATTTAGGTTAGATTTAATTGACTTAATTAAGTTGGATTTTAATTTTGGTTAAGTTTAATGATTACTTGATTAAGTTTAAGTTTAATTTTGGTTAATTGATTGGGTTTAAGTGATTAATTGATTTTGGTTAATTGATTTGGTGGTTTAAGTGATTAATTTTGGTTAATTGATTAGGTTTGAAAATTAATTAATAATTTACAATTGATTAAGGATTTTAAAATTAATTAAAGTTTTGAAGTTAATTTAATGTTTGATTGGTTTGAATTAGATTAGACTAATTCTCAAGTTAAACCTAAATCCATCTCACCCTTTCTAGATTTTCAATCAGGGAACCTTATGGGTTTTGTGAGATGGTTAATTTAATCTTTAATTTAGATTTAAATTTAAGGATTAATTCATATTTGAATTTGACTAAGATTTAATAGTTAGTTAATTAAATATTCATTTCAATAATTAACTTTCAGGTTGTGGCGAGGGACTAGGCCTTCTTGGGTATTGGATCATCAACTACTTCTAGACAAAGCCTTTTAAAGAAATTAAATATTTAATTTCCTTTATAAAAATCGTAGGTCTAACTAGTCAAGTGTGAATCAGGCATAAGTCCTTATCTATCCTAATCTAAGTATGAATAATAAAAAGTAGTAACGCAAACATCACACAAATTTATCTAATGAATATGGTCTTTCTATTGGCTCCCCCTGGATCATAGCCTCGATAGAGTCTATCAAGGTAATGGATTTGATCCTTGGGGATCCAATATTGATCAAGTCTAACTTGATTAATCAAGTTAGACTTGGGGACTCATGCTTGGATTATTTTTCTATTTGTTCGATTAACAAGTGATAAATAAGATCTAAACTTGTGGTCAGTCTTATATCCAAGTCTAAATCGATTGTATACAACTCTTTATTTTCCAAAAATTAAATCAAGATTCTTGGAACCCACGATGAACCATTCCAATGCATCCTTCAGTTCCTTGACTTGGCTTTTCAGGCTGGAATTTTCTTCCTCAAGCTTATGGACTTGAGTTGAGGTTCTAGTCTGACCCAATTCAGTCAAGGATCTTGGGTTAGTTACTTCCTTGAGGGCTTTGAGCTCCTTTTGGAGTGACTTGACCCGAAGATTGGACTTTGCTAACTTTCTCAACAAGTAAGAAATCAAGTTATGCGATCTAATTAAAGAGATACTTACATTGGTTTGGGAACCTTCTGAACTGGGTACAGATCCGTACCTTTGCTTAGACTTAGCTTCTGATTCAGTTCTGGACTTGGATTCAACAACTTGCTCTCAGGTTGGAAGTGCAAGGAAGTTTGTTTGTTCAAGATCTTTGTCAGAGTCTTTTGATGATGATTCGCCCCAAGTTTCTTGTAGTGCCTTCTTTTTCTATTGCTTCCTTGCTTCCTTCTGATTTGGGCAGTTTGCCTTGATGTGCCCCTTTGTTCTATTTGTACCTATGAAAAAGGCAATACTTTTCTTGACCGAAGGTGCATTAGTTTGTTCATGTAATTTGAATTTTGAAAATAATTCATCTATTCTAATTGAGGAAAGATCCTTATAAACTTTATAAGAATCTACCATAGATGCCCATAAAGTATTCCTTGGAAATGCATTTAGTGCATACCTGATGACATTGTGATTCTCCACCTTTTAACTAATTGCGTGGAGACTGTTGAGAAGGTCTTGGATGCATGCATGTAGTTGACTCGTCGATTCACCTTCCTACATTTTTATATTATAGAATTTATTTAAAATCAAGTCATGCTTACTTACCTTAGTATCGAAAGTTCCTTCATGCAGTTTGATTAGCTTCTCCCATAGGTCTTTGGTGCTTGAAAATGGACCGACTTGGTTTAGCTCCTCTTTTCTTAGGCCACATTATAGAGTGCATGTTGCTTTGGCGTTGACCTCGATCTTTTTCATTAGATTTGTATCCCAGTTCTCGCATGATACTAGTTTTCTAGTGCCATTGAGTGGGAGCACAAGGTCTGTTTGGATGATCATCCATATCTCGACTTACATCTTGAGGTGGTACTCCATTCGGCCCTTCTAGTAGCCAAAATCTTCACCGGAGAAAAGAGGTGGGCGTGCTGTACTATAGCCTTCTTGGTGGGCCATTGTTAGAGAGAAATCTAGTACACAATAAAAATAACAAATGTTCCAAGACCGGGTCTTGGATTAGTAGTGCGAGAGAAAAAGAAATAAATGTACTTTAGTGATGTTGCACCGACTTCGAGAAGAAAGCTCGATTGTGAAAAAACTTGATTGAAAAGAGGCAACTATAATGATCCTAATTGACTCCGAAAAATTAAAAACTAATACCATGAATAAAAATTGTGCTTGAATGGTGGTTTCATCGATTCGAAGTGACCCTGGTCTGATACCAATTGTAGGATCGATGCATGCTAGAGGGGAAGGGGGTGAATAGCACTCATGGATTTTTCACTCGTTTCGAAAAACTCGATCAGAGATATATGCAGCGAAAATAAAGAAACAAGATAGAAATGAAAAGCAAGCACTAACACTTTGATTTTACTTGGTTCAGAGCCTGTGACGACTCCTACTCCAAGACCTGCGATCGTTAATCACTTTCATTGGGAAATCACTAATAGTTTGAACAAAAATTACAAACTTAAAGTACAACAGAAATATAATAAAGTTACCGACAACACTAGAAATAAAAGTTGTTCGTTGATTGAGAGAGTAGCATAGGAGAGAGCAACAATTGTTCATTCTTGATCTTGAAATTATTTTGAATGTGTTGTCTCGAAGCTGCTGGTTGACCCTCCTTTTATAGCCGAGCCAGACCTGATCCAAATCCACTAATCTTGGGATCAGTCTTTGACTCGAAGCTGATCGATCGTCCGATCCAGGTGTTCGGTCGACCGAACCCTCTGAACCTGCCCAGCTTCTCGTCCACATGCTTCTACTCGGATAAGAGTCTTCATTCGGTTGACCAATCTTGTCGTTCAGTCGACTGATCCACTGATGATTTCTGACTTATCTGATCCAATCAACCTAGTCCAAAGCTAATTCGCCATTCGGTCGACTGAACCTCCTTGTTCCATCGACCGATCCCTTGGTCAACACTTCATCGCGAGCTAGAATTTTATATGTTCACTTAGTGGTTCGGTCGATCGATCCAAAGGTTTGGTCAACCGATCAAGGCCAACTCTTCAACCTGCAACATGTTAGTTCCCTACAAAATAGACATGAGAAAATAGGCAGATAACATGTGAAGTAAAATCCATTTTAACAGTCATTGGATTGTCCGGTTCTGACTTTTAGGTTTTTCCAGAAACCTTAGGTCGAACCTACGCCTATTGTTCCCTCAACGAGTAACACATCCTCACTTACTTGTCTCAGGAGAGTTTACCTTTTGCCAAAGCGATCCTCCAGACTGATTAGACTTTTGTTCAGCGCCCGAGACTTTAGGTCTTCATGCTGAATGTCTGCTCCACGACCCATTTAGACTTTCACCTGGTCTGTGACTACCAGGATTTTCATCTAGAGTCCCTAACTCTAGGATTTCACCCAAAGTGCTTGACCCACCAAGACTTTGCCCAGTCCTCTAGACCAGGACTTTGTTGACCTAGGGTTACCACCCCCTAGGACTAGGGTTACCTCCCCATAGGATTTTCTATAACTTAGAGTTACCACCCCCTAGGGCCTAGGGTTACCTCCCCCTAGGGGTTTCTACCTGCCTAGAATCCACTAGGACTTTTGCCTAAGAATACTTAGGACTTTCTTATAAGCTTATTTATACTTGTTAGATAACAAGTAACCTTAACTTTGAACTCTTTGTCATAATCAAAATACAGGTTTGATCGTCTGGTGCTCCCTGCACCAACACTATTGTCAATTCTTACATTTGTTGCCATTATTGTTTTAATTTATTTATAATTTTTCATTTCAAATTTCTTAATTAATTCTTCAGCATATTTATTTTTAAAGACATAATTACCATTTTTGGTTTATTTTATTTGTAAGCCTAAAAAAAAGTTAATTTCACCTACTAAACTCATTTCAAATTCACTTTTCATTAATTTAATAAATTCTTATAAAGATCTTGTATTGGTTTAACTAAAGACATGGTTTAACTAAAAATCTTATACTAGGCTATGAGTGCCTATTTTAAACCATATAAAGCCTTTTTTAATCTAAAGACATGATTTGGGTGATCTAGATCCTCAAATCTAGGGGGACTGACCTACATAAACATTTCCTTAATGAATCCATTAAGAAATACAAATTTCACATCCATTTAGTTATAATTTAAACCCTTTAGGTGCTATATAAGCCATCAACATCCTACTAAACTCAAGTATAGCTAATAGTGCATAGATTTCATCATAGTCAAAACCTTTAACTTGACTAAATCCCTTATCTATTAATTGGGCTTTTCCTAATAATTTCTCCTTTATCATCTAGTTTATTCCTAAAGACCCACTTTGTGTCAATGATTTTTTTATGGTATGGCTTAGGTACTAAGTCCCACATTTGATTTCTCTCAAATTGAACTAGTTCTTTTTGCATTATTATGATGTAGTTAGGGTCAGGTAAGACTTCTTCTATAGTTTTTGTTTTAAATGTAATGACCACCCTTCTTACTACTATTACTCTCTAAGGGCGACCTTTACTTATCTATTACTCTACTTACTAGTGTTACTTATGCTATTATTAGCAACACTTAAATTTATCACGACCCCAGAGAAGTTCCTACCGAAAAATTCGGCAGAGTCTCCCCTGTACCGGTGACAGTAATCATCAATACATGCAAAATAAACCATCAACCACATGTGGCTGGTATATATACTTCACAACCACGCAGTAATAAGACACAACAACTTAAAAAAAACTATTCTAGCAATAGCAAATGAATAAAGCTCCAACAGTGGGAAACAACTAAACTAACAATGCGGAATAGACTCAATTGACAACATAAGAAAAAGGAAACAACTCTTTAACAATCTCAACTTCTCTAATAACATTAAAGAAGGACTCTAAACAACTTCTTAGCCAAGTCCCGAGCCGTCCATAGTTCAACATCACACACCATCCATCACGCATCCTCCTTGTCGCCTTCCTCTTTATACTTTAGCTTTTCCTTTATCTGCAGTAGGAGGAAAATAAATCTATAAGCGAAATGCTTAGTAAGTACTAAACTATCTCACAAAAACTCGAAAGTGCATAAGATACAAAGGATGCTAAAACTGAAATGCCAAAAAGAAAAGCTACACATGCTCATCTAATAGCAAAGCACTAAAACAATCTGCATACTCATGATATACAAGAATAAATCTGCATGCTGGAAATAAAGCTAATCATGCTCAATAAACTCATAAGGAAAGCAAATGAAAACCAATACTGTATGCTTAGAATTAATAGAGCTAAACTTTGCTAGTTCTAAACATAGGTGATACTTGTTTCATTTACTTATAGCCTTATACTTGAAATTAATATTTAACTTTCTTCTTCTCTTTCTTGGGCCCAGGCTTAGTACCAAATGCGCGCTCTCTAATAGAGACTGAGGTAGCGAGCCTCCAGTCCTATGAGGGTAAAGACCTTGGTCTTACCAGGGCCAAGACCTTGGAATTGGTCACATGGATTTGTTTAACGACAACCTTGGAAGTCGGGTACTAGCCTCTTACTTTAAATTACTTGTTATCTTTTCTAACTAGACCTTGGTCTTTTTCTCTACTCATAACTTCTCATAATCCCCTAATAGAGTTTACTAGAACCCTGTAAGTATATCTAACAAGTAGAGAATTGCAACTAACTAAGCATGCTATAAAAATAAAGCAAAGCCAATCAACTACAATACCTATAAAAATCTGCATGTCATACTTATCAAAATCAAATAGCAAGGAAATCTAGAGATCTAAAATCAATACTGCTCATGCTTGAATCTATAGCAAGGAAATATCAATATAATTCAATACTGCCCATGCTCAAATCCATAACAAAGAAATGGAAATAGGATCCAACACTGCTCATGCTCAAATCTATAGCAACGAAATAGAAACATGAAAGCTAATCACATAGCAATGTCTACTGTAAGAAAAAACTCCTACTGTAAGGAATTAAAACATGCATTATTCTCATTGTTGGGTGCCACGACAACAAGGAAATAAAACAGAAAATGTCTCTGCTTCAGTTCACTACAGCAGGAATACTACAACATGTTAAAGAATAAATAGGACTATAGTCTAAACAGTAGGTTTACAAATTTTGAAACCAAAGGTTTAACAAGTTACTGAAATCTACTAGAATTCCATCAAAACAACAACTTCACAACATTTACCTACAACAACTCATAAGCCTACAGCAACTCATAAGGTCTAACAAAACTAACCTTGCTTTACCTACAAAAACCGCAACCTAATCCAATCAAAACAACCTAGGATGCATAGTAGGGAAATATCTAAATCTGCAATACTTAAGAAAGAATCTATTCATGTTGGTTAAGCAGGCAAGGAATTTTGAACTGGAGTGTCAAATGTAGAATTGTGCAGGCTCGTCACAACTCAAAAAGGTCTAATCTTTACATGTTTAAATACACAGCTGCTCATGCTAATTGAATGACAAGGAAACTAACACTGCATACTTGACTAAGGGGTTGTTCATGCTCATTAACTACACGACTAAATCCCTAGCAACCATTCTGCACAGTAAAATCCGAAACAAAGGAAACGAAAACCCTAATTTCGAAGCAACTCCTACCACAGGTGAGTAGTACTTACAGCCGTTTGTTTGGACTTACAACCAAGAAACTGACTCTAGGGTTCCAGGTGAACTCGCTTTCTCGACGATCTCTCCCTATCTACTTGTTCTCCTTGGTGAGGCGGTCTCGAAGATGTGAGAGGCTCTTGGAAAAAAAAACCCCTCGCCGGCCGCCGGAGGAAGAGCCCCAACTCCGATCCTGTTTCCCCCGAAAGAAATCGCCGCAAGGAAGGAGAACAGCGCCGTCGCGGGAGGAAGAAAGGGGAGAAGGACAGATGGTTTTCGGGAGAAAGAAAAACCTAATCCTTTTATAACTAGGTCTAACTTTGGGTTCTCATTATAACTTAACTATATTTCGATATAGGTTTAATTAAGAAAAGTTCGGCTGGTCTGTTGGTTAAGCGAATCTCTGCTTAACCCGGGGTTTCCGATTCAAACCTCGGCTTGGACATTATTTTTGTCAAAATTTCTTTCGTTTTGTAAAAATATCAAACGACTTCCAAAAATTGTGTAAAAATACTCTAAAAATTTCTAAAAATCTCTATAATATTTCTATTGCACTTCTAAGTACTAATAAGGACTTTTAGAACTTGAAATAGGGAAAATTGGGTCGTTACAATCCCCCATACCTTATAAAAAGTTCGTCCTCGAACTTAGAATAGTTCTGGATATTTCTGTCTCATACTATCCTCACGCTCCCAAGTGACTTCCTCGTGCTTCTGGTTCTGCCAGATGACCTTCACTAGTGGTACTTCTTTATTCCTTAGTCTCTTAACTTCTCTGTCCACTATCTGTGTAGGTCTGCTCTCATAGCTAAGATCCTCCTGAATCTGCACTGACTGAGGCTCAATCACTTGGCTAGGGTCATGGAGGCACTTCTTTAGCATGGAGACATGAAATACATTATGTATTGCTGACATGTCTTGTGATAAGTCCAGCTTGTAAGCTACTTTCCCAATCCTCTCTATGATCAGGTAAGGTCCTACGTAGCGAGGACTTAATTTGCCCTTCTTGCCAAATCTCATCACTCCCTTCATAGGAGCGACCTTGAGAAAGACTGGATCTCCTACTTGGAATTCCAGTGGCCTACGGCGTGTGCCAGCAAACTCTTCTGTCTACTCTGGGCAGTCTCAATTCTCTGTCTAATTTTATGGATAGCCTGAGTGGTCTCATCTATCATCTCTGTCTGGATGCCCAGCTCTACTTCCATTTCTTTTCTCTCACCTGCTTCTTGCCAGCAAATAGGTGATCTACACTTCCTGCCATACAACACCTCATATGGTACCATCTTGATGGTGACCTGATAGCTGTTGTTGTAGGCAAATTCAGCTAAGCACAGATACTTGCACCAACTTCCCTTGAAATCCAGTGCACAAGCCCTGAGCATATCTTCTAAGATCTGATTTACTCGCTCTGTCTGTCCATCAATCTGAGGATGGAGGGCTGTGCTGAACTTGAGTTTGGTGCCTAGTGCAGTCTGAACACACTCCCAAAAGTGAGAGGTGAAGCGCCCATCTCTATCAGAAACAATAGATTTAGGAACTCCGTGAAGTCTGATCACCTCCTTAACATATAGCTGTGCCAACTGCTCTATAGAGTGGGACACCTTGATGGCTAGGAAATGGGCAGACTTGGTCAATCTATCCACTATTACCCATATTGCATCATATCCATTTGTAGTTCTTGGAAGACCTGTTATGAAGTCCATGGATATGTCTTCCCACTTCCACTCTGGTATTGGAAGAGGTTGTAACATTCCTCCTGGTCTCTGGTGTTCTGCTTTGACTCTCTGGCATGTCGGGCAGGTACTGACATATCTAGCAATGTTTTTCTTGAGTCTAGACCACCAGAACCTCTGCTTCAAGTCTTGATACAACTTGGTGGAGCCAGGATGCATGGAGTAAGGAGTACTATGAGCTTCCTCTAGGATTTTCTTTCTCAGTTCTTCATCATTGGGGACACAAAGGCGGTTCCCCTGATAGAGGATTCCACTATCTGATACTCGAAACTCTGAATTTCCTTCTTCTTGTATCACTTGCTTGATCTTTTGGATATCTGGATCTTCACTTTGCTTTCTCTGTATATCCTCAAGCAGGGTTGACTCTAAGGTCAATGCAGAGATTTTCCCATAAATAATTTCAACTCCAAAGTCTGACAACTCTTTCTGCAGTGGCAGGGCTAATGATGACAAGGACATCAGGAATGCACTAGACTTTCTGCTTAGTGCATCTGCCACTTTGCTAGCTTTACCTGGGTGGTAGAGGATTTCACAGTCATAGTCTTTGACCAACTCCAGCCACCTACGCTGTCTCATGTTTAAATCTTTCTGGGTGAAGAAATACTTTAAACTCTGATGGTCTGTGAAGATTCTGCACTGGACTCCATACAAGTAATGTCGTCAGAGTTTCAGTGCAAAGACCACAGCTGCCAGCTCAAGATCATGAGTGGGGTAATTCTTCTCATAATCTTTGAGTTGTCTAGAAGCATAAGCTATAACTTTTCCTTCTTGCATGAGAACAGCTCCTAGACCCATCTTGGAGGCATCACTGTAGATGTCAAAACTCTTGTCACTAGCTGGAACAGTCAGAATGGGAGCACTGGTCAGTCTCTTCTTCAGCTCTTGGAAACTCTGCTCACATTTGTCTGACCACTCAAACTTTTTGTTTTTTCTGGTCAGGGCTGTTAGTAGAGAGGCTATCTTGGAAAAGTCCTCCATGAATTTTCTGTAATATCCAGCTAGACCAAGGAAGCTTATGATCTCCCTGACGTTCTTGGGTCTATGCCAATCGTTGACTGCTTCTATCTTGGCAGGATCCACTTGGATACCTTCCTTAGAAATGATGTGGCCCAAAAATGCCACCTGATTGAACCAGAATTCATACTTTGAGAATTTAGCATAAAGTTGTTTTTGCTGTAGGGTCTGCAGTACTATTCTCAAGTGCGTGTCATGCTCCTCTGGGGTCCTTGAATAGACTAGAATGTCGTCGATGAATACGATGACAAATTTGTCAAGGTATTCTCTGAACACCCTGTTCATCAAGTCCATGAAGACCGCTGGTGCATTAGTCACACCAAAAGGCATGACTACAAACTCGTAGTGTCCGTATCTGGTCTTGAAAGCCGTTCTGGGTATATCCCTTTCTTTCACTTTCAGCTGATGGTACCCAGAGCGCAGGTCTATCTTTGAGAATACTGTTGCCCCTCTCAACTGATCAAATAAGTCGTCGATCCTGGGAAGGGGGTACTTGTTCTTGATTGTCACTTGATTCAGAGCTCTATAATCTATGCACATCCGCATAGATCCGTCCTTCTTCTTGACAAACAACACAGGAGCTCCCCAAGGTGAGTGACTAGGGCGGATGAAGCCTTTGTCAAGTAGCTCCTGAAATTGCTCTTGCAACTCTTTCAGCTCTGCTGGAGACATGTGATACGGAGCTTTTGAAATTGGACCGGTACCAGGAACTAATTCAATCTCAAACTCCACTTCTCTGTTGGGAGGCAGTCCAGGTAGCTCTTCTGGAAATACTTCTGGATACTCTCATACTACCCGAACATCCTCCGGCTTGAGTCCTTTCTGTTCTTCTGCATTTACTATGTATGCAAGAAAACCAGCACACCCTTTAGCTAACATCTGGTGAGCTGCTAGAGAAGAGAGAAGTTTCTGGGTCTTCTTCCTTGGCACTCCCGTGAATTCAAAAGGTGGTTCACCCTCTGGACTGAAGATTACTTTCCTTCTGCGGCAGTCTACTAAAGCACTATACTTGCTGAGGAAATCCATACCCAAAATGATATCAAAATCTTGCATGGCGAGGACTACCAGGCTAACATATAGTTCTCGGTCTGCAATTTTGACCGGTACAGCTCGAAGCCACTGATTGGACTCCATGACTTCCCCAGAAGGTAGGGTCGTCAAGAACTTAGAGTTCACACTCTCTGTAGGCACCTGTAATTTACTACCAAAGGGTACTAATACGAAAGAATGGGTCGCCCCTGTTAGAGTGTATACTAAAAGTCTAGCTTTTGGTATAAACAAGAATCACATTGGTCAAATGTCTACATTTATGATAAATGTAGTTGTTCAATTAATTTATATTGTAGATAACATGGTGTGTGATGTCACACACAGAGGATCATGTTATCAGTACCTTATAAATTATAAACAGTAGCTCACGACCATAATGGAAAGAAACAAACCATTGGAAGGTCGTAGTGTAATTAGGTATTAGTTTATCTTAATTATATAATTACACTAGTACACTTAGAGTGTATTGAGTAGGACCATTAGAGGTCATTTCTTTTATGCTGACTTTATAAAGAAACAAAGACCTCAGTTATTATGGAAGTGTGTGCTCTTAGTCCTAATATAATAACAAGCACATATATTTGATATTTATTTCTTTAATTTATCAATGGGTGAGATTTAGTTCGATGAATCAATAAGCCCGACAAGTTGGGAAATGATATCACTTATAGTGTGTGTTGTTGATTATAGAAGGAAACTGTGTCCTAGTGATCTAGGTTGAGAATGCCCCCAAGAGGAGCTCATAAGGATTGTCATGTTAAACCCTGCAGGTGGACTTAGTCCGACATGACGATGAAGTTGAGTGGTACTACTCTTGGAGCTAGATATTAATTAAGTGAGTTATCAGTAACTTACTTAATTAGTGGACATTTGTTATCTTAAACACAGGGAGACTAACACACTCATAATAAGAAGGAGCCCAAAATGTAATTTGGGATTGGTGCGGTAGTTCAATAATAGTTCTTTAGTGGAATGAATTATTATTGATGAAATTAAGTTGTGTGTTCGGGGCGAACACGGGATGCTTAATTTCATCGGGAGACCAAAACCAATTCCTCCTCTCGGTCCCTATCGTAGCCTTTAGTATATTGAGATTTATACCCACCGCATACCCACCTTCTTACCCATCCAATGGGGCCGGCCAAGCTAGCTTGGAACCCAAGCTAGGGCCGGCCAAGTCCAAGTGGATGAGCCATGTAGGTGGCCGGCCAAAGCATGGGTCCCAAGCTTAGGTGGCCGGCCACTAGAATATTAAAAGGATTTTTATTAAAATTATTTCTTATGTGGATATCATGATTTTAAAAGAGAGTTTAAAAATTAAAAATTTCCTTTTATAGCTTTCTACAAAAGATTAAGAGAAGAGATTAATCTCTTTCCTTATTTATAGTTTAAAAGGATGATTTTAATTTTTTGGTAAAAACTTTCCTTATTTGTAAATCATCTACATGTTTAAAAGAGAGTTTAAAATTTGAAATCTTTCCTTATTTGTTGATTAAAGGAGGATTTTAAATTTTAAGAAAACTTTCCTTTTTAACCATGTTCATGATTTAAAAGAGAGTTTAAAATTAAATATTCTCTTTTATAAGTTTCTACAAAAGATTAAGAAAAGATTTGATATCTTTCCTTATTTGTAGATTAAAAGAGATTTTAATTTTTAGAGATAACTTTCTTTTTATCCACATGTTTAAAAGAATGATTTTAATTTATTAAATTTCCTTTTTATAAACCAATCATGAAGGGATAAAATTGTTGGAGAAATTTTTTATAAATTTCTGGAAGCAAATAAGGAAGTTTTAATTGGTGTTTAAAATTTTATTTGCTTGGAGAATTTATTTGTTGTGGTCGGCCATTAAAATTTGAAAAGAGAAAATTGTTTTAATTAAATAAATTTTTTTTTTCAATGGCAAAAGAATTAAGGAAGTTTTTATTAAATTTTCCTTATTTGCCAAGACCAAGGATTATAAAAGAGGGGGTAGAGGAGGCTTCAAGGCGAACGACTCTATTCTATTTTTCTTTCTCTTTTCCTTAGTGTTGTGGCCGGCCAACCTTTCTTCCTCTCTTCCTCTTGGTGGTGGCCGAACCTTCTCTATTGGCTTGGAGCTCTTGTGGTGGCCAGATACTACTTGGAGAAGAAGAAGAAGAAGGAGAGAAAGCTTGTATCCCTTGGAGCTTGGTTGGTGTTTTGTTCTTCGTCCTTGGTGAAGCTTCTTTGTGTTGGCCGAACCTAGCTAGGAGGGAAGAAGGTGCTTGGTGGTTTCTCATCTCGGAAGATCGTTGCCCACACAACGTCCGAGGTTAGAAGAGGAATACGGTAGAAGATCAAGAGGTCTTTCTAGAAGGTATAACTAGTAATTTTTCTTTCCGCATCATGCTACTTATTTATGGAAATAATACCAAATACAAGAGGCTTACGATTCTAGTATTTCGAATATGTTTTTCGAAGTTGTGTTCTTTTGTTTTATTTTTTCCTTGTGATTTGATTGTTCTTTTCGGTTAACCTAAAGTTATTTTAGGAAATTAAATATTAGATTTCTATAAAAGGTTTTGTCTAGTCGGTGGTGGTTGCTCCCATATCCAAGAAGGTCATGTGCCTCGCCACGTCAGTACTGGGAACCAATTATGGAAATTAATATTTAATGGAATTAATAACTTAAGGCGATTTGGGTCGAACGTGTTAAGTTCTGCAGGAGATCCAAGTCAAAACCTAAAAGAACAAATAGATTAAGTTTTGGATCAAACGTGTTAAGTTCCGCAGGCGATCCAAAATTTAATTTAAAAGAACACATGGTAGCTAGGAAAAGGTTCAGACCTTTGTACAAAATTTTTGTACAGTGGAACCTCTAGGTTTTCCGAGTAGCAACCAACAGCCCCAGTATCAAATAGTACAGTAGCTAAATGCTGAAAAATAACTACTTGACCTGTTACAACTATGGAGGCACTAACAGCTTCCTCTTTGGTGAGGGAGAATACTCTGGCACTATCAAAGGCTGGAACAGGTGGAGCTTCCAACCTTCCCTGACTGATATAGGGTCCCTCTAGTGCTGCTTCCATGTGATATAACTTTGCAGGCTTGCCTCCATAATACACTGGCTGTGGCTGAGGTGCTTTGAGCTTGCTAGGGCATTCTTTAGCCATGTGTCCTTCCTGACCACAGGAATAACATCCAGTCTTACCCAAAAGACAGGCTCCTGGATGTGTTCTCCCACATTTAGGACAGGGAGGGAACTTGGTCTACTTGTTTGCTGGTCCTCCCTTCTGGTTACTTCCTGAGTTCCACTACTTTCTTTTACTACCCTTGCCTTTCCAGTTCTGTTTACATGCCTGGGATTTCTGGCTCCCCACTGTCTTGTCCTCTATCTTCACTGGCTTGTGTTGCGCTCGTTGTGCTTTGATGTCATTCAGGTAGTGCTCAGCAATTAATGCCCTACTGATCAACTCTTCACCAGTCTGGGGCCGGTGAGCTCCACTGCTCACATTCAGTGCTATCTATGGTCTCAACATTCTGAGCATCAGTCTGACTCGCTCCTTCTCTGTACTTACCAGCTCTGGGCAGAGACGAGCTAGTCTGTTGAACTTCTTGGCTGCTTCTTCCATTGACAGGTCACCTTGTTTGAACTCTATAAATTCCTCATAGTGCTTGTTGGTGATCTGTAGGTGGAAGAACTCTTCATAAAACTCTAACTGAAAATCAGCCCAGCTCATCTGATTGGCTGCCCTCTTGGTCTTTATCCTCTCCCACCACATACGAGCATCTCCTGACAGGCAGAAAGAGGCGCACTTGACCTTCTCAACTTCTGGCCAGTCAAGAAGCTCCATTGTGCTTTCCAGTGTTTTGAACCAAGCCTGGGCATCCCAGGGCTCAGTCGTGCCTGAGAAGCTCTCTGGTTTCAATTTCAGCCACTGTATGAGGTAAGCTTCTTGTCTCTGAGGTACTGTGACGATTCTCTGGGCAGCTGGTGGAACCTCAGTTACCACTGGAGTCTTCGCAGTGACAGCTGGGGGAGGGGGAGGAACTGATTGCTGATTTTCCATCAGATTGGCAATGACTTGCTGCTGCTCTGCTACTTGTTTCTGGAGTTGAGCAACAACTTCAGAGAGATTGGGCTCAGTTGAGCCTGGGCCTTCGTTCTCCTGATCCTAGTCCTCAGTACGAGCGGTACGGGGACACCCTCTTCTTGCCATCTAATTATGCAAAGAACAAGGCTTGATATCTTCTCTATCCTTTCTAAACAAACATATGTATGAATAAAGAAAAACAAAACTTCTATCTTACTAAAGCGTATATAAGAAATTACTCTCTACTGCAAATAATAAAGAAAGCATAAAAGGAAAAACTTAAATACTTTCTTACTTGAAGACGGCAAGGTTGATACTGATGTGTGTGTGATGCTGGAGAATGAGAACTGCTCTGATACCAACTGTAACGACCACCCTTCTTACTACTACTACTCTCTAAGGGCGACCATTACTTATCTATTACTCTACTTACTAGTGTTACTTATGCTATTATTAGCAACACTTAAATTTATCACGGCCCCAAAGAAGTTTCTACCGAAAAATTTCGACAGAGTCTCCCCTGTACCGGTGACAGTAATCATCAATACATGCAAAATAAACCATCAGCCAAATGCGGTTGGTTTATATACTTCACAACCACGCAGTAATAAGACACAACAACTTAAAAAAAACTATTCTAGCAATAACAAATGAATAAAGCTCCAACAGTGGGAAACAACCAAACTAACAATGCAGAATAGACTCAATTGGCAACATAAGAAAAAAGAAACAACTCTTTAACAATCTCAACTTCTCTAATAACATTAAAGAAGGACTCTAAACAACTTCTTAGCCAAGTCCCGAGGCTTCCATAATTCAACATCACACACCACCCATCACGCATCCTCCTTGTCGCCTTCCTCTTTATACTTTAGCTTTTCCTTTATCTGCAGTAGGAGGAAAATAAATCTATAAGCGAAATGCTTAGTAAGTACTAAACTATCTCACAAAAACTTGAAAGTGCATAAGATACAAAGGATGCTAAAACTGAAATGCCAAAAAGAAAAGCTACACATGCTCATCTAATAGCAAAACACTAAAATAATCTGCATACTCATGATATACAAGAATAAATCTGCATGCTGGAAATAAAGCTAATCATGCTCAATAAACTCATAAGGAAAGCAAATGAAAACCAATACTGTATCCTTAGAATTATAAGAGCTAAACTTTGCTAGTTCTAAACATAGGTGATACTTGTTTTATTTACTTATAGCCTTATACTTGAAATTAATATTTAACTTTCTTCTTCTCTTTCTTGGGCCCAGGCTTAGTACCAAATGCGCGCTCTCTAATAGAGACTGAGGTAGCGAGCCTCCAGTCCTATGAGGGTAAAGACCTTGGTCTTACCAGGGCCAAGACCTTGGAATTGGTCACCTGGATTTGTTTAACGACAACCTTGGAAGTCGGGTAATAGCCTCTTACTTAATTACTTGTTATCTTTTCTAACTAGACCTTGGTCTTTTTCTCTACTCATAACTTCTCATAATCCCCTAATAGAGTTTACTAGAACCCTGTAAGTATATCTAACAAGTAGAGAATTGCAACTAACTAAGCATGCTATAAAAATAAAGCAAAGCCAATCAACTACAATACCTATAAAAATCTGCATGTCATACTTATCAAAATCTAATAGCAAGGAAATCTAGAGATCTAAAATCAATACTGCTCATGCTGGAATCTATAGCAAGGAAATAACAATATAATTCAATACTACCCATGCTCAAATCCATAACAAAGAAATAGAAATAGGATCCAACACTGCCCATGCTCAAATATATAGCAACGAAATAGAAACATGAAAGCTGATCACATAGCAATGTCTACTATAAGAAAAAACTCCTACTGTAAGGAATTAAAACATGCATTATTCTCATTGTTGGGTGCCACGGCAACAAGGAAATAAAACAGAAAATGTCTCTGCTTCAGTTCACTACAGCAGGAATACTACAGCATGTTAAAGAATAAATAGGACTATAGTCTAAACAGTAGGTTTACAAATTTTGAAACCAAAGGTTTAACAAGCTATTGAAATCTACTAGAATTCCATCAAAACAACAACTTCACAGCATTTACCTACAACAACTCATAAGCCTACAGCAATTCATAAGGTCTAACAAAACCAACCTTGCTTTACCTACAAAAACCGCAACCTAATCCAATGAAAACAACCTAGGATGCATAGTAGGGAAATATCTAAATCTGCAATACTTAAGAAAGAATCTGTTCATGTTGGTTAAGCAGGCAAGGAATTTTGAACTGGAGTGTCAAATGTAGAATTGTGCAGGCTCGTCACAACTCAAAAAGGTCTAATCTTTACATGTTTAAATACACAGCTGCTCATGCTAATTGAATGACAAGGAAACTAACACTGCATACTTGACTAAGGAGTTGTTCATGCTCATTAACTACACGGCTAAATCCCTAGCAACTATTCTGCACAGTAAAATCCGAAACAAAGGAAACGAAAACCCTAATTTCGGAGCAACTCCTACCACAGGTGAGTAGTACTTACAGCGGTTTGCTTGGACTTACAACCGATAAATTGACTCTAGGGTTCAGGGTGAACTCGCTTTCTTGACGATGTCTCCCTATCTACTTGTTCTCCTTGGTGAGGCGGTCTCGAAGATATGAGAGGCTCTCGGAAAAAAAAACCCCTCGCCGGCCGCTGGAGGAAGAGCCCCAGCTCCGATCCTGTTTCGCCCGAAAGAAATCGCCACAAGGAAGGAGAATAGCGCCGTCGCGGGAGGAAGAAAGGGGAGAAGGACAGATGGTTTTCGGGAGAAAGAAAAACCTAATCCTTTTATAACTAGGTCTAACTTTGGGTTCTCATTATAATTTAACTATATTTCGATATAGGTTTAATTAAGAAAAGTTCGGCTGGTCTGTTGGTTAAGCGAATCTTTGCTTAACCCGGGGGTTCCGGTTCAAACCTCGACTTGGACATTATTTTTGTCAAAACTTCTTTCGTTTTGTAAAAATATCAAACGACTTCCAAAAATTACGTAAAAATACTCTAAAAATCTCTAGAATATTTCTATAGCACTTCTAAGTACTAATAAGGACTTTTAGAACTTGAAATAGGGAAAATTGGGTCGTTACATTAAATATATGTACTTTGCACCCAAATACCCTTATGTAATTTAAGTTAGGTAATTTCTTGTAATATATTCCATAAGGGGGTTTGTTATATAGTTTATTTATTAGAATTCTATTTTGGATATAACAGGCTATACTAATTTTCTTGGCCTAGAATTGATTAGTTAGATCATATTCATTTAAATGGTTATAGCTGCTTCTTGTGAAGTCCTATTTTTTCTTTCTACTATTCTATTTTATTGAGGAGTTCTAGGGCAAGAAAATTCATGGTGGTATATGATAACTATCATTTCATCACATTATTTAGGATTGTATACTCATGTTTTTGAGTTGGTTGGGTGTTTAAATCCTCATTTATATCACATGTTAAGAGTTTGGATTCATTTTGGATTTTGATGCAAATTATATCCTATTTGTAGTGTTTTTGGCTAACTATTTGAATATGATCTTCATAGGTGATTAAGGAGCATGGACTCGGGTCAAATCAGACCAAATTTAGGCTCAAATCTAGGGCTAATTGAAGAGAACCAATCGAAAACCAATCTAAACTGTTCATCCAAGATTCGAGGAGATCTGAGCCATCCATTAGAGATCTAGTTCATCCAAGTTAAGGGAGAGTAGATCATTACCGTAGATAAAAATTTGGAGCCATTAGATGATCTAAAGAATTCCCATCTGTTGATCCAGATATGGAGTAATTCTGGCCATAGATTCAAATTTGATCAGATTTAAAACTAAAAGAGTGGCTATAGTGCGTCGTTTGCCAATTTTGAATAGGGATCACATCAAAATAGAGGAGGTGGGTGAGAGGTTGGGGAGTGGAGGAGGAAGACGACCAAAGCACCACCAATGGAGGTTAAGGGGATTTTCTCTTCATCAACCATCATCGACCATAGTTTCTTTCCTCCCAAATCCATCCACCAGCGATCGTCAAATTCTACAATAGAAGTTCGATCGAAGCAAAGGAGATCAGCGATCCACTTCCTTCACCGCTAGCCACCAGTGATCATCCATCCACCATTGAGAAGGGTTATTGGATTTTCCTATCCTACTTAAATTCGATACCCCATCCTCCATCCCATCCACAAACATCACTATTTGATCATTTTCATTAATGCTATCAATCCACACTACAAGCCACGATGAGGATAAAGGCTTTCCCTTCATCCAGAAATCATCTCCATTCCTCTAGAGTTCCTCACAATCACAACCATCCTTCTTCCTCCAACATTCTGATCAATTTCATATACCTCTATTGGGCATCTCTTCTTCTTCATCCTCGCATTAGATCTGACCAGATGATCTGGGTTGCCCTAGCTCGAGTTGTAAGCACCATTGGTACTCACAGATTCATCTATTGTTGAGCTGTAGTTTTTCTTTTCTATGTGATTGAATTGTTGAGAGAACATTGAGTTTAATCCCTCATGTATTTTAGTTTGAATTGTTGATTTCTAGTTTGATTTGCATTTTAGTGATTTAAATATTACTGCTCATGTTTGATTTCTATTTTGCAGTAGCTTAGGCTAGTGTAGATGTATTACTTCTTTCGTTAGTTCTTATTTAATGAAATAGGATTGATCCAATTTTGGTTATGTTTGTGATACAATAGTCATGCATTCAAGTTGGTTTAATTTCCTTAAAATCTTGTTTGCATAACATTATTGGTTACATAAGATGTTGCATGAAGATTAGGTTTGATTAGATTACATTGTTCATATTTCCATGAATTGATTGTGCTTATAGTTTAGTTGTTTACCTTTCTATTA
Source organism: Zingiber officinale (assembly GCF_018446385.1). Lineage (NCBI taxonomy): Eukaryota > Viridiplantae > Streptophyta > Magnoliopsida > Zingiberales > Zingiberaceae > Zingiber > Zingiber officinale. The sequence continues at coordinate 50,453,709 of NC_055996.1, read as the reverse complement.
GTTCCATTTAATTCCATTCTTTGTGCTTAACCCTAGCATTGCATTTAATTCCATTCTTTTTTGCTTAACCCTAGCATTTTCAATATCAAAAATCCAAACCCTCATTCATGAATAATCCTACGATTTGAATTTATTGGTGCATTCCTTGAGAGATAATTAGGGTCATTCCCTATACTACACTAGTGTATGAAGGGGTGTCAATATTTTATTTGTACTCATATCACGACAAATATGGGTTTATTAGTACCCATTAGTTTAAAAAATGTCATTAAACCTATGATTATCAAATTCCCCTCCATGATCACTTCTTATCATTTTATTTTTAACATATTTTTCATTTTCTATTAATTTACATAAAGTATTAAAGTTTTCAAAGGTTTTATCTTTGGTCTTTAAGAATTTCACCCAAGTAAATCTTGAGTAATCATCAATTATTATTAAGTAATATTTGTTTATGCTTAGTGACTTAGCTCCATGAGAATCGAATAGATTTAAGTGTAGAAGTTCAAGAATTGAATTGGTTTGATTTATATTAGTTGGATTGTGAGTTGATTTGGTTTGTTTTCTTTATTGACAAGCATTACATATTATATTTTCTAAGTTCTTCAATTTAGGTAGACCTCTAACCAACCCATTTTGATTGATCTTTGAGATGAGTTTTAAGTGAGTGTGACCTAGCCTTCTATGCCACAAATTAGTTTTCTCTTATTATGTCAGTAGACACTTAAGTGAGGATCTTGGTAGATTTATTATGGATATAGTATTTTTCCTAATTCCCTTAAAGTGTTGTTTTAGGGCTTTCTATATTTTTAATTAATCATTCTAAAATAGAAAATGTTACTAGGTAAACAGAGTCACATAATTGACTAATACTAAGTAGATTGAATTTAAATTTATCTACTAGTAGTATTTACAAATTAAAAAAAATTTGAACTCAATTCAATGTTACCTGTTCCAATTATCTTAAGTTTTTCATTGTTGATCCATGCAACCGATCTTAGGTTCTTGAGTTTTAGTTTGGTCAACTTGAATTTGTCTCTAGTCATATATTTGGAGCATCCGCCATCTAATCCATTGGTCCAAATATTTATGTTCCTACACATAAAGTATTTTGATTCGGATCCAACTTTTAGGGATTTTAAGATAGATTGATTGATTTCACCTAGTTATTCCATCTCACTCAATCTAGATTAACAAGCATGTTTAGTCATACCAATTATTTGTGAGACATAAATCAATGTAAACAGTAAAGATTCTATCAGTTTTTAGGTTAATTTTAAATTAATTTTTAGTTAAATTAAGTTGAATTAGGTTAAGTTAAATTAAATATATTGGTTTTATTTAGTTTAATTGATTAAGTTATCTTGATTTAGTTTAAATTAGATTGATTAAGTTCACATTAATTTAAATTTATTAAGTTAAATTAAGTTAGTTAAATTTGAATTCATTAGGTTAATTAAGTAAATTTGAATTAATTAGGTTAAATAAATTAGTTAATTAAATTAAATTAACTTAGTTAAATAAATTAGTTCTTTTGATTTTATTAGTTTAAATTAAATTAGAATTAATTCTAGTTAAGTTTGATTATGTAAGTTAAATAAAATTAAGTTGAATTAATTTAGTCAAATTAGGTTAAATTTGTTAGTGAGAGCCCTAGAGCCGATCATGTGATTATTGTTGTATGGACTCGATATATCATATTCCTATATATATTTATAAAGGTATTTCTTTATGGTTATTATACTTACTTGTATTGGTGCCAAATAACTGAGTATAATAGCGTCCTTGAGTAGAAGGTTCTTATCTATATCAATCGATTGGTTGAATTGATAATGAGATGATATAGAGAACACTACTCTTAATCATTCCTAGTCAAGTATTAACATTCAGGGACAATGTTAATACGATGAGACTAGCATGTAGGTCAACTCGATGACTTGATCTCACAAGTCATGGATATTAGATATCAAGTTGACACATGGGTATGCATTGGAGAATGTATACTGAATGACCCGCCATGAGAAAGTATCATGGATCATTATATGAGTGTCATATACTTTCTCATGTGACTATTAGTATGACTATAAGTCCTTGGACCTGAAGTCTCCATGGTTCCCTACCTAAGGAGTTGCATACTTTGGTTTCGTCAAACGTCACCCGTAAATGGGTGGACTATAAAGGCGACTACTGGGTATGTAACAAATTATGCGGAGGGATGTGAGTGATGTAGATGAGATCTATCCCTCCTATATGACAGGAGTGACATCATGATTCTTGATAGAGTGAGACCACTAAGTGCATGGCCATGCCCAAATAGGTCAATATGAGATATTGAGTTCATTTGATTAGAGTGAGTCTACTTGGAGTTCAAGACATAAATTGATTAGAGGATGACATGGTTTATGCCTCAATTGATCAATTTAGATGTTAAGGATAGAAGGGCATTGTCACATATTGTGAGAGTCACAATTAGTAGTCACAATGGTGATGTTGGATCTCAACATTCTTGTAACTTGGGTAGTAATGATGTGTTGCTAGATACCGCTCATTACTTATGTTTCTAAATGGGTTTAGGAGCATTGCCAACGTTACAAGAATCTATAGGGTCACACACAAAGGGCAGTTAGAAGGAGATTAGGTTCATATGATGGACCAAGAGGATTAGGTTCATGTGATGAACCAAATTGGATTAAGAGTAATCCAGATTAGACTAATTGATTGGACTCAATTTGATTCATGTGTTGAATGAGTCTAATTTAGACTATGATTCGTTGAATCAATTTATACCAATGAATTAAGATTCATTAAATTAAATTGATTTGAATCAAAGGTTAGATTTGATCAACCATGGGAGATAAGAGGTCAAGTTTGACTTGACTTGAGAGGGAAGATGAAGGGTCAAGTTTGACTTGACCAAATGTCACCTCATTGTGACTTGGCATGGGCCGACCAATGATGATGTTCCACATCATCAAGGCTACATCATTGTGTGCCACCTCATGAGGAAGACCAAGAGCCATGACTCTTGGTATTACATGGAGATATAAGAGCTCTAATAAGTGGCCGACCACATTGAATCAAGGTAATTCAAGGCTTCTTCTTCTTCCTCTCTTCTTCTTCTCTCCTTCTCCTCTATTGCCGAGACCTCTCAAGAGTGCTAGCACACTCTAAGTGGTTTTCTCCACCTTTTGTCCATGTGGATACGTGTAGAGGAGTGTACACTTGACACTCTACGAGATCCGACAACCATTTGGACGAGCGGGATAAGCGAAGGGCATCGCTACAAGGGTAATACTTCTTTTTTCATGTAGATCTAAGGTAGATCTAGTGTAGACAAACATGTACATGAATTTTTATTTATCTTCACACGGATCCGTGGCTAGCTTCGAGGTTTCCGCAATGCAAAAAATGGTTTTTGTGGCTCGAAAGTCTAACAGTGGTATCAGAGCCACGTGCGAAGCTTGTACATGTTTGTATTTGTTATTATGAAAAGGTTTCAGATCTGTAAGTTTCTGTAATTTTTCTATGTTTATAGATTTTGTGAGTATTTTTCTTGTAGAGGTGAAGCAACAAGTGTTTGGACACTTGTAGGCTTCAAATACCAAGAAAAACCTTCCGAAACGGCAAGGTTTCGCCCAAATAAAAATTTTTTTGGGACAGCGCCTTAGGGCACTATTAGATCAGTTTGGGACACTAGCGATATTCATTTCGTGAGAAGGGGCGCTGCCCCTAACCCCACAAGGGGCATTGTCTCGCGATCGTGCCCGAAAATCGCTAAACGGGACCGCCGAGAAGTTGTGACACATAAAATTGATAAAACAGTAGTAAAATTATAGAAATTTATGTAAAATATATAATTTAGAATTATGTATGATATTGTGATGGTCATGGCCCAAAAATCCCAATGTGATTGGTTAAAATTGTGGTGTAATTCATAATATGGCCTGCGCGCCATTTTTTTGTATTGTGCGTGTTGTATATGATATGCGACCTGCGCGTCGTGCCTCCCTTATTATGTTCCTATTGTAAATAGATTTTAGACTCGAATGTAACTCGAGTTTCATATTTGTAATGTACAAAATGAAGCGGTGGAAGGTCCACTCAAGAAGGAGTTACGAGGAGGGTGCTATCAACACATGGCGGTCAAAAGGAGGCGCTTGAAGAAGTCGTTGACCCTAGGTTGACCGTCCGATCTTTTCATTGGCTTGAGAAGATCATAGTAGGGCCATGACCTCATCACAAATTGATTAATCAGTATTTATGTATATATATATATATATATATATATGTATGTATGTATCTATCATTGCTTATGTGTATGTGATGCATGCTAATGTAGGGTAATTAGTGCCTTAATGCATATATGATACACATTCATGATTAGATTAGATCTTAATCAAGTCAACTCGAAATGGCTACCAAGTTTTGATACCCATCACTACTTCAATCATTTGTTGTTGTTGAATCTGCCAAAGCAGAGCAACGCATATTATCTTGGTAGGATGCGGAGGGACAATCTTGGTCCTGCCTATCAAAGCTTGGGTGAGAACAAACTCAATTAGATTGAGTATAACTAGTTAACTCAATTGGATCGGGTAAAACTATAGGCATTTTCCAATGGTTGGGAAGATAGGATAAAGATCACATTTATCTTGATCCTATAAACAAAAGTTGCATAAAGATGTAATTGATAATTAGTTATCTACCGATCATACTAAGTCTTGGGCGATTTAGCCAAAGCTAACTCAAGGCGTAGTATGATGTGGATCTTGTCCCACGAGAATTATAGCTAATTGGTATGAATCTAGTAGTGTGGTTTGACCACATCCAAGACTTGATTCTACAAAAGCCCTATAATTCAGTGAGAGCATCATTTAGTTAAAGGCCTAATTAAATGATAAAAGAAATATGATATTTACTTTATGCTTTATTTATGTTGTAGATTGCCATGTTGACAAACACGAACATTTTCTCCCTGCGTTCTATCCTTGACAAGGACAAGCTCAATGGAGCTAATTTCCTGGACCGGTATAGGAATCTGAGAATCGTTCTCACACAAGAAAGAAAACTGTACGTCCTGGAGCAGCCCATTCCAGAGGCACCTCCTGCCACTGCCACGCGAGCCGACCGAGATGCTTATAAGAAGCATCAAAATGATGCATTAGATGTGTCATGCCTCATGCTCGCAACCATGAACTCTGAGCTTCAAAAGCAACACGAGTTGATGACTTCTTATGATATGGTTGAACATCTTCGTCAACTATATCAAGGACAAGCAAGGCACGAGAGATTTGAGATCTCTAAGGCACTGTTTCAGTGCAAGATGCAAGATGGGACTCCCGTAGGTCCATATGTACTCAAGATGATTGGATACATAGAGAACCTACAGAGGTTGGGATTCCCACTTGGCCAAGAACTGGCCACTGACTTGATCTTGCAATCCTTGCCAGAAAGTTACAGTCAATTTGTCATAAATTACAACATGAACGAAATTGATAAGCCACTGCCTGAGCTACTAAGCATGTTGCGAACTGCTGAGCTCAACCTTAAGAAGGTAAAGCCCAACTCCATTTTGATGGTGCAAAAGCATAAAGGCAAGGGCAAGCCTAAAAGTAAGGGAAAGTCCCAAGCTAAGGGCAAAGGCAAGGTAATGAAACCTAAAGGAGGTGTTGCCAAGGATGCTACCTGCTTCCACTGCGGTCAGACCGGGCACTGGAAGAGGAACTGCAAAGGATGCCTGGAAGATCTTAAGAAGAAGAGAAATGAGATTTCTACTTCAGGTATATATGTTATAGAAGTCAATCTTTCTATTTCTTCATCGTGGGTATTAGATACCGGATGTGCTTCTCACATTTGTACTAATGTGTAGGCGCTGAGAAATAGCAGGGCATTGACGAAGGGTGAGGTGGACCTACGAGTAGGTAATGGAGCACGGGTTACTGCTGTTACTGTAGGAACTTACTTTCTATCTCTGCCCTCTGGGCTTGTACTAGGATTAGATGAATGTTGTTATGTGCCTACTCTTACAAAGAACATCATTTCAGTTTCTTGTTTAGACAAGAAAGGCTTTTCATTTATAATAAAGAATAAATGTTGTTCCATTTATTTGAAATATATGTTCTATTGATGAACGAACTCTACATTCTAGACTTAGAGAACCCCATCTATAACATAAGTACCAAAAGGTTCAAGTCAAATGAAATGAACTTATCTCTGGCATTGTCGCTTAGGTCATATAAATAAGAATCGCTTATCCCATCTCCATAAAGATGGTTTGCTGGACTCATTTGATTTTGAATCATATGAGACATGCGAGTCATGTCTACTGGGCAAGATAACCAAGACTCCCTTTAGTGGACACAGCGAAAGAGCAACTGACTTGTTAGGACTTATACATAGTGATGTATATGGCCCTTTCAATGTCACTGCCAGAGGTGGTTATATGTACTTCATTACATTTAATGATGACTTTAGTAGATATGGTTATGTGTATCTGATGACACATAAGTCACAATCCTTTGAAAAGTTCAAAGAATTCAAAAAGAAAGTATAAAACTAGCTAGGCAAGAGTATTAAAATACTTCGATCAGATCGAGATGGTGAATACCTTAGCCATGAGTTTCGTGACTATCTAGCTAAGTGTGGTATTCTATCCCAACTCACTCTTCCTAGAACACCACAGTGGAATGGTGTATCCAAAAGGAGGAATCATACCCTATTAGATATGGTACGATCTCTGATGAGTCACACAGATCTTCCTATATCTTTTTGGGGATATGCTCTAGACACAGTAGCCTTCACAGTTAACCGTGTTCCATCCAAAGCTGTGATAAATTTCACCATATAGGATATGGACTGGGAGAGATGCCCATATATCTTTTATGAGGATTTGGGGTTGTGAGGCTTACGTTCGACGTCAAGTCTCGGACAAACTGGGACCCAAATCCGATAAGTGCTATTTTATAGGATATCCCAAGGAAACGAAGGGATATTACTTCTACATTCTCAATCACCACAAAGTGTTTGTGGCTAAGGCTGGGGTATTTCTAGAAAAACTAGTGGGAGTACGTTTGAACTTGAAGAAGTTCAAGATATGGACTATAGCACTGAAGCCTGATGGAAGTTGAACTGGAACCGTAAAATGTTGTGGATGATGAGATTGTTGCACAAGGAGTTGAGGAACAACAACCAGTTCAAGTAGACCTACCTCTTCGCAGGTCTGACAGGATACGTCGTCAGCCTGAGAGATACTCATTTCTCTTGTCTGACCATGACGACGTTATGCTCGTTGAGAATGAGTCTACCTCCTATTAAGAAGCTGTGATGAGACCAGATTCTGAGAAATGGTTAGAGGTCATGAGATCTGAGATGGAATCCATGTACACCAACCAAGTATGGACTTTGGTTGATCCACCTGAAGGCGTTAAACCCATTGGGTGTAAGTGGGTCTTTAAGAGAAAGACTGACATGGATGGACTTATTACCTATAAGGGTCGTTTGGTAGCTAAAGGTTTCAAGCAAATTCATGGTATTGACTATGATGAAACTTTTTCTCCAGTAGTGATATTTAACTCCATTCGGATTATGCTTGCTATTGCAGGATACCATGATTATGAGATCTGACAGATGGATGTCAAAACCGTATTTTTGAATGGAAACTTGCTCGAGGATGTGTACATGACATAACCTAAGGGTTTTGTAGATCCACTGCATACTGGATGAGTATGCAAGCTGCATAAGTCCATTTATGGACTAAAGCAAGCTTCTCGGAGCTGGAATCTTCAATTCGATGATGCGATCAAATAGTTTGGTTTCATCAAGAATGAAGATAAACCCTGTGTTTATAAGAAGATTGTTGGGAATACAGTTGTCTTCCTTGTATTGTATGTGGATGACATACTACTTATTGGAAATGACATCCCTTTGCTGCAGTCTGTAAAGACTTGGCTGGGGAATTGTTTCTCAATGAAGGACTTAGGTGAAGCAGTCTGTATTCTAGGCATAAAGATCTATAGAGATAGATCTAAGAGATTACTTGGCCTAAGTCAAAGTACATATATTGACACGGTATTACTACGGTTTGGCATGCAGAATTCCAAGAAAGGATTTCTGTCGATGTCACATGGTGTGAGTCTTTCGAAGACTCAAAGTCCCTTTTCTAGAGAGGAGAGAGACCGTATGGATAAGATCCCTTATGCTTCATCCAAAGGATCTATCATGTACGACATGCTATGTACTCGTCCTGATATTTTGTATGCTTTGAGCATGACGAGCAGATACCAGTCGGATCCAGGTAAATATCACTGGATAGCGGTCAAGAATATTCTTAAGTACTTGAGAAGGACTAAAGAATATTTCTTGATATTTGGCGGCGATGGTGAGCTAGCTGTAAAGGGTTACAGTGATGCCAGCTTCCAAACTGACCATGATCATTATAGATCGCAGTCTGGGTTCGTATTTTGCTTGAATGGTGGTGCTGTGAGCTGGAAGAGTTCAAAGCAGGACACAGTTGCTGATTCCACAATAGAGGCCGAGTATATTGCTGCATCAGAAGTAGCAAAGGAGGCAGTTTAGATCCGCAAGTTCATTATTGAGCTTGGGGTGGTTCCTAGCATAGCCGATCCTATAGAGCTCTATTGTGACAACAATGGAGCAATTGTGCAGGCTAAGGAACCTTGCTCACACCAGCGGACCAAACATACACTACAGCGCTTCCATTTCATTCGAGAGATCATCGATAGAGGAGATGTGAAATTTACAGAGTACCCACAGAAACTAACGTCGCTGATCCCTTAACCAAGGCTTTGGCACAGAGGAAGCATGATGGTCACACTAGGTCATTAGGTGTTAGAGCCTACCCTGATTGGCACTAGTGCTAGTGGGAGATTGTTAGTGAGAGCCCTAGAGCCGATCGTGTGATGATTGTTGTATGGACTCGATGTATCATATTCTATATATATTTATAAAGATATTTCTTTATGGTTATTATACTTACTTGTATTGGTGCCAAATAACTGAGTATAATAGCGTCCTTGAGTAGAAAGTTCTTATCTATATCAATCGATTGGTTGAATTGATAATGAGATGATATAGAGAACACTACTCTTAATCATTCCTAGTCAAGTATTAACATTCAAGGACAATGTTAATGCGATGAGACTAGCATGTAGGTCAACTCGATGGCTTGATCTCACAAGTCATGGATATTAGATATCAAGTTGACACATGGGTATGCATTGGAGAATGTATACTGAATGACCCGCCATGAGAAAGTATCATGGATCGTTATATGAGTGTCATATACTTTCTCATGTGACTATTAGTATGACTATCATTCCTTGGACCTGAAATCTCCATGATTCCCTACATAAGGATTTGCATACTTTGGTTTCGTCAAACATCACCCGTAAATGAGTGGACTATAAAGGCGACTACTGGGTATGTAACAAATTATACGGAGGGATGTGAGTGATGTAGATGAGATCTATCCCTCCTATATGACAGGAGTGACATCATGATTCTTGATAGAGTGAGACCACTAAGTGCATGGCCATGCCCAAATAGGTCAATATGAGATATTGAGCTCATTTGATTAGAGTGAGTCTACTTGGAGTTCAAGACATAAATTGATTAAAGGATGACACGGTCTATGCCTTAATTGATCAATTTAGATGTCAAGGATAGAAGGACATTGTCACATATTGTGAGAGTCACAATTAGTAATCACAATGGTGATGTTGGATCTCAACTTTCTTGTAACTTGGGTAGTAATGATGTGTTGCTAGATACCGCTCATTACTTATGTTTCTAAATGGGTTTAGGAGCATTGCCAACGTTACAAGAACCTATAGGGTCACACACAAAGGGTAGTTAGATGGAGATTAGGTTCATATGATGGGCCAAGAGGATTAGGTTCATGTGATGAACCAAATTGGATTAAGAGTAATCCAGATTAGACTAATTGAGTTGGACTCAATTTGATTCATTTGTCGAATGAGTCTAATTTAGACTATGATTCATTAAATCAATTTAAACCAATGAATAGAGATTCATTAAATTAAATTGATTTGAATCAAATGTTAGATTTGATCAACCATGGGAGATAAGAGGTCAAGTTTTACTTGACTTGAGAGGGAAGATGAAGGGTCAAGTTTGACTTGACCAAATGCCACCTCATTGTGACTTGGCATGGGCCGGCTAATGATGATGTTCCACATCATCAAGGCTACATCATTGTGTGCCACCTCATGAGGAAGACCAAGAGCCATGACTCTTGGTATTACATGGAGATATAAGATCTCTAATAAGTGGCCGACCACATTGAATCAAGGCAATTCAAGGCTTCTTCTTCTTCCTCTCTTCTTCTTCTCTCCTTCTCCTCCATTGCCGAGACCTCTCAAGAGTGCTATCACACTCTAAGTGGTTTTCTCCACCTTTTGTCCATGTGGATACGTGTAGAGGAGTGTACACTTGACACTCTACGAGATCCAACAACCATTTGGACGAGCGGGATAAGCGAAGGGCATCGCTACAAGGGTAATACTTCTTTTTCATGTAGATCTAAGGTAGATCTAGTGTAGACAAACATGTACATGAATTTTTATTTATCTTTACACGGATCCGTGGCTAGCTTCGAGATTTTCGCAACGCAAAAAATAGTTTTTGCAGCTCCAAAGTCAAACACTAGTGCCTCGCCATGCAGTCTTGGAAGCTAATTTTACAAATTAATATTTAATTGAATTTGTAATATGGGTGAATTTGGATCAATAATGTTAAGCATCGTTTGCGATCCAAGTTTAAACCACTAAGAACAGATAAGTTAAATTTGGAATCAACAATATTAAGTTCCATTTGCGATTTCTAATTCAATTTCTAAAGAACACAATAGGTTGTTAGTAAAGGTTCAGGACTTGTACAAAATTTTTGTACAGGGGAACCGATATGATATTCCATATAGCAACCAACAATTTCCACCAACGAATAAACCCTTTTGTTCATGTTGTAGTTCAGGCGGAACTGCTCAAAACTCTTGGGCAGCGTTTGGAGAATGATATCGACCTGGGTTTTCCCATTGATTTCAGCTCCAAGGACTTCCATCTCATTCAAATGAGCCATCATCTTGAGGATATAATCCCTCACGGGTGTCCCCTCAGTCATGGTGGTCGTCATTAAGTTTCTCATGGCGTCCTACCTGGCAGCCCGATTCTGGTGTCCGAAGAGTTCCTTGAGATTGAGCATCATGTCATAGGCAGTGGGTAGGGCCTGATGCTGATGTTGCAGCACATTTGACATAGAAGCCAAAATGTAACACCGTGTCATCCCAGTTATCTTGACCCATTTCCTATGTCTCTCTATCTCCTCTTCACTAGAATCCTTATCAGGTACGCTAGGGCAGACCTCAAGAAGTACGAACTTGTATTCTCCAGCAATTAAGACAATGTCCAAGTTCTGTTTCAATAAATATAATTTGGACCAGTAAGTTTGTTTTCTTTTAAAATAACAGCAAGAGGATTGAAAGCCATTTTGAAATCCTGAGAATGACGAAATAAAATATTTGGTCAAAACTTTAGAATTTTAAAATAATATTGATTCCTCAAACAATATAATTTAAATTCACCAACACCTCAAAACACCATAAATTTCGTATGCCACGATAGTGTGGACGTATACTAATTCAAACATTTGTAAGAGGAGGTTTTACCCATTAATTTTATTATCTTGTCAACCTAACCTTATGATAAATAAAATTAATTGTTGGTTCATCTTCGGCCACACAAATAATAGCAGTGACTCCGATGGGGAGGATACTATTAAATGTGCCTAAGTATATACCATTACTTGATACTTAGTTCATTAATTAGGATTGTGCCCCTTCAGATGGAGAAGATCACGGATACCTAAATAATTGTTTGAATGTATACTAAAAGCCTAGCTTTTGTATAAACATTTATTTTGAAATGAGAATCACATTGGTCAAATGTTTGCATTTAGTTAAATGCAGTTGTCTATTTAATTTATATTGTAGATAACATGGTGTGTGGTGTCACACAGAAGATCATGTTATCAATTCCTTATAAATTATAAATAGAAGCCCACAACCAAGATGGGTTGGGACAAACCATTGGAATGGTTGTAGTATAATTTGGTACTAATTTATCTTGACTACAAAATTACACTAGTACACTATGTGTGTATAGAGCAGGACCATTTGAGGTTATTCCTTTTATACTGACTGCATAAAAGAATATAACTTTTGTTATTATGGATGTGCATACTCTTAATCCCGATATAATAACAAGCACATGTACTTAGTATTTATTTCTTTAATTTATCAAAGGGTGAGATTTATTCGTTAAATCAATAAGCTCGATAAGTTGAAAAATAATATTATTTATATGGTGTGTTGTTGATTATAGAAGGAAACTGTATTCTATTTATTAGGATGATGATGTCCCCTTAAGGAGCTCATAAGGATTGTCATGTAAACCCTGCAGGTAGACTTAGTTCTGACATGACAATGAAGTTGAGCGGTACTACTCTTGGAGCTAGATGTTAATTAAGTGAGTTGTCAGTAACTCATTTAATTAATGGGCATTCGATATCTTAAACACAGGGAGATTAACGTACTCATGATAAGAATGAGCCCATAATGTAATATGGGATTGGTGCGGTAGTTCAATAATAACTCTTTAGTGGTATGAGTTATTATTGATGAACTTGAGTTGGGTGTTCGGGTCGAACACAGGAAGCTCAAGCTCATCAGGAGGCCAAAACCAATTCCTCTTCTAGGTCCCTGTTGTAGCCTCTATGTATAAAGTCTCACATCCATCTAAGTCATCCTTATGGCCGGCCACATCCTTGTTTGGTGCCCAAGCAAGGGGCCGGCCGACCACCCCTTGCTTGGTGCCCAAGAAAGGGGCCGACCAAGATGGGTTTAAAAGTGGGTTTTAAATTGTTTTAAATATTTCTTTTTGTAGCCATCTACAATGTTTTAAAAGAGAGATTTTAAATTTTAGAAACTTTCTTTTTTTGAAGTCATCCACATGGTTTTAAAAGAGAGTTTTAAATTTAAAAAATCTTTTCTTTTATAGCCATCTACAATGGTTTAAAAGAGAGATTTTATTTTTATTAAAATTTCTTTTTTTGTAACCATGATTTAAAAAGAGAGGTTTTAATTTTAAAAATCTTTCCTTTTTGTAGTCATCTACAATGTTTAAAAGAGGGATTTTTAATTTTAAAACTTTCCTTTTGTAGCCATCCACAATAGAAACTTTAAAAGAGAGATTTTAATTGTTGTTAAAATCTTTCCTTTTTAGCCATTATCAAGGATTATAAAAGAGGATAGATGGTGCCTTAGAAATAATAATCATCTACACAATTTCTATTCCTCTTCTATTCTCCTTGTGGCCGGCCCCCTCATATTCTTATTCTCCCCTTGCTTTCTCACCTAAGGCCGGCGGTATTAAGAGGCTTCAACCATCTTGTGGCCGGCGGGTTGCAAGGAAGAAAGAAGAACAAGAGGTGGTGTTCCTAGCTTTGATCCCTTGGTGGCCAAAAGTCTTGGAAGAAAGAAGGACTTGGGTGGTTTTTGCGTCTTGGTAGATCGTCGCCCACACAACGTCCAAGAGGAGGAGAGGAATACAGCAGAAGATCAAGAGGTCTTTAAGTTACAAAGAAAGGTATAGCTAGTTAATTGTTTTCGCTGTGTACTAGTTTATTTTTTCTTTGTATGGATCCTGAAGTACCAACACAAGAGGCTAGCAATCTTGTGCTTTGATTGAGGTCTCTGTAGTTTAACCTAGGGTTTACTGTAAGGAGTTTAAATATTCAATTTATTTGAAAGACTTTGACTAGGAAGTGGTGAATTGTCCTATACCCAAGTAGGTAGAGTGCCTCGCCAACGATCTGGAAGTCAATCCTTGAATTAGATATTTAATCAACTTCTGTAATATGGTTTAACTTCTGATGAACACTTGGGTTGAACTTGGATTAATAATGTTAAGTTTCGTTTGCAATCCAAGTTTAACTTCTGAAAAGCATATGGGTTGCTAGGAAACATTCTGGGCTTGTATAAATTGTTGTACAGGGGAAACAGAACGGAATTCCGAGTAGCGCCAACAATAATTTCCTATAATCATCCATAGAAGAAGTTTGATCTAGTGATCCACAAACAAACTCATCTGATATGGAGGAAGACACTTAAAGCCAACGCGCAAGTTTGAATGCATCACTTACAAACCAGTAATGGAGACCGTGGAATTTATTTAAATTATCCCTCTCCTACTTAGTTATTTAAATTAAGGAATTTTAACATGTACACATCACAGCACATAAAAACAGCATCACAGCACATAAAAACAGCATATAAAGGCAATAAATATGAAAATAAAATTTCCAACTATTATGGCCTCATCTATCGTTATCCTCCAATATGCCGCCAATGGATCAAGCTGTCGCGTCTATCTTGCTTCCTTCTTCACCGCACTTCCGGTCCTCAAAATAGCACCACACATAGCAAGGATACAAGCCACAACAAAAAGAAATAAAAATTTACATTTATCGATCCTATATTCCACAAAGGAATTTACATATAATCTATATCAAACAGAATGTAAAAAAAAATATAATACAGCAACCGACTGTATTTAATTATTTCAATCATGCACAACACAAAACAACTTCTACATGCCCGAGGGTTCAAATCACACATAAACACAAAAAGCCATAATAGTTGGACTTAGGACACCTGCAACCACAGAGTTAATCTTTCTTGTACATCCTACTATTATCCTGCCTAAACTTATATATGAGCAGTGTATAATTTAACCAAAAACCAATCACACAAAGCCAGAAAACTTGCTCTAATACCACTTGAAGGCACTGGAATTCCGTTCTGTTTTAATTTCCCTTGTACAAAAATTGTACAAGTACAAAACTTTTCCTAGCAACTTGCATTTTCGATCAGACATGTGTTTGATCAATCAAGCAAGTTCTTGACGGATCAAAGCACACCATGATCGAAGTACAAGATCGCTGGCCTCTTGTATTGGTATTCAAAATCGATACAAAGAAAACTAAACTAATTACGCAACAGAATCAAAGAACTAGTTGTACCTTTCTTTTGTAGCTAAAGACCTCTTGATCTTCTACTATATTCCTCTCCTCTTCTTGGACGTCGTGTGGGTGACTATCTACCAAGATAGCAAACACCCTTCCCTTCATTATTTCCAAACCGCCAACCACCAAGAGAAACTCTAGGATAAGGCACCTTCTCCTCTTCTTCTTCTTTTCCAAGCCGCCACCCACCAAGGAAAGCAAGAGTCGCCGGCCCTAGCAAGGAGGAGGAGTCGCCGACCCTAGCAAGGTGGAGGAGCCGCCGGCCCTAGCAAGATGGAGGTGGTGCCGACCCTAGCAAAGAGGTGGAGGTGGAGGTGGCGTCGGCCCTAGCAAGGAGGTGGAGGTGGCGCCGACCCTAGCAAGGGATGGAGGTGACGCTGGCCCTAAACCCTAGCAAGGAGGATTAACCAAAAACCACAACAATAACTCATGGATGCGAGGCTTTATATAGAGGCTACAACAGGGACCTAGAGGAGGAATTGGCTTAGGCTTTCTGTGTTCGGCTTGAACACTCAACTCAAGTCCATCAATAATAACCCATACCACTAAAGGGTTATTATTGAACTACCGCACCAATCCCATATTACAATATGGCCGCATTCTTATCATGAGTGTGTTAATCTCCCTGTGTTTAAGATATCGTATGTCCGTTAATTAATTGAGTTACTGACAACTCAATTAATTAACATCTGATTCTAAGAGCAGTACCACTCAACTTTATTATCATGCCAGACTAAGTCCACCTGCAGGGTTTACATGATAATCCTTATGAGCTCCTCAAGGGGGCATCATCAGCCTAAATAATTAGGACACAAATTCCTTCTATAATCAACAATACACCATATAAATAGTACTATTTCCCAACTCATCGAGCTTATTGATTTAACGAATAAATCTCACCCATTGATAAGTTAAAGAAATAAATACTAAGTATACGTATTTGTTATTATATAGGGATTAAGAGGATGCACATCCATAATAATAGAGGTTCTGTTCTTTTATGTAGTCAGTACAAATCAAACAACTTCAAACAGTCCTGCTCAATACACACATAGTGTACTAGTGTAATTTCATAGTCAAGACAGACTAATACCAAATTACACTACAACCGTTCCAATGGTTTGTCCCAATCCATCTTGGTTGTGAGCTTCTATTTATAATTTATAAGAAACCGATAACATGATCTTCTGTGTGGCACCACACACCATGTCATCTACAATATAAATTAAATGGACAACTCATTGACATATATATAAATATAAAATGTAAACATTTGACCAAAGTGATTCTCATTTTAAAATATTTCAAAACAGATGTTCATACAAAAGCTAGGATTATAGTATACATCCCAACAATAATATGAAAATCTAAGGGCTCAAATACATAAGAATTTCAAGAATCCTAAATAAAGGGCAGAAAAACTTATCCTTGATATCAAGTGAAGCCCTCGGACGAAGATCTTGGAATTCCGATGAGGATAGAGCAGCAGAACAACCTTGGATCACCCAGATGATGCTTGAAAGTGCGAAGATTTAACCTAGATGGTCCCTTCTCGCATTAGATCTTCCTCCATCAAGGGGATGAGGTTCCCTTTAAATAGAAGTGAGGCACAGGGTGGTCATGCCTCTAGGCACGACCTAACAGTTGCTTGGGCATCTAGTTGTGCCATTTGGCATAGCTAGAGCCAACTTGGATCTAGCTCTAGTAGTTTGGTCGTGCCATTTGGCATGACCTTTCCTACATCTGCCTTCTTGGCTATGCCTTAAGGCACGGTCAGAGTTAGTTTGACTTTGTCTACTAAGCTAAGACATGCCATTTGGCACAGCCAAAGCAGAGTAACCCTATTTTTCTTCTTTGGGGTCATGCCATTTGGCACGACTAGATCTTCAAAACTGCATCTTCGGGTGCATGGTCCTGCCTCAAGGTAGGATCAAGTCTAAATCGGCTCTGGAGGGTGGCATGGGCAGCTCTTGGTCATGCTCTGGCCAGGACCATTTCATCACTAGTTTCTTCTTTCTGGCCGTGCCATTTGGCACAACCATGTCTTCATTGCTTCCTTAGCCATTCCATTGTGCACGGCCAACTTCTAGAGCTTCACCTGGTCATGCCTCTAGCCATGGTCAGGCCCAATTTGGTTTTGAAATGGATTGGTCACTCTAATCCTTGCTCTAATGGATCTTCTTTTGCACCTTTAGCATCCTTTTCCGCTCCAAGCTGCTCTTGAAAGTGAAAACAAATACCGAGCAGATCTCTGGATGTAAAATAGTAATTATACTAAAATATAATAGAAAAGGGTGCAAAACATATAGATCATAAACATGAAATATAAGTAGATGTGTGTCAAAATAGTACAAAATAGCATATATAATCTACGTGTATAAAGCGATAAAACTCGCAACATGCAGTTTTTATCCTCTAGAGGACACCTTCAAAGCTCTCCGAGGCACCTCCAGTGCTAAGATTCAAGGCACTTCCATCCGCATGGGAGATGCCTCCTCGCCCTTCCACGCATGGACTTCGACCAAAGCATCTGAGGCATCTCCACTTGACCAGGAGGCACCTTAGGTCACTGTTCGCCCTAGACGTGAGTCACTTTTTGCTCCTGCAAAATGTGTTAGTCTAAATAACAAACTATACTATGCAAAATAAAGTTAGAAAGATAATAAAATAATACTATTAATTTGATCCTATCTTTCCGAGAACAGGATTTAGTCACGGTCTCACTCTAGATTTCTAAAATTGACCCAAAGTGAACCTACGCCTAAAGTCCCTAAATGAGATTCGTCCTCACTGGACACCCTCCTCTAGTGACTTATCTTACTTACCACGCAAAATCACTTGACTCCCTTTTGTCCCACCAGGTCTTCTCGCCAATTGTTAGGTTCGTAAACCCAACTGAACTGCAGCCAACTGTCAGGTCCCACAGACCCAGTTGGACTTTTCGCTAGATATTGGGTCACTCCTTGACCTTTCTTATCTTCTACACCAGCTATTAGGTCCTCCAGACCTAGCTAGATTTCATCCTAGTGTCAAATCCATCAAGTTCTGCACACTTGATAGAAAGGTTAGATCATACCACGCCTAACTGTAATCCATTTGTCATTCATCAAAACTTAGGTTTAACCATTGGTGCTAACAACACCAACAAAGATTTCATATGTAAAGTTTATTTACTTTTATTTTCTTGTGTATTTTGTCTTTCTTGTTGTATTCTTGTTCTCAAGCATGTAAGAGGTTTTTTCGTCTCCAGGAGGTTTCCGAGAAGGAGAAAGTTCTTAGCGGAAGCTATGAACGAGGAGTGGATCAGATATTTGGATCAGTCACCTCAAGGAGGTGGATACCAAGTACAATCAAATTGTAGTGCATGTGGAGTTGAGTTTGAATCTGTTAGAGTGTATACGAAAAACCTAGCTTTTTGTAAACATTTATTTTTGAAATAAAGAATCACATTGGTCAAATGTCTACATTTATATGCTAAGTGTAGTTGTTCAATTAATTTATATTGTAGATAACATGGTGTGTGGTGTCACACACAGAAGATCATGTTATCAGTTCCTTATAAATTATAAATAGTAGCTCACGACTAAGATGGATAGGAATAAACCATTGGAATAGTCATAGTGTAATTTGATATTAGTTTATCTTGACTATAAAATTACACTAGTACACTCTGAGTGTATTGAGCAGGACCATTTGAGGTAGTTTCTTTTTACACTGACTATATAAAAGAACAATACCTCTGTTATTATGGAAGTATGTACTCTTAATCATGATATAATAACAAGTACATATACTTAATATTTATTTCTTTAATTTATCAAAGTGAGCGATTTAGTTCGTTAAATCAATAGACCCGATAAGTTGGGAAATGATATTATTTATATGGTGTGTTGTTGATTATAGAATGAAACTGTGTCCTAGAAATCTAGGTTGATGATATCCTCTTGAGGAGCTCATAAGGAGTGTCATGTAAACCCTGCAGGTGGACTTAGTCCGGCATGACAATGAAGTTGAGTGGTACGACTCTTGGAGCTAGATATTAATTAAGTGAGTTGTCAGTAACTCACTTAATTAGTAGGCATTCTATATCTTAAACACAGGGAGACTAACACACTTATGATAAGAAGGAGCCCATATAGTAATATGGGATTGGTGCGACAGTTCAATAATAATTTTTAGTGGTATGAGTTATTATTGATGAACTCGAGTTGGGTGTTCGGGGCGAACACGGGAAGCTCAAGTTCATCGGGAGACCAAAACCAATTTCTACTCTCGGTCCCTGTCGTAGCCTCTTATTTATAAAGTCTTATACCCATCTAAACCTAACTTCTTACCCACCTTAAGGTGGTCAGCCAAGCCTAGCTTGGAGCCCAAGCTAGGGCCGGCCAAACCAAGGTTAGATGGGATCAAGTGGTGGACGACCCTATTGGGTCTTTCGGGCCGCGAAAATCACTTTTTCGCGTCGCGGAAACCCCGAAACCCCCGCCACCGGATCCGTGCGAAGAATAAAATTTCGAAAAACCTACGAGTACGAGTTTACAAACTCTAGATCTACATTAGAGTACGAGTTTTACCCTTGATGCACACCTTTCGCAAATCCCTCGCGTCCAAGGTGCCGGATCTCAAGATTGTCAAAGTAGACAACCCTCTAGAAGTATCCATACGAACAAATCGATGTAGGGAGAACCTTAGAGTGTGCTAGCACTCCAAGAAGGTCTCGGCAATGGAGAGGAGAGGGAGAGAAGAATTGGAGCAAGGAAGAAGATGAGAGTTGAATTGGCTTTGAATGAAAAAATCAATTTCATTCAAAAACAATAAGTGGTCGGCCACCCATGGGATTGTAACCTCCATTCCCATTTAATGTGGCCATTAAAGAGATTTGTAACCTCCATGAGGTGGCACACACATGTTCTAAACATGATAATGTGTAACACCATTATTGGCCACTTAATGCCAACTCACAAATGACGTGGCATAAAGTCAAGTCAAACTTGACTTTTCCTCTTCCTCTCAAGTTAAGTCAAACTTGATTTAATCTCTCTCATGGTTGATCTAATCCAACCATTTAATTCAAGCCAATTTAATATAATGAATCTAATTCATTTAATTAAATTGATTCAATGAGTAATAATCTAAATTAGACTCATTGAACACATGAATCAACTTGAGTCCAACTCAATTAGCCCAATTAGGATTACTCTTAATCCAATTTGATTCATCACATGAATCTAATCCTCTTTGTTCATCATATGAACCTAATCTCCATCTAATTTTCCTTAGTGTGTGACCCTATAGGTTCTTGTAACTTTGGCAATGCCCCTAAATCCATTTAGGAGCATAAGTAATGAGCGGTATCTAGCAACACATCATTACTACCTAAGTTACAAGAATGTTGAAATCCAACATCACCTTGTGACTACTAATTGTGACTCCTCACAAAATATGACAAATGTCCTTCTATCCTAGACATCTAGATTGATCAATGTGAGGCATAGACCGTGTCATCATCTGACCAATCTAAATCTTGAACTCTAAGTAGACTCACTAAATCAAATGAGCTCAATATCTCATATTGACTCATTTGGGCATGACCATGCACTTCTTGGTCTCACACTATCAAGAATATCAATGTCACTCCCGTCATATAGGAGGGATAGATCCCATCTACATCACTCACATCCCTCCGCATAATTTGTTACATACCCAGTAATCGCCTTTATAGTCCACCCAGTTACGGGTGACGTTTGATGAAACCAAAGTACATAACTCCTTATGTAGGGAACTATGGTGACTTCAGATCTAAGGACTAGTAGTCATACTAATAGCCACATGAGAAAGTATATGACACACATATAACGATCCATGATATTTTCTCATGGCTGGTCATTCAGTATACATTCTCCAATGCATACCCATGTGTCAACTTGATATCTCTATATCCATGACTTGTGAGATCAAGTCATCGAGTTGACCTACATGCTAGTCTCGTCACATTAACATTGTCCCTGAATATTAATACTCGACTAGGAATGATTAAGAGTAGTGTTCCCTATATCATCTCACTATCGATTCAACCAATCGATTGATATAGGTAAGAACATTCTACTCAAGGATGCTATTATACTTAGTTTATTTAGCACAAATACAAGTAAGTATAATAACCAAAATAAATGCCTTTAGTTATATAAAAATATGATATAATAAGTCCATAATACAATCATCAAATGATTGGCTCTAACTAACAATCTCCCACTAGCACTAGTGCCAATCAGTGTAGGCTCTAAGCCCCAATGACCTAGTGTGACCATCATGCTTCCTTTGTGCCAAAGCCTTGGTCAAGGGATCTGCGATTTTAGCCTTTGTAGGTACTCTACAAATCTTCACATCTCCTCTCTCGATAATCTCTCGAATGAGATGGAAGCGCCGTAGTATGTGTTTGGTCCGCTGGTGTGAGCGAGGTTCCTTCGCCTGTGCTATAGCTCCATTGTTGTCACAATAGAGCTCAATGGGGTCAGCGATGCTAGGAACCACCCCAAGTTCAGTGATGAACTTGTGGATCCAAACTGCCTCCTTTGCTGCCTCTGATGCAACAATGTACTTGGCCTCTGTCGTAGAATCAGCGACCGTGTCCTGCTTCAAACTCTTCTAGCTCACAGCACCACCATTAATGCAAAACACGAACCCTGACTGCGATCGATAATCATCTTGATCGGTCTGGAAGCTGGCATCATTGTAACCCTTTACAGCTAGCTCATCATTGCCTCCATATGTCAAGAAATATTCTTTAGTCCTTCTTAAGTACTTAAGAATATTCTTGACCGCTATCCAGTGACTTTCACCTGGATCTGACTGGTATCTGCTCGTCATGCTCAAAGCATACGAGACATCAGGTCGAGTACATAGCATGGCGTACATGATAGATCCTATGGCTGAGGCATAAGGGATCTGATCCATGCGGTCTCTCTCCTCTCTAGAAGAGGGACCTTGAGTCTTCGAAAGACTCACGTCATGTGACATCGGCAGAAATCCCTTCTTGGAGTTCTGCATGGCAAACCCTAGGAGTACCTTGTCAATATATGTACTCTGACTTAGGCCAAGCAATCTCTTAGATATATCTCTATAGATCTGTATGCCAAGAATGCGAGATGCTTCACCTAAGTCCTTCATTGAGAAACAACTCCCTAGCCAGGTCTTGACAGACTGAAGCAAAAGGATGTCTTTCCCAATGAGTAGTATGTCATACACATACAATATGAGGAAGACAACTATGACCCCTACAACCTTCTTGTAGACACAAGGTTCATCTTCATTCTTGATGAAACCAAACTGTTTGATTGCATCATCGAATCGAAGATTCCAGCTCCGAGAAGCTTGCTTTAGTTCATAAATGGACCTATGCAGCTTGCATACTCTACTAGTATGCTGTGGATCTATAAAACCCTCAGGTTGTGTCATGTACACATCCTCGAGCAGGTTTCCATTCAGAAACGTGGTTTTGACATTCATCTGTCAAATCTCATAGTCATGGTATG
Organism: Zingiber officinale; assembly: GCF_018446385.1. Taxonomy (NCBI): domain Eukaryota; kingdom Viridiplantae; phylum Streptophyta; class Magnoliopsida; order Zingiberales; family Zingiberaceae; genus Zingiber; species Zingiber officinale. The sequence goes on along the minus strand of NC_055996.1, from coordinate 50,431,060 downwards.
CTGCAATAGAAAGCATGATCCGAATGGACTTAAACATCGCTACTGGAGAAAAGGTTTCATCATAGTCAATACCATGAATCTGCTTGAAACCTTTAGCTACCAAGCGACCCTTGTAGATAAGTCCATCCATGTCAGTCTTTCTCTTAAAGACCCACTTACACCCTATGGGTTTTACCCCTTCAGGTGGATCAACCAAAGTCCATACTTGGTTGGTGTACATGGATTCCATTTCAGATCTCATGGCCTCTAGCCATTTCTTGGAATCTGGTCTCATCACAGCTTCCTGATAGGAGGTGGGCTCATCCTCTATGAGCACAACGTCATCATGGTCAGACAAGAGAAATGAGTATCTCTCAGGCTGACGACGTACCCTATCAGACCTGCGAAGAGGTATGTCTACTTGAACTGGTTGTTATTCCTCAACTCTTTGTGGAACAACATCATCCACAACACTTTGTGGTTCCAGTTCAACTTCCATCGAGGCTTCAGTGCTATGGTCCGCATCTTGAACTTCTTCAAGATCGAATGTACTCCCACTAGTCTTTCTAGAAATAAAGTCCCTTTCTAGAAGACTCCAGTCTTTGCCACAACTACCTTGTACTGACTGGGAATGTAGAAGTAATATCCCTTAGTTTCCTTGGGATATCCAATAAAGTAGCACTTGTCAGATTTGGGTCCTAATTTGTTTGAAACTTGACGTCGAACGTAAGCCTCACAACCCCAAATCCTCATAAAAGACACCTGGGCATCTCTCCCAGTCCATATCCTATATGGTGTCTTTATCACGACCTTGGATGGAGCTCGGTTGAGTATAAAAGCTGTCGTAACTAGAGCATAGCCCCAAAGGAATGTCGGAAGATCTGTGTGACTCATCATAGATCGTACCATATCTAATAGGGTACGATTCCTCCTTTTAGATACACCATTCCACTGTGGTGTTCCAGGAGGAGTGAGTTGGGATAGAATCCCACACTCAGCTAGATAGTCACGAAACTCATGGCTAAGGTATTCTCCACCTCGATCTGATTGAAGTATCTTAATACTCTTGCCAAGCTGGTTTTGTACTTCATTCTTGAATTATTTGAACTTTTCAAAGGATTCTGACTTATGTGTCATCAAGTACACATAACCATATCTACTGAAGTCATCAGTAAATGTGATGAAGTACCTATAACCGCCTCTAGCAGCGACATTGAAAGTGCCACATACATCACTATGTATAAGTCCTACCAAATCAGTCGCTCTTTCGCTGTGCTCACTAAAGGGAGTCTTGGTCATCTTGCCTAGTAGGCATGACTCGCACGTCTCATAAGATTCAAAATCAAATGAGTTCAGCAGACCATCCTTATGGAGCTGGGATAAGCGCTTGTCATTTATATGACCTAAGCGACAGTGCCAGAGATAGGTTTGATCCAAGTCATTTGACTTGAACCTCTTGGTATTTATGTTATAGATAGGGCTCTCAAGGTCTAGAATATAGAGTCCGTTCATCAGAGGTGCACTACAATAGAACATAACTTTTAAATAAACAGAACAACATTTGTCCTTTATTATAAAAGAGAAACCTTTCTTGTCCAAACAAGAAACTGAAATTATGTTCTTAGTTAAAGCAGGCACTGATTACAGCCCAATTTTGTCGCGAATTGGGCATCAAATGATGTATACCAAACCCCTCCTATACTAATGTAGCATAGGAATGACTCGGGTTGTCCGCCAACGAAAGTAACGATAGGATGGTAAACTTAGGATCGTATGTTATTTCTATTTTTTGGGGTTTTCAATATAGAATTGGGGTTTTGGATTTTAATTTTAAATTTAACAAATTAAAAGCAAGACAAGTAAGAAATTATTCTAATGCGGAACGAAATCTAACTAGGTGCAAATAATTAATCCACAACGCATTGTCACTCTACGCTATGGGTTAATTATCAACACGATTAATCTAGGGAATGAAATAGCGAAGCATCAAATAAAATCTAACCTAAATAATGAAAGACAATGCAAGTAATAAAGCTATGTCTACTCTAACTAACCATTGAAGATTTTCCTACATCGCATAGTCACACTACGATACAAGAATATCCATCAATGGGAATAACATGAAACATAACAAAGAACTCAAACATGCATAAAGAAAGCAACAATTAAACAAAAACAAGTGCAAGTAAATTAAATGAACTTAACAGCAATTAAACGAAATCTAACTATACATAATTGATAACCTGCATCACATTGTCACACTATGATACAAAATCAACAATCATGCATAGTGAAACTAAACAAAGTGCAATCTATCAATCTAAGAAACAATAACAAACATAACAACTTAATTAAGCAAGAAAGTAAACTACATGAATATAACTAAAATATCCAAAATGCATAAGAACAAGATTAAACAAATCAAACATGAAAATAAACTAACTTAATTAACCACATCCACTCATCCACCAATCCAACTACCAATCTAACTACCAATCGACTACCCTTTGTTGTCACACAAAGAGCCCAGATCTGGAACACCATCACTGGTGAACAACAAACTCAACGAATGCCTACTGCTTGCGAAACAGCTTGCTTAAGTGATGCCGGAATTGGAAAGCTTCTGTCGGAATTGGACACACTGAGATGCTAGAGTTCTGCCCACCTTCGGAACGCCGTCCGCGGGAAGTTCACAGCACTGCTCAATGACATGAGAAGAAGAGTACACGCCGGAGAAGAAGAAAAGGGCAGCCGGCTTCCTCTGCCGGAATCCTCTGCTTTCGGAACACCGTCCACAGGAGATGCATGCTGAGGTAGGGATGAAGAAGATGCTTGTCGGAGAAGAACGCCTCGCCGACAATAAAACCCCTAGACCCAAGCTGCTGTCTGCTCAAAGAAACCGCCGGAGCTTGCTGCCGTCGCCGCTTGGGACAGATCGGAGAGAAGGAAGAAGAAGGATGTGGAGGACCGGCCGGCGGCAGTGAAGAGAAGAGGAGAAGCCGCCGGCCGGAGAAAAGAGGAGGTGGGTTTTCTTAATGGGTTCGGGTTTGGATCCATTAAGGCTTAGATCTGGATCCAATAACCAATAGGATTAAATTGGGCTTTTGGATTTTGGATATTGGGTTGAGAAGTTGAGGTTTTGGGTTAATGGGATCCGGATCCATTAAGAGAAGGAAAATTGGGTTTTTGAAATTGGGCTTGAAGAGTGGGCTTGAGGATTGGGTTTGAAAAGTAGGCTTTTGGATCAAATTTGAATTGGAGCTCCACTTCTTAGATGAACCCTTGGGCGCCTTGATCTCTATCAATGGTCCAAATTACTTTCCTGCAAAATAAGATGCACCATTTAGATAAAATACCAGAAAATATAGGAAAAATTAGATCAACGCTCCAAATAAATCTCAACTCGTAAAACATGATATAAATGCGGAATTAAACATACGAGAGGGTAAAAATGCTAAGTATAAGAGCCAAAATAATGCATAAAAATACTAATTATCAACTCCCCCACACTTATTCTTGCACGCCTCGAGCAAGTAAAATAAAACAAGAAAGATAACTAGAAATGCATTCCCCTAGCAATTCTTACTCAAACTTAGTAAATAATGAAAGAGAGTTATCTAAGATTGTCTAATTTAAATAACCCAAGCATTCATGGATTCAATTCATACATTAATTAACAAAAATGATAATTTCAATCTACAATAGATAAACTGAAAATGATAATAAAATAACCTCACACGGTAAATGATGGTGGCTCTCCTCTTATAATCATGCAATAGTGGAGCTCACTCAAGCTACTCATAATTAATGCACTACCATATGCTTGCTTTACTTCTAATCTCCACCACTATATACATAAGAGTGCACAATAAAATAATGAAGGCATTTTTGAAATGTAAGGGAAATATAATCAAGGCAAATGATAGTGGTAAGAAAAGGAATAAGGTAAAATAAGGTAATGGTGGAAGACATGGACATAATGGAATGTTACATAGATGAATACAAAAAAAACAATGCCCAAAAAGATATCTCATCCAAACTTCCAAGCTAGCTTTTCACAACTCAATAAAAATGTGAACAATCTCTACAATAGCTTTTCAATAAACATTCACTCATGATCTACAATAAAATCCAAATTTTGCTATCATAAAGATTGTTACTCACAAAAAATTCTATCACCTTTCATCAATACAATAAAAAATGTGAACAACTCCTACTCTAGCATTTCAATAAAAATCCACTCATGATATATAATAGAATCCAAATGTTGCTAAAGTAAAAATTGTCACTCACAAAAATTCTACCACAAATGAATAAAAATGACACAATATGTCAAAATATTTTCCATAAATCCAATAAGCATGTAGACAACCTCTACTATAGCTTTTCAATAAAAATATCACTCATGATAGACATAAAATCTATATGTTGCTATAATAAAGATTGTCTCTCTAAAAAGCTCTACCACACACAAATACAAAAGGGCACAACATGTTAAAGCTTTTTTTTTCAAATTTTTTTTCCTTTTTTTTTTCTTTCTTTTGCTGTTCTTTTTTTTTTCTTCTTCTTTTTCATTTGCTTTTTTTTTCTGATTTATTTTTTTTTTCCATTTTTTTTCCCAACATGTTGTGCAACATTATACAACATCATCAATAGCTCAAATACAATGATAAATAGCATGGTTCACCTATGCTTTCCCTAAATTCCACTAAGCTATTTCTCTCCCCCACACTTAAATTTTTTTCCGTCTCGGGCAAAACACTCATCATGTAACATCCAAAAATATCCACATCCCAAGAGAGTAAGAGAGTGAAATAAATGGAAGAGAGAAAAGAATGATATGATGGATGATATGGATTTTATTCAAGAAACATGTGATAACAAAAGAAATGAATACAAGAAAGTGAGATAGCCTTCATAAAAATCATGCAAACCTATGATAATGTGGTCTCGAAAGAATTAAGCAAGTTCTAGAGTAGCATTAACCACAAGTGCATCACACATCAATAGGAATAATAGGCTCAAAAATATATCCTCACTAGGTATATAAAAAATTATCATCTCAATCTATCAACATAGAATCCATCATCAAGTTGTAATCACATGCAATCCAAGAATCCAATCATGACAATAAATCATCAAACTTGACAATCAAATTTAACTAGCTTTCACAATTTCTAAAATGATAAAAAGAATGCATAGGATATTTATTATGAAAACTTGACTAGACAAACTAAAACTGAACTACCAAGCAAAAGCAAACCAAGCTAACAAAGCAAAGAAATATATACAAGCAGAAAGAAAAATAGAAGTGAGATGGAACCAACTCCCCTGAATTTCTGGTGGTCGGAGTCGACTCAGTTCCAGAAGTCATTCTGGAAGTGGAATGAATGTAGGTGAAGTGAAGACCGCTCCCTCCACCTTTGACTCCTCAAAAATTTTCTCCGGTGGCCGAAGACGGTTCAGTTGGAGTGTCCACTCCAGAAGCTTCATTATTGCATATAGTGTTAGGGCTTTCCTCAAATGGTAGCATGCATCCTTGAATGATTTACTGCAAATGAAATATCTAAAAAATTCCTGCACGCTAAAAAGAAAAGGATGCAATTCCTGCACGCATGCTGTGTGAGATGTATCAGAAACAATATAAATATAAACAGAGCATGAATCAAAAGACATGTCATATCCACTACAATCAAAATGAACTACCTCCATGGTATTTCTTATAAATTCAGAAGAAATATCATTTTTACCATCCTGAAAGATACCTGGAGGCTCTAGAATAATGAATGTGGCATCATCTCGATCAGGTAAAGGTACTAGCTCTGGATCAAGTTCAATTAACGGAAGTGATTCTTGAGTTTCCCCTACACTTCCATCATCATTAAGTAGAATAAAAGGCTCAACCGGTGGTAGAATAATCGAAGGAAGTGATTCTTGAGTTTCCCCTACACTTCTATCATCATCTCCTATACCTGCAACATCAAGAATATTTGGAACAACAATATCATCAACAACAACATTATCAGGATCAACTACAACATCACAATATAAAAAATTAGAAGAATCATGCAGAGTAGCAGAATCAAAGTCAGGAATATCACAAACTCTACAATCCATCTCCTCGAGAATTGATGTAGTAGGTTGATCTGATAGCAACTGTAACTGTGTCGATGAATGTGTTCTTGGCTGAAATTGTGTTTCTTGATATTGTATAAGTTGTTGTGACTGCCCCCTAAAATCCTGCTCAGGCTGATGCTGAATATATGACTGATAATGTTGAGGCCACTTAGAAATCCCTTGTTGTGTATTCCCATACCCGAATCCTACAAATGAATTATACCTGTCCTGCTGATGAGTATGATAATACTGAAGATCAGGCTGGTGATACTGGATCCTGGTAGGGAGTACACTGGCAAAGGAATGAACATCTTTAGCAATCACTGGTCTAGTCCAATACTGCTGATAATTTGTGGCCATAATCTCGATAAGTTCTCTGGCTTGAGCAGATGTCTTGTTAACTAGAGCCCCTCCACTAGCTGCATCAACCATACTTCTGTCCATGGGACACAATCCCTCATAGAAGTACATAATCAGTAGTTGATCGCTAATCTGGTGCTGAGGGCAACTAGCAACAAGTCTTTTAAATCTATCCCAATATTCTTGAAACGGTTCTCCTATGAATTGTTGGATTCCACAAATACTCCTCCGAATTGCTGCAATCTTAGAAGCAGGAAAGAACCTCGCCAGAAATAATTTTTTCATCTCGATCCAGCTGGTGATAGAGTTGGGTGGGAGACAATACAACCAATCTTTTGCTGAATCTGCTACTGAAAATGGAAATGCTCTAAGTCTAACATCTTCTTCTGATATGCTAAGTGGGTTCCATGAAGAACAAATCATCTCCAAATCATGCAGATGTCTGTTGGGATCTTCACCAGAAAGTCCATGAAACTTCGGTAATAAATGTGCAATATCCCATAACTCGAAGTCTACATCTAAATCAGAATATCTGATGCAAAATGAATCAGCTGACAAATCTGGTGCCCAAAGTTCTCTGAGAGTCATTTCAGTGTTCTTCTCCATGTTGCTCATCAAGTCTGAAGGTTTGATCACACTGAATCTCTAAAGCTGCTGATAACACACAGATCTCCTGGTCTTTCCTGAAACACTCATGCAAATACCATCAAAAGATACAGGAAAATATATAAGATAACAAACATGCATACAAGAGATGAAATAATTAAGCCCCTAACAATGTTTTTTGAATTTTTGCAAACACAAAAAATAGAAACAAGAAAGGAGAGAAAATAGAGAAACAATCCTAAGATTACCAAATACCGCTACTTGTCCCCGGCAACGGCGCCAATTTGATTTTGGCCCAATTTTGTCGCGAATTGGGCATCAAATGATGTATACCAAACCCCTCCTACACTAATGTAGCATAGGAATGACTCGGGTCGTCCGCCGACGAAAGTAACGATAGGATGGTAAACTTAGGATCGTATGTTATTTCTCTTTTTTGGGGTTTTCAATATAGAATTGGGGTTTTGGATTTTAATTTTAAATTTAACAAATTAAAAGCAAGACAAGTAAGAAATTATTCTAATGCGGAACGAAATCTAACTAGGTGCAAATAATTAATCCAAACGCATTGTCACTCTACGCTATGGGTTAATTATCAACACGATTAATCTAGGGAATGAAATAGCGAAGCATCAAATAAAATCTAACCTAAATAATGAAAGACAATGCAAGTAATAAAGCTATGTCTACTCTAACTAACCATTGAAGATTTTCCTACATCGCATTGTCACGCTACGATACAAGAATATCCATCAATGGGAATAACATGAAACATAACAAAGAACTCAAACATGCATAAAGAAAGCAACAATTAAACAAAAACAAGTGCAAGTAAATTAAATGAACTTAACAGCAATTAAACGAAATCTAACTATACATAATTGATAACCTGCATCACATTGTCACACTATGATACAAAATCAACAATCATGCATAGTGAAACTAAACAAAGTGCAATCTATCAATCTAAGAAACAATAACAAACATAACAACTTAATTAAGCAAGAAAGTAAACTACATGAATATAACTAAAATATCCAAAATGCATAAGAACAAGATTAAACAAATCAAACATGAAAATAAACTAACTTAATTAACCACATCCACTCATCCACCAATCCAACTACCAATCTAACTACCAATCGACTACCCTTTGTTGTCACACAAAGAGCCCAGATCTGGAACACCATCACTGGTGAACAACAAACCCAACGAATGCCTACTGCTTGCGGAACAACTTGCTTAAGTGATGCCGGAATTGGAAAGCTTCTGCCGGAATTGGACACACTGAGATGCTAGAGTTCTGCCCACCTTCGGAACGCCGTCCGCGGGAAGTTCACAGCACTGCTCAATGACATGAGAAGAAGAGTACACGCCGGAGAAGAAGAAAAGGGCAGCCGACTTCCTCTGCCGGAATCCTCTGCTTTCGGAACACCGTCCACAGGAGATGCCTGCTGAGGTAGGGATGAAGAAGATGCTTGTCAGAGAAGAACGCCTCGCCGACAATAAAACCCCTAGACCCAAGCTGCTGTCCGCTCAAAGAAACCGCCGGAGCTTGCTGCCGTCGCCGCTTGGGACAGATCGGAGAGAAGGAAGAAGAAGGATGTGGAGGACCGGCCGGCGGCAGTGAAGAGAAGAGGAGAAGCCGCCGGCCGGAGAAAAGAGGAGGTGGGTTTTCTTAATGGGTTCAGGTTTGGATCCATTAAGGCTTAGATCTGGATCCAATAACCAATAGGATTAAATTGGGCTTTTGGATTTTGGATATTGGGTTGAGAAGTTGAGGTTTTGGGTTAATGGGATCCGGATCCATTAAGAGAAGGAAAATTGGGTTTTTGAAATTGGGCTTGAAGAGTGGGCTTGAGGATTGGGTTTGAAAAGTAGGCTTTTGGATCAAATTTGAATTGGAGCTCCACTTCTTAGATGAACCCTTGGGCGCCTTGATCTCTATCAATGGTCCAAATTACTCTCCTGCAAAATAAGATGCACCATTTAGATAAAATACCAAAAAATATAGGAAAAATTAGATCAACGCTCCAAATAAATCTCAACTCGTAAAACATGATATAAATGCGGAATTAAACATACGAGAGGGTAAAAATGCTAAGTATAAGAGCCAAAACAATGCATAAAAATACTAATTATCAGGCACAAAACAACATTCATCTAATTCTAATACAAGCCTAGAGGGCAGAGATAGATAGTAAGTTCCTACAGCAACAGCAGCAACCCGTGCTCCATTGCCTACTCGTAGGTCTATCTCGCCCTTCGTCAATGCTCTGCTATTTCTTAGCGCTTGTACATTAGTACAAATGTGAGAAGCACATCTGATATCTAATACCCACGATGAAGAAATAGAGAGGTTGACTTCTATAACATTTATACCTGAAGTAGAAATCTTATTTCTCTTCTTCTTAAGATCTTCCAGGTATCCTATGCAGTTCCTCTTCCAATGTCGTGCTTGTCCTTGATACAGTTGACGAAGATGTTCAACCATATCACAAGCGCCCATTAACTCGTGTTGCTTCTGAAGCTCAGAGTTCATGGTCGCGACCATAAGACATGACACATCTAATGCATCATCTTGATGCTTCTTGTAAGCATCTCGGTCAGCTCGCGTGGCAGTGGTAGGAGGAGCCTCCGGAATGGGCTGCTCCAGAACGTACAGTTTACGTTCTTGGGTGAGAACTATTCTCAGGTTCCTGTACTAGTCCAGGAAATTTGCTCCGTTGAGCTTATCTTTCTCAAGGACAGAACGCAGGGAGAAAGAGTTCGTATTCGACGTCATGGTAATCTACAACAGAAATTAAAGCAGAAAGTAAATATCATATTCCTTTTATCATTTAATTAGGCCTTTAACTAAATGATGCTCCCACTGAATTCTACAATTCAAGTAGAACAAGATCCACATCATACTAACCCTTGAGTTAGCTTTGGCTAATACACCCAAGATTTAGTATGATCGGTAGGTAACAATTTACCAATTACATCTCTATGCAACTCTTGTTTATAGGATCATTATCCATAGTTATATTAAAACTTGAGTTAGCTTTGGCTAATACGCCCAAGAATTAATATAAATGTGATTATGTCCTATATTCCAACCGTTGGAAATATGCCTATAGTTTTACTTGATCCAACCGAGTTAACTAGTTACTCAATCTAATTGAGTTGTACTCACCCATGCGTTGATAGGCGGGACCAAGATTGTCCCTCCGTACCCTACCAAGATAATATGTGTTGCTATGCTTTGGCAGATTCAACAACACATGTGATCGAGGTAGTGATAGGTATCACGACATGGTAGGCATTTTAGAGTTGACGCGATTTAGATCTAATCTAATCGACGATGTGTATCATATACTCGATTTAGATCTAATCTAATCGTAGAGGAGGTGCATCATGTGCGCGACTTAGATCTAATCTAATCGTCGAGATGTATCATATACGCGATTGATCGAATCGAATCGTTAAGGCGCTAATTAACTACTTTACTAGCATGCATCAAATACACACACACAAGCAATTAATTATACTATTTGTGATTAGTCATGACCCTACTACGATCTTCTCAAGCCAATGAGAAGATCGGATGGTCAACCTAAGGTCAACAGCTTCTCAAGCTCCTCCCTTTGACCACCTTGTGTTGCTTGCGCCCTCCTCGTAACTCCGTCTCGAGTGGACCTTCCACCGCTCCAATTTTGTACATTACAATTTTGAAACTCGAGTTACATTCGAGTCTAAACTAATTTACAACAAGAATAAATGGAGAAAGGCACGACGCGCAGGTCGCGTACCAAGTATACAGCACACACAACACAAATGACGGCGCACAGGCCGTAATATGAATTACAACACATTTCCAATCAGATTGGGTCTTTTTGGGCCATGATTATCACAAAATAATACAAATAATACATAATTCTAAATTATATATTTTCTTTAATTTTCTGTAATTTTTTCTACAATTTTTACAATTTTTTACGAGTAAAAATTCCCGGCGGTCACGTTTAGCTGTTTTAGGACGCAATCGCGGAACGAATCCCCTTGCGGAGCCAGGGGCAGCGCCCCTACCCACGATCTAACCATCGCGAATGTCCCTAAGCGATCCTACAGCACCTTAGCCCGCTGTCCCAAAAAGTTTTGGGGTGAAACCTTGCCGTTTTGGAAAAATCTTCTCGGTAGTCGAAGCCTACAAGTGTAGAAACACTTGTGCTTCGCTTCTACGAGAAAAATACCCATAAAAATCATAAAAACCATAAAATTATAGAAAGTTACAGAACCTATATTTTTCATAAAAAATCAAATTAAATTCGTACTCGCTTCGCACGTGGTGCGAAGAATAAAATTTTGAAAAACCTACGAGTACGAGTTTACAAACTCTAGATCTACATTAGAGTACGAGTTTTACCCTTGATGCACACCTTTCGCAAATCCCGCTCATCCAAGTTGCCGGATCTCAAGATTGTCAAAGTAGACAACCCTCTAGAAGTATCCACACGAACAAATCGATGGAGGGAGAACCTTAGAGTGTGCTAGCACTCCAAGAAGGTCTCGGCAATGGAGAGGAGAGGGAGAGAAGAATTGGAGCAAGGAAGAAGATGAGAGTTGAATTGGCTTTGAATGAAAAAATCAATTTAATTCAAAAACAATAAGTGGTCGGCCACCCATGGGAATTGTAACCTCCATTCCCATTTAATGTGGTCATTAAAGAGATTTGTAACCTCCATGAGGTGGCACACACATGTTCTAAACATGATAATGTGTAACACCATTATTGGCCACTTAATGCCAACTCACAAATGATGTGGCATAAAGTCAAGTCAAACTTGACTTTTCCTCTTCCTCTCAAGTCAAGTCAAACTTGACTTAATCTCTCTCATGGTTGATCTAATCCAACCAATTAATTCAAGCTAATTTAATATAATGAATCTAATTCATTTAATTAAATTGATTCAATGAGTAATAATCTAAATTAGACTCATTGAACACATGAATCAACTTGAGTCCAACTCAATTAGCCCAATTAGGATTACTCTTAATCCAATTTGATTCATCACATGAATCTAATCCTCTTGGTTCATCATATGAACCTAATCTCCATCTAATTGTCCTTAGTGTGTGACCCTATAGGTTCTTGTAACGTTGGCAATGCCCCTAAACCCATTTAGGAGCATAAGTAATGAGCGGTATCTTGCAACACATCATTACTACCCAAGTTACAAGAATGTTGAGATACAACATCACCTTGTGACTACTAATTGTGACTCCTCACAAAATATGACAAGTGTCCTTCTATCCTAGACATCTAGATTGATCAATGTGAGGCATAGATCGTGTCATCCTCTGACCAATCTAAATCTTGAACTCCAAGTAGACTCACTAAATCAAATGAGCTCAATATCTCATATTGACTCATTTGGGCATGGCCATGCACTTCGTGGTCTCACTCTATCAAGAATATCAATGTCACTCCCGTCATATAGGAGGGATAGATCCCATCTACATCACTCACATCCTTTCGCATAATTTGTTACATACCTAGTAATCGCCTTTATAGTCCACCCAATTACGGGTGACGTTTGATGAAACCAAAGTACATAACTCCTTATGTAGGGAACTATGGTGACTTCAGATCTAAGGACTAGTAGTCATACTAATAGCCACATGAGAAAGTATATGACACACATATAACGATCCATGATATTTTCTCATGGCTGGTCATTCAGTATACATTCTCCAATGCATACCCATGTGTCAACTTGATATCTCTATATCCATGACTTGTGAGATCAAGTCATCGAGTTGACCTACATGCTAGTCTCGTCACATTAACATTGTCCCTGAATATTAATACTCGACTAGGAATGATTAAGAGTAGTGTTCCCTATATCATCTCACTATCGATTCAACCAATCGATTGATATAGGTAAGAACCTTCTACTCAAGGACGCTATTATACTTAGTTTATTTGGCACAAATACAAGTAAGTATAATAACCAAAACAAATGCCTTTATTTATATAAGAATATGATATAATAAGTCCATAATACAATCATCAAATGATTGACTCTTGGGCTCTAACTAACAGACCCTAGCTTAGAACCCAAGCTAAGGTGGCCGGCCACAATTAAAGTAAAAGGGATTTTAATTTTTTAAAATCTTTCCTTATGTAACAGCCATGATTTAAAAGAGAGTTTTAAAATTAAATTTTTTTCCTTTTATAGTTTCTACAAATGATTAAGAGAAAGGATTGATATTTTTCCTTATTTGTAGTTAAAAGGAGAATTTTAATTTTGGAGAAAACTTTCCTTTTTGAAATCATCCACATGTTTTAATAGAGAGATTTTAATTTATAAAAGTTTCCTTTAATAACCAACCATGAAGGGAATTTTTTATTTTAAAAAATTTCCGGAAACAAATTAGGAAGTTTTAATTTTGTGTTTAAAACTTTCCTTATTTGGAGGATTTGTAGGGGCCGACCACAAGATGGATAAAGAGGAAATTTTAATTAAATTTTCCTTATTAGCCATAGGCAAGGAAAATAAGGAAGTTTTAATTATGTTTAAAAATTTCCTTATTTGCCAAGATCAAGGAATATAAAAGAGAGGGTAGAGGTGCCTCACCCAACAACACATTTATTATTCCTCTCCTCTCTTCCTTGGTGGTGGCAGACCCTCATTCTTCCTCTCCTCCTTTTCTTCTTCTTTGGTGGCCGACGACATTAATCCCTTGGAGCTTGGTTGGTGGCCGGATTTAGCTTGGAGAAGAAATAGAGAAAGGAGGCTTTGTTTCTTAGTATCCCTTGGAGCTTGGTTGGTGGCCAAAGTTCTTCATCTCAAGGAGATTGTTGGTGGCCAAAACTTACAAGGAGAAGAAGGAGGCTTGGGTGGATTCTCATCTCGGTAGATCGTCACCCACACGACGTTCAAGATAAGAAGAGGAATACGATAGAAGATCGTGAGGTCTATAAGCTACAAAAGGTATAACTAGTTATTAGTTTCCGCATCATAACTAGTTTATTCTTTTGTTTAGATCTTGAAATACTAAACACAAGAGGCTAAGATTCTAGACTATTGAATTTATGTTTCAATTTTGTGTTTCTTTTGTTTTTCGATCTTGTGATTTGATTGTTCTTAATGGTTAAACCTAGGGTTACTATAAGGAGATTAAATATTGAATTTCGTTGAAAGGCTTTGTCTAGGAAGTGGTGGATGATCCCATACCCAAGAAGGCCTAGTATCTCACCATGTTTAACCTAGAAGCTGATATCTGAAATAAATATTTAATCAAATTTGTAATATAGGTGAATTTGGATTAATAATGTTAAGTATTGTTTGCGATCCAAGTCTAAACCTCTAAGAATCGATAGTTGAATTTGGAATCAATAATGTTAAGTTCTGTTTGCGATTCCAAATTTAACTTCTAAAAAATATAATAGGTTGTTAGGAAAGGTCCAGGACTTGTACAAAATTTTTATACAAGGGAACTAGTACGATATTCCGGGTAGAAACCAACAAAATCAAGGTTTCTGCTACACATTCAAATGAAGACAATGACGAGAAGTGATCGAAGCAATTCACCCCCTAGCTTGCATAGGCCATAAAATATAGAGAATTCTAGAAAAGAGAGATATTAGCGTAGTATATATTAAATTAATTAAAGATATTTAACGATAAAAGTGAAGACTTTAGGTGGATTAACCATAGAATTTTCCATAAAGATAGGATTACATAAAGATCAGCTATAAGTCATTATCTTTTTATACTAATCATGGATGAAATCACTAAACACATCTAAGACATAGTAGTGTGGTGTATGTTATTTGCATATGATATTATTTTGTTAAATGAGACATATGAAAGCATAACTGTTAAACTTGAATCTTGGTAGAATTTGTTAGAGTGTATACTAAAAGCCTAGCTTTTGTAAACATTTATTTTTGAAATAAAAGAATTACATTGGTCAATATCTACATTTATTTGTTAAATGTAATTGTTCAATTAATTTATATAGTAGACAACATGGTGTGTGGTGTCACACACAGAAGATCATGTTGTCGGTTCTTTATAAATTATAAACAGTTGCTCACGACTAAGATGGAAAGGAACAAATCATCTGAATAGTCGTAGTGTAATTAAGTATTAGTTTATCTTGATTAATAAATTATAATGGTACACTCTAAGTGTATTGAGTAGGACCATTTTAGGTAAGTTCTTTTTGTACTGACTTAATAAAAGAACTAGACCTTAGTTATTATGGAAGTGTGTGCTCTTAATCCTAATATAATAACAAGCACATATATTTAATATTTATTTCTTTGACTTATCAAAGGATGAGGTTTAGCTCGATAAATCAATATGCCCGATAAGTTAGAAAATGATATTACTTATAATGTGTGTTGTTGATTATAGAAGGAATCTGTGTCCTAGTTATCTAGGTTGAGAATGTCCCCAAGAGGAGCTCATAAGGATTGTCATGTTAAACCCTGCAGGTGGACTTAGTCCGACATGACAATGAAGTTGAGTGGTACTACTCTTGGAGCTAGATATTAATTAAGTGAGTTGTCAGTAACTTACTTAATTAGTGGACATTCGTTATCTTAAACACAGGGAGACTAACACACTCATGATAAGAAGGAGCCCAGAATGTAATTTGGGATTGATGCGGTAGTGCGATAATAACTCTCTAGTGGAATGAGTTATTATCGATGAACTTGAGTTGTGTGTTCGGGGCGAACACGGGATACTCAAGCTCATCGGAAGGCCAAAACTAATTTCTCCTCTAGGTCCCTGTCATAGCCTCATTAAAGCCTCAAGTCCATCCAAAGAAAGACCCATCTTGGTATTCAAGAAGATGGTCAGTCCATTGCTTGGTGACCAAGCAATGGCCAGCCACATCTCCTCTTAAAGGGTTGGCCCTATGCTTGGGCCTATGCTTGGTGCCCAAGCATGTAGAGGCCGGCCACAATAATTCAAACAAGGAGGGGTGTTTTGATTTTTTAAAATCTTCTCTTTGTAGACAACTACAAATTTTAAAAGAGAGATTTTAAATTTAAAAACTTTCCTTATTTGAATTAGGCCACATGTTTTAAAAGAAAGTTTAAAAGTTTTAAAACTTTCCTTTTTTAACCATCCTCATGGTTTAGAAAAAAAAGGAAGAGAAGTTTTAAAAATTAAATTTTCTATCACCATGTTTAAAAAGGAAATTTTATAAGAGAAGTTTTAAATTTTAAAACATGGTTTTAATTTTTAAAACTTTCCTTTTTTAACTCCTACTTTAGGAAATTAGAAGAGAGCTTGTAAAATTTTATAAGGGATTATAAAATTTTATAAAAAAATATTTTCTTCCTCTTTAAGGGGGTCGGCCACCCTTGCTTGGTTCCCAAGCAAGGTGGCCGGCCAAATTAGAATAAAATTAAAATCATTATCCAATGATTTGGTGATTGATTCAATCAAGAGGAAAGAAAAGGAAAATAAAAAGGGAAAAGGAAAAACAAGAGGAAGATTTTAATTTTTGTAAAAATTCTTCTCTTATTTGCATTGGGCAAGTAATATAAAAGAAGGGGTGAGGAGGCCTCATGAGACACAATTCTTATTCTCTTGCTTGGAGATTTTGGTGTGGCCAACCTCCCTCTTCCCTCTTCTTTTCCGTTTTGCTCTCTTCTCCTTGGTGGTGGTGGTGGCCGGATTTTAGAGGAAGAGGAGGAAAGCTTTTGGGTGGTGTTCATCTTGGAAGATCGTCGCCCACACGATGTCCAAGGCGAGGCGAGGAATACGGCAAAAGATCTCGAGGTCATTAGCATACAAAGAGAAGGTATAATTAGCAATTGTTTTCCGCATCATGCTAGTTATTTCTTTTTGTAAGAATTCCAAACACAAGTGGCATTAGATCTAGTTTTTTGAACTTATTTTTCAAGTTTATGTTTTCTTTGTTTTTCGAATGTTCTTTTTGGTTAACCTAGAGTTATTTAAGGAAATTAAATATTAACTTTCCTTAAAAGGCTTTGTCTAGGCGGTGGTGGTTGCTCCCATATCCAAGAAGGCCATGTGCCTTGCCATGCAGTCTTGGAAGCCAATTTTGGAAATTAATATTTAATGGAATTTATAACATAGGTGGATTTGAATCAATAGTGTTAAGTTCCGCTTGCGATTCAAATCTAAACCATTAAGAACAGATAAGTTAAATTTGGAATCAATGATGTTAAGTTCCATCTGTGATTCCTAATTTAACTTCTAAAGAACACAATAGGTTATTTAAGGAAAGTTTCGACACTTGTATAAAATTTTTATACAGTGGAACCGGTATGTTTTCCTAGGACTAATCAACAATTGGTATCAGAGCTAGGGTTTGCCTCTGTGTGTTTTGGTTTTCAAATTAATTATGCACATGTCATACATAATTTAGGCAGGATAATAGTAGGATGTGCTAACTTTGTGGTTGCAGACTTCAACTATTATGACATTTAGATTTTGTGTATGATTGGACCCTTGTACATGTCAAGGGTATTATTTTGTGTGCATGATTGTATGTATTAAATACAGCAGAAGTTGTATTATTTTTAGAATTTTATTTTTTGATCGATCTAGAATACATGTACATTCCTTTATGGAATATAGGATCGATATATGTAAAATTCTATATTTGTCGCGGATCGTATCTTTGCAAGGCGTGGTGCTATTGGAGGACCAGAGGCGCAGCGGAATAAGAAGCAAGATAGATGCGACAACTTGACCCGATGGCGGTGGGTAAAGATGACAGCAGCTATGGTTGGAGCATATTGAAGACAGTGATGGAAAAAGGCCATAATAGTTGGAAAATTAATTTCTAATTTTATTGCTTATATTTACTGTGATGTTTATGTGCATGTGATGTATGCTAGCATAGGTTAAAATCCTCAATTTTTAAATAACTAAGTGGGAGAGGAATTTTAATAAATTCCACGGTCTCCATTACTGGTTTGTAAGTGATGCAAACAAACTTGCGCGTTGGCTCTGAGTGCCTTCCTCCATATCGGATGAGTTTGTTTGTGGATCACTAGATCAAACTTCCATTTTGGATAACTATAGGAAATTAATTAAGAGCGTGTGATCTTCCCCATCGGAAGGGGCATAATCTTATTAATGGACTAAGTGTTAAGTAATGGTATACACTTAGGCACGTCTAATAGTATCCTCCCCATCGGAGTCACTGCTATTATTTGTGTGACCGAAGGAAAACCAATTATTAATTTTATTTGTCATAAAGTTAGGTTGACAAGAATAAAATTAATGGGTAAAACCTCCTCTTACAAATATTTGATTTTGTATACGTCCACACTATCGTGGCATGCAAAATTCACGGTGATTTGAGGTGTTGGTTAATTTAAAATAGTATTGTTTGAGGAATCAATATTATTCTAAATTTAGAGTTTTGACCAAAGTTTATTTTTGTAATTCTTAGGATGACTTTCAACCCACTGGCCATTATACAGAAAAAAAATAAACTTACTGGTCCCAATTATATAGATTGGAAAAGGAACCTGGACATTGTCTTAACTGCTGAAAGCTATAAGTTTGTACTGTCAGAGGTATGCCCTGATGCATCTAACGGTGACTCTACCCCAGAGGAGATTGAGTATCATAAGAAATGGGTAAAAGCTGATGAGATGGCGCGGTGTTACATTTTGGCATCAATGCCAAATGTATTGCAACATCAGCATCAAGATTTACCAACAGCTTATGATATAATGAACAATCTCAAAGAACTCTTTGGGCACCAGAGTCGGGCTGCTAGGCAAGAGGCAATGAAAAGCTAATGACAGCCACCATGCCTGAGGGGACACCCGTAAGGGATCATATCCTCAAAATGATAGCCTATCTAAATGAAATACAAGTTCTTGGAGGAGAAATCGATGGAGAAACCCAGGTCGATATAATTCTCCAAACGTTACCCAGAAGTTTTGAGCAGTTCTGCCTGAACTATAACATGAACAAAAGAGAGTATACGTTGGGGAAACTTCTGACAAAACTATAGGCAACAGAAGGTATATTTCATCAAAGTTCTCAGATTCACTATGCTGAAAATGGTTCTACTTCTAAGCCGAAAGGCAAGAAGAAGAAGAAACAGGTCTTTTCAGCAAAGAAGGTGAATAAACCTCAGGGCACAGCAAAAAAAGTTGGAATGAAGAAGCTGAAGGGCAAGTGCTTCATCTGCAAGCAGTCAGGACATTGGAAGGCGGACTGTCCTTGTAGGAATCAGAACAATAAAGGTATATCTCATGCTCTAGTAGTTAAAACATGTTTAGCAGTGTTATCTACCAGCACCTGGTGTGTAGATACGGGAGTCGCTGATCATGTCTACAATTCTTTGCAGAGGTTCTAGGAAACCCGATGACTATTTAAAGGAGAGATAACTGTCTACATGGGCAATGCTACTAAGGTGGCGGCTATTGCAGTGGGAGACGTCTACTTATCTTTTGATATGAATAGAAGTTTGATTTTAAGAAATTGTCTTTATGTACCCAGTTTTAGAAAGAATTTAATTTCAGTTTCTAAACTGTATTTGGATGGATATTCTGTTTCCTTTAGTAACAATGTGGTTATAAAGAGAAATAAGGTGATTATCTGTTCTGGTGCATTGGCTGGCAATTTATATAATTTAAATCCAATTTCTCCCACAAAGAAAAATATGGAAATTAATAACACATCTTCTAACTCTAATAACAGAAAAGAACCTTCGGAGATGAACCAAACGTATCTTCGGCATCTAAGGCTTGGTCATATTAACTTAAGTAGGATTCAAAGACTCATGGCTGATGGACTCTTGGGTCCATTAGAGTTGGAAAATTTTCCAACCTGTGAATTTTGCTTGGAAGGTAAGATGACCACAAGACCTTTTAAGGCCAAGGGGTATAAAGCCAAAGAAGCGTTAAAACTGGTGCATTCTGATTTGTGTGGTCCTATGTCTATCCAGGCAAGAGGTTGTTTTGAATATTTTGTCTCTTTTATAGATGATTATTTAAGATACGGATATATTTACCTGATGCACCGCAAGTCTGAGTGCTTTGATAAATTCAAAGAGTACAAGGCTGATGTGGAGAAACGTCTTGGTAAAAGTATCAAGACACTATGATCTGATCGTGGTGGCGAGTACCTCTTAGGAGAGTTTAGAAATTACTTATCAGAGGCCGGAATTCAATCCCAGTTGTCCACACCTGGTACACCCCAACAGAATGGTGTAGCAGAACGAAGGAATAGGACTCTTATGGAGATGGTTAGATTGATGATGAGTTATTCAGAATTACCAAATTCGTTTTGGGGATACACTCTGGAAACGACAGCGCACATTCTGAACTTAGTTCCTTCTAAATCAGTATCCTCTACTCCCACAGAATTGTGGAATGGGTGAAAGCCCAGTCTAAGACATATTTAGATTTGGGATAGTCCAGCACATGTGCTAAATCCAGATGCTAATAAGTTAGAATCTCGTACAGAAGTACACGTGTTTGTGGGTTATCCCAGAGGAACGAAAGGTGGTTTATTTTATAGTCCTAAAGACCAGAAGGTCATTGTTAGCACCAATGCCCGGTTTTTAGAAGAAGACTATATAATGAACCACAAGCCCAGTAGCAAAATTGTTCTAGAAGAACTTAGAGAGGACACGTCTACTTTAGTACCAACAGTACAAGATGAAGTACCACAAGAGACTGCAACATGTGTCACACATGATACACAACCACCGACAGTGCCTCGTCGTAGTGGGAGGGTTGTAAGGCAACCTGAGAGATTCATATTTTTGGGAGAGTCTTCAGACTTGATCCCGGGCAAACATGAACCTGATCCCCAGACATATGACGAAGCACTCCAAGATATAGATGTAGTATCTTGGCAAAAGATAATGAATTCAGAAATAGAATCTATGTATTCTAATAAGGTCTGGGAGCTTGTAGAACCACCTGATGGTGTAAAAGCCGTTGGATGCAAGTGGATCTACAAAAGGAAAAGAGGGATAGACGGGAAGGTAGAAACCTTCAAAGCAATGCTTGTTGCGAAAGGGTACACTTTGAAAGAGGGAATCGATTATGAGGAGACCTCTTCGTCGATAGCCATGCTTAAGTCTATCCGGATACTCTTATCCATTGCCGCTCATATGAATTATGAGATTTGACAAATGGATGTCAAGACAGCTTTCCTTAATGGAAGTTTGAAGAAAATATCCATATGAAGCAACTAGAAGGGTTCATTGAAAAGGGCAAAGAGCATCTAGTGTGCAAGCTCAATCGGTCCATTTATGGACTGAAGCAAGCTTCAAGATCTTAGAACATCCGATTTAACGAAGTAATCTAGTCATATGGATTTATTCAGTGTCCAGATGAGTCTTGTGTATACAAGAAGTGTAACGGAAACGTGGTGGTATTTCTTATACTATACGTAGATGATATTTTGTTAATTGGCAACAATGTCAAAGTATTATCGGACGTAAGGGTATGGTTGCCCAAACAATTTGATATGAAGGACTTAGGAGAATGTGCACACATTCTTGGGATCAAAGTCATAAGGGATCGCAAGAAAAAAATGTTGTGTCTATCTCAAGCTTCATATATAGATACGATTCTTGCTCGTTTTAGCATGCAGAACTCCAAGAAAGGTTTCTTACCTTTTAGGCATGGAGTAGCCTTATCTAAAGAGATGTCTCCGAAGACATCAAAGGAGATGGAGGATATGAAGGTAGTTCATTATGCTTCTGCTGTAGGAAGCCTTATGTATGCAATGCTGTGTACGAGACCTGATATCTGTTTTACGTGGGCATGGATAGCAGATATCAGAGTAACCCTGGACAAGGACATTGGACTGCTGTAAAGCATATATTGAAGTACCTGAGAAGGACTAGAGATTATATGCTAGTCTACCAAGCAGACTATTTGCTCCCTGTGGGTTACACGGATTCGGACTTCCAATCAGATAGGGACAATAGTAAGTCTACATCAGGCTATGTGTTTACTCTAGGAGGTGGAGCCATTGCATGGAGGACTGTTAAGCAGAAATGTGTCTCGGACTCAACCATGGAAGCTGAGTATGTGGCAGCCTCTAAGGCAGCCAAAGAAGTTGTATGGCTCAGGAACTTTCTAATGGACTTAGATGTGATTCCTGGTTTGCCCAAAATCATCACAATTTATTGTGATAATAGCGGTGTAGTTGCAAACTCCAAGGAACCACGAGCCCATAAGGCAAGTAAACATATAAAGTGCAAGTACCACCTGATACATTGTCAAGCGAGGAGAAGTTGTTGTCGCCAAGATTGCATCAGCAGATAACCTGGCAGATTCTTTCACTAAGGTCCTTCCGACGAAAGCTTTTGATCGGCATGTGGAGGGGATGGAAATCAGATGTATGGCAGCAGATATGGCAACTTAGTCTTTTAGTATAAGTGGGAGATTGTTAGAGTGTATACTAAAAGCCTAGCTTTTGTAAACATTTATTTTTGAAATAAAAGAATCACATTGGTCAATATCTACATTTATTTGTTAAATGTAATTGTTCAATTAATTTATATAGTAGACAATATAGTGTGTGGTGTCACACACAAAAGATCATGTTGTCGGTTCTTTATAAATTATAAACAATTACTTACGACTAAGATGGAAAGAAACAAATCATCTGAATAGTCGTAGTGTAATTAAGTATTAGTTTATCTTGATTAATAAATTACACTGGTACACTCTAAGTGTATTGAGTAGGATCATTTTAGGTAAGTTCTTTTTGTACTGACTTAATAAAAGAACTAGACCTTAGTTATTATGGAAGTGTGTGCTCTTAATCCTAATATAATAACAAGCACATATATTTAATATTTATTTCTTTGACTTATCAAAGGGTGAGGTTTAGCTCGATAAATTAATATGCCCGATAAGTTGGAAAATGATATTACTTATAATGTGTGTTGTTGATTATAGAAGGAATCTGTGTCCTAGTTATCTAGGTTGAGAATGTCCCCAAGAGGAGCTCATAAGGATTGTCATGTTAAATCCTGGAGGTGGACTTAGTCCGACATGACAATGAAGTTGAGTGGTACTACTCTTGGAGCTAGATATTAATTAAGTGAGTTGTCAGTAACTTACTTAATTAGTGGACATTCATTATCTTAAACACAGGGAGACTAACACACTCATGATAAGAAGGAGCCCAGAATGTAATTTGGGATTGGTGCAGTAGTGCGATAATAACTCTCTAGTGGAATGAGTTATTATCGATGAACTTGAGTTGTGTGTTCGGGGCGAACACGGGATACTCAAGCTCATCGGAATGCCAAAACCAGTTTCTCCTCTAGGTCCCTGTCGTAGCCTCATTAAAGTCTCAAATCCATCCAAAGAAAGGCCCATCTTGGAATTTAAGAAGGGGGCCGGTCCATTGCTTGGTGACCAAACAATGGCCAGCCACATCTCTTCTTAAAGGGCCGGCCCTATGCTTGGTGCCCAAGCATGTAGGGGTCGGCCACAATAATTCAAACAAGGAGAGGTGTTTTGATTTTTTAAAATCTTCTCTTTGTAGAAAACTACAAATTTTAAAAGAGAGATTTTAAATTTAAAAACTTTCCTTATTTGAATTAGGCCACATGTTTTAAAAGAAAGTTTAAAAGTTTTAAAACTTTCCTTTTTTAACCATCCTCATGGTTTAGAAACAAAAGGAAGAGAAGTTTTAAAATTTAAATTTTCTATCACCATGTTAAAAAAGGAAATTTTATAAGAGAAGTTTTAAATTTTAAAACATGGTTTTAATTTTTAAAACTTTCCTTTTTTAAGTCCTACTTTAGGAAATTAGAAGAGAGCTTGTAAAATTTTATAAGGGATTATAAAATTTTATAAAAAAATATTTTCTTCCTCTTTAAGGGGGCTGGCCACCCTTGCTTGGTGCCCAAGCAAGGTGGCCGGCCAAATTAGAATAAAATTAAAATCATTATCCAATGATTTGGTGATTGATTCAATCAAGAGGAAAGAAAAGGAAAATAAAAAGGGAAAAGGAAAAACAAGAGGAAGATTTTAATTTTTGTAAAAATTCTTCTCTTATTTGCCTTGGGCAAGTAATATAAAAGAAGGGGTGAGGAGGCCTCATGAGACACAATTCTTATTCTCTTGCTTGGAGATTTTGGTGTGGCCGGCCCTCCCTTTTCCCTCTTCTTTTCCCTTTTGCTCTCTTCTCCTTGGTGGTGGTGGTGGCCGGATTTTAGAGGAAGAGGAGGAAAGATTTTGGGTGGTGTTCATCTTGGAAGATCGTCACCCACACGACGTCCAAGGTGAGGCGAGGAATACGACAGAAGATCTCGAGGTCTTTAGCATACAAAGAGAAGGTATAATTAGCAATTATTTTCCGCATCATGCTAGTTATTTCTTTTTGTAAGAATTCCAAACACAAGAGGCATTAGATCTAGTTTTTCGAATTTATTTTTCGAGTTTGTGTTTTCTTTGTTTTTCGAATTTGTGATTCGATTGTTCTTTTTGGTTAACCTAGAGTTATTTAAGAAAATTAAATATTAGTTTTCCTTAAAAGGCTTTGTCTAGGCGGTGGTGGTTACTCCCATATCCAAGAAGGTCATGTGCCTCGCCATGTAGTCCTGGAAGCCAATTTTAGAAATTAATATTTAATGGAATTTATAACGTAGGTGGATTTGAATCAATAGTGTTAAGTTCTGCTTGCGATTCAAATCTAAACCATTAAGAACAGATAAGTTAAATTTTGAATCAATGATGTTAAGTTCCGTCTGCGATTCCTAATTTAACTTCTAAAGAACACAATAGGTTATTTAAGGAAAGGTTCGACACTTGTACAAAATTTTTTTGTAGTGGAACCGGTACGTTTTCCTAGGACTAACCAACAGGAAATACTAGAAGCAAAAGGTTTTAGGCTTAATAGAATAAAGACAGAATATATAGAATTTAAGTTTAGCAATATTAGACGTAATGAGATAATTATTAAGATAGGAGATGATGCGTTATCTGAAACTGAGAACTTTAAGTATTTAGGTTTATTTTCCAAAAAGATTGAGGGATTGAAAGAGATGTCTTACATAGAATACAAGGAGGATGGTTGAAATGGAGGAGAGCATCGCGTGTTCTATATCATCGTAAAGTACCTCTAAAACTTAAAAGAAAGTTCTAGAAAATAGCGGTTAGACCTGCTACTGTTATATAGAACTGAATGTTGGGTTATAAATCATCCACATATGCAGAAGATGAGAATTATAGAGATAAAAATGTTAAGGTGGATGTGTGTCCTAACATATGGGGATGAACAGGATAAGATATGAAAGCATTAGAAAGAAAGTCAGGATTGCATCTGTTGAGAAAAATTTTTGAGAGACATTTAAAATAGTATGAATATGTACTTAGACTACCAATAAATATTCTAATTAGACGATGTAAAATTATGATAAATATACACATCAAATGAGGAAGAAGACCAAAAAAGATTTGATTAGTAATAATAAAATAATATAAAATTTATTTAAATATAGGTAATGATATAGTAAGAGATAGAGGTTAATGACATAAAATAATCTATGTAGTGTAACACTTGATTGTTATTATTGTTGTATAAAATATGTTGCTATCACTAGTTGCAAAGAAGGCGGGTGAAGAAATCACTAGCTCAGAGGTTACACTCGTTTGGGTGGATTAAGATGATCAATTCACGTGGAGAGAGAACTGAGTGCTAGAGCATTTGTAGATTGAATGAAATTAAATTAAAGTGAAAGACTCCTCACTTGCTAAGGTAAGGTGATTAACAGAGGGAGATATGATGTGAGATTCTTATTGAGAAGCTCGACCTAATGAGGCACTAGAAATGAAAGAGAAAAAATTAGAGGAAGAGAGATGTGGAGATAAGGTTGAAGGTAAGCTTTAAAGCACTTAACTTTCACATTTTAGAGGTTGCTCACTTCCTTTGTAAAGGCCCATTGTGCTAGAGATAATTTACTATCACTCATCAGGGATATAACCCTTGAGTGTGTAAAGCATCGCAATTTGTGATGAAGTTCTAAGTAAATCATATGAATAAAGTAGAACCAAAGTAGTGAAATATGATTTCATTTTAATTTTCTTTTTTTAATCTACTTTATTTTCATCTACTCCTCATGACCTCTAAAAAAACATACCGTGGGATACATAAACACCACAAAAAAAAAATTCTCTTAATTATTTTCCATTCCATTTAAAAGAAACCTTACTTTTTTTTTCTCCCCTCAATACTTTTTTTTCATCCTTGATATCATTGGCATGCATTTTTTCCCCATATTTTTTAAATAAATAGGACTTATGCTTGACTCAACTAATTATTGACCATAGCCAAGTTTTACATTATTCAAATTTATTTGATAAAACAATTAAATCAAATCTAAAATGATTGTTTAAGTTTGACTTAATTTTTTTATGAGATTAAGTTTAGATTAAATTTAATATGAGTTTAGTTCGTTTAGATGTTATCGATCTCTCAATTTGATTTTTAAAATTTTTACATTTTAAAATTTATTTGGTTGGTTAGTGAGTTTAATATTAAAATATTATTTAATTAGTTAGTGCGCTTAATATTAAAAGATTATTTATTCATTTTGAGAGTTACTTTGTGTATATTTTTTAAGTTTTATAAGTGTTTTATTGATAAATATGATTTATTAAAAAATTTAGAAGAAGTTACCTATTTTTCAAGATTAATGAGGTAAAATCTAAACACTGAATTATTAAAAAAAAAATACTATTATTATTAAAAGTTAAAGACAATTACTATATTGCGAGCATTAAAATGCTAGGGTGGAGGTTGGTGCAACAATCTTAGAACATGTGTTCACGAGAAAACCTACACTGTCTTGTGAGGGAAGCATTCAAAACATTAATCTTTGTCTTCTTTTAGTTTTGTGACGGAAACACTTTACATTGAAGGCCCTTTGGAGGGAAGCATTCAAAACATCTACCTTTATATTGTCTTGTAGAATATTTTTTTCCCTAAGCCCCTTGGTTATTACGAACGATAACACATTTCACACGAGCTTATATTATTGAAGGCCGAAGAAGAGGGTAGAATAAGAGGAAAGTTTATTGTACTGATAACTTGTTTTACCTTGTCGCATTAAGGATACCTCTTCGTCCTACCATTCTAAGGAAGAAAGATCTTCAAGGAGGAAGAGCAAGGATAGATGGCTTTGTTTTCTCAATGATGCCTCTTTGAACTTGTCGTGTAAGGAAGATACACGTAAAATTTTATTTAGTGTTAAATTATCTTTTTGAAGATGCTTCTTGGGATTTTTGTTGGAAGAATGAATTGGGAGTTGGCTTGTTTACTAATTTTGGCTATACATGGAAAGATATTGATCCATAAAATGGGTTAATATGTGAATTAAGACACACACAGCAATCGTCATTAGGTTTAAACCTCAATTAAGTGATTTAATTCATGGTGCATCAAAAGGGTTTAAGATATCGAATGTGGATTGCTGGTGTAAATCTAATAATCCGATTCATTAATAATATTAATGAATTGTTAACAGGTTATGAGTTTTATATAGATTGTCCTTGTAGGATGAATTGGATATAAAGAGAGTTAAATTTTCATTGGACATCTTGAGGATTTGTTGTCTTCTTCCTCTCCTCTCTCCCCATTGAGTTGAAGCGGTTGATTGTCGTCTAAATCCTATAGAAAATCCTTCCACTGCATCGCAAGTTCGTTCAATGACAACTAAGGATTCAATAACTTTGGCTCTCGATTCAGATCAGCCAATTTGGTTGATATTGATACTAAACTTATGTATCGTATTATTTTTACAAATATGTCCCAAGTAATTACGTTAATAATTAATAATTAATGGATGAAATTATAAAATTTGAAAACTTTAAGGGTCTTTTAATAATTTTGAGCATAAAAAAAAATAATTGGACTCGAGTTCAATTTAACTATTATTGTAGATAGTCCGATGTGCAAAGCTCGTGTCGTGCGGAATTTCAAGGAAAGATTCATTATGCGCAGTCTTATCCTGCTTTTTGTAATAAGTTATTTTTAAAATTCGAACCCGTAATTTTTTGATCACATAGTAACAATTTTACCGTGCCAAACTCCCCTTCTTTAAAAAGTAATAACAATAAAATTAAATTCCTGCTCAGTAATGCCATTTTTCAAATTCAAACCTTTAATTGTTAACCAAAAATTCTTTTCAAGTCTATCTTACTTATCATTAAATTAAACAATTTGTTGGTAACTTTTTATTATTTGTTTTATCATTTATTAATTTGACTGCAATTTTTCACCCCTTTTTTTTTTATCAAGCGTTGAAGATGAGCGATATTTGGTTTGAAGGGAATTGAACAGTTCGGTTTGATCGATTAAATTATTATTATTATTTTTCATGTTTGTAATCTAACCACGAGGATAAAATTTAGTAATTTGAAACGTTCATTCATATCCTTTGTAAAAACTTCCACATTTGATTTACTGAATTCTAAAACCAATCTCATAGTTCAAATAATTTCCACAAATTTCTTTAGAATTTGAAATCAAGTCCAAATAATTCACTTACGGTTTAGGGTAAAAAAAAAAGGCATATTCACTTAGAATCTTTCAAATGAGCTCATCAATTATTTGAAAACAACAAACAAGGACCCAAAGTTTGGTATAATGATAAGTGAATTAGATTCCTAAATTCAACATACATTTGTTTGCAAGTACATTTATCAAATTGAAAAGGATGAATAATGGATAGTATTGATCAAAACCTATCTTGTAATTTCTATGCTTTTTGAGGGAATACCTATCAAACAATAGAACTTGAAGGATGATTAGGAAATTCAACTACCTTTAATTTGTACTGCTATAAATGAGCATCCCAATTTTCAAATAGAATTATTAAACTGATAGCGATATTTAGGAAACTAATATAATTGGTCTAAACTCGATAAGACTTATTTTTAAAAATAAAATAATACTAAAATAATACAATATCAAAAAAGGGACAAGACTCGGGGCACAAGTTGTCGAAGCCTGTATTATGCTTAGCATGACCCACAATCGAGCAATGCCCTACCTAGCAAACAAGCTGAACCACACTCACTCTACTCAACCCGTCCACATGACATGATTGCCACCTTTACCTAAAATTTAAAAAAAAAAAACCTCTCCACTATATACAGATAATTATATTCTAATGACCCCCAAAAATAGAAGAATAATATGTTAATGGAAAAAGTAACTCGTCACAATTTATTACTTAACAGAAATATAATAAATCATCACACTCTTCATTGTGCATCATCCCAATTTTGCCTGAAATTAAAATGCTGACAAATCCTAAAATGTTTACTCTCCACTTCACCATCAAAAGAGTAGAAGAATATAATTAACAGTCCCAACATCACAAAAAAGTAAAGCAAATAATTAGAACTACACAGACCATGATAAAAATTGCAATCGCTTAAATAGCTACGGAAAAAGTGCTGGAAAACCTTACGGTTCCATCTCCTAAAAGCCATATTGATTAAGTTGAAAGACAAATGAAAAACAACTACTGAAGAAAGCAACTTCTGACTATTAGTTGAGTATCAGTTTTACATTATTGAACTGAAGAATTCCGAATGACAGGACAATCTATGACTTTGAAAAAAGAGCAAACCTGCCACAATACAAAGAACAGAATGAATTAAAGGATTGTGGTACCTATAATTGCTGCCATTATCCTGTCCTCCAACTTATCCTCTGAAACCCATTCTGAACTCTGACGACGAAGAAGCTCATTCTTGTCAGCTCTTTTTTCTGTCAATAATTTCTCTTTTCCCCTCCAAATTTCCAACTTCTGTTGTCTTTCCTTCAACTGAAGCCATTGAACACGAGAAACATCAAGTTACAATGTAAACGTATCACAAAAAACATTGGTAGATTCTATACGATTTTACATAATACATAAAGTCGTCTGAAAGAAAGTAAGCAACCCTAGGCAAGACAAGCAAAAAGATATCACGGTGAGCAGTATATTCTCAAAAGTCAATAAGCTAGACCTTCAAATTTTCCAGTCTTAATATAAAATGACAGATAACATGTTTTAAAGAAAAGCCTTCAACTTGGGTCACTAATAACCACGTTGTGACTACGAGAATGCTTGAAGGTGAGAAGCTCAAAGTGCTTCTGCACACAAATATCTCTTATTGGCACAGTGTGGATAGGCACAGTGTCATTTACATTATTTAGTCCATTTATCTTTCTTCCTCTTAAAGCCCATGATTGTTATAATTTTAGTGTGAAACTAAGAGATTAAAGAATATATGGCGACATGTACTACAAGATTGCAAAAACAATAAGTCACAATTGCTTTTCTTATGATCAGGAAATAAAGATTGAAAAATTTGTAAAATTATAAGATCATCACTAGCGAAAACTCTACTGTCTAGTATAGGATAGCAACATTAGATATACGTCTTAACATAGTATTAATTGAAGGAAAACGTGCACAACTTCTAAAATAAGTGATGAAAGTTAAAGGATGAGAAACCAAGTATAGTTAAGGAGAGATTAGAAGTACAAATATTAGGAGAAATATATGACAACCCAAATATGACATGGTATAAGATGATAAAATTTGAAAATGATGGCCAAGAGTATACTTAGTGAGACAAAATAACATGACCACCAAATAAGAATCTTGGTGGTTGATCGAGAAAGTACACGAGAAAGTAAAAATAAACGAATTGCCTATAACTTATTATGGGTTTGCAAGAACGAAGAAAACTTTAAAAACTATAGTAGCTAAGAAAGAGGTCAAAAACACAATGAGTAAAGGCAAAAATAAAACTTTCAAACATTTATATCGAAAGCTACAAGCTAAATACAAAAGACAAGGAAAGGGACATCTATAAAATAACTAAAGTGAGAGATGGAGATAAACGACCTTACCCAAATAAGATGCATTAAAGATAAATGCGGGTACTAGTAAATGATGAAAAAATAAAAGAGCGATAGAAGAGATATTTTCAAAAGGCAATTAAAGTAAGTTAGAAGAATATAAAAATATAAATTTCTATCGTAAAATTTAATCTTCAGAAATATAATAGACTTTACATGGGAAGCAAAATAAAAAAAAAAATAGTTAGACTAGATGATATTTCGATAGAAGTATAGAAATATCTAGAGAAACAGGATATTGTATGACTTATGAAATTATTAAACTTGATGTTGAAACAAAAGAAATATTTGATTAGTAGAGGGTAAATACTCTGTCCGATATATAAACAAAAGAGACAGAAAATTATGTGAATTATAGGGGCATTAAGCTAATGAGTCATGTCATAAAACTTTTAGAAAAAATAATAGAAAAAATACTAAGACAAGGGGCGATGGTGACCGAAAATCTATTTGAATTTATGCTTGGAAGATCGATAATAGAAGTTATTCATCTTCTTAAACAACTAATTAAAAAGTATATGAAAAAAAAAAGACTCATACATGGTATTCATTGACCTAGAAAAATCTTATGATAAATTCCTATGGAAAATTATATGAAAAATTCTAGAAAAGAAAAGTATTCGCATAGTGCATGTTGAAATAAATAAGAATATATATGAGGTTGTATTAACAAGAATGAAGACTAGCCAAATTAACCAAAGCGTTTATTAGACACATCCAAAACATGTTACCATGGTGCATGCTTGTAGATGATATTATGTTGGCAAATAAGGCACGTATATGAGTAAATATTAAGCTCGAATCTTGATGGAAAATACTAGAAGTAAAAAATTTCAAGCTCACTAGAATAAAGATAGAATATATAAAATTTAAATTTAGCAATATTAGATGTAATAAGACAATTGCTAAGATAAGAGATGACAAATTAACTGTAAAAGCTCTAAGTATTTAGGATTATTTATGCAAAATAATAGAGGGGTTGAGAGACATGTCGTATATAGGATATAAGCAAGATAGTTTCTCTGATCGTAAAGCACATTCAAAATTTAAAAGGAAATTTTATTAAACAATGATTACACTTGCTATATTATATGAAGTTAAATATTAGACTATGACTCGAGTACACGAGTAAAATATGAGTCATAGAGATGAGAATGTTAAGGTAGACGAACATACGAGAATGATTGAGAAAAAACTTTGAAAAACGTATTTAAGATGGTGCAGATATATACTTAAACAACTAATAATTACTCCAGTGTGGTGATGTTCAACTATACAAATACATACATTAAACAAGGAAAAGGGAGAGGAAGACCTAAGAAGACTTGGTTAGTAACAATAAAATAAGATAAAATTTATTTAAATATAAATGATAATAAGATAGGGATAGAACCCAATGATATAGGAGAATCCATATAGCTAACCCACCTAGTGGGAGAAAGCTTGGCTGTGATTATTGTTGCTACATGAACAAACTACAAGGTTTCCCATGACAAGATATCAAATTCAATTACAAGAAGGAAATACATCTGAGAAATGTAATGTAGTTAAAAGCTATTGCATATGAAAAAAGATGCAAATTGATGTATGAATTGTTGTTTAAAATAATATTTACATTTGAATTCGACAATCGAAAATATATTAAAATGAGACAATACCTTTAATGAATCCTTTATTGGATTATATAATAAAAGCAAATCAAACTACTAAAGTCGTGGAACTTAAATTGAATATGTTCCATGATATTACACTACAAAATATTAGGTTATGTGTCATCTCTGACCTACAATTATGACAATAAAAATCTATCGCAAAAGCAAAAGCCAACAAGTGTTTGCGATTGACATGCTATTGATAAGTATTGTAGAAATAACAATTTTAGGAACAATTATGTATTCATAACGCTATTCGAATTGCAATAAGACCTCATAAAATAATACCTCAGCTTAATCAAATCACTTCTTCTTCTTTCTCCTTAACGTTGCATCCCCTATGCCTAATCCTTTATGTTGCCTCGCCTTTGCTCAACCATTCACATTATTGTTGACCACACACCCCACTATTGACCACTTATCTTCGGTCGATGACAACCTCTCCTCCCCATGTTGTAGCCTCCCTTCCTATCTACCATTGGTCGTGCACCTCCCTCCCCTTGCCATCATTAATGGACAATCCACCCGCCACTTCCTCCTATACCTAACATTGCACGCCGCCACATATTAGATCATGAGAAGCGGCTAGATGGAAGGGGTGAGTAGGCGCTCACTTTTCGTTCCACGTTCTTCTACAAATTGCAAACACACATGACAACTCATACTCAGACACCTTTTAAAGATTGAGAACCCTCTTACAACACTTGTTTCTTACAACAAATACAAAAAGGAGAATACAAGCAAAAGCAAATACAATACAAAAAATGAGCTACTAATGAACCCTTCTCTTTTGCTTGAATTCTCTTGCTTTAGAATTGCTCAAAGATGACTCAGCAATGCAACAATACTCTTAAGATCAACAAAAACATGATGTCAAATCATCAAATCTTCATCCTTTTATAGCTACTTGTTGTTTTCTGGTATTTGCCCTATCACTTGGCTTGTCTGCACCGTTCAAATTAGCTTGTGATCGACTCATATGGATTACAACTAGTTCAATTGAATCTTGATTGGTTCTTCTATTGATTGTCATCTATGTAACACCGATACTTTGATTTTTTTTTTTTTAAGTATCCGATACAGATATAGATACGATACGCTGATACGCATGTCTGATACGACAAAATCAATATCGTTGACTTTCTATAGGTTTGACCAGTCGGATACACCTTGGACATGGGAGGGATATGCCTTAGACACGGGAGGGACAAGTTTTTCTGATACATTTGGGTGGAATTGTAAAAAAATTAAAAGTTTAAGGGGTCAAATCAAAAGAAATTGAAATTTAGGAGACTAATTAAGAAATAGCTGAAAACTAATTGGGCTTAATAGCCAATTAGCCCTAGCCGTCAACAAAAAAAAAAGATGGGGTTGGATTTTTAAATAATAAAAACTTATAAATTAGTGTTGATGCTTTTCTGTGAATTTGTTGTCTATTCCTAGGGTTTCTAAATTTTATTTTCTGTGTGGATCAACAACAACAACAACAACCAAGACTTATCCCACTAGGTGTGGTTGGCTATATGGATCCTTTTACACCATTAAGCTCTATCTCCTACTATATCATCATCTATACTTAAATAAATTTTATCTTATTTTATTGTTGCTAATCAAGTCTTTTTAGTCTTCCTCTTCCTCGTTTGATATGGGTGTTTATTTTTTCACATCGCCTAAGTAGAGCATTTATTGGTCGTCTAAGTACATGCTTGTACCATCTTAAACATGTGTCTTGGAGTTTTCCTTTAATATATGCAACTCCGACTTTCTCTCTAATACTCTAATTTCTTATTCTATCCATTCTCGTATGTCCACACATCCACCCTAACACCCTCATCTCTGCAACTCTTATCTTCTACTCATGTGTTCGAGTCATAGCCCAACATTCAGCTTCATATAATATAGCAAGTCTAACTGTAGTTTTGTAGAATTTTTCCTTCTAAGTTTTAGAGGTACTTTACATTTACATAAAACATTCGACACTCTCCTTCATTTCAACCATCCTACTTATATTCTATGTAAGACATCTCTCTCAATCTCTCCATCATTTTGTAAAAATGATCCTAAATATCTAAAGCTCTCGATTCTGCGCAACTTGTTATCCCATATTTTAACAATTATCTCATTATGTCTAATATTGCTAAATTTAAATTCTATATATTCAGTCTTTATTCTACTAAGCCTAAAACCTTTCCCTTCTAGTGTTTCCCGCCAAGATTCTAGTTTAGCATCAAAAATAAAAAATATTAAATATTTTAATAATTATCGTATCCTAGCTATATCTTTTTCTGTAATAGTGTACCTAATATTGCTAGTGTAATGATATTAAGGATTTTAACAATCTTCTAATATGTTCATAGAATGTGACTAGACGAGATATGTGTACTTGGAGCTAGGAAGTATTACCAAAAATTTTAATTTTGATTACTAAGATTTAGACACATAACATGATGAAAATTCATGATGCCTCAATGGAATAAGACCTCTTACCTAACCATGCCTTGTGTCAGTTTCAACTAGGCATATATGAATAACCTAAATTTCTATATGTCTAATTGACTTTGTATTTGTTCATGAACTTCGTATCAAATGAGAGATCAAAATTGAATGTCTTGTAGATGCATTTATAATGGGTAGTTGAATCCCAATTTTATCATCGGGATTCAAATATTTCTACTATCTGCCTATGATAAATTTAAGTGTCCTTTTTATAGTGCACAAATTGCAAATTTTAGGAGAAAGACATTATTTATTTTCACCTACACAAGTAAGGTTTCATATCTAGGTATACTAATTGAACCTCTCACAATGACCCAGTAATTATACACCCATCATATGATATTCCATAGAGTTAGATGGTTATAGAACTATGATGTACTAAGTGTTCTCTCAAATTTAGTATCAATGTGAAAATGTTAAGGTCGTGAACGATCATGGATCACATGAAGAACCAGATGAATCAACATTTACCTTAAGAGCTTTTGAAAAATTCAGACACATCATTGTGAGGGATATATCCACTCAAGCTTTCATTCACCTCATGAGAAGTGGATACTAAGTTAGAGAATACAACATGACTACACAATATTTCGATAAAAAATTACAATTGTTCAAGGCTATCTTGCCAAATCCGAATGACATGAAGCTAAATTTTAGATGGCGCAGAGACATGAAGAACCAAATGAATCAACATTTACCTTATGAGCTTTTGAAAAAATCAGACACATCACTCAAGCTTTCATTCACCTCATGAGAAATGGATACTAAGTTAGAGAATACAACATGGCTACACAGTATTTCGATAAAAAATTACAATTGTTCAAGGATATCTTGCCAAATCCGAATGACATGAAGCTAAATTTTAGATGGCGCAGAGACATGTTCAAAAGTGTATGCCTCCAATATGTCAAGATTGATATGTGCTTGAACAACTTAATGTTGTATTATAGTAAAAATGATGATCCATGCAATTGCAAGGTTTGAGAAGACCCATTACAATACACAAACATAAATATCGCAATATAAAAACATGTGTAGCAGAAGGCGTTGCATTATTTCCTTATAACACCAAACTGCAATGGTTGTTTATGTTGGAGAAGACTACTAGGCACATAACATGGCATGCATAGAGATGAGATTTACGTGTCATGGCACACCCTACTCATGACATCGTCCAAAATTTATCTTCGATGAACTAAATAAAAGACTGGGGTTATATACAAATGGTTTCCCCTCCCCCCTTCAACATGTGTATAAAAGATTATTTTATCTTCATATTGTTGTTGGTCCAAATTTTAATATTTTGAAGATGGAAATTGATGTGTCTAGGACCACTAATTGATAAGTTGAAAGTGTTGCGGTACAGTAGAAATCTAACCTTTATGACCATAGGAAACAAAATTTTCTAATGCGGGTAGTATTATTATGGATAATAAGAAGGTATCCCAATCACATTGAATGTTGTATGAATATTCCAACCTTCTATGTTGAGTGGATGAAGCATCCATTCCATTGAAAATTGGCATATCCCAATTGCATGGATAGAAGTGAGACCATTGTACTCGAGTAGAATAAGAAGTTATTGTGGTTTGATTGTCACCCATCACCAGCCATTCTTGCCCTTGGAACACCCATTTTGAAATCACACCTTCGTCTAGTAGTGTGGGTCAAAATGAACTTCTTGTCTGAATTTGTTGATCAATATCATAAGCATATAAGGCTGCAATACCTTATGAAATCAATGATGTGTTGCTTAACCAGCAGGAAAGAGAGTTGATTAAGCGGTGCCAAAGTTTCACTGAGCAGAACCAACATGAAATTGATCAATGTACTTCTGAAATAACACGTGGCAAAGTAATTGTGCTCAATCATTCAATGGTCACTCAGATATAGCCGGAGTTTCTCATAAAACCATAACTCAAAAATCACCCACCTATCGCAATTGGGTACTATAACGTTTTCTATATTTGCCCTCAAGACACGCGAAGATTAGCAAATTAGAAATAAGAAACCGGTTGTTCTTAAACTATCGTATAAAATTCAAAATGTAGTTCATGTATATATTAGCAACTCGGAATTCACGAAGAAACTCAATGAAAATTAACAGAATAGATATCATAAGACTATCAGAACGAAGAATGACAAATGAAGAGAAAGAAAGAAGCATACGAGGGTTTGGCGGAGCTCCTCCTGGAAGGCCTTGCTCTCTGCAGCGCGGATCTCGGCGGCCGCAGCCTTTACCTTGTTCCGTTCCTCGTTGGCAAGGCGAAGCGCGTCGCGGCGGGCTTCATCCTTTTTCTGCTTCTCGATCCTCAGCAGCTCCATCTCGTACGCGTACTCGGCACGGATCTGCTTCATATGCTTCTGGTAATCCCGATGCAATCGGCCAAGCCTAATTTTTGCCTCGCGAGGATCGTCGCTCGGATTCCAACTACCGACAAAATCGGAGGGTCCTGAAAATGTGTGCGGCCGGGGCGGAGGGAAGCGGCGGCGGCGAGGGGGATCGGGAGCCTGCGCCTCGGAGTTGGAGGAAGTGGAGTTTGATCGGAAGAAAGGTGCGATGGTACGAGGCGTCGTAGGGGGGAGGAGAGAAGGACAGCGGCGGTAGCGTAGGCGGAAGAAGAGCTGAGAAGTGGCCATGGAGATTGGAGAACTGCGGTTGCTCTCTCGCTGCAACTCAGGTGTTATAGGGTTTTTCCATAAACAATTTAATTTATTATAAAAGATACTCTAATCGTCTAAACATATGTAATTGGGTGTTTGGTCGAGTGGTTCGGCTACCTATTTAACTCGGTCAATATAGGCACTTCCACGTAGTGTTTTTTTTTTTTTTACTCGGTCAATTTAGACATCGTATGACATGACGTAGCATTGTCAACCTAGATTTCAATCACTTGATCCTTATAGTAGGACTGGAAATGAGTCGAGTTGAGTTGAACGATAAAAAATTTAAATTTAAATTCGGTTCGTTATCTTTAAATTTAGGTTCGGCTCAAGTTCGATTCAAACATTAGTTCTTAAATTCGAGTTCAACTTATAATAAAATTAAATAGTTCGAATTCGACTTGAAAAAGAAAATTGTTTAAAAATTAAATAAGTTTAGTTTGAGCTCGTTCAAGATAATTAACTATAATTATTAATAATATATTATTTATATTTTTTATTTATGTGATATATATATATAAAAGTTAAACGAGGCTCTTAACGAATACGTTCGCGAGCCTCTAAATGAACATATTCGTGAGCTTACGAATCAAATCTTGTTAAACTCTGAGCTCAACTCGATAATGTTTTCGAGCTCGAAATCAAGCTCGAGTTCGGCTCGTTAGCAAGAATGAGTATTAATTATAAACTTAGGAAAATAGGCATCAGTTGCAAATAAAGGAAAATCACAACATTTATAAACATCGGATATATAGCCTCTTGAAATTCTACTGTCGCCTGGAATGAAGACTCTGTTTGAAGAAGGGATGCCGCCTCTATAG
The DNA here is from genome assembly GCF_018446385.1 of Zingiber officinale. NCBI lineage: Eukaryota > Viridiplantae > Streptophyta > Magnoliopsida > Zingiberales > Zingiberaceae > Zingiber > Zingiber officinale. Next base: position 50,392,459 of record NC_055996.1, on the reverse strand, counting down.
AAGAAAAGTCTTTTCTTCTTCTTCTTCTCTATATAAGGTAACAACTCTGTATAAGGTAACAACTCCGGTAACAAAAGATATGCACAACTTGGCTCAAAAACCATTCTATTTATACTATTCTCTATCTTATTATTCATTTTATTATCCGATTCTGACTTGAATATTGTAGGGACTAAGCCAAGGTAAGTCTTAGCCTCCCTTCTAATCTCTTATTGGTCTTTTTCAACCAAGATGAAGAAAGCTGACTCCTTAGGATCCGATCTGCCCGACATCGACCCAAGGAAGACATAATCCACTTAAGACTAACTCCTTTACAATTGACCAGTTAAAGGTGTAGATCTAGCAGCAGCTGACCAAAAGTGATCTAGAGGGGAGTTGACCATCCCTCTTTATCATACCGGAATATTTTGATGTCATCTGTGAAAAAATTTGAGATGAGGGGAACACCCGCCCTCGTGATAGACAATTTAAGTCAGCTTCTAATATCCGCTATTCAAGAATTCTTTGGCTGCCCCAACTCCTCCTCCAATGGTAGTACAGGAAGGATGTTGTCTCCCCAAGAATAGCAATCCCACAAATCAATGGTACTACTCCCAAGGATGTTTTGAGAATGCTTCTTGTTGGTGATGGGTGCATAATATTTAACCTAGAGTTTTAATACATCACTAAGATTAAAATTAGGTTAGTTGTGATATAACTAGTTGTATCAAGTTTGTAGGTGTAGGATACTTGACAAATGATAAAGTCTTAGTTGTGAACCATATAGTGATTAAGACCTAATGGATATAAGCATCAAAAGTCCTGATTATGAGTCAGGTATGAGCAAAGTCTTAGTTGAGACCAAGAAACAAATTCCTATCTTAAGATAAGGTAAATCAAGTCTAAGTGATTAAGGTTTGATAGACAAATTCCTAGTTAGAGACTCAGTGAATTAAGTGTAAATGATTAAAGCTTAGTAGAGAAATTCTTAACTAGAGACTAGTTGAATCAACTCTAAGTGATTAAGGTTGAAAGCTGAAGCTTTGACAAACAAGTCCAAGTGGAAGCAGCTGGGAGTTGTCATTTGGAAACTCAGTCTAGATGAGTCAACTGGAGGTTAAACATCTAGACCCAATGTAAGTACAAGTAACTTTATATTATATATCCTACTCATTACGTGTAACCACTGTTGGGAAGCATGTTCGGCGATTCCAAACAATCAGATAGAGTGTGGGTGATTGACTAGTGATAACTCTCGACAAGGAGATTTTTGGAGGGTTCAAGAGGTCATATTGGGTCCAGATGATTGGAGGATAGAGGCAACCAAAGCAACTTTTAGGTAATCGGGAGATAGCGTTATCAACAACATAAGAAAAGCAGTTAAGATAAGTTTGACTCCTGCCCAGGTGACCAGAGGATGTCTAGTTGACCAGTGAACTTCGTTAACATTATCTTACAGATAAAAGTTGTAGCTATGTTAGCATGAATATAGGTGACCAGGAAGGCTCTAAGTGGCTAGAGGAGTCCTATATAAAGAGTTTCGAGGCAAATCTTGCAAAATACTCAAGCATTCATTTACACATTCTCCTGTGCTTGTGCTCTTTCTATTCTTTCGTCTTTGGTACTATGACAAGCTGCAACGAGCGCATGTCATTTCTGATCTGCAACACCTAGAGTAATATTTTCATTTGTTTCAATGTTGCCTTATTTGTTTTATCATACTTAAAGTTTTTAGATTCTTTTTCTATAATGTCTCTCAACCTAAGAAAAATTTCGAAATAAGAATTATATTTTGTAACCACTGCTTGTTTATACTTCTAGTTTGACCGATCAACTTGCATACTTAAATGTTAAATAAATATATTATATGTTTTTATTACCTTTGTCTTATTTGATTGAATCAGTCTAAGTAAAATTTATTTTTGCTGTTCTAACTCTGAATTATTTAACTATTTTATTTACTATCTTCTCATTTTAAAATTCGTTGTAGGATCGATGCACATGTGAGAGGGGAGGGGGATGAATCACATGACTTTTAAAAACTTATCTTTTTAATGTTTTGAAATCAAAGTGCAGTGGAAGAATTAAAAATAGTTAAGTAGAGAAAAGCATAACGCGAATGCGAACGCAAGGAGTTACTTGGTTCGGAACCTTCGGCAACTCCTACTCTAAGACTCATGGTCCCTCAGACCATATCAATGGGTAATCTACTAAAAACTTCTTCTGGAACTGCTGGAAGAGGGATCAAATATAAGTATGGAAAATAGTAAAGTATAATAGCCTACACTTCCCTTTTTGCAAGTATGAAAAATACAAGAATATTAAATCATTACCAAACACTGTAGAAAATGAGCTTACTTGTGTGTCAGTGTCAGTCTGTCAGCAGCGGTCGGATATCTCAAAGCAGTAGCGCACTAGTAGAGCGAAGCCAGAGCAGCAAAGAGTCATTTAAAGCTTGTAATTTAGTTGATGTTTTATGTGTTAGTGAGAGCCCTGAGCCGATCATGTGATGATTGTTGTATGGACTCGATGTATCATATTCCTATATATATATATATATATATATAAAGGTATTTCTTTATAGTTAGTATACTTACTTGTATTGGTGCCAAATAATTGAGTATAATAGCGTCCTTGAATAGAAGGTTCTTATCTATATCAATCGATTGGTTGAATTGATAATGAGATGATATAGAGAACACTACTCTTAATCATTCCTAGTCAAGTATTAACATTCAGGGAAATGTTAATGCGATGAGACTAGCATGTAGGTCAACTCGATGACTTGATCTCACAAGTCATGGATATTAGATATCAAGTTGATACATGGGTATGCATTGGAGAATGTATACTGAATGACCCACCATGAGAAAGTATCATGGATCGTTATATCAGTGTCATATACTTTCTCATGTGACTATTAGTATGACTATCAATTCTTGGACCTGAAGTCACCATGGTTCCCTACATAAGGAGTTGCATACTTTGGCTTTGTCAAACGTCACCCGTAATGGGTGGACTATAATGGCGACTACTAGGTATGTTACAAATTATGCGGAGAGATGTGAGTGATGTAGAAGGGATTTATCCCTCCTATATGACGGGAGTGATATCATGATTCTTGATAGAGTGAGACCACTAAGTGCATGACCATGCCCAAATAAGTCAATATGAGATATTGAGCTCATTTGATCAGAGTGAGTCTACTTGGAGTTCAAGACATAGATTGATTAGAGGATGACACGGTCTATGCCTCAATTGATCAATTTAGATGTCAAGGCTAGAAGGACATTGTCACATATTGTGAGAGTCACAATTAGTAGTCACAATGGTGATGTTGGATCTTAACATTCTTGTAACTTGGGTAGTAATGATGTGTTGCTAGATACCGCTCATTGTTTATGTTTCTAAATGGGTTTAGGAGCATTGTCAACGTTACAAGAACCTATAGAGTCACACATAAAGGGCAGTTAAATGGAGATTAGGTTCATATGATGGACCAAGAGGATTAGGTTCATGTGATGAACCAAATTAGATTAAGAGTAATTCAAATTAGACTAATTGAGTTGGACTCAATTTGATTAATGTGTCGAATGAGTCTAATTTAGACTATGATTCATTGAATCAATTTAAACCAATGAATAGAGATTCATTAAATTAAATTGATTTGAATTAAAGGGTAGATTTGATCAACCATGGGAGATAAGAGGTTAAGTTTGACTTGACTTAAGAGGGAAGATGAAGGGGCAAGTTTGACTTGACTAAATGCCATCTCATTGTGACTTGGCATGGGTCGGCTAATGATGATGTTCCACATCATCAAGGCTACATCATTGTGTGCCACCTCATGAGGAAGACCAAGAGTCATGACTCTTGGTATTACATGGAGGTATAAAATGCTCTAATAAGTGGTCGGCCACAAAAAATGAATAAGAAAGGGTGTGCTTATTCAAGGTCTCTTCTTCTTCCTCTCTTCTTTTTCTCTCCTTCTCCTCCATTGCCGAGACCTCTCAAGAGTGCTATCACACTCTAAGTGGTTATCTCCACCTTTTGTCCGTGTGGATACGTGTAGAGGAGTGTATACTTGACACTCTACGAGATCCAACAATCATTTGGACGAGCGGGATAAGCGAAGGGCATCGCGACAAGGGTAATACTTCTTTTTCATGTAGATCTAAGGTAGATCTAGTGTAGACAAACATGTACATGAATATTTTATTTATCTATCTTCGCACGGATCCGTGGCTAGCTTCGAGGTTTCTACAACGTAAAAAAATAGTGATTTTTGCGGCTCGAAAGTTCTAACATTATGCTACTTGAACTACTCTTTTAAAGAGTGTTGAGGGTGCCTCCAAGCTCATAGAAGGTGCTCCAACGTGAAGTACAATCCCATAAACTTCGGTCGTGATAAACAACTTGAACTTTGGCTTCTATCCATTTGAGGGTGTCTTTCATGCTCTTCGAGGCACTTTCAAAGCACTTTGAGGTGCCTTTAGCACTCTCCAGGTCACCTCCCCTTAGCGAAGCTTTATCCGCAAAGTTTATCTATGCGTGGGCACCTCTGCTAGATCCAGGGCACCTCCACGCCACTCCAAGGCACCTTCAAGACCCTTCGAGGTGCCTTAGATATTGTTTGCTTGGTTAGTTAAGTTAAGTATGTCAATCCAATTAAGTATGCACTTAAAAATGGAAGACTTAACTTGATCAATATACTTTTGGTATTTAACACCCAAACTTATGTTGATGCACCGATATAAGCATCTGAAGTCCAAGTAAAGTCCTAAGCATCTCACTCTATTCTATGTTTTCTAATACATAAGCAAGGTAACCCAAATATGCTTATGAGATGCTAGCTACTAAAAATATAGATCCGCTACATTAACGACCCTCCTAGTGTCGGTCCCACGGATATGGATGAAGGTACATGCAGGTATACAGGCGTCATGCACATGTGAAACCCTAGGTCGTCAGCTCTTGACAATAGACCCTTAGCCATTACGCCAGAGATGCCATGACCCACTGTCTGTGCTACGCCCTGGGGGCAAGAGATTTGGCTACTAAAGCTATAGGAACAGGTTGTCTAAGGAACAAACCTAGGCTAAGTCCATAATAGATTTTTAAAAAACTAGAAAAATGGGGGTTTTAAAGTGAAAAGTGAAAATAGGAGTGGCCTAGAAGTTGAGGATAGCTTGTAAATAAAGAATAAAGTAAGAGATTGAGTCCTAACCTATCATGTACATTCCTAATTGTCGATATAAGTTACTAAATTTTGATTCAAGAAGAGATTTAGTAAAAATGTCAGCTAAATTTGACTTGGACTAAACATAGTTGAGTTCAATGTCTCCTTTAACTATATAATCCCTGATAAAGTGATGTTTGAATTTAATATGTATGGTTCTTGAATGATGCACTGGATTTTTAGTTAAATTGATTGAGTTGATATTATCGATAAATATTTTTACATTTTTATGGTTTAGGTTAAAATCTTTTAAAATGTGTATTATCCATAATAACTGTGCTACATGCACATTCCCTGTGGGATCAAAAGCACTAGAGGGGGGTGAATAACACTCGTGACTTTTTCACACTTTTTTGAAAACGTTCATGTAAGAGTTCGTGTGGTGTAAATAGAGAAGGAAAGAAAGAAAAAGCAACCAAGCTAACATAATTGAGCTATTTTACTTGGTTAGGAGCCTATGACGACTCCTACGCTAAGGTCCACACTCGTTGAGTGTTCACTTTGGCCAATTCACTATTGATATGGGTTAGGTTTTGTGGGTCGTCAGATAAGGAAAGAAAAGGAAGAAAGAGTCAAAGGAGGAAGGCCAATAACGGCCGAAACGTACTTTCAGAACAAAGGTAGGCCAATATCGGTCGATACATGCCTGCCGAACGAAGGTAGGCCAATATCGGTCGATACATGCCTGCCAAACGAAGGTAGGCCAATATCGGTCGATACATGCCTGCCAACCGAAGATAGGCCAATATCGGTCGATACATGCTTGCCGTATGAAGGTAAGCCAATAACGACCGCTACATACTCCGAAGCAAAGATAAACCAATATCGGTTGATACATGCTTGTCGTATGAAGGTAAGCCAATAACGACCGCTACATACTCCGAAGCAAAGATAGACCAATATCGGTTGATACATGCCTGCCGAACGAAGGTAGGCCAATATCGGTCGATACATGCCTGCCGAATGAAGATAGGCCAATATCGGTCGATACATGCTTGCCGTATGAAGGTAAGCCAATAACGACTGCTACATACTCCGAAGCAAAGATAGACCAATATCGGTCGATACATGCCTGCCAAACGAAGGTAGGCCAATATCGGTCGATACATGCCTGCTGAACGAAGATAGGCCAATATCGGTCGATACATGCTTGCTGTATGAAGGTAAGCCAATAACGACCGCTACATACTCCGAAGCAAAGATAGACCAATATCGGTCGATACATGCCTGCCGAACGAAGATAGGTCAATATCGGTCGATACATGCTTGCCGTATGAAGGTAAGCCAATAACGACCGATACATACTCCAAAGCAAAGATAGATCAATATCGGTCAAGAGGGTTCTTTCGAGCAAAGAACCCGCATAGTTCCTTCAATGAATACCTTAGAAGCATGTTGAATAAAATGTTATTTTTTAACACAACAAAGATACAAACAGAAGTCACATGAAGAAGAATCATACATGAATATACCGAATAGACTATATATTTTAGCGGGAAATATGCTTTCAGCTTGTCTTGCAGGCGCTAAACGACAAAGAAGGTACATCTGGGGTACAAAAAAAGATTCCTTAAAAATCATCTTCCCCAAGTACGCAGCTGATGTCATAACGAATTCTAACAAACCGGGGTCCACTTCATGACTACGGAGGTTATATGAAGTGGTATAAAAGGAGGAATCCTCTCTGTTGGCTAGGTAAGTTCACATCCCTAATTTTCTGGCTACTGTTCATCTTCTTTCTCCTTCCTTCCTTCCTCGACATCAAGAGAGATCACTAACTTGAGCGTCGGAGGGCCTAGCCAGGGATTCCCACCCCGGTCTTAGGTCACTGACGATAGTGTTGGTTGGTCTCTTGTGCGCAGGGAGCTTCGGGAGCTTGTAAGTTCGGTTTTCTCCTATTTGGATGGGGATTTCTTCCTACTTATCAAATTTCCTTCGGTGATTCTGGTTTTCTTCCTATCCGCTTTGGGTTTCTCGGGTCGAGGTTCCACCGGCATTATTCTTCATCAGCACAGTGGGCTTCTTTCTCCCTGATCTCCTTCACGGTCAGCTTCTCAAACAGGATCAAATTTGGCACCGTCTGTGGGAACTTTCGCCTAAATCTGAGACTACGTGATGGAAGAGGCTGGGAAGTCGAACCTACTTACTATCAGCCGCGAAGATTTAGATCTCCTCATTAATTCTCACGTTCAGAAAGCCCTACAACAACAACAGCAACAACTGCAAGCTCATACTGGGGCCACTCTGCCGACGGCTCATCATCCGATGATATCAACTACTGAGCATCGAAAAGGAAAGGAGATGGAAGAAGAAGAACCTTTGTATTTTCCTCCAGCTATTGTTTCTCCAACCAGACGTCCACGAGCCTTCCTTCGCACTCCCTTGGATACAGGGGGTAAGAAGCCTGTGTTCCAAGAGTCCTCTGGTGAGGCGCCGGACAGAGAGAAGCGTAAGATTAAAATGATAACCAGTGATAGTTCACCAGAAAAGGTCATCTCCCCATTCTCACAAAGTGTATTAGATGACCCACTTCCTAAGCGATATCAGAATATTCAAATTGGAGAATATACCGGAACCACAGATCCGGAAGATCACTTGTTGAAAATTGAGAATGTAGCTTTGTTGCAACAATTCTCCGATGGGGTGAAATGTCAGATGTTTCTCACTACTCTTGGGGGAGCAGCACAGCGCTGGTTCAAAAGATTACCTGAAAAGTCTATTCGAAAATTTAAAGATTTCAAGAAAGTCTTTCTACATCATTTCTCCAGCAACAAAAGGTATCATAAGACCCCGTGGAGCCTATTTTCAATTAAGCAGGCGTCTAAAGAATCCATCCGGGCATATATTAAAAGGTTCAATCAGGTAGCTATAGATGTACCTAATGCTACTACTGAAATATTAGTAAGTGCTTTCTCTCAGGGTCTAAATGATAATGATTTCTTTAAAGATTTGGTAAGAAATCCTCCTGTTAATTTTGATTCCCTGATTGAACGTGCCACTGAGTTCATTAACGTAGAAGAAGCCCAAGCTGCTCGCAGGAAAGAAGGTGTTCCCTCTTCTCCTACTCATGCGAAGGAGAAGGCTCCGACCCCGGTACCCCCACCGAGAGGACCTAGAACCATTCATCCACCTCATCGGCAACCAGATTATTGTCCACAAGCTGTACAACATGTAGAGATGCAGCCGGAGGCACCAAGGAGATGGTGTACTTATTATAAAACTAGCAGTCATCACTCTGATGACTGTTTTGTTTTGAGAAATAAACGAGTCAATAAAGAGCGCTATCAGAGGCAGAACTATTACAGGCAACAGTACCCCAGGCAGCAAAGTCCGCTCAAACCGGAATATCACCCGGATGGAACCCGGCAAGAAGCAATACCGGTCCCAGCTGGTACCAGCCAAGTATCAGATAAAGCACCTGTCGAAACCACGATGACTCGTCAGGAAGAGAATAGAAACAATGCTGCTCGGGGTAATATTAACATGATTACGGGCGGACCCACTGATGGGGATTCTAACAGAGCTAGAAAAGCACATGCCCGAAGATTGGAGATTCATGCAGTAGGATGCAGCATGGAACGAGCAGCCGGTCCTGAAATAAGCTTTGGGCCCAAAGATCTTGAGGGGGTAAAAATACCTCATGACGACGCATTGATCATCAAAGCTGTGATAGCCAACTACGCCATCGCTCGTACCTTCATAGACACTGGCAGCTCAGTCAACATTATATTCAAAAAGGCTTTTGATCAGCTACAAATTGACCCCAGTGAACTTCAACCGATTGCAACTCCTCTGTATGGATTTACAGGCAATGAGGTGCATCCTTTGGGTCACATAAAATTGGCCATTTCTCTAGGAGAGGAACCCCTGATGAGAACTAGGAGATCCTATTTTATGGTAGTAGATGCCCCATCTTCTTATAATGTGATATTGGGTTGGCCTGCCTTGAACGAGTTCAGGGCGGTCGTTTCTACTTTCTGTCAGAAGATTAAGTTTCCCGTGGAGGATCAGGTCGGAGAAGTACGGGGCGATCAAAAGACAACCCAAAAATGTTACTTAGAAATCATTCGAACCGAGACCAACACCGCTCGGAAGATTCAAAGAATGGAAGTTAATGCCATTCGCGAAAAGCAGCCTGTCCTGGTTTATGAAGAGAAGGAAGAAGTTCAAATCCAAACTGGGCGGCCAGAAGCTACCACCTACGTTGCAGCCGATCTTGATCCTGATCTTAAAGCTGAGTTGGTGCAATGTTTGAAGAAGAATAATGATGTATTTGCCTGGACTCCCAAAGAAGTTTCGGGCATTTATCCTGCTGTCATGGAACATTCCTTGCATGTCTTTCCGGATGCCCTCCCGGTCATGCAAAGGAAGAGGAGTTTCAGCATGGAGCAAAATCAGATTATCAAGGAAGAAATAACCAAGCTTATGGAGGTCGGATACATTAGGGAAGTGCAATTCCCAAGCTGGTTGGCTAATGTGGTGTTAGTCTCTAAACCTGGGAATAAATGGCGAGTGTGCATTGACTTTCGAGATCTCAACAAAGCTTGCCCGAAGGATTACTATCCCTTACCCAGGATTGATCAACCGGTTGATTCTACTGCCGGATGCGAATATATTTCCATGCTGGATGCATATCAAGGTTATCATCAAGTCCCCTTGGCCAAAGAGGATCAAGAAAAGGTTAGTTTTATAACATCTGAAGGCACTTATTGTTATAATGTTATGCCCTTTGGACTAAAGAATGCAGGAGCAACCTATCAAAGGCTTATGAATAAAGTCTTTCAGAAGCAGATTGGTAGGAATATGGAAGTATATGTTGATGACATCTTAATTAAGTCTCTTCAAGCTGCTGATCTGTGCAGGGATATAGAGGAGACTTGCAAGACATTAAGACAGTATGGGCTCAAGTTGAACCCCAGCAAATGCTTGTTCGGTGCGAAGGGAGGAAAATTCCTGGGATATATGGTCTCCGAACGGGGGATAGAGGCCAACCTGAGCAAGGTCAAGGCATTGCAGAGCATGGAGCCACCCCGCAACCTGAGGGAAGCTCAAAGATTGACAGGCCGAATCATAGCCTTGTCTAGATTTATTTCTAGATCAGCCGATCGTAGTTTCCATTTCTTTAAAATACTCAGAAAAGCTAAAAAGTTTCAATGGAATGAGAAATGTGATAAGGCTTTCCAAGAATTGAAAGATTATTTGGCTACCCTCCCTGTGTTGGCTAAACCTATAGCAGGAGAGACTCTGTGGGTATATTTGTCGGCTAATGAAAACGCCGTAGGCTCTGTATTAGTCAGACAGGAAGGAAAAGAGCAACAACCTGTATATTTTTCTAGTCATTTATTAAAAGGAGCTGAGTGTAGATACACTACACTAGAAAAATTGGCTTATGCTCTAATATTGACTGCTCGGAGGTTGCGCCCATATTTCTTAGCACATGAGATTGTTGTCTTAACCAATAGCACTCTTGGATGGGTATTGCTCAACCCAGAAGCATCAGGACGGTTAGTCAAATGGACAACCGAGCTTGGGGAATATGACATCCAATACCAACCCCGCTCTGCCATCAAGGCACAATCTCTAGCAGATTTCATCATAGAGGCTCAAGGCCCAGAAGAAGAAGATACCTGGAAAGTTTATGTGGATGACTCTGCAACTAGACAAGGCAGTGGAATTGGTATTCTTCTTATATCCCCAAGAGAAGACAGACTTCAACTCTCCATTAGATTAAATTACAGAGCTACCAACAATGAGGCTGAATATGAAGCTCTAATAACTGGTTTACAGGCTGCTCGGCATGTAGGAGCAGCTCGAGTCCTTATATATTCTGATTCTCAGCTAGCAGCTCAACAATTATCAGGTAATTTTGAAATTAATAATGACAGGCTCAAGTTATATGCTGAGGCATTCAATAAGTTGAAATCTCAATTTCAAGATGTGAGCATACAAAAAATTCCTCGATCGGAGAATCAGGTGGCAGATGAATTAGCTAAATTAGCCTCTGCTGTAGTGTCATGGAGTCTTGATCGACCAGTGGAACAGACCCTGTTAATTTCTTGTATTGAAAGACAGACTGATATAGAAATTCAGGGTGATTGGCGAGCTCAAATTATATTATATTTACAGCAAGGTCTTCTTCCGAGAGATACAGAACAAGCCAGGGTATTTAAGAAATGAGCTGCTCAATATACTATGGTGGGGGAGCAATTATATAAAAGGGCTTTTTCCAGACCTTTGCTCAAGTGTGTAGGCACAGAAGACACACAATTTATTTTACAGGAGGTGCATCAAGGCTCTTGTGGTAGTCATATAGGAGGAAGATCTCTGGCTCGTAAAATCCTCTTAGCGGGATATTTCTAGCCCACCCTACATGAAGATGCCGCTAAACTAGTAAGAACTTGTATTTCTTATCAAAAGCATCAGAATATATTACATCACCCTACCCAGTTATTAAGAACCTCTATAGTCTCGTGTCCCTTTGATCAATGGGGTATGGACATAGTGGGTCCATTTCCTATGGCTGCTGCACAGAGAAGGTTCCTGTTGGTGGCCGTGGATTATTTTTCTAAATGGGTGGAAGCAGAACCACTTGTTAGGATTACAGAAGATGCAGTTATTTAATTCTTATGGAAAAATATAATCTGCAAGTTCGGCATCCCTCATAAATTAGTCTCTGATAATGGAAGACAGTTTCAAGGCGATAGAATCCTAGACTGGTGTCAGAGTTATGGGATTACCCAGGCTTTCACCTCTGTAGCTTACCCGCAGAGCAATGGCCAAGCAGAAGTAACTAATAGAAAGATTATTAGAGGACTGAAAACTAAGCTAGATCATGTCGGAGGTAGCTGGGTAGACGAGTTACCCAGTGTTCTCTGGGCATATCGTACTACTCCTCGTGAAGCTACAAGAATCACTCATTTCCAGTTAGTCTATGGAGGAGAAGCAGTAATCCCCATTGAGGTAGGAGTAGAGTCTGATAGAAGACAATTGTATGATGAAGATAATAGAGACCGACGACTTATGGAGCTGGACTTGATTGAGGAAATAAGGGGTAAAGCTGCTACTCGTCTTATATCATATCGACAAAGGATGAGACAGAATTATAACAAAAGGGTCATCCCCAGATTCTTCCAAGTAGGGGATTTGGTATGGAGACGAGTTAAGCCTGTGGGAGATGTTAGCAAGTTGGCACCACAATGGGGAGGGCCTTATAAAGTGATAGAAAAGCTCGCGTCAGGCTCATACTATCTCCAAGATGCCGAAGGAAGAATGTTGGAACGCCCTTGGAGCGCTAATCATTTGCAACCTTATCGAGCCTGATTTGATCATATTACTTTAAATATGTTCACAGTTATTGGAATTCCCAGGCAAATTGAGATACTTGCAGTTTATGTACTTTGTTTCTTTGGTGAAAGTCAAGCAAGATAAATACTGACACAAGAAATAAATATGGTTCATACAAATTGAATAAGTAGCAGGAGAAGCCTCTTTTCTATTTTTCAAGCAGTAAAATAAGGGGAAATCCTAAAGACCTATTCAGCTCCCCTCAGGGAATTACAAGCCAACACGAGGTTAGCCCAAGTATTATACTTTCGTATAAACCAAAGTCGATCGAGAAAATCCTATGAAGTAACCCGGTCGGGCCTTCATAGGAAGACTCGGAGACTATAAACCAAAGTCGATCGGGAAGATTCTATGAAGTAACCCGGCGGGCCTTCATAGGAAAAACCGGAGAGTATAAACCAAGACAGATCAAAGTCGATCGAGAAAACCCTATGAAGTAACCCGGTCGGGCCTTCATAGGAAGACTCGGAGACTATAAACCAAAGTCGATCGAGAAAACCCTATGAAGTAACCCGGTCGGGCCTTCACAGGAAGACTCGGAGACTATAAACCAAAGTCGACCGGGAAGATTCTATGAAGTAACCCGGCGGGCCTTCATAGGAAAAACCGGAGACTATAAACCAAGACAGATCAAAGTCGATCGAGAAAATCCTATAAAGTAACCCGGTCGGGCCTTCATAGGAAGACTCGGAGACTATAAACCAAAGTCGATCGAGAAAATCCTATGAAATAACCCGGTCGGGCCTTCATAGGAAGACTCGGAGACTATAAACCAAAGTCGATCGAGAAAACCCTATGAAGTAACCCGGTCGGGCCTTCACAGGAAGACTCGGAGACTATAAACCAAAGTCGACCGGGAAGATTCTATGAAGTAACCCGGCGGGCCTTCATAGGAAAAACCGGAGACTATAAACCAAGACAGATCAAAGTCGATCGAGAAAATCCTATGAAGTAACCCGGTCGGGCCTTCATAGGAAGACTCGGAGACTATAAACCAAAGTCGATCGAGAAAATCCTATGAAGTAACCTAATCGGGCCTTCATAGGAAGACTCGGAGACTATAAACCAAAGTCGATCAGCAAAATCCTATGAAGCAACCCGGACGGGCCTTCATAGGAGAAACCGGAGACTATAAACCAATATGAAGCAGAACCATCGGGAAATTATATGAAATACATCAGACGAGTCTTCACAAAAGAGATCAAAGATTCTGAACCCGTGCAAGATATAAATAATCAGAGAATCTCCCGGCTTCGAAGCCTAATTTCGAGAGGGGATTCCATAGAGGAGCCCAGATATGTGAAAATGAGAATCTTTACTCAAAAGTCGTCTGGGATATTATATTCAGCTCGGAGGCCAATAGGTTTATACAATTTCATATCCAGTCTCAACTGAGATTATTCATCCTCGAGAAGATACAAAGCACGCGGGAGATTACTTAAAAAAGAATCCATCAAGACAAGGCTTAACTCTGAAAGATGAACAAGGGATTTTCTGATAAAATTTATATTCAGCAAGCAATAACATTCCAAAAGGGGTATTCTCAAACTGGCATGAAGAAGAAGCAAGTAAGTGTTAAAATTTCTTTATACCTTGCAAATACTTAGTTACTCAGTACCAACTGCACCTTTTTTTTCATTGTCAATTCTTGCTTTACAAGTTTTTATGAATACATTCTTTAAACATTCGGGAAAGGGCCTTTCAAATCTGAGGGTAGTTCTTCATTAAGCCTGCGGCGATTTATGAAAGAGAGGGGAGGTTCCCTGGGTAGATATCCACCCTCTTTTAGCTGTTGAAGAACCCCCGATACGGAATGATTTAGCGCACACACTATCCTGCGAACAAATTCCCGGGCAAATGCTGGGGACTGTAAGTAATCTTGCCGCCATTCTTCCCACCGACTCTTTTCCTGCTCCTTATAACTTTGAAAATCAGCTTGTAGCTTGGCGTTCTGAGTTGTCAGAGCATTCTTCTCTGATCTAAGCTGCTCCAATTCCTTTTGAAGCGATGACAATTCAATCTCTTGAGCTTTCTGTTGCTCTTGTTCCTGTAGGAGAGTGAAATCATGAGAGGCTAAGTCCTGAGCTTGGTCATAAAGACAGTCATTATGGAGCTTCTCTAATTTCTCTAAAATAAGATTTTTTTGAGAAGCATCTAAAAGAGCTTTCTCTTTCAAAGCAATCTCTAGTCGAAGACCAGAGTGTAACCTCTCCACCTGTAATTCTAACGTCTTCCTAGCAAGCTCTTTGTCTTTCAATAGTTGTTGACATTCCTCCAATTCTTGCTTCAGGGTTCCCAATTGTTGATTTTGCAAGGCCACCTGCTCTTGCAACTGAGCCCTATCACTACTAGAAGAGGGCGAAGCAGCCTTCAATGTCTCTAGTTGAGCTTTCAACTTAGTGTTCTCGTGATCTTTAGCTGTGAGTAGCTGATCAATATGCAGACTTGTGGCTAGAAACTAAATAAAAGGATAATGTAGGTTAAAGATAAAGTTACAAAGCTAATAAATGTATAACTAGGAATGCTTACAGCCACTGCTTGATGACTATAGCGGTCCGCTCGATGGGGGAGACTAAGGCCTCGTAATTGTTCATAACCCTGCGACCAAGATTCAGCCAATAAACCTTGCAGTTGCAAAGTGCCATAGCCAGGAGGACTAGAAGGCTGTCCCAATTGAGAAGGTAAGCCCACAACCACTCTAAATAAAGGAGGGGGATTAGAGGAAGCCGGAGATGGAGAAGAAGAGGAGGCAATGGAAGGAAAAGGGACAGTAAAAACAGGAGGAGCAGAATAGGAACTAGAGGGAATAGAAGGTAGTAGTGTAGGAAGGGTTGTTGCAATTGTGGAAACACTAACGGCTGAAGGGCTGACAATGGGAGAAGATCTCCGACAAGGTGTTCGTTTTGCTCGAGACTCATAAGCCAATGGAGGCAAGGCCAATGCTAAGGATGTAGAAGGCATAGGAGAAATAGCGGCCATCTCAGAGGCAGAAGCAGGAGAAGCTGAAACAATAGAAGAAGAAGAGATAAGCAGACCGGGCCTCATCATTCGAAGAGTAGGATTGGAGATGATATTGGTGGGCTTCATCGGTGCCTTACCTTTCTTAAAAGAAATAGGTGCTGGAACAAGAGGAGTTTGCACGAAAGTACCAAAGAAATCACCAAAGGGAGAATCCTTGGTAAGATTTGGCTTTTTAACTAAAGTAATAAAAGGCTCTTCTTCTTCCTCTTCCATGAGTGCGACACCCTCTGCTTGTCGTTCTTCTTCGGAAAGCAAGCGCAAGGTAGAGAGATTGGGATCGGATCAGCGAGCCATCAACCATTGTTCTCCAAGATTATTGATAAAGGACTTGGTCATAGCAGAATTCATGTACATAAAAGCCGGAAGAATAGCATCGGCTGAAAAACAGATGATAAACATCATTATTATAGAGATATAGTAATCAGCAAAGGCGAAGTAAAATAATTATACTCACCAAAGGAACTATCCAAAGGAGTGTTAATGTTGCCTATCCCGAAGGGAAACATTAAGCCCTCTTCAATTAGATGTGGCAAACTGAATTTCGCTCCCCGCAGTTTAGGTAAGGCAGAGGCAACAGAGGGATCGTTAAGGAGATCATGGTTATCCGGAAGTGGAGGTAAATTATGTATCCATTGGATGAGAAACGGAGGTGGAGAAGGTAGACGCATATAGAAAAATTTACGATACCATTCGCCTTGAGGAGGAATGCGGTTAAATAGAATGGCCTTAGAACGAGACTGAAATTTGAAAACGCCCACATCTACTCGGCGAGGAATGAAGAAGTGATGAAAAAGACGGGGAGACAAGGGGAAATCCAACAGTTTCGATACCCCAATGAAACCCATTAGAATAGAAAAAGATTAAGGAACAAGTTGGTTCAACGGGATACCAAAATAACGGCTGACATTACAGAAAAAAGGATGAAGGGGAAATCTAAAACCTTGTAAGACTTGGTCCCTGAATATGGAAATGCATCCTAGGGGGGGAAGATGTGGACCTTCATGAGAAGCAGGACGAGTGATATAGGAGGGAAAACCATAAGTTGCCTGTAAATCTACTTCTTCTATATCGGTGAGGTCAGAAGAGCATGAGAGAAACCACACGGGAGAAGAAATCGCCATAGGGAGAAGCAATCACAGAAAAAGGAATCAAGGAAGAAGACGAAAGATGAAGAAAAACAAGAGAAAAGAGAAAACCTCGTAAGCCCTTATCTTTCTTTTTACCTTGAGCTAAAACCCTTAAGATGAAATAGCGAAAGGGGGAAAAAGGTGCTCAGAAGGTCAATCGTCATAAAAGGTAATAATATCATAGAATAAAATCAAGGGAAAAAGATAAAGTCAAATAAACTACCTCGGAAAAGACGTAAAATTTTCCTAAAAATAATTCTTGAAGAGACTTGATGAGGACAAAGCAAAAACTAGTACTATAAATATAGGTTCAAAGCACGGGTCAAGCCTCGAACATTAATTAATGGGAGCAACCTGGTTAAATTGAACCATCCTAATAAATCGACCGATAATTGGGAGTATCTTCGAAATATCGGACGATACCTACCAATGCTTATACATATATCGACCGGGTCAATGAAGAATGGGGAGAATCGGTCGATTAAGATAAATCGATCGATATCGGAAGTCCCATCGAAATATTGAACGGTACTTATATATCGACCGGGTTACTGAAGAGTGAGTCATAGGGAAAGATTGAGCATTGAGAAGCCAAGTGACATTTGGTACATTTACATGAAACCGACAAATTATCCAAAGATAAAGTAAGATTAGCAATACAGAGATACCATTCAGAAACACATAAGTTTGCTGGAGGATCATGGCAAAGTCTCGATCCCCCTTCTCTACAATAACCGAAAATTAAGTTAGAGTTAGTTTTGGGTACAAATCAGGAGGTCTTTCTTCAATGAGTCTGCGACGATTTAGGAAATTGAGAGGAGGAACGCGCGCTAAGTAGCCCTCCTCTTCCAATTGTCGAATTGCTCCTTTGGCCCCTGCCGTAAAAGCAGACAAGATGGATCTCACAATCGTCCGGTTGAACTCAGTAGACTCGATCATGGCGGTGGCTCGTTCTTTGTACCGAACATCTTCGTGCTCCTTATAAACCACTAACGCCATCTGAGAGGTTTTCAGTTCATTCTCCCTAGCAGCGACTTCGGTTTTTGTTAAATCAAGGGAATTGGTTAGAGATGCCACCTCATTTTCTTTTAGTTGCAAGGCCTTCAACTTTTCGCTCAATTCTGCTTCATAATTCTCTTTGAGTTCGCCAAGTTTTGAGGTCAGCTCTTGATTAAGGTCCGTAACCAATTTGAATCGGGCCTCAAGACTCTCAATTTGAGTTTCAAATTGCTTCCTGGCGACCGCAGAAAACTCGGCAGAAGACAGTTCAGTAACTTGCTGTCGCAACCCTTTGTTCTCCGATTTCAACTTTTCGTTCTCAGTGTATAAGATGTGTAATAGTCGGGAGAAACCCATGTTCTCGAGCCACCGCTGGGAGCATATTCAAAACTGTGAGATAATATCTCAAAAACAGAAAGCAGGAGTATATAAGCATACCTTATTCTCTTTGTGAGAAAAGCGATTAATTGCTTCAGGAATGGAAAGTCCCTCGAAAAGGGGACGAACCTCATCCCAAGAACTAGCAAAAGAACCCCCCTGTAATATGGGGAGAACAGGAATAGCAGAAGAGCCAGCTGAGAAGGAAGAAGTAGGGATAAATAGTGGAGCAAAAACCAAGTAAGAAGAAGGCGGAGAGGGTAGAGATCCTGAAGTCGGAATAGACAAAGGAAAAGTAAAAGAAACGTCATCAGAAGTACTAGTTTTAGGAAAAGGAGAGGTGGGAAAATTCAAGGAAGGATAAAGTTCTGCTAATGTGGGCTCATCGGAAAGAAGATCAGGTGACACAAAATCTGCTGAAGTTAGCTCCTCGGCAGAGAGAATGAGCCTCCTCTTTGGAGGAGGAGCCCTGGTTAGCTTGCGTCCCGGACGCTTGCCCGCAGAAATCTCAGTTAGGGGTTTATCAGAGCTACCAGGGGATGTAAGCTCAATAAGAGGAATAGAGGCAGATGGGGAGACAGTGACAGCTGCGGGAGACGTAATAGCGGGAGCAGGATCAGGGAGGATCTGCGCAGTAGGATCCCTAGAAGAACCTCCTGGAGTCTCATGAAGCCCAGAAGAGCTAGGTATTTCGGCTAAGGGAGCCGGCTCTTCAATTGACGGTGGAGGGGCGATAGCGGCCAGAAATTCGGCCTCCTTGGCGCGAAGCAATTCTTCTTCCACGCGTATTTCTTCGTCAATCAAAGCATCATAAAAACTCTCCACTGTATAGAACAGAGAAATAATTTAGGCAGTTATAAGCAAAAAGAAAGGAACAAGACGTTGCCTAAGGAAATGTGAGTATCGGGTTTGACGGGGCTTAAACCAAATAGGTACAGAAGCTTGACCTTCAACCATCTCGGGATCGAGAGCCGGTGACCTAATAACTTCTCACAATAAATAGGAAAAGTAGGAGGGAGATGAAACTCTCTAGCATCGGGTAAGGGAGGCAAGAAAGATTTCCAAGCATGAGACCAAGGAATAGGTCCTGGAAATTTTAAAAAGAAAAAACGAGATTTTCAGGCTTTAAGAGACGATGACATATCTTCAAAGAGGACCATTTTAGTTCTCGACTGGAATAAGAATACACCGGGTTCCGAGAGCTTGGGGTAGGAAAACACGAAGAAATTTTGAGGAATGGGAGGAATATCTCGTAGACGAAACAACATATAAGTACCGCATAGATAACAAAATGCATTAGGAGCAAATTATTGCAAAGGAATATCAAAATATCGACTTATTTCAATTAAGAAAGGAGGAATGGGGAACCTTAAACCCCCTATCAATTGGTCCCTGAAAAAGTCACGCAGTTATCAGGAGGACGATGAGGTCGATCATTCGGTTCGGGGAGTATGATTCTATATTCCTTAGGAATTTCATACTGACGACGGATGGATAATCTAGCATTCTTATCAAAGATAGAAGACATATGGACATACCAAGGAGCAATCGCTTCCTCAGCCATGAACCAGAATACCAGGTAACAGATTACTTACTGGGGACAATAAAGAGGATCGTCGAGAAGTAGCAAATACGAAGTGTTTTGATCGTAGACGGCAACAAGAGAAGGAGCTTTAGAGGCGAAAACGAAGCGGAGAGGAAGATGAAGGGTTTAGGGTTCAGGAAATACACCACTGTGGACAAAATAGAATTCTTTTTACCGCAGTGAACACTGAGGATCAAAAGGGCGAGTGGTTCACGCGACGTGGCGGCTGGAAAAGGTAAGTGTCAGGTCATTTACGTCGGATGTGACAGACCAGATCGCAAGGGGGTTGGTAGTGCCTCGAACATTCTCTCACCCAATGGAAAGCCAATCACTAATTAGAAAGTTTCGAAAGAAGACGTGAACGACTGGGCATAATAAAATAGAAAGGACAGAACTTTTTGACGATACCTACACTAAAGACAAAAATATTTTGAGAATAAGAGTTTAGAAGAGTGACAAATTTTAGTCTATCCATGTAGAATATGACTTAGTATTTATTGAAAAACATTTTTAATGAGGGCAAGTGTGGTTATATTAGTATGATATTGACTTCAGTCAATAAGACAACATCAGTTGATATAACATTGGTTATAATATCAAACCAGACTGATAGTTAAGATAACCTTAGCTATGATAAATGATGCATAGGATACATGAAGAAATAATGAATATAACACCACATTATAAATAATAAAGGAATTCAGTAAAAGCCTTTGATTAGATACAAAATTTGTCTTTACACTTAGAATCTGATCAAATACATAGCATCACATTTCCTCAGGAACAACAAACCTCAAATAGATAGTAAATATTACAAACACAAGCTCTTAGAGCCTTCGGAAAATTTCCATCACCACTGGAGTCAAACTTACCATGGAGCAGAGATAGAAATAGCCCACTTCGTCCGAGTTTGTCAAGGCGCATAAGAGGCAATATTTTGCCCGGGACGAAGAAAGCAACAAAAGCAAGAGAGCTCAAGGGCAATGAAAGAGGGGGCATTGATTCATTCCATAATGGAAAAGTAAATGTAGAAACCACTTCCCCTCTCAAGCCGTGTGAGCTCAGCAAGTGGAACAACCAATCTTAGCCCAAGGGTATCATGTGCTGTGCTTTTCACACAACACCCCTGGGTCATTTGGCTGCCCCTCTATAAGTAGAAAAAATTTCTCTGAAGTTTCTTGGGTCCTTCAGAGCACCTGCATCTTTGGATAGAAGATTTGAACTGTGAAGCTTCCTCTCTTAAGCAATCCCTCGAACCCCTGAAGTAGCCGAAGCAAAAATCCTGATAGACTCATATATAGATCTCACCTGGTCCAACAAAAGTTGCCTCCAAAAAGGAGGATCCACGACCATGGCCTTAGCAACAAAAAGTGGCAAGGAAGAAAAAGAACTGAGAGAGGTTGTGGGTGAAGAGAAGGTTGTAGCCCTATTTAAAGGAGAAAAAGGCTTACAGTATGACCACACTTAATCTATTAAGATAGTGGTACACAAAATCTGTGAGGTCATTTCAAAATCTAGAGCAGAGTCACGGGTAGGAAAAGACAAGATCATACTTCTGTCTAGTCAGTCGTCTACACCTCCTTCGACTAGACTTGATGGGAAGGCTAGTGATATGGGTTAGGTTTTGTGGGTCGTCAGATAAGGAAAGAAAAGGAAGAAAGAGTCAAAGGAGAAAGGCCAATAACGGCCGAAACGTACTTTCAGAACAAAGGTAGGCCAATATCGGTCGATACATGCCTACCGAACGAAGGTAGGCCAATATCGGTCGATACATGCCTGCCAAACGAAGGTAGGCCAATATCGGTCGATACATGCCTGCCAACCGAAGATAGGCCAATATCGGTCGATACATGCTTGCCGTATGAAGGTAAGCCAATAACGACCGCTACATACTCCGAAGCAAAGATAAACCAATATCGGTCGATACATGCTTGTCGTATGAAGGTAAGCCAATAACGACCGCTACATACTCCGAAGCAAAGATAGACCAATATCGGTTGATACATGCCTGTCAAACGAAGGTAGGCCAATATCGGTCGATACATGCCTGCCGAACGAAGATAGGCCAATATCGGTCGATACATGCTTGCCGTATGAAGGTAAGCCAATAACGACCGCTACATACTTCGAAGCAAAGATAGACCAATATCGGTCGATACATGTCTGCCGAACGAAGGTAGGCCAATATCGGTCGATACATGTCTGCCGAACGAAGATAGGCCAATATCGGTCGATACATGCTTGCCGTATGAAGGTAAGCCAATAACGACTGCTACATACTCCGAAGCAAAGATAGACCAATATCGGTCGATACATGCCTGCCGAACGAAGATAGGCCAATATCGGTCGATACATGCTTGCCGTATGAAGGTAAGCCAATAACGACCGATACATACTCCAAAGCAAAGATAGATCAATATCGGTCAAGAGGGTTCTTTCGAGCAAAGAACCCGCATAGTTCCTTCAATGAATACCTTAGAAGCATGCTGAATAAAATGTTATTTTTTAACACAACAAAGATACAAATAGAAGTCATATGAAGAAGAATCATACATGAATATACCGAATAGACTATATATTTTGGCGGGAAATATGCTTTCAGCTTGTCTTGCAGGCGCTAAACGACAAAGAAGGTACATCTGGGGTACAAAAAAAGATTCCTTAAAAATCATCTTCCCCAGGTACGCAGCTGATGTCATAACGAACTCTAACAAATCGGGGTCCACTTCATGAATACGGAGGTTATATGAAGTGGTATAAAAGGGGGAATCCTCTCCGTTGGCTTGGTAAGTTCACATCCCTAATTTTTTGGCTACTGTTCATCTTCTTTCTCCTTCCTTCCTTCTTCGACATCAAGAGAGATCACTAACTTGAGCGTCGGAGGGCCTAGCCAGGGATTCCCACCCCGGTCTTAGGTCACTGACGATAGTGTTGGTTGGTCTCTTGTGCGCAGGGAGCTTCAGGAGCTTGTAAGTTCGGTTTTCTCCTATTTGGACGGGGATTTCTTCCTACTTATCAGATTTCCTTTGGTGATTCTGGTTTTCTTCCGATCCGTTTTGGGTTTCTCGGGTCGAGGTTCCACCGGCATTATTCTTCATCAGCACAGTGGGCTTCTTTCTCCCGGATCTCCTTCACGGTCAGCTTCTCAGACAGGATCAACTATCAAATCGGAGAATTACAAATATGAGTACAGCAAATTAAGAATTACAACTTGAAAATTATAGCAACAATGAATGGTATTGAAATTGAGAGATTTTGGTTGTCGGAGTAGCATTACGACTTCGTCGGATTGTCTTTGGAGTAACTTTTTATTTGTTGTTATTTTTTATCCCGCGCCACTAATCCCAAGATGAATTCTTGGAAATTTTGGACAAATGTTTTTCTATACTAGAATGGCAAACTCTCACCAAGAAGGCTACAACACTGTTTGCCCATCTCTCTTCAATGGAAAAGATTTTAAATATTGGAAGAGGAGGATGGAATACTTTTTGAAGTCTGACATCGACATGTGGTTTTTCATCAAAAAGAGATATAAACAACCAAGCAAAAATGGAGAACCACTAGATCCAGAAGATTGGGATCAAGAGATGATGAAGAAGACTCATATTGACTACAAAGCAATGAACACCCTCCAATGTGGTTTGACAAAGGAAGATCTAAACCAAGTTGACCCCTTAAAAAACACTAAAGAACTATGGGATTTACTAGTCAAACTACATAAAGGAACTGATGACTCAAATGTAACAAAAAGAGATCTTTTAAATTAATTGTTCAATATTAAAATGTTACACGAAGAAACTGCAACTTAACTACACACAATAATAAAAGATATAATCAATGGACTCCACCTTATCGGTCATCATCTAGAAAACTAAGACGTGATAAGGTATGCGCTAAACTCTTTCCCTCGAAATACACTATGGGCATCGATGGTAGTGATGGTTGCTACTCAGAATATCGTACTGGTTCCCCTGTACAAAAAATTTGTACAAGTCCCGAACCTTTCCTAACAACCTATTGTTTTCTTTAGAAATTAAACTTGGAATCACAAACATAACTTAACATTATTGATTCCAAGTTCAACTTATCTGTTCTTAGAGGTTTAAACTTGGATCACAAACGATGCTTAACATTATTAATCAAAATCCACTCATGTTACAAAGTTGATTAAATATTTATTTCAAATATCGGCTTCCAGGTTAAACATGACGAGGCACTAGGTCTTCTTGGGTATGAGATCATCCACCACTTCCTAGACAAATCCTTTCAACAAAATTCAATATTTAATCTCCTTATAATAGCCCTAGGTTTAACCACTAAGAACAATCAAATCACAAGATCGAAAAACAAAAGAAACACAAAATCGATTGCCTAAAACCGATAGCCTCTCGTGTTTGGTATTTCAAAATCCATACAAAGAAAACTAGTATGATGCGGAATAAGACAACTAGTTATATGTTTCTTTGTAACTAAAAACCTCTTGATCTTCTGTTGTATTCCTCACCTCCTCTTGGACGTCGTGTGGGTGACGATATACCAAGATGAATTCCATCGGGACCACTTCTTCTTTTCCAAGACTCTTGATCCATCAAGGGATGCCAAAATAGAAAATTTCCTTCTTCTTCTTCTCCTTCAAGCAACCGGCCACCAAGTGCTTCTCTTCTTCTTCTTCTTCCTCTCCAAGCAACCGACCACAAGGATATAGCAACCCTTGATGCCGCCGACCCTAAGGAAGCAAAAGAGATGATAAGATGAAGGTGGTGCCGCCGACTACAAGAAAGAAGAAAGGAAGGGAGCATGGCCGACCATCAAGGAAATAGAGAGGGAATAAGAATAGGTTGTCTTGTCTATGAGGCACCCTCTCCCCCTCTTTTATAATCCTTGGTCTTGGTAAAAAAAGAAAAGTTTAATTAAAACTTCCTTTTAATCTTCTTATGGCCGGCCACATCATGGTATACCAAAAAGGAAATTTTTTACAATAAAAAAATTAAAGCTTCCTTTTAAACCATGATGTTTACAAAAGGGAAAGTTTTAAAAATAATTAAAACTTCCTTATTTGTGGCCTCCCTCTAAAAGAGGAAATTTTAATAACAATTAAAATTTCTCTTTTTAAATTTCCTATTGTACATGACAATAAAGGAAAGTTTTAAAAATTAATCTCTCTCTTTTAAAACATGTAGACAACTAAAAAAAATGAAAGATTAATTAAAACTTCTCTTTTTAAATCATGGTTACATAAAAGGAAAGTTTTATAAAAAATTAAAATCTTTCTTTTAAACATTATAGACAACTACAAATAAGGAAAGATTTTAATAAAATTAAAATCTCTCTTTAATCTTTTGTAGATAGCTATAAAAGGAAAGATTTTAAAATCTAAAACTCTATTTTTAAAACCATGAGGATGACTATAAAAGGAAATTTTAAAAATAAAATTTCTCTTTTAAATCCCTTTCATGAATGTCTATAAAAGGAAAAATTTTAACAAAAATTAAAATCTCCTTTATTACTATATGGTCAGCCCCATGATTGGACACCAAGCATGATTTGGCCGGCCACTACTTGTGCTCCAAGCTTATACTTGGTTGACCCCCTTGCTCCAAGAAAGGTTGTCTCCGACCCATTACTTGGATAAGAAGTGGAGTTAGTGGATACAAGGTTTTATAGAGGCTACAACAAGGACTGAGAGGAGAAATTGGTTTTGGTCTCCCAATGAGCTTGAGCTTCCTGTGTTCGCCCTGAACAACTAACTCAAGTTCATCAATAATAACTCATACCACTAAAGAGTTATTATTAAACTACCGCACCAATCCCAAATTACATTATGGGCTCCTTCTTATTATAAGTGCATTAATCTCTCTGCGTTTAAGATATTGAATGTCCACTAATTAAATGAGTTACTGAGAACTCACTTAATTAATATCTAGCTCCAAGAGTAGTACCACTCAACTTTATTGTCATACCAGACTAGGTCCACCTACAGGGTTTACATAACAATCCTTATGAGTTTCTCAAGGGGACATCATCAACCTCGATTACTAGGACATAATTTCATTCTATAATCAACAACACACCATATAAATAATATTATTTCCCGACTTATCGGGCCTATTGATTTATCGAACTAAATTGTACCCTTTGATAAATTAAAGAAATAAATATTAAATATACGTGCTTGTTATTATATCATGATTAAGAGTATGCACTTCCATAATAACAGAGGTTTTATTCTTTTATATAGTCAGTATAAAAAGAAACTACCTCAAATGGTCCTGCTCAATACACTCATAGTGTACTAGTGTAATATTATAGTCAAGATAAACTATTACCAAATTACACTACAACCACTCCAATGGTTTGCCCCATTCCATCTTGGTTATGAGCTACTATTTATAATTTATAAGGATTTGATAACATGATCTTATGTGTGTCTCCTCACACCATGTTATCTACAATATAAATTAAATGGACAACGACACTTAGCATAAATATAGACATTTGACCAATGTGATTCTTATTTCTAAATAAATATTTATACAAAAGCTAGGATTTTAGTATACATTCCAACAATCTCCC
Organism: Zingiber officinale; assembly: GCF_018446385.1. Lineage (NCBI taxonomy): Eukaryota > Viridiplantae > Streptophyta > Magnoliopsida > Zingiberales > Zingiberaceae > Zingiber > Zingiber officinale. Next base: position 50,366,214 of record NC_055996.1, on the reverse strand, counting down.
ACTTATACTAAAAGATTATGCTGCCATATACCCTGCCATACATCTGATTCACAACCCCTCAACATGCCCATCAAAAACTCTTACCCTTAAGGGCCTTAGTGAAAGAATCTTCCAAGTTATCATCTGATGCAATCTAGGCGACAACAACTTCTCCTCGTTTATACGATGTCTCGTATTAGGTGGTACTTGCGCTCTATGTGTTTACTTGCCTTATGGGCTCATGGTTCCTTCGAGTTTGCTACTATACCAAATAATTTTGGGCAAACCAAGAATCATATCCAAGTCCATCATGAAGTTACTGAGTTATTCCGCTTCTATGGTTGCCTCTGAAGCTGCCACCTACTCTGCTTCCATAGTGGAGTCTGAAAAAGCATCTATGCTTAACACTCCTCCATAGTTATGGCTTCACCTCCTAAAGTAAACACAAAATCCCGAGGTTGACTTACTGTTGTGCCTATCAGATTGAAATTTCGAATCCGTGTAACCCATAGGGAGCAAGTCATCTGCTTGGTAAACCAGCATATAATCTCTAGTCCTTCTCAAGTACTTTAATATATGCTTTACGACAGTCCAATGCCCTTGTCTTGGGTTACTTTGATATCTTCTAACCATGCCCATGGCAAAACAGATATCCGGTCTCATATATAGCATTGCATACATTAGACTTCCTACAGCATACGGAATTCCCTTCATTTCCTCTATCTCTTTTGATGTCTTAGGAAACATCTCTTTAGATAAAGATACTCCATGCCTAAAAGGTAGAAAACCTTTCTTGGGGGTTTGCATGCTAAAACGAGCTAGGATAGTATCGATATATGAAGCTTGGGATAAGCACAATATTCTTTTCTTGCGATCCCTTATTACTTTGATCCCAAGAATATGTCTGTATTCTCCCAAGTCCTTCATATCGAATTGCTTGGACAACTATACCCTTACTTCTGATAGCACTTTGATATTGTTGCCAACTATCAAAATGTCATCTACGTATAGTACAAGAAATACCACCACGTTTCCGTCACACTTCTTGTATACACAAGACTTATTTGGACACTAAATAAATCCATAAGACTAGATTACTTTATTAAACTGGATATTATAAGATCTTGAAGTTTGCTTTAGTCCATAAATAGACCGATTGAGCTTACATACAAGATGCTCTTTGCCTTTTTCAATAAACCTCTCTGGTTGTTTTATATGGATGTTTTCTTTAAGACTTCCATTAAGGAAAGCTGTCTTGACATCCATTTGTCAAACCTCATAATCCATATGAGCAGCAATAGATAAAAGTACCCAGATAGACTTAAGCATAGCTACCGGCGAAAAGGTTTCCTCATAATCGATTTCCTCTTTCTGAGTATATCCTTTTGTAACAAGCTTTGCTTTGAAAGTTTCCACCTTCCTGTCTGCCCCTCTTTTTCTTTTGTAGACTTATTTACATCCAATGACTTTTACATCATTTGATGATTCTACAAGCTCCCAGACCTTATTAGAATACATAGATTATATTTCATAGTTCATTGCACTTTGCCAAGATGTTGTATCTTTATCTTGGAGTGTTTCATCATATGTGTAGAAATCAGGTTCATATTCATCAGGGATCAAGTCCAAGACTCTCCCAAATCATGAATTTATCAGGTTGCTGAACAACTCTCCCACTACGACGTGACACTGCTTTAATTGTACAACATTTGTGACACATGTTGTAGTTTCTTGTAGTATCTCATCTTGTACAGTTGGTACTAGTTTAGACGTGTCTTCTTTAATTTTCTTAAGAATAATTTTTCTCATGGGCTTGTGGTTCACTACATAGTCCTCTTCTAAAAATCGGGCATTGGTGCTAACAATAACCTTATGATTTTTAGGACTATAAACCTCCTTTCGTTTCTCTAGGATATCCCACAAACAAGTGAACTCCTGTCCAACTTATCAGTGTCTCCCTTCAGCACATATGCTGGACTACCCCAAATCTGAATATGCTTTAGACTAGGCTTACACCCATTCTATAATTCTATGGGAGTAAAGGGTTCTGACTTTAGAAGGTACTATGTTCATTGTCGTTTCTAAAGTATATCCCCAAAATAAATTTGATAATTATGAATAACTCATCATCAATCTAACCATTTTCATAAAAGCCCTATACCTTCATTCAGTCACACCATTATGTTGGGGTGTACCAGGTGCAGACAATTGGGATTGAATCTCGACTTCTGATAAGTGACTCCTAAACTCTCCTAAGAGGTACTAGCCACTACGATCACATCGTAGTGTCTTGATACTTTTACCATGACGTTTCTCTTGTTAGTTAGAGCCCTAGATCCAATCATTTGATGATTGTATGGACTCATGTATATCATATTCATGTATATATATTAAGGCATTTGGTTTTTGGTTATTATGCTTATTTGTATTAGTGCCAGATAAAATAAGTATAGTAACGTCCTAGAGTAGAAGGTTCATACCTATATCAATCGATTAGTTGAATCGATAGTGAGATGATATAGGGAACACTACTCTAAATCATTCCTAGTCGAGTATTAACATTCAGGGACAATGTTAATGCAATAAGACTAGCATGTAGGTCAGCTCGATGACTTGATCTCACAAGTCATGGATATAGAGATATCATGCTGAGACATGGGTATACATTGGAGAATGTATACTGAATGACCCGCCATGAGAAAGTATCATGGATCGTTATATGAGTGTCATATATTTTTTCATGTGGCTATTAGTATGACTATTAGTCCTTAGACCTGAAGTCACCATGGATCCCTACATGAGGAGTTATGTACTTTGGTTTCGTCAAACGTCACCCGTAACAGGGTGGACTATAAAGGCGATTACTGGGTATGTAATAAATTATGCAGAGGGATGTGAGTGATGTAGATGGGATCTATCCCTCCCATATGACGAGAGCGACATCAATATTCTTGATAGAGTTAGACCACGAAGTGCATGGCCATGCCCAAATGAGTCAACATGAGATGTTGAGCTCATTTGATCGAGTGAGTCTACTTGGAGTTCAAGATTTAGATTGATTAGAGGATGACACAGTCTATGCCTCACATTGATCAATCTAGATGTCAAGGATAGAAGGACATTTGGCATATTTTGTGAGGAGTCACAATTGGTAGTCACAAGGTGATGTCGGATCTCGACATTCTTGTAACTTGGGTAGTAATGATGTATTGCTAGATACCGCTCATTACTTATGCTCCTAAATGGGTTTAGGGCATTGCCAACGTTACAAGAACCTATAGGGTCACACACTAAGGACAATTAGATGGTGATTTGGTTCATATGATGAACCAAGAGGATTAGATTCATTTGATGAATCATATTGGATTAAGAGTAATCTAAATTGGGCTAATTGAGTTGGACTCAAGTTGATTCATGTATTCAATGAGTCTAATTTAGATTATGACTCATTAAATCAACTTAGTTTAATGAATTAGATTCATTATATTAAGTTGGCTTGAATCATATGGTTGGATTAGATCAACCATGAGAGAGATTTGATCAAGTTTGACTTGATTTGAGAGGAAGAGAAAAAGCCATGTTTGACTTGACTTTTTGCCACATCACTAGTGAGTTGGCAAGATGTGGACCAATAGGATTGCTCCACATCATCAATGTGTGCCACCTCATGGAGGTTACAAGCCTCCATAGCATTTAATGTGGCCGACCCACATTAAATGAGGAGGTTACACTTGTTGCCATGTCATTTAGTGAGGTGGCAAGATGTGGACCAATAGTGTTGATCCACATCATCCTAGAGTGCCACCTCATGGGGGTTACAACTCTTAATGGTCTCCACATTAATTGGAATTAATGTGGGGGTTACACCTCCTAGAGTGGTCGGCCACTTGATGGCTAAGGGGTTTTTTGAATTTCCTCTCATTGATTCATTCACTCTTCTTCTCCCTTGGGTGCTCTCTCTTCTCCTTCTCCCATTCCTTGGCCGAACACTCCATTGGTGCTACCACACCTTGTGTTTTGGTCATCTCCTTCTACTTGTGTCAGTGTGGGTACATATAGAGGTTGTCTACTTTGACAACTAGAGATCCGGCGACATCTTGGACAAGCGGGAACGCGAAGGGCTTCGCTACAAGGGTAATGATCTTAACTTTAGTGTAGATCTAAAGTTTTTACAAACTCGTACAAGAAAAGGTTTTTCAAAATTTTGTTTACGAATCTTTGCACGAGATCCATGGCTTTGGGTGACTCGGGGTTTCCGCGACGCGAAAAAGCGGTTTTCGCGGCCCGAAGAACCCAACATCTCTACATCAGCCTTGTACTCTTTGAATTTATCAAAGCACTCAGACTTGCGGTGCATCAAGTAAATGTACCTGTATCTCGAATAGTCATTTATAAAAGAGACGAAATATTCGAAACTACCTCTTGTCTGGATAGCCATAGGTCCACACAAATCAGAATGAACCAATTTCAACACATCTTTGGCTCTATACCCTTTAGCCTTAAAAGGTCTCTTGGTCATTTTCCCTTTCAAGCAAGACTCGCAGGTTGAAAATTTTTCCACTACCAATGAACCCAAAAATCCATCGGCTTTTAACCTTTGAATCTTACTCAAGTTAATATGACCTAGTCTTAGATGCCAAAGATATGTTTGGTTCATTTCCGAAGGTTACTTTCTCTTATTAGAATTAGAAGATGTGTTATTAATTTCCATTTATTGCATTGTGGGAGTTATTGGATTTAGAGTATACAAATTGCCAACCAACGTACCAGAACAAATAACTTCCCTATTTTTCTTGATAACACCTTTGTTATTAAAATAGACAGAATATCCATCCTTGTATAATTTAGAAACTGAAATCAAGTTCTTTCTAAAACTTGGTACGTAAAGATAATTTTTCAAAACAAATATTTTATTCCTATAAACATCTCTCACTGCAACAGCTGCTACTTCTATAACATTGCCCATGTAAACAGTGATTTCTCCTTCATGTAGTTGTCGGGTTTCCTAGAACCCCTGCAATGATTTACAAACATGATCAGTGGTTCTCGTATCTACACGCCAGGTACCGGTAGATAACACCACTAAACATGTTTCAACAACTAATAAGTTACACCTTTATTGTTCTCATTCCTGAGAGGACAGTCCACCTTAGTGTCCAAGTTTTGTTTCCAATCATTATAATTGGGACTAGTAAGTCTATTCTCTAGTATAACAGCTAGGGAATTGAAAAACATTTGAAATCCTAAGAATCACAAAAATATTTGGTCAAGACCAACACTTCAAAATCCCCGTGAATTTTGTATGTCACGTTAATGTGGATGTATACAAATTCAAACATTTGTAAGAGGAGATTTTATTAATTTTATTGTCTTGTCAACCTATCTATATGACAAATAAAATTAATAGTTGGTCTGCCTTCGATCCAATATTTGGTCAAATCTTTAGAATTTAAAATAATATTGATTAGTCAAAATAATATCATTTAAATTCACCAACACCATAAACACCATGAATTTGTATGCCACATTAGTGTGGATGTATACAAATTCAAACATTTGTAAGAGGAGGATCTTACCCATTAATTATCTTGTCAACCTTAAATTACCTCAAACACCATGAATTTTGTATGCTATGATAGTGTGGACGTATACAAATTCAATTATTTGTAAGAGGAGGTTTTACCCATTAATTTTATTTTGTCAACCTAACTTTATGACAAATAAAATTACCTCAAACACCATGAATTTTGTATGCCATGATAGTATGGACGTATACAAATTCAAACATTTGTAAGAGGGGGTTTTACCTAGCTTTATGATAAATTAATAGTTGGTTTTTCTTCGGTCACACAAATAATAGCAGTGACTTCGATGGGAAGGATACTATTAAATGTGCCTAAGTGTATATCATTACTTGATACTAAGTCCACTAAATAGAATTGTACCCCTTCAGTTGGAGAAGATCACACACATCCTAAATAATTTCCTATAATTATCCATTAAGGAAGCTTGATCTAGTGATTCACAAACAAACTCATCTGATGTGGAGGAAGACACTCAGAGCCAACGCGCAAGTTTGAATGCATCACTTACAAACTAGTAATGGAGATCGTGGAATTTAATTAAATTCCTCTCCCACTTAGTTATTTAGAACGAGGAATTTTAACATGCATACAAGCACACATAGCATAAAAGGCAATAAATAAGAAAAATAATTTTCCAACTATTATGGCCTTTATCCATAGCTGTCCTTCGTGTGCCATCAACCCTAGCTGCTGCCATCTTTAACCACCGCCATTGGGTCTAGTTGTCGCATTTATCTTGCTTCTTTTCTGCTACGCCTTTGGTCCTCAAATAGTCCCACGCCTCGCAAGGATATGATCTGTGACAAGAATAAAATTTTACATTTATCGATCCTATATTCCACGAAGGAATGTACATATAATCTAGATCGAACAAAATGTAAAATCCTAATAACTAATACAACTCCTGCTGTATTTAATATTACAATCATGCACACACATAAAATGCCCTCGACATGTCCGAGGGTCCAATCACATAAACACAACATGACCATAATAGTTGAATCTAGGATGCCTGCAATCACAGAGTTAATCTAATTGCACATCCTACTATTATCATACCTAAATTATGTATAACATGTGCATAATTAAACTAAAACCAAACATATAGAGGCTAAAACCTAGCTCTGATACCAATTGTTGGTTGCTACTCAAAATATCGTACTGGTTCCCTTGTACAAAAATTTTGTACAAGTCCCGAATCTTTCCTAACAACCTATTGTGTTATTTAGAAATTAAACTTGGAATCACAAACAGAACTTAACATTATTGATTCCAAGTTCAACTTATCTATTCTTAGAGGTTTAGACTTGGATCGCAAATGATGTTTAACATTATTAATCCAAATCCACCCATGTTACAAAGTTGATTAAATATTTATTTCAAAGATCAGCTTCTAGGTTAAACATGGCGAGGCACTAGGCCTTCTTGGGTATGAGATCATCCACCACTTCCGAGATAAAGCCTTTCAACAAAATTCAATATTTAATCTCCTTATAGTAACCCTAGGTTTAACCACTAAGAACAATCGAATCACAAGATCGAAAAATAAAAGAAACACAAAATCGAAACATAAAATTGATTGCCTAAAACTGATAGCCTCTTGTGTTTGGTATTTCAAAATCCATACAAAGAAAACTAGTATGATGCGGAATAAGACAACTAGTTATACCTTTCTTTGTAGCTAAAGACCTCTTGATCTTCTGTTGTATTTCTCACCTCCTCATGGACGTCGTCTGGGCGACGATCTACCAAGATGAATTCCACCGGGACCACTTCTTCTTTTCCAAGACTCTTGAACCATCAAGGGATGCCAAAATAGGAAATTTCCTTCTTCTTCTTCTCCTTCAAGCAACCAACCACCAAGTGCTTCTCCTCTTCTTCTTCTTCCTCTCTAAGCAACCGGCCACAAGGATATAGCAACCCTTGATGCCGCCGGCCCTAAGGAAGTAAAAGTGATGACAAGATCAAGGTGGTGTTGCAGGCTACAAGAAAGAAGAAAGGAAGGGAGCATGGTCGGCCATCAAGGAAATAGAGAGGGAATAAGAATAGGTTGTCTTGTCCATGAGGCACCATCTCCCCCTCTTTTATAATCCTTGGTCTTGGTAAAAAAGGAAGTTTAATTAAAACTTCCTTTTAATCTTCTTATGGGCGGGCACATCATGGTATACAAAAAAGGAAAATTTTTACAAAAAAAAATTAAAGTTTCCTTTTAAATCATGATGTTTACAAAAGGGAAAGTTTTAAACATAATTAAACTTCCTTATTTGTGGTCTCCCTCTAAATGAGGAAATTTTAATAACAATTAAAATTTCTCTTTTTAAATTTCCTATTGTACATGGCAATAAAGGAAAGTTTTAAAAATTAATCTCTTTCTTTTAAAACATGTAGACAACTAAAAAAAAAAAGAAAGATTAATTAAAACTTCTCTTTTTAAATCATGGTTACATAAAAGGAAAGTTTTATCAAAAATTAAAATCTTTCTTTTAAACATTATAGACAACTACAAATAAACAAAGATTTTAACAAAATTAAAATTTATCTTTAATCTTTTGTAGATAGCTATAAAAGGAAAGATTTTAAAATCTAAAACTCTCTTTTTAAAACCATGAGGATGACTATAAAAGTAAATTTTAAAAATAAAATTTCTCCTTTAAATCCCTTTCATGAATGACTATAAAAGGAAAAATTTTAACAAAAATTAAAATCTCCTTTATTACTATGTGGTCGGCCCCATGCTTGGACACCAAGCATGATTTGGCCGGCCACTACTTGTGCTCCAAGCTTATACTTGGCCGACCCCCTTGCTCCAAGAAAGGTTGTCTCCGACCCATTACTTGGATAAGAAGTGGACTTAGTGGATACAAGATTTTATAGAGGCTACAACAAGGACTGAGAGGAGAAATTGGTTTTGGTCTCCCAATGAGCTTGAGCTTCCTGTGTTCGCCCTGAACATCCAACTCAAGTTCATCAATAATAACTCATATCACTAAAGAGTTATTATTAAACTACCGCACCGATCCCAAATTACATTATGAGCTCCTTCTTATTATGAGTGCATTAATCTCTCTGTGTTTAAGATATTGAATGTCCACTAATTAAATGAGTTACTGAGAACTCACTTAATTAATATCTAGCTCCAAGAGTAGTACTACTCAACTTTATTGGCATGCCAGACTAAGTCCACCTGCAGTGTTTACATGACAATCCTTATAAGCTCCTCAAGAGGGCATCATCAACCTAGATTACTAGGACACAGTTTCATTCTATAATCAACAACACATCATATAAATAATATCATTTCCCAACTTATTGAGCCTATTGATTTATCGAACTAAATCGCACCCTTTGATAAATTAAAGAAATAAATATTAAATATATGTGCTTGTTATTATATCATGATTAAGAGTATGCACTTCCATAATAATAGAGGTTTTGTTCTTTTATATAGTCAGTATAAAAAAAAATTACCTCAAATAGTCCTGCTCAATACACTCATAGTGTACTAGTGTAATATTATAATCAAGATAAACTATTACCAAATTACACTACAACCACTGCAATGGTTTGTCTCATTCCATCTTGGTTGTGAGCTACTATTTATAATTTATAAGGATCTGATAACATGATCTTCTCTGTGTCTCCTCACACCATGTTATCTACAATATAAATTAAATGGACAACTACACTTAGCATAATATAGACATTTGACTAATGTGATTCTTATTTCTAAATAAATGTTTATACAAAAAGCTAGGTTTTTAATATACATTCCAACAGACGCCTATAAAGTTTCGAAGGATATTTCTATTATAAAGTTAGATAAATTATTTTGTGAATTGCAATTACATGAGTAAACTAACACTAGCCAGACCAAAAAGGATATTGCCTTGTATACATGACAAAACAAGATCAAGGAGGCTAAGTCCAAGTCAAAGCCAAAATAAGAACTTGAGAGTGAGTCGGATTCGAATTCAAATAATGAAGAAGAAATAGTAAACATGGTAACAAGGATGTTTACTAAAAATAAGTTTAACAAAAAGAATCCGAAGAAAGTACAAAGCATTTCAAAATTGGAGATAACTAGCTTCGGGTGTAATAAGAAGGGTCACTACAAGCATGAGTGTTCCAACCTAAAGAAGGAGAAAACTAAGTCTGTAAGAAGAAGGAGAGCACTTAAGGCCACATGGGACAAATATTCATTAGAGGAGTCGGATATGGAAGAACCAAAGCAATCAAGTCATCTTGCGCTTATGGCAATGAATGAAGGATCCGAGTCTGAGTATGAATTTGATTCCGAGTCTGAGTTGAGTCATATATCCGTATCCATTTCAAAAAGATCAAAAGAGGTAAATTTATTTTTAGAATTTAAAATGTGTAAAGTTATTAAATGTTTGTTTAAGAAATTAACTAAATCTGAGACTCAGAATGATTTGCTACTTACGAAAGTCAACCACCTTAAGGAGTAAGTCAACTTGAATCTCTCAACTGACCATGTTTAAGAGGTAACTTCAACTTAAGTTGTAAAACTTGAGGAAAAAAATTCTAATTTGAAATGTCAAGCAAAAGGACTAAAGAAAATATTAGAAAAGTTCAACTTGGGCTCCAAATATTTGAATATGATGCTTGGATCTCAATGCGCTGTATACAACAAATCTAGACTTAGATATAAAGCTAACTCAAACAACAAACCTTATATATCTTTATTAAGTCAAAATGTTAGAAACCTAGTCCAAACATGGGTTCTGAAAATTTTTCTAACAAAGCAAGTAGGACCAAACTAATATTATATACCTAAAAATAAAATTCATTACTTAAACATAAAACATAAAATATATGCTTTAGGGGAGATAACAAACTAGTTGTCACCTCAATAACTTAACCTACCTGTTTAAGTATTTAGAATCAGTAATATTAGGAAAAATTTTAACTTAGTTTTAGAAAAGATTGGGATGATAATAGGTTAGGGAAGCAAAGTCAAAAGTATATCTAGGAGAATCATATGTGTTCAACCAGGTGTAATCGGCTTAGTGAAACTAATTGAAGGTATCCCTATCTAGTCTGAAAGACTTAGTATTAAGTTTTTTTACTAAGATTATTTTGAGAAGTATTCAGAAAGTGGTCCACCATGATACTTAAGAATGTCATATGTCTCACCACTGTCTGAAAACTTATTCTTAAGAAACTTGCTTGATGGATCCAAAGCTAAGTCTGAAGCCAACATAAGTTAAAATTGTCCCTTAAAAATTAATTAAAATTAAAATTCAAACTAAAATTAAATTAAAGTAAAATTAATAAAACTAAAATTAAACTTAATAAATTAATATAAAACTTAAATTGAAATTAAATTAAACTAAAACTTTAATTAGAATAAGTCAAACCTAAACTAATTAATCAAATCAACTAATTAATCCAATAATAACATTTAAAAATATGCAATTAATTTTAACTTATTAAAAATTTAAAGAATAATTAATTTTACCAATTTATACCAATTAGTTTAATTTAACTTTAAATCTGTCATCAAACGTAATAATTAATTTAATTCTAAATCCAATAAAATTAAAACTAATTACTTAATTATCAACTTAACTTTATAATCTGAAAATATAATACTTAATTAAATAAAATTAAATAAATTATTAAATCAATAATCAAATTCTTAATTAAATTAAAACAATTAACAATACATTAATCCTTAATTATTTAACTCTAAGTAATCTTAATTAATTCTAAACTTAATTAATCCAAAAATATCAAATAATCAAAATCAATATTTAATAATTTAATTCAATATTAATTGATCAATTAATTACTTTAATTAAAATTAAATTTCCTAACTTAATTCAAAACGAAAAAAAAAATTAACTTAAAGTGATAAAAATTTTATTGAAATAAGTAATAACTAATCTAACAATTATATTAGTGTAAACTAAATCAATCTAATCCGAAGTTAACTTTAACAAATTAAACTAAAATCCAAATTTAAAATTTAATTAATTAAATTCAAAAATTCAAATTACATCTAATTTAAATTAATTCATTATTATTGTAACAATTATTCTAATTAATTCAACATTTATTAATAAATTAATTATTTTAATTAATCCTAAATTAATTAAACCCAAAGCCAATAATTAATAATCAATGAATCAACTTAATTAATCCAATATCAATAATTAATCCAAAATTAAAATTAAAAACTTTAACTTTAACTTAAATTAAAATTTAAATAAAACTCAAACTCAAAATATATTATCTGTGGGGTCGACACTAGAGGGGCCGTTAATCGGATCTACATTTAAACATATTAAAACTTAAAATTAAATTAAATTAAATTAAACTTAAACTTAAATTATAATTTAGATTTCTTTTACTTAATAGTTTTCAAAACTATATTTTTATAAAAATTAATCCCAAATTGACTTGGAATTAGACTAGGATAGATCCTTAGTATTCATGATCTTATAGATCTAGAAGCCTTGGCATCTTATAAATACCTAAGATTTACCTTGATTGTGCATTGCATATAAATTGGTGTGAGATATATAAGATATACCCTAAGTTTTTAGATGTAGTTCAAGTGCATCGACATAAACCTAAAGGTGTTTTTGTTTGAATAAAGATTAACCACGTTGTGTCTAACTTCTTTAAAAATTTAATGATTTCTCTTTATCATTTGAGTTAGAAAAGAAGTTAGATAATTAATCAGATATTTTTAAAAATATTATTTTTTAAAAACTATGTTTAAAATTATTTTTCTAAAAATCATATTTTTCTGTTGCCAGAATAAGTTTTTTTATTGACGGAACTAATTTTTTGATTAATTTGAATCGATGAGGAATTACTCCTAATATTAATTAATCTGTTGATGAAACAACTCTTATTCATCGACGGAACACAAAAATCAAAGCACAAATTTAAACATTGACACGACCATTCAAGTGATATGTCAATGGAACGATTCCTATCGGTCGACGGAACACTGAAAAAGCTGATCAATTCTCCTCATGAAACCTCGATTTTCAATGTATCAGTCGATAGATCCCATTAATTCGTTGATAGAATGACGAATATAAAAAGGGACCGAGGCAGGAGATTAAAAGCAAGCAACAAGTTATTTCCTCTCTTCTCTCACCTTGAAATCCGATAGGACCAAGTCTTTCAAAGCCTCTAAAACCTTCAACCTCCCCTGAAAGATCACCATGCCTCCATAACGTGGACATAAATATTTTTCTATCATTTTTCTATAATTTCTTTACCAAAGTTTATCTATTATTATAGTAAAAAAGATGGTAAAAAAGCCCAAACTCAGGTTAGCTCCTTTAATGTCAGCACTGTTGGATCGAAAAAAATTTAGATATCTCCATAATAGCATGATATTGTCCAATTTAGACCTAGACCCTCATGACTTTGCTCTTGGGCTCTCCCCAAAAGGCCTCATGTCAATGGAGATATCTTTTCTCTTTCATCAGGTCTTCCTGCCCCTCGGTCCACCCGACCTACTAGGACTTCCTGTCTAGTGTCTGGTCCTCTTGATCCGAACATAGGAGCCCCCAGTTTTTTTGTTCAAGGTTAATATTGTACCCACATGGCTCAATAAGATCATAGCTCTTGCGCATAGTCGGCAGTTAAACCTCCTTCTAGCAGTCCGGACTCTGATACCAATTGTTGGATCGAAAAGAATTTAGATATCTCCACAATAGCATGATATTGTCCACTTTGGGCCTAGACCCTCATGGTTTTGCTCTTGGGCTCTCCCCAAAAAGCCTCATGTCAATGGAGATATCTTTTCTCTTATAAACCCATGATTTTTCCCATGTATTTTCAATATAGAACTATATTGGTAACCTTACAACCCTAACAAGCACAAACTCTAGGCTTTTAACCAAAGACTTATGTCACTCTTTCACCCTGAAAAACTTTAGTTTGGTCGCCATTAGATACTTAGACATCCCATTCTACACACAACAATGTCCTGAAGTAATTGATAACTATCAGCAGTTTGTAAATCTTGTATTTGTTCTCACTTTTATCATAATCTTTGTGCAATTGATGCATTCACATTTAAAACAAGAGTTGTGGGCATAGACATACATGTTACTCTTAACTCTCTTCGTCAATTTTTGCGTACAAGATTATCAGGTAGTCACTTTTGTTACTTTTCCAATTACACAAACTCTTTACCTGATCCGTATTTGGCCCTAACCCCTAATCTAATTTATGCCAAGTTTTTTGAGGGTCCTCGTGTATCTCCTATACAATCAGTCAATCTTAGTCCTATAGATAATGCTTTCTATAAAGCAGTTATCTCTTGCATTTTGCCTATAAGATCTAGGGACCAATCAGTAATCCGACCAGTCCATCTATTTCTAATGTATGCTCTTCATCACCGGTTGGACATTGACAGGTTTATGGGTGTTTAAAGCTATCATTTACTACTCTAGATATAGTTCGTCTGGGACTGTACACATGGTCTATTGTCACCTTCTCACATCTTACATTGACACCTTTGGTATTAACATCGCTATAGGAGATATCACTATCCAAAGAGATTTTGATAAAGTAGGAATTCAACACTTATCCCTTGCTGGCATTAGAGTGACTACATAAGGCTTGGCTTTCAAGCCTCAACACCAGGCTTGAGTTCAACATCTTGTTGAGGAGAAGATGTCTAATGCTGAAGGTATACCTCAGACCCCGATACTAGCTCCTTCCTCACCACTACCATCCAGCAATCCTTACATTGACTATATGTTTGGACGATTCATCAAACTTCAGAGTTTGTTTGAGTAGTGTATAGACAATCGCTTTGACTCACTCTAGCATCACATCGATAGCCGCTATAACACACTCCAAAGTCACATTGATAGTCACTATGACAGTATTGAGCAACACTATGATGAACTTACCGATCACTATGAGATGTTGCACACAGAACAGTGGAAACTATCAGTGTCTGTTCGCACTTGGATCGGTAGTCAGCCACATTCTCCTCCTTCCTCCGTGGATTAGTTCTCTAGTTTATCTTTTTATGCACTTTTATTGTGTTTGCTACTTCATGTTTTTATGTACTTCTCTATGTATGCACTTTGAGTTTGACTATCTTTACTAGTTCATCTTATGCATTTGTTGATTTTAACTAAGTATTTCTTTTGAGTTGTATTTCACTATTTCTTAATCATGCTTGGACTTTAGGATATTTTTAATTTAGGAGGAGATTAACATCAATTTTGGAAGAAACTTATTTTCATATTTTCAAACCTTATTTCAAAACTTATTTTCAATTTTTTTTTAGAAAACTATTATCTTTAGAAATTCCAAAAATGTATTTCAAAATTTTCCTTAAAAATTTCAAAACTTCTTAGAAATTCCAAAATCTATTTTCCTTAGAAATTTTAAAATTTTCTTTTTGAAATGTTCTTCTTAGAAAAGTTTACAAGGATAAAATTTCATCCATAGAAAACTTTCAAAATTTATACACTTATTGTAATGAGTTTTCAAAACTTATTTCAAAAGCTTTTCTTTGGAAAATTTCAAAAGTTATTTTCAATATTTTTGAGCCTTTAAAATTTGTGAAAATGTTTATTCTTCCAAGATCTTCCTTAGAAAATTTTCAAAACCTATTTTCTTTCAAAACTAATTTTCAATATTTATCTCAAAATAAATTTTAAATATTATTTTTCAAATACTTATACCTTAGATATTTTTTTAGCTACTTCAAAGTTTTTAAACTTTATAAATCTCTATTCTTCATTGATGCTTGTGCTATAACCCTAATTTTTGATGTGTATCAAAAGAGGAGAGATGCTAAGGGGGAGAAAGTTATGTTTTTATATCATATTTTTAACTTAACTTTGAACCAGATTATCAAATATCAAAAATAGGGAGATTGTTGGTGTAGGGAGCACCATAATCAAACTTATATTTTGTTGTTATTAAAGGTTCAAGTTAAGTCTTATTATTATCTAATGAATTAATCCAGTGTACATGATGCTTAACTCGAAAAGTCCTAATAGGTCAGTTGGATCCGATACTAGCAAAGAAAGACTTAGTAGATCGTGGAACCAGGTAGGAAGTCTAGATGAGTCAAGTGGACCTGACATCTGATATGTAGACTTGATAGGTTTAGAGGACTCAATATCAAGTCAAGTGGAAGCCCTGACAGCTAATCCAATACTGAGCGGTTATGTCCAAATAGGTCTAAAGGACTCGATATTTGACAGGTGAGTTGAGGTAAGCTATTAGAGGTAGTGCAGTGAGGTCATGTCTTATTAGGGACAAATCTTAGGTGTTAATCTAACTGAAGAAACTAACAGTGATTTCTAAGTTGAGGTCAAGACAGTCTTAACTGTCTGAATCATGCATACTATATTTGTACTAAACTTATCTTGCAAAATTATATTATAACTCTATTTTACAGGGTAAATAGTATTTTTGTTTACTAACACTGTTTTGTTGAAAATGATATTTCATCGACTGATAAAGGTGTTTCATCGACGGATCCATTGAATATCGAAACAGTGAGATTCAATCCTGAATATAAAAGGAATATTTGGTTCAGTCAACGAATAAAGGTGATCAGTTGACGGATCAATTTATTTCTAGAATTAAAGAAGATTTGAATAAGAGAACAAAGGGCAAAAAGCTATTTAGTTGACGGAAAAAGCGTGTTCAGTCGACGTATAAAAATATTTCCAAAATTATCAAGATTAGAATCAGAACATAAATGGAAAAAGATGTTCAATCGATAGAAAAATCTTGATCTGTCGACAGAATAGTAAGGTTTCCACAATCAAACAGATCGGATCATAGCAAACAAGGAAGGAACAGAGGATCAGTCAATAGATAGAGTAATCAGTCGATGGATCATTTCAATCAACAAAACCTTTTATCAATTAATGGAACACAACCTATAAAAGATGCCCTCGAGCTTTGAGCTAGATACAACTCTGACCTCCTATTTATTCTATTTCTGCAGTGACTATTCGTGCAAGTTTCAACACCTCTGCTTTGAGAAGCTCTCTAACAACTACACTTATTCTTCAATCTAGTGTTGTTGCTAACCTTTTTATATTCTTGCAAATTGTAATCATACTTGTACTATTATTCTATTAGTTAATGGTTTGTCCAACGAAAATGATCAATAAACGTGGGTCTTGGAGTAGGAGTCGTCAAAAGCTCCGAACCAAGTAAAAAAAAAGTTGTCTCTTATTTTGTTTCTTTACTTTATTCCGTTACATACTCTAATTTTATGAAAGAAAAGAAAAACTTTTAAAGTTACAAGATTCACCTCTCTCTCATTCTCTCATGATCTAACATTAATGAGGTTGAATTGATAATTGATTAGGTTAAAGGAAGAAGCGTGTTAGTTGTGGATTCGGGTGAGCCTTATTTTGGTTAGCCGAAATCACCCAAGCAGAAGAACGAGAGAAAGAGAAAAAGAAACTGAAGCCTTCTGCTGGAAGGTGCCTTCACTGTGCATGGAAGGCGCCTTCAAGCCTTCATGGAAGGCGCCTTCCTTACGCATGGAAGGCGCCTTCAACTCATCATGGAAGGCGCCTTCCATGGCTATGGAAGGCACCTTCAACCAGGCTGATTCGAGCCGTTGTAGTGGATAAAACTTTATCCACCGGCGCCTCGCTGGAGGTGCCTTTCAGCCCTATGGAAGGCGCCTTTAGCCTGTGGATAAGTTTTTCCAAGGGCTATAAAAAGACCCCTGGACCTAGGAAAAATATAACAACTTGAGTATTCATTTCCTAGCAATAGTCTGAGTTGTTAGTGTGTGTAAGAGGCTGCTCTACCTTCACCGAAGGAGATTCTTAGTGAGCTTTCATCTGCCTTGTATTGACAACCACCCTAGTTGTAACCAAGTAAATTCCGAGTCTCTTTCTTTTAATTTCCTATTGTTTATTTTTATACTATTGTTGTTAATCTAAGTTAAAAAAAGAGAAAGGTGTTTTATTTTAGTGTTTTAGGCAACTCAACCCTCTCTAACCGGTCTACCCGGATCAACAAGTGGTATCAGAGCCTAACAGCTTCAGGAGGACTAACCGTCGAACGAAGCACACGAGATGATTGGATTAAACATTCACCCACCAAAGTTCGAGGGAGATTTCGCTAACTGGAAAAAGAAGATGGAGATATTTTTTAAAACTGATTTTGATTTACTTTTAATAATAGAGTTTGGTTTTGTAGCACCCGAAGGTAAAGAAAAATACTATTGGACCAAAAAGGAGCAGACTAATTTCATGGCAAACGACAAAGTAGAGTTCCATCTGCTAAGCGTTCTACCGCCACTAGAAGTCAATCGGATTGGAGCCTATGAGTCTGCGAAGTAGCTCTGGGAGAAGTTCCTGGAATTACATAAAAGAACCTTGGAGCCAAAACTCGCGAGACGGGATCTGCTCAGAAACCAGTTCAGCAACATCAAACTGGAACAAGGCGAAACTGTTGCACACCTTCATTCAAGGATCAAGGAGCTCATCACTGGACTCACAAATCTCGAAGAAAAGTTAAGTAACCGAGATTCATTAAGGTACACGCTTAACGCATTCCCTAGAAATATTGAATGAGCATCATTAGTTGATTCTTATTACATATCTAAGGATTTAGATTCAACTATATTAGAAGAATTATTTTCTACTTTTGAAGTCCACGAAACAAGATGTACAGATCCGAAGAAGGAGCTGAAGCACAACATTACCCTTAAGGTAAAGATGGACGAACAAGATTCAGAATCCTCTCTCGACGACGACGAAACGATAATGATGGTAAGATGATTTAAAAAATTAATTAAATCTAGAAAATCTAACCATCCACAGGGTAGAAAGAGAAGAACAATCAGATGCTACCACTGAAATGAAGAAGGGCATGTTAAAGACAATGACCGTAAGTTAAAGATCAACGAAAAGGACAAAGGTAAGAACAAAAAGCCCATCCAAAAGAATAAATACAAGACCCTAAAGGCGACGTGGGATGGAATGTCGTCCGAATCAGAGGTCGAAGCTTTCTCCGGACTTGCGTTATTGGCAAGTCATCAAGAAGAAGAACATAAAGCAAGCTCGTCCGAAATAAGCATCGAGGGCATCGATGAAGGGGGAGCGACATCGGAAGAAACCAGCGGTTCAAGGGGAGCCACAGACAACGAGATCAACAAGGTAAGTTAGGTACGGTCTCTTCCTCTCGATAAGATGTTTAAATTTGTTAAATTATTAACTAAAGATTGTTGTAAACTTGAAAAAGGAAATAAAGAATTAAAAATAATTTTAGCCAAATCTTATCTATTAGAAGATTTTGAAAAATTAAAAATTGAAAATGATAAATTGAGAACACAAGTAGAAAACTTAGAAAACCATACATGTTTAACTGTTCAAGCTCAAAATTTTAAAAAACTAAGCTGGTATCTTAGATTTCATAGAGGTCAAATTAGAAAAATTTCCAAAAGTTATGTGCCCCCAAAATTCTTGATTAATCCTATAGGAAGGAACCTATATTGAATTCCAAAAACTTGAATAAATTAAAGTAAAATTAAACTTAGGGCTTTCAGAGAGTAGATTAAATGTTTGCTTTCCTTAAGAGGTTTTGTCTATAAAGTGATTGTTGCTCCAATAACCAAGAAGGCCTAATGCCTCGCCACAGCCTCGAAGCCGATTAATAAAATAAAATATTTAATTGACTAACTGATAAAGTGTTTAATTGTAATTAATACTTTAAATAGTTACTCAAACATTTTTTTAGAATTTTTTTAAAAAAAACTTAAAGTTTCTAAAAATATTGGCGTTGTAATTTTTTATTAACAAAATTATTTTAAGAGTTTGTCAATAACTTCAAAATTATTTTCAAAATTTTGTCAAAAACTTGATAAGTTTTTTTTTGATTTTTTTGGAAAATCTAAATATTTTCTGAAAAAGTTACCTTTAGATTTTTTTTGGTACCCCAATTTTTTATATGATCAAAGGGGGAAAAGGGAAGATTAAGTCTAGGGGAAGGTAGTAGTTCAATTCAAATTTTAAATTAAATTTAAAATTAAAAATATTTTTACACTTTATTGTATAATTGTAATTTTATTATCTTTACTTGGTATTGCAATTTTATTATCATTATTTTATGGTTAGTTTTCTCTAACTTAATTTGGGTTGTTCATATCAAAAAAGGGAGAGATTGTTGGAACCCTAAGTTTATTTTTGGTGTGATCAACCAAGTTAGGTTAGGTCCTATTATGTTTTGATCCTTGTGCTTAAGTGTGCAGGAGCTTAGGAGCATAGGAAGTCGAGCGGAAGAAGTAGCTAGCGAGAAGGAAGACACGGGAGAGAGTTGTTGACGTTCCGCAAGTGTACGGAAATGTCATAAGTAATAATAAAAGATATCGTATCTACAAGGACTGGAATAACCACTAAAGATTTCTCAATACGAATTAGCTAAACAACTAATCAATTAGTTTTCAGAAACTAAGTGCAACTAATGATAAGCAAACATAGAAATAAAAGAAAGAAATAGAAACAAGAATAAGGGCTATGATAAATGGATGTTCTAGGAGTTTTAGTTTCTTTGTAAGGTTAATCAATGTAAATGATCTACCAAATTTTATTCCTCAATTATCCATCATTTGTAGAAGGTTGCCGATTCTCTCTTGCAATAGACAACCGACCTAGGTCTGAAATCTATACCTAAATGTGATCAATTAAGAATGAATCTATGTTGTCCTTACACGGGCTTGCCTGTCACGTGCGCCCCTTGGATAATCAACATAAGAATTCATCACTCCTCAACCGCATCAAGATATAAAATATGAACGCATACAATCTATCCTACCCCCTTGAATAACCCTATTTCAGCCTCAAGATCATCCCTTAAACATCCTTACACGGGCTTGTCTGTCACGAACGTCCCTCGGAAAATCGAATGAGAGATTATCTCTACAAGATCCATAAGGTATTCAAACATTCAATCAAGAATGGGAATTAGGTCCAAATCACAATAATCCACACAAGATTGAATAGGTACAAACAGGGCAAAATTATAGAAATAGGAAATTAGCAAATCCACAAGAGTTTTACATCAATTCATCTTACAAATACTCCCTCCATCCTAAAACATAAAGATCTAATCCATAGAACGAGGAAGGAAAATCGAAAAGAAGAAGATTACAAGTGATCCTGTCTGAGAAGCTTGACAAAACGGAAAGCTGGGAGAAAACCTACTGCTGATGAAGAATAATACCTGTAGAATATCGATTCGAGAAACCCAAAGTGGATCTAGGAGAATAAGAGTCACAGAATGCCCTCCTTGTGCGAAGATCTAAAGATGAAAGGAAGGGTTCAATGAAGAAAACCAAGATCTGGAGCTTCCAAAGCTTCCTGCGCACAAGAGACTAGCCAACACTATTGTCAGTGACCTAAGATCGGGGTGGGAATCCCTGGCTAGGCCCTCCGACGCTTAAGTCAGTGATCTCTCTTAGTGTGGAAGAAGGAAGAAGATGAACAATAATTGAAAACTAAGGTTGTGAGTGTGATGAGCCTGAGCATACCTGGCCAACGGAGAGGATTCCCCTTTTTATACCACTTCATATAATCTCCGTAGTCATGAAGTAGACCCCGGTTTGTTAGAGTTTGTTATGAGATGATGTAAGCCACGTACTTACAGAAAATAGCTTTTAAGGAATCTTTTTTTATACCCCAGATGTACCTTCTTTGTTGTCTAATACCTGCAGAAAAGTCTAGAAACATTCTTCCCGCCAAGTTAGTCAACCTGTTATACGATTACATGAAGCAGATATTTTCATAAGCTATTCATAAATATCCTCAAAATGTTTATTCTCGTCCTGTCCTATAAGTTATATTTTATCACCCCTGCTTGGTTATCCTGTCTTCACTATGTTGTGGACAACCCGATATTATACTATGTTTTGTATCGGTCGGGATTAACCCTAGGTTTCGTATAGGCGGGTTATTATTTTTATTTAACACATGTCCTCATCGTCCGATAATATATTATAAATCCTGTACAGTCTTGTAGTTGCTCATTCTCGGACGATTGTATATATGTGCCCGATAATATATTATAAATCCTGTACGATCTTATAGTTGCTCATTCTTGAACGATCGTATACATCCGCTCGATAATATATTATAAATCCTGTACGGTCTTGTAGTTGCTCATTCTCGGACGATCATATATATCCACCCAATAATATATTATAAATCCTATACGGTCTTGTAGTTGCTCATTCTTGGATGATCATATATATCCGCCCGATATTAGTCTGTATTCGCGTGTGCTAGCTCAGACAATCCCGGCCGATATTGACCTTTCTTTCTTAAGGTAGATCCTGACCGATATTAGCCTACCCTTCTCAAGATGTACCCTGACTGGTATTAGCCTATCTTTTCTTTAAGGTATTATCGCGGCCGGTATTGGCCTATATTTCCTTAAGCATGTTGTTCTGGACGATATTGTCCTATATTTTCTTAAGCCTGATACCCCGACCGATATTTACATTGCTTAATTCTGCTATCTCTTTTCTTTCCCCTTTTCACCGGGGACCTACTAAACCTAACCCATATCACTAGCCTTCCCTCCAAGTCTAGTCGAAGGAGGCGTAGCCGGCTGACTAGACCTAAGTCTATTTTTTATTTCTTTGCCTATTTTTGGTCATGTACCTGCCATGGTCTCTGCAGTAGCCTTGTGACTTTTTCTGCAGTAGTCCTCATGACTTCTGGTACAACAATCCCGTGAACCCAAGTATAGTGATCTCGTGAGCCCAAGTATAGTGATCCCGTGAGTCCCTCGACCCTTTAAATAGGGATGTGATCCTTCCTTTATTCTTCACTCGCCTTAGTTCTTTTCCTCCTTGTTCGCCTCCCCTTACCGAGAGTATGGTTTTAGATCCCCTTTCTGGGGGCAATTCTTGTTGGATAAGGTGAAATCTATAGATGAAACTGCCCCAGCTTTGGATCTAGTTAACTCTTTGGCACGAGAACTGGAGGTATTTCTGTCGGTCACCCAGTTTCCAGTATGGTCGGGAATGATCTTAAGGAACAAAATTCATCAAGCTCTAGAACCTCAGGCCGAAGAGATGACTGCTTTACAGATTCAGCAGGCTTCAGAGGTGTTTACACTAATCAGGGAGGTTCACATAACTATCCTGTTGGTGTCGTGGCAGCAGCAAGGCCTAGATTGTTCGCAAGCTAAGGTGGATGCTCTGGAAGCAGAGCTCAAAGTGTTTAAGCAGGAAGTGGATTGTTTCATGACACGTCTGAAGGGACTTGAACAAGTTTGCATCTCCTTTATTCATGAGGCCACTCTGCTTCATAGTTTCCTTCATGCCGGGCGTAAAAGAACGCATTGGCTCTTCTAAATGGGGAGGGGGGAGGGCAATTCAGTTGGATGACAGATTTTTCATCCTACCCTCATACCAGGCAAAATATTTCCACTTCTTTGACTTGATAGAGTTTACTTTTAGCTGGGTTGAAGTTTTCTAAGAAGTTTAAGAGCTTATGTTTCAGCTGGCTTCCTTTCGAGTCTAGTTGAAGGAAGTATCAGCCGACTGACTGGACATAAGTCTATATTTAGCTGAGTTACATAGCTGGGGTAATGTTGTATGCTCGATCAGGCTTTGCCTGCTAAGTATATGTAATACCTGTTTGACTATATAAGGCTAAATGCCTCAAATGCAATCAATATGTTATATTCAATCAATCCCTTTAACCTCGGATGATGCAGACTTATCTTTTATAGACGTATTAACTCAGTTGATATTGACCTGTTTCTTATGCATGTGTTGACCCGGTCGACATTAACCCATCTATTATGAACATGGTAACCCGATCGATATTAGCCTGTCTGTTGTAGACCATGTTATACCGACCGATATTAGCCTATCCATTATAGATAAGAGTATCTCGACCGATACTAACCTGTCCATTATGGACAAGGTTATCCCGGCCGATACTGATTTCCTTTTTGTGATTACACTAGCTTGGTCAATATTTTCTATATGACTGACCCTTATTTTCTCCTTTTTTCCTTCTAACCAGGGCTTTGTCAGATCTAATCCATCTCTATTTATTTCCCCTAGTAAACTACGCCCCTTTTTCCAGCATTTTCTTGATTATGATTGGTCTTTCCATAGTAAGAGAATGTTGGAGGCGTATGATGAGATGTTACCAACTCCTGCATGATTCGATTTGTCGCGTCCATCATTAATGCCCATTTATGGTCATTTGACGCGTGTCTTTTCTTTTCTCTCTGTAATACCAACGCTGGCACGCTCCTATAATCAACGGTGTCTGTTGAAAAAAGGTATTCTGATCTGATGGTGGTTGCACATTCTTTTAACCCTAAACCCTTCACTTTCTTGTCGACTTTGCCCCTTCTTCTTTGCCTTAGCATTTTCTTTTTTTTCTTTGACTGCACTCTTTTGATCCATCTTCATGCTTGCCGTCTTCCCGTGCTCTTCTTTCTTAGTTCTCAATAAGTAACTTGTTGCTTCGTTAACCTTTACTTCTGTCTATGGCTGAAGAAACAATAGCTCCTTGGTATACTCAAATTTCATCTCCTTTCGACAAGGATGCTCAGCTTGCTATCCGTATGCAATATGAAATTCCTGAGGAATATGATATCATAATCCCTGAACCAAACGAGCATCCTCACCGTCCTCCTACTAACTGTGTGACTTTCTTTAGGGATCAATTGATAGGGGGTTTAAGGTTTCCCACTCCTCCCTTTCTAATTGATGTAAGCCAATACTTTGGCATTCCCCTTCAACAATTTATGCCCAATGCCTTTCATTATTTGTGTGACCTGTACATGTTGTTTCATACACTTTACATTCCTCCTACTCCTCAAAATATTTTCAAGTTTTCCTATCCAAAGTTAGCAGAGCCGGGTGTTTTTGTCTTCTAGTCTCGGACCAAGATGATCCTTTTTGATGATATGCCTTCTTCTCTTAAAGGTTGGAAATCTCGTTTCTTCTTCATAAAGTTTTCCGGACCTATTCCTTGGTCTCATGCTTGGAAATCCTCTTTACCTCCTTTACCTGATGTTAAGGAGTTTCACCTTCACCCGTCTTTTCCCCTTTACTGTGAAAAATTGCTATGCCGTCGTCTTTCTACTAAATGGTTGCAGAGCGATCTTCTGTATCTGTTTGGTTTGAGCCCAGTCAGATCTAAGATACGCGGCTCCTTAGGTAAAATTTTATCTCATTTTCTATCAAATTTTACTAACTAAAATATTTTTCTACCATTTTGTGTAGTGGCTAGTTTTTATGCTGCTTTGATTGACGAGGAACTACGTCTGGAAGAGTCCCAACTTCATGCAAAAGAGTAAGAGCTTCTTGCTGCCATTAATCCGCCACCTTCAATTGAAGCTTCGGTTCTACCAGTTGAAGCTTCTAGTTCTCAAGTTACTCCTGACGTTCTCGAGATTCTTCTAGCAGGAGTTCCAACTATCACTTTGCCAACTGCTCCTTCATCAGCCACTTCTCCCTCCGTTGCTGAGCTTACATCCCCTGTAAACTCAAAAAAATCTCTTGCTGAAATTGCTCCGGGCAAACGCCCGGGACGAAAACTAACTAGAGTCCCCCCTTCTAAAAGGAGACTCACTCTTCCTGTTGAGGAATCACCCTCAGAAGGTTTTGCTTCTGCTGCCCCTTCTTCTAATGAGCCTACTTTGGCTAATTTATATCCTTCCCTTCTTTTTTCTTCCTCTTCTCTTAGCAATACTGCCCCTGGTAGTACTTCTTTTACTTTTCCTTTATCTGTTTCAGAATCTGGGTCTTTACCTCCTTCATCCTCTTCTTACTTAGTTTTCGCTCCCCCTTCTATCCCAACTTCCTCCTTTTCTACCACTTCCTCTTCTATCCCTGTTCTTCCTATACTGCTAGGAGGCTCTTTCGCCACTGCTCGAGAGGAAATTCATCCTCTCTTTGGAGAGCTTCCCCCTTCCGAGATAATTGATCAATTCTCACATAAGGAAACCAATTTATGTTTGCTATTTTTTATTTATTATTTATCCATGACTGTTTTATGACCCATTCTTATGTTCGTAGCGGTGGATGGCCAATATGGGTTTAGCTCGCCTAGCGCATAACCTATATCATGAGAATGAGAAGTTGAAACGACAAGTTGCTGAGCTATCTTCAACCACTCTTTCAGAAAAGTCTAAGGAACAATATGAAATCCAACTTGAGAGCCTTCAGTCTCAATTTAAATCAGCCATAGACCTTAATACTGAGTTATCTTCCAAATTAGAGAAGCAGATTGCTGAGGCTAACAAACTAAAGTCTGATTACGAGTCCACCTTGGCTAATAAACTCAAAGCTCTGCAGTTGAAGGATAATGAAATAACTTCCTTAAATACTTCATTGAATACACCTAAGACAGAGGCCTCCACCAAAGATGCTGAGTTGAAGTCTTCCCAGTCGTCTCTAGTGGTTTACAAAGCTAGTGAAGACGACCGCTTCAAGGAGCGGGCCACCACCTTGATCAAATCTATTGAATTCAACAGGCCGATCATAAAGTCTATTTTGGCTGCCTATACCGCCGAAGCTAAAGGAGCAGTAAAGAAATTGCTAGAAGAAGGCTTCCTGTCTCGTGATCCTCCTCCTAACTTCTTGAACCGGCGTAAGCTGATTGATAATAGGCCTGCAGACCTATTTCCTCAATTGTCTATAGAATGATCGTTCTACTTTGGTTCTAGTTATTGTAAAACTAACTATGAATTTGTGACCGTTCGGCTCATATACTTTTATCTTTTGTGTTTATGTGTCTAAACTTTTTTCATTCATGGGGGTCTACTACCTTCCTTTTGAATTCATCCTACCATTGTACTTGTTTTTTTTTCTTGTTCACTTTGTCTTAGCATATCAGATATTGTCCGACTTATAACTATTACTCGACTATATTCGAATAAGGTCATAACCTATCGTCAATATCGGACGCTCTATCACAACTGATCGATTTACCATTAAGTTTGCAAATATCGTCCGGTGCTTTATACTTGACTAGTTTTCATACAATTCGGTATAACCGACCGTCATCAGTCTCAACCGGTTTATTATGATCGATTGATTTACTGTAGCATCGCCAATCTTGACCGATTTACTATAGCATCATCGATCTCGATCGATCTACTATAGCATCATCGATCTCGATCGATCTATTATAACATTATTCATCTTGACCGGTCTATTATAACCGGTTGACTTATTGTCTAGCAATATCATCTGGTGTTTATACTTAACCGGATTACGTCCGATCTAGTATAATCGTCCAATATGATATAGTCAATTTCGCCCGGTCTATTATGTCTAAAAATATCGTTTGACACGTTACACTTGACTAGTTTTCATGCAATTCGGTATAACCGATCGACATCAATCTTGACCGATTTATTATGACTGGTCAATTTACCACCATATTTATAAATATCGTCCGGTGTTTTATGCTTAACTAAATCTCACCTGATCCGGTATGACCGCCCGGGTTTATTGTTTTTAATCACCTAGATAATCTTAAACTACCCTATTAACCTCATACCCGACCGATTTTCCTCATACCTCTTTGATTCTTTAAGAATCAAGCGCATAGAGAGAGAAAAATTGGTCGTGTTTTCCGAGGAAGATCGCCAAGCTTAATACCTTTTCCGTGGGATTCATCATTCTTTTTGAATTCGATCCCATCCTTCGATGACATTAACTCTTTATGGCGGTTATGATTTCGGGTATTCTTTCTTATTGGACTCATACTCTTTCTTTCCCTATCCACTTTTATACTAAAGTTATACACGAACTGTTATTGATCTTATTATTTTATATATCCCTATGCTTTTGGTGTTTCTCCTTTTTCCAGTTCTTCTTCCCTACCTGTTTAAGGGTTTTTGGGTATAAGGCCCCGAGGGAGAGAAGAAGGTTTAAAATGCTATCTTCTTCTTCCCGACTATTCCTTCCTCTTCCTTTGTTTGCTTCCCTTCTGCTATTCCGCCATGGCCACTCCTTCCCCAGCGTGGTTTCTTTCGTGCGCTTCTAGCCTTACAGAGCCAGAGGAGGTGAAGTTACAAGTGAACTATGGTTTTCCTTCCTATATAGTTCGTCCTACCCCTCAGGATAGTCCGCATCTTCCTCCTTTAGGAAATATATCGATCTTCTGGGATCAAGCCTTACAAGGCTTCCGATTCCCCCTTCATCCCTTTTTCGCTGATGTTAGTATTTACTTTGATATTCCTCTTAATCAGTTTATTCCTCAGTCTTTTTTCTATCCTTGTGGGTTTTGTTGGGGTGTCTAAACTATTAGATTTCCCCTTATCCCCTCGTCTTTTTCACTACTTCTTCATTCCCTGTCAAGTAGACATTGGTGTCTTTAAATTTCAGTCTCGCCCTAAGGCCCTTTTGTTTAGCAGGATTCTTCCTCAAGAGGAATGATGTCATAAATTTTTCTTTATGCGTCTCCCTTCTTCTGCTTCTTTTCCTATCGCTTGGATACATAATCTCCTCCCAGCTCCTAACACTGATAACTTCCTCACTGATCCCTCTATCTCTCTTGCCTTATCCAAGCTAAAGGGGGCTAAATTTAGCTTACTGTCCTTGATTGTGGAGGGTTTAATGTTTCCCTTTGGAATAAGTAGTATCGACACTCCCTTGGATGTCTCTTTTAGTATGTCTAAACATTCTAGGCTATATTTATCAGTTATTTGCTAATTATTTTCTATAATGACGCCCCATTCTTGTGTTTCAGCTGATGCTCTCCTACCCGCTTTCATATACAAGAATACAACTATGACCAAGTCTTTTTTGAATAAATTTGGAGAATAATTACTGCAAGCTCGTCGAGCTAACCCTACCACCTCTACTTTGGGTTTATTATTTGAGGAAGAACAAACAGCAGAAGCTATTGCTTCTATGGAAGAGGAACAACCTTTTATTACCATACTCAAGAAACCGAGGCTTACTGAGGAAGTTCCCTTTCGTGATACTTTTGGTACTTTTGTGCAGATCCCTATTGCTCCTTCACCTATTTCTTTTAAGAGAGGTAAGGCAATAATGCTCCCTACCCACATTATTTCCAATCTTTCTCTTAGAATGATAAGACCGGGTCTGCTTATTCCTTCCTCTTCTGCTATTGTTTCAGCTACTTCTGCTTCTCAGATGGCTACTACCACTTCGGCTTCTTCTCAACCTCTTTCCCTGGCCTTACCTCCTTTGGCTTCTGGACCCTGAGCTAGAAGAACACCTTGCAAGAGATCTTCTCCGAGTCCAGGACCATCCGCTATCCATGCTTCAACAACTGAATCAACTTCTATTGCTTTGCCACCTTCCATCCCCTCTAGTTCTTCCTTTGTTATTCCCATTTCTACCACTTCTCCTCTCTCTCTTCCTTCTTCTTCTACCCGGCCTTCCTCACCTTCTATCCTTCCACCTTTATTTAGACAGGCTGTTGGTCTGCCTTCTCAATTGGGGCAAGCTTTGGACCCTCCAAGTTACGGTTTTTTGCAGCTACAAGGCCCGTTGGCTGAATCTTGGTAGCATAGCCAAGAACTTTTAAGGGGCACTAGCATTTCTAACCGTGTTGACAGTCATAGTCGTCAAGCTATTACCGTAAGTGTTTTTTATTATATATTGTTATCGTATCATTATTTCCTGCTAACTGCACTAGTGTTTCAGTTTCTGGCCTCAAGTCTTTATCTAGACCAACTGCTCATTGCTTTGGAAATGGAAAATGGCAAGTTAAAAGCTTAAATAGAGGCACTGAAAGCTAATCTTCCTCCTTCCCACACTGAGCTTACTCAGCTACAAGAGAAGATAGCTTTACAGGCTCAACAAATAGAGGCTATGAAAAAGGAACTGCAGCATGAGCGCCAGTCATTGAAAAATAAAGAGCTTGAAAGAAAAACCCTAGAGTTGCGAGTGGATCGGTTAAATTCTAGCCTCCAGGTGGAATCTGCTTTAAAAGACAAAGCTATCTCAGATATTTCTCATAAAAATGTTATCTTAGAGAAAGTGGAGAGGCTTCACAATGTCTTTCTTTCTTAGCAGGCTCAAGATTCAGCCTCAAGAGATTTTGCTATTCTACAAGAGAAAGAACAAAGAAAGGCTCAGGATGCCGAGATATCCTCACTACAGAAGGAGATAGAGCAACTTAAATCAGAAAGAGATGAGCAACTTAAATCAGAAAGAGATGCTTTTAAAGCCCAAGCTGCCACATTACAAACAGAATTTCAAAGTTATAAGGAGCAGGAGGAGGATCAATGGGAGGACAGACACTTAACCTATCTAAGGTCCCCAACATTTACCAATGAATATATCCGTCGGGTCATAGGGACTTTAAATCATTCTGTGACTAGAGTTATTCAACAATTGAGGGAAGGTGGTTATCTACCTTACGAACCTCCCCTTTAGTTCATAAATCATCGCAGACTTAATCATGAATTACCCCAAGACTTGACAGGCGATTTTAAGTAAGCATGATTATGTACTCAAAAAGATTTGTAAATAAAAGATTTGTAATTAAGTACTTGCAATATTTGTAAAAATTCATACTTACCTGTTTTTCCGACCTTCATTATCTGGCTGCTGCTTCTTGAGAATACATACTGTCTTGCTTAAAAGCTTCTCCTGTTGTGGTATCTTAAGTAATTATATGGCTCCGACCAATAAGGCTTCTCCGTAAACCCTTTGATCTTTATTCAGGCCCGACTGTATATAAGGAATTTCAAAGACCTCACTGCTTCCGAGGGATGTGTAATCTTGAGTAACTTTATCTGAAAAGCTCCATAGGATTTATGTATTCTTGGTCGGGCGTACAATCCCAAGTGATTTTAAATAGAGAACTTCATATGGTTATAACTTCTGATGGGGAATGTAATTTTGAAAGATGATATATAAAGAATTCCCTCTGAACTTTGAATCCTGGTCAGGAGTGTAATACCGAGTGATCTTTATAAAGAAATCCAGATGACTTTGAATCTGGACCAGACATATAATCTCGAACAATTTAATGTGAAGAATTTTATCAACCTTTGAGTTTTCAGTTGGGCGTGTAATCCTGATCGATTTAATATGGAGAATTTCATCAGCCTCTGGTCAAGTGTATGATCCCGACCGATTTAATATGAAGAATCAACCTTTGAGTTTTCGGTCGGGCGTGTAATCTCGATTGATTTAATATGAAGAATTTCATCACCCTCTAGTCGAGTGTATAATCCTGACCGATTTAATATGAAGAATGAACCTTTGAGTTTTTGATCGGGTGTGTAATCTCAATCGATTTAATATGAAGAATTTCATCACCCTCTATCGAGCGTATAATCCCGACCGATTTAATATGAAGAATCAATCTTTGAGTTTTCGGTTGGGTATGTAATCCCGATCGATTTAATATGAAGAATTTCATCACCCTCTATCGAGCGTATAATCCTGACTGATTTAATATGAAGAGTCAATCTTTGAGTTTTCGGTCAGGTGTGTAATCCCGATCGATTTAATATGAAGAATTTCATCACCCTCTATTGAGCGTATAATCCTGACCGATTTAATATGAAGAATCAATCTTTGAGTTTTCGGTCGGGTGTGTAATACCGAATAGAGTCCTATGCTCTATCATATTTTGATTAGGTACTCAATCCTGCATGACTTTGTTAATGATAATTTAAAGTCTCCGATTCCTCCCAGGAAGGCCCGTCCGGGTTACTTCAAGAGATTTCCTGACTGACTGTGTTCATGATAGTTTAAAGTCTCCGGTTCCTCCCAAGAAGACCCGTCCGGGTTACTTCAAGAGATTTCCCGATCGACTGTGTTCATGATAGTTTAAAGTCTCCGGTTCCTCCCAAGAAGACCCGTCCGGGTTACTTCAAGAGATTTCTCGATCAACTATGTTTGTGATAGTTTAAAGTCTCCGATTCCTCTCAAGAAGACCCATCCGAGTTACTTCAAGAGATTTCCCAATCGACTATATTCATGGTAGTTTAAAGTCTCCGATTTCTCCCAAGAAGACCCGTCCGGGTTACTTCAAGAGATTTCCCGATCGATTGTGTTCATGATAGTTTAAAGTCTTCGGTTTCTCCCAAGAAGACCCGTCTGGGTTACTTCAAGAGATTTCCCGATCGACTATGTTCATGATAGTTTAAAGTCTCCGGTTCCTCCCAAGAAGACCCGTCCGAGTTACTTCAAGAGATTTCCCGATTGATTATGTTTGTGATAGTTTAAAGTCTCCGGTTCCTCGTAAGAAGACCCGTCCGAGTTACTTCAAGAGATTTCCCGATCGACTATGTTTGTGATAGTTTAAAGTCTCCGATTCCTCCCAAGAAGACCCGTCTGAGTTACTTCAAGAGATTTCTTGATCGACTATGTTTGTGATAGTTTAAAGTCTCCGGTTCCTCCCAAGAAGACCCGTCCGAGTTACTTCAAGAAATTTTCCGATCGACTATGTTTGTGATAGTTTAAATTCTCCGGTTCCTCCCAAGAAGACCCATTCTAGTTACTTCAAGAGATTTCCTGATTGACTATGTTTGTGATAGTTTAAAGTCTCTGGTTCCTCCCAAGAAGACCCATCCGAGTTACTTCAAGAGATTTCCTGATCGACTATGTTCATGATAGTTTAAAGTCTCCGGTTCCTCTCAAGAAGACCTGTCCGGGTTACTTCAAGAGATTTCCCGATAGACTATGTTTGTGAGTGAAACTACAAATGCTTTCACTAACCTCGTGATGGTTTAATGTCTTTGAGATTCCTTAAGGAAAACTGATTGATCACTCCTTAAAGTCCCCAATCGACGGCCGCTTGAGCAGAAAAAATGTTTGCCCGGTAATTACCACGCTGCTTAAACTGCGCTTATTTTTCGAGCGATATTTGGCCTGCATTGAATTTATCAAATGAAGTACAAAAATTATGAGCATACTTGTTATTTGTTGGCAGGGCCAAACGGAGGGGAATTGCTTAAAGTAAACTTGATTTATTCTTTTGATAGCGTTGAATTTCACATGATTGGATGATTGAAATACACTGAAGAGGTGTTAGTCCGCTTGTTCTGGGATATCTGTATTTCTCGAGTGATATAAACCTATTAAGTTCGGTAGGGCTGTAAATGATTTGCACTCCAGGGGCTCCCGAGAACTCTCCCTTCTGTGTCTTGGAGATAATATGAGTCTGATGCCAGTTTTTCTACCACCTTGTAGGGTCCTTCCCATTGTGGTGCTAATTTGTTAACATCCCCAGCAGGCTTGGCACGCTTCCATACCAGATCCCTTGCTTGAAAGAATCTTGGGATGACTCTTTTGTTATAATTCTGCCTCATTCACTGTCGGTATGATATAAGACGAGTTGTAGTTTTGTCTCGAATTTCTTCTATCAAATCTAGCTCCATAAGTCATCTGCCTTCATTATTCTCGTCATATAGTTGTCTTCTGTCAGATTCTATTCCCACCTCGATAGGAATTATAGCTTCTCCTCCATAAACTAGTTGGAAGGGAGTAATCCCGGTAGCTTCTCGGGGTGTAGTACGATATGCCCAAAGAACACTGGGCAATTCATCTACCCAGCTACCTCCGACATGATCCAGTTTGGTTTTTAAACCTCTTGTAATCTCTCTGTTGGTTACTTCTGCTTGACCATTACTCTGTGGATACGCCACAGAGGTGAATTCTTGCGTAATACCATAGCTTTTACACCAATCTAAGATTCTATCTCCTTGAAACTGCCTTCCATTGTCAGAGACTAATTTATAAGGAATACCGAATCTACAAACAATATTTTTCCACAAGAATTTAATAACCGTATCTTCAGTAATTCGGGCAAGTGGTTCTGCTTCTACCCATTTAGAGAAATAGTCTACCGCTACTAATAAAAACCTTCTTTGTGCAGTTGTCATAGGAAACGGACCAACTATATCCATGCCACATTGATCAAAGGGGCAGGAAACTATAGAGGTTCTCAATAATTATGTAGGATGATGTGTAATATTCTGATGTTTCTGACAAGAAATGCAGACTCTTACACATTTGGCAGCATCTTCATGCAAAGTAGGCTAGAAATATCCCGCTAATAAAATTCTGCGAGCTAAGGATCTTCCTACTATATGACTACCACATGAGCCCTGATGAACCTCTTGCAAAATAAATTGTATATCTTCTGTTCCGACACATTTAAGCAGAGGTCTAGAGAAAGCCCTTTTATATAATTGTTGCCCTATCATAGTGTATTGGGAAGCTCTCTTCTTAAATATTCTTGCTTGTTCTGCATCAATCGGAAGAATACCTTGCTGTAAATATAATATGATTGGTGCTCTCCGATCACCTTATATCTCTATTTCAGCTTGTCTCTCGATACAAAATACTAACAATGTTTGTTCGACTGGCCGATCTAGGCTCCATGGTGTTATAACAGAGGCTAATTTAGCTAATTCATCCACTACTTGATTCTCAGATCGAGGAATCTTTTGTATATTTACTTCTTGAAACTGAGCTTTTAACTTATCAAATGCCTCAGCATATAACCTGAGTCTATCATTATTGATTTCAAAGTTACCTGATAATTGTTGAGCTACCAACTGAGAGTTAGAATAGATATAAACCTTGGCTGCTCCTACATGTCGAGCAGCTTGTAACCCTGCTATCAGTGCTTTATATTCTGCTTCATTATTAGTGGCCCTATAATTCAGCCTGACAGAAAGTTGAAGCTTATCTTCCCTTGGAGATATAAG
Organism: Zingiber officinale; assembly: GCF_018446385.1. Classification (NCBI taxonomy): domain Eukaryota; kingdom Viridiplantae; phylum Streptophyta; class Magnoliopsida; order Zingiberales; family Zingiberaceae; genus Zingiber; species Zingiber officinale. The sequence continues at coordinate 50,331,964 of NC_055996.1, read as the reverse complement.
GAGAATATCAATTCCACTGCCTTGTCTTGTTGAAGATCCATCCACATACACTTTCCAAGTACTCTCTTCTTCGGGACCTTGAACTTCTATGATGAAATCTGCTAGAGCTTGTGCTTTGATGGCCGAGCGAGGTTGGTATTGTATGTCATACTCACTAAGTTCGGTCGTCCATTTGATCAACCGACCAGATACCTGTGGGTTGAGCAACACTTGCCCGAGAGTACTGTTGGTCAACACAATAATCGCATGTGCTAAAAAATATGGACGCAACCTCTGAGCGGTTAACACTAATGCGTAAGCCAACTTTTCGAGTGTAGTATATCTACACTCGGCTCCTTTTAATAAATGGCTGGAAAAATATACAGGGTTTGCTCTTTCCCTTCCTGTCTAACTAACACCGAGCCTACAACATTCTCATTGGCCGACAGATACACCCATAAAGTTTCTCCTACTATGGGTTTAGCCAATACAGGAAGGGTGGACATGTAACACCCACGAATTCTTAAGCTAAGTTATATATATATATATATATATATATATATATATATATATATATATATATATATATATATATATATATATATATATATATATATATATATATATATATTTAGAATTGGTCAAGGATTGAACCTTGAACCTTCTTAAGCTAAGAATTATAGAATTACCACTAGACCATCATGAGTTATTGTTAAATAGAGAATGAATATTGTAGATAAAGATAAAACCATGATTAAGAGAAGAAAGCAAGAAAACATCAAGTAGCTTTCTTCCTCCTTCTCTTGATTAAGAAAGCAAGACAAGTTGTTTTTTTTCTCTCTTCCTCACTCTTTTCATTTTCGTGGATGACAAGAGAGAAGGAGAGGAGAGGAAGTAGGGGGATGAATAGAGACATTTCTTCATCATTAAGAGAATAAAAGATGAGTTAAGAGGAGGGGAAAGCAAAACCTCTTTTTGCTTCTTACTTCCACCTAGCATAAGAGGGAAAATCAAGAAGGGACTTCATTTTTCTTCCCTTCCCTCATCTTGCCGTGACCTAGAGCCTCCTCTCTTCTTTCCCAAAAATCCAACTAAGGTTTTCTCCCTAAGAAAACCAAACCCCAAGAAGGAACCCTCAAGATCTACCTTTCACAAGCAAGAAAAACACAAAGGAGCACTAGGAGGAGGAGCTCTCTTCTTCTTCTCACAAAAGGGTACCTTCTCTTAAGAAAAGACCAAGCAAGAGGATGTGAGTATCCCCTCACCTATGGTACAAGTGGTTATATGGTTTTTGTTGAGTTTATATGAATTTTATAACCTAGAGTTTTTCCCTTAGAAATTTTGGTTATGATACTTGTAAAGTTTATGGAAGCTTAAAAACCAAACCAATATGTTTAAGTTTTCCTCATGATATGTTATGAATATGACTTTGATATTTCATGCTTGTATAAGGCTTGGAGTTAGGTAATACTCTACCTTAGGGTTCGGCCATGAAGAGGCTTAAAACCTAGAGAAGCTCAATTTAAAAACTAACATGCCTATGATCTCTTCTATGATGTTATATGAATATTTTCCTTGATGTTTATACTTGTATGTTGCTTAGAACTAGTAGGAACCTATCACAAGGTTTCGGCCATGAAGGGATTTAGTACCTTAAGGAGGCTAAACCTCAAACCTAACTTGCTTATGTATTACCTTATGAAAAGATATGAAAAATAATATTATGCACTTGAGATTTCATGTTTCTTAGGGTTATGTTTTTCACATGTTGAACATTCGGCCACCATGAAATGTAGGGCTTAGGCAAGCCTAAATTCAACACTAACATGTTATGTCCCTCCCCATGATATACTATGAAATTCATAAGGTACTCACATGCTTGTAAATTCTAGAAGAGGTATCAAGTATAAAGTTTCCACTAGATGTTGTGAATGTTTTCTTGATGTTTCATACTTGTAGGTTGCTTAGAACTAGTAGGACCCTATCACAAGGTTTCGGCCATTAAGGGATTTAATACCTTGATGAGGCTCAACCTCAAATCTAGCTTGCTTATGTTTTACCTTATGAGAAGATATGAAGATAATATTATGCACTTGAGATTTCATGTTTCTTAGGGTTATGTTTTTCACATGTTGAACATTCGGCCACCATGAAATGTAGGGCTTAGGCAAGTCTAAATTCAACCCTAACATGTTATGTCCCTCTCCATGATATGCTATGAAATTTATAGGGTACTCATATGTTTAGAATCCATGCTTTGTGGCATTCGGCCACTTACACTTGGTGAACTTAGGAAGCTTGAACTTTAACCTAATATGCTCATGTAAATGCCTAGGATAAATGCATGGAAGAAAATTTATTTAGATTCACATGCTTGCATGCTATTTGTAACCAAGGTTGGACCTTGTAGGTTTCGGCCAAGGTGGGTTTAAAACCCTAGGAAGCATAGAACCTAAATCACATATGCTTATGATGTTCCTTATGTTAAATGTATGGAAATAAATGTGAGTTCATATGCTTGTATGATTTTATGAAATCTAAATGAGCCTATGCATGTTTCGGCCACCCTTAGTGGGTTGAGAATTTAGACCAAGTTATGACTCAATATGTACTTCCCTTGCCATGACTTGAATTGGAAGAAGTTAACTTGTGATCCATGCATGATTATGTTTTCTTTTTGTGTTAGTTTGCTCATTTGAATATGTTTATGAACTATGCATGAGAATGATATCTAAATGGCTATGTGCCCAAATATGATGACTATGTGCCCAAGACAAGTATGATGGCTATGTGCCCAAGTATGCATGGCTATGTGCCCATTTATGCATACCTTATGAATGATATGAATGATATGAACATGATATGCCATGAATGCCATGAATGAAATATGCTACGAATGACATGAATATGATATGCTATGAATGACATACATATGAAATTTCACGAATGACATGAATATGATATGCTATGAATGACATGAACATGATATGCTATGATTGACATGAATAAGATATGCTATGAACGACATGAATATGTTATGAAATGATAGAGATATGATATGACATGTATTTTACTTTGAATGGCTTGTACCAAAAGGCTGGGCTCCTCATGCGCCCCTAGGTCGAATTACGAGCCTAGTAAAGGGTGGGCTCCTTACGTGCCCCTAGGTCGAGCTACGGGCCTAGTTTCCTAGTAGGTTCAAGACTAGCTACCTTGGGTCTACTTAGGATGCGCGCATTATGTATGTATGTGGTACTAAGCCGGGCCCCTTTCATGTTGAGATTATTTTCAAGTACTATATGATATTGTTTTAAGACATCTCATACACGACATAAATCATGTTTTGAAGAGCATATTGCACATGACATTTACATTTCCCATGTTTTAAAGGACATCTTGCATCCATGCTCACGATATGATGAAAAGTAATGCCCTATGATATGATGCCTTGATGACATGAAAATAAATGTCATGATGTTTTTTTTTTCATTATGCTATGATGTACACTTATGTTATGACATGATCTATACCATGATATGATGATTTCCTTATGTTATGATAGTACCTCCATGTTATGATATAATTTATACCATGATATAATGATTTTTATATTATGATGTGATTTATGCTATGATAGGATGTTACTTGTACCATGATAAGGTTTAGGCCATAATATGTTGTTTACTTTATCTTATGTCATTACTGAGATTCATGCCATGATTTGATATATTTTAATTACATGATGATATGAGCACCAATAACTCTATAATGTATGATATGATGATGTTGCATGATACGTTGTTTTTTGTGAGTAGGAAAGGATCTCACTAAGCCTTGAGTGCTTACAGATACTTTTCCTTGTACCGCAGATAAAGGTAAAGAATGGAGAAACTAGAGGCGCAGCAGGAAGGGGCAAGAGATGTGTGATGGTGACTTGACTAAAGAAACAAAATAACCTGCTTAAGTGTACTTAGAATAATATGTTATGTGATGTGATGTCTTTTATGATTCTCTATGCATGAGTTAGAAATGAATACTATGACTATTTAAGTTGAACCATGTTATTTCTTATACATATGCTTACCATGTTACCCTATGCATACAAACATAGATATGCTTCCGCTGTATGTATGTATGTATGTATGTATGTATGAATGTTTAAGTTACTAAGTCTAAGAGTAAGGAAAGTAACCCCGCCCTCACTAGGCAGGAGTGGTAGTAAAAGGGGCGGGCGTTACAGGACAAGTAGTCTTTCAATTCCTGGAAAGCTTTATCACATTTTTCATCCCATTGAAATTTGTTATCCTTCCGGAGTATTTTGAAAAAATGAAAGCTACGATCGGCCAACCTTGAGATGAATCTAGACAAGATCGTGATCCGGCCGGTGAGTCTTTGGGCTTCCCTCATGTTGCGAGGTGGCTCCATGCTCTGAAGTGCTTTGACCTTGCTCGGGTTGGCCTCTATTCCCCGTTCGGACACCAGATACCCTAGGAACTTTCCACCCTTTGCTCCAAACAAACATTTGCCCGGGTTCAATTTGAGTCCATATTGCCTCAATGTTCTGCAAGTCTCCTCTACATCCCTACAGAGATCAGTAGCCTGAAGAGACTTAATTAAAATATCATCAACATATACTTCCATATTTCTTCCAATCTGTTTCTGGAAGACCTTGTTCATAAGCCTTTGATAAGTCACTCCTGCATTTTTTAGTCCAAACGACATAACATTATAACAATAAGTACCTTCAGATGTTATAAAACTGACCTCCTCTTGATCTTCCTTAGCGAGAGGAACCTAATGATAGCCTTGATAGGCGTCCAACATAAAAATATATTCACACCTGGCTGTAGAATCCACTAACTGATCGATTCGGGGTAATGGATAATAATCCTTCGGGTATACCTTGTTAAGATCATGAAAATCAATACATACCCATCATTTGTTTCCTAGTTTAGAGACCAGGACAACATTAGCCAACCAACCGGGGAACTGCACCTCCCTGATGTAACTGACTTCCATCAATTTATCCACTTCTCCCTTGATGATCTGATTTTTCTCAATACTGAAATTCCTCTTTCTCTACATGACAAGCCGAGCATCTAGGAAGACATGTAAAGAATGCTCCATTACCGAAGGAGCAACACCCGTGACTTCTTTAGGCGTCCAAGCGAAGACATCATTATTTCTCTCCAAACATTAGACCAGTTCGATTTTCAGCGTAGGATCAAGATCGACCGCAATGTAGGTAATAGCTTCAGGTCGACCGATCTGTATCTGGATCTCTTCCTTCTCCTCGTAAACCAGGACAGGTGGCCTTTCTTGAATAGCATTAACCTCTATTCTTTGCATTTTTCGGGCGGCATTGGCCTCAGTCCTGACTATCTCCACATAGCATTTTTGAGCCGTCTTCTGATCACCCCTTACTTCCTCGACCTGGTCCTCAACAGGAAATTTGATTTTTTGGCAAAAAGTAGAAACGACCGCCCTAAACTCATTTAGGGCCGGTCAATCCAATATCACATTATAGGTGGATGGAGCATCCACCACCATGAAATAAGATCTTCTCGTCCTCATTAGGGGCTTCTCTCCTAAAGATATGACCAACTTTATTTGACCCAGCGATTGTACTTCGTTACCAGTGAATCCATATAGAGGAGTCACCATCTGTTGGAGTTCGCTTGGGTCAATCTGCAGTTGATCAAAAGCTTTTTTAAAAATAATATTTATAGAACTACCAGTGTCTATGAAGGTGCGAGAAATAGTATAATTGGCTATCACAACCTTAATTATTAATGCATTATCATGGGGTATTTCTACCCCTTCAAGATCTTTGGGTCCGAAACTGATTTCTGGCCCTGCTACTCTTTCCATGCTGCATCCTACAGCATGAATCTCGAGTCTTCGTGCGTGTGCTTTTCTGGCCCTGTTAGAATCTCCATCAGTGGGCCCGCCCGCGATCATATTAATGCTGCCTCGGGCGACATTGCTTCTATTTTCTTCCTGTCAGGCGGTCATGGCCTCAGGCTGAGTCTTCTCAGGCACCTGAGTTGTACCGACCGGGACTGGTAATACACCTTGTTGAGGCTCGACCGGGCGATATTCTAATTTGAGTGAGCTTTGTTGCCTAGGATATTGCTGCTGATAATAGTTTTGCCTCTGATATCGATCCCTATTTGCTTTCCTATTTCTCATAACAAAGCAGTCTTCTGTATGATGACTGCTAGTCTTGTGATAAGTGCACCATCTTCTTGGTGCTTCTTGTTGCATCTCTACATGCTGTACCGCTTGTGGGCGATATTCTGGATGACAATGGGGTGGAGGGATTACTCGAGGTCTCCTTGGGCGAGGAACTGGAGCGGGAGCCTTCTCCTTAACAGGAGCAGAAGAAGAAGTAGTATCTTCTTTTCTACGTGTAGCCTGAGCTTCTTCAACATTAATGAATTTAGTAGCACGCTCAATTAATGAGTCAAAATTGGCAAGAGGATTTCTCACCAAATCTTTAAAGAAGTCATTATCATTCAAGCCCTGAGAGAAAGCACTTACTAATATTTCAATGGTAGCATTGAGTACGTCAATGACTTCCTAGTTGAATCTTTTGATGTAGGCTCTAATGGCCTCTTTGGCTCCCTGTTTAATTGAGAATAAGCTCTAGGGAGTTTTATGATACCTCTTATTGCTGGAAAAATGATGTAAGAAAACCTTCTTGAAATCTTTAAACTTTCGGATAGAATTTTCTGGTAATCTTTTGAACCACCGTTGAGCAGCTCCTCCAAGTGTTGTAAGGAACATCCAACACTTCACTCCATCAGAAAACTACTGCAATAATGCTACATTCTCAAATTTTAATAGATAATCCTCTGGATCTGTGGTTCTAGTGTATTCACCAATCTGAAGATTCTGATACCGTTTAGGAAGCGGATCATCCAGTACGCTCTGCGAAAATGGAGAAATAACTCTTTCCGGCGAGCTATCACTAGCTACCATCATCTTAGCTTTGCGCTTCTCTTTGTCAGGTACCTGGCCAAAGGATTCCTGAAATACAGGCCTTCATCCTCCTTATTCCAAAGGAGTACGAAGGAAAGCTCGAGGGCACCTGGTCGGAGAAGCAGTGGCCAGAGGGAAATATACATGATCTTCTTCTTCCAACTCCTTTCCCCTTCGGTGCTCAGCATTCGAGATAGCCGGATTATGAGCTACTGGCAGAGTAGCTCCAGTATGAGCTTGTTGTTGTTGCTGTTGTTACTGTAAAGCCTTCTGTACATGAGTGTTGATAAGGAAATCTAGATCTTCGCGGCTAATAGTGAGTAGGTTCGATTTTCCAGTGTCTTCCATCTTGTAATCTCAGATTCAGGTGAAGCTTCCCACAGGCGGCGCCAAATTTGATCCTGTTTGAGAAGCTTGACAAAACAAAAAGTTGGGAGAAAACCTATTGCTGATGAAGAATAATACCTGTAGAATATCGATCTGAGAAACCCAAAGTGGATCTAGGAGAATAAGAGTCACAGAATGCCCTCCTTGTGCGAAGATCCTAAGACGAAAGGAAAAGTTCAATGAAGAAAACCAAGATCTGGAGCTTCCAAAGCTTCCTGCACACAAGAGACCAGTCAACACTATTGTCAGTGACCTAAGACCGGGGTGGGAATCCTTGTCTAGGCCCTCCAACTCTCAAGTCAGTGATATCTCTTAGTGTGGAAGAAGGTAGAAGATGAACAGTAACTGAAAACTAGGGTTGTGAGTGTGATGAGCCTGAGCATACCTGGCCAACGGAGAGGATTCCCCTTTTTATACCACTTCATATAACCTTCGTAGTCATGAAGTGGACCCCGGTTTGTTAGAGTTTGTTATGAGATGACGTAAGCCACGTACTTGCAGAAAATAGCTTTTAAGGAATCTTTTTTATACCCCAGATGTACCTTCTTTGTCGTCTAGTACCTGGAGAAGAGTCTAGAAACATTCTTCTCGCCAAGTTAGTCAACCTGTTATACGATTACATGAAGTAGATATTTTCATAAGCTATTCATAAATATCCTCAAAATGTTTATTCTCGTCATGTCCTATAAGTTATATTTTATCACCCCTGCTTGGTTATCCTGTCTTCACTATGTTGTGGACAGCCCGATATTATACTATGTTTTTGTATCGGTCAGGATTGACCCTAGGTTTCATACATGCGGGTTATTATTTTTATTTAACACATGTCCTCATCGTCCGATAATATATTATAAATCCTGTACGGTCTTGTAGTTGCTCATTCTCGGATGATCGTATATATCCACCCGATTATATATTATAAATACTGTACGGTCTTGTAGTTGCTCATTCTCGGACGATCGTATACATCCGCTCGATAATATATTATATATCCGCCCGATAATATATTATAAATTCTGTACGGTCTTGTAGTTGCTCATTCTCGGACGATCATATACATCCGCTCGATATTAGTCTATATTAGCGTGTGCTAGCTCAAACAATCTCGGCCGATATTGGCCTTTCTTTCTTAAGGTAGATCCTGACCGATATTAGCCTACCCTTCTCAAGATGTACCCCGACCGGTATTAGCCTATCTTTTCTTTAAGGTATTATCCTGTCCGGTATTGGCCTATATTGTCCTAAGCATGTTGTCCTGGATGATATTGTCCTATATTTTCTTAAGCCTGATACCCCGGTGGATATTTACATTGCTTAATTCTGCTATCTCTTATCTTTCGCCTTTTCACCGGGGACCTACTAAACCTAACCCATATCAACAAGCATTCTTGATCACCAAATCCAAGAAATGAGAGAAAGAAAACTTATCTACGATGAAGAACAGTCTTCATATCTAATCCTCGATTCCGGAGTCGATACGTTGAAGAATCTGCCCTTGAATCACCGGAAAAACCCTCTAAGATGGAGAGGAATCACCCAAATCTTGCTCTCCCCCAAAAGGGAGAAGATCCCCCATCAAATGAGGAAGAAACCCTTATATAGGGCTGGGGTTTGGGCACCACACGACCCTGAGACACAGCCGTGTGAAGCTCACACAGCTTGCCCAACTCTCCTCTCTGACAGGGCGACACAACCATGTGAAACTTACATGGCCATGGCATGCTCAGCCACTGCCCCCTTGCACGGCCGTGTAGATCTACATGGCCTGCTCTGCCTCCGACTCTGGAACTCTTGCACGACCGTGTCTGGGACATGGCCAAGGCTTCCTTGGTCTCTGGAAATGTTGCACGACCGTGTTTGGGACACGACCGTGTACTGCTTGTGCTCTGCAAATGTGACATGGCCATGTCATGGGCATGTGGTTCTCACACACCCCTTGCATGGCCCTTGCACACCCCTTGCATGGCCCTCGCACACCCCTTGTCATGGACCTTGTCATAGCTCTAAATGGCTATGTTTCATTTCAGCATCTTTTACACCATCAAGATGAGGTTTTCTATGGTTTAAGTCTTCATCAAAGTTGTAGATCTTGTAGTTATCTACAAATTGATATAAAGAACAGGCCAAAAATCCAACCGAGCACAAAGTTATGACTATTTTACTTTTGGGTTGCAGTGCTGAAAGTTCGACACGGCCTTCGCACGGCCGTGTGACATTCACACGGCCTTCACATGGCCCCAACACGGCCTCCACACGGCCATGTGGTCTCCACATGGACATAACCTGCAAGGACTTAGTTTTTGCATTCCCGTGACACTCTGGAAGCTCTAGACTTCATTTAAGTTTCGTTTTTGCTCCAAATCACGTCCTATCAATCAAAATAAGCAAAGAGCAGATCTCCGAATAAAATATATTGGAAGTATGATATTATAAAGAAATAAGGTGCAATAAACATAGATTATGCTAATGAAATACAAGTAGATGTGCGCCAAAGTATGCATAAAAGTGTATATAATTTACGCACATCAAGAGTCGATGGGCTCGGTGCGTCTGAGGGATGGGGTGCTATGGAAGAGTACACCGGTGGACGAGAAGGACATGCGCGGCGATTTGAGGGACGAGAAGTCGGGGAGGAAGCCTGCTCGAGGAGAAGTCGAAATTGGGTTCGGGTGAGCCTTATTTCGATTGGTCGAAATCACCCAAGTGGAAGAGCGAGAGGAAGAGAAAAAGAAGCTGAAGCCTTCTGCTGGAAGGCGCCTTCACTGTACATGGAAGTCGCCTTCAAGCCTTCATGGAAGGCGCCTTCCTTATGCATGGAAGGCACCTTCAACTCATCATGGAAATGCACCGTCCATGACTATGGAAGGCGCCTTCGACCAGGCTGGTTCAAGCCATTGCAGTGGATAAAACTTTATCCACCGGTGCCTCGCTAGAGGTGCCTTCAGCCAGTGGATAAGTTTTTCCAAGGGCGATAAAAAGACCCCTGGACCTAGGAAATATGTAACAACTTGAATATTCATTTCTTAGTAATAGTCTGAGCTATTAGTGTGTGTAAGAGGCTTCTCTGCCTTTATTGAAGGAGATTCTTATTGGTGAAGTATCCCCTGGGTCAAGGTTGACCAGGTTTATTAGGCTTGAGCTGGCTCAAGCCTGAGTCTTGATGTTTGGGTTTAGATGTTGGACAATATGTGGAGATTGCAGGTGCAATCGTTCGATTGAGGAGATTGTTGGTGCAATTCTCCTCTGGTTAGGGTTTGACCAGTTTGGTGTGAAAAAGAGTCAAGTAGGTCAAATCTGACCGGATATTTGACTGAGGAAGTCTTGGTGAGTGAACCAGGCAGATGGAAAAACCTGGTGAGTGAAGCCAGGCAGAGGAAAATCCTTGTGAGTGAAGCCAGATGAAAATCCTAGTGAGTGAAGCTAGGTGAAAGTCCTAGTGAGTGAAGCTAGGCAGGTGAAAGTCCCGATGAGTGAAGCCGGGCAGTGGGAAAATCCTAGTGAGTGAAGCCAGGTGAAAATCCTAGTGAGTGAAGCTAGGTGAAAGTCCTGGTGAGTGAAGCCAAGCATGTGGAAATCCAAGTGGGTCAAGATTGACCGGACACCTGGTGTTGGGAAATCTAAGTAAGTCAAAGGATTGATCGGATACTTGACATGAGGAAATTTAGATGGGTCAAGGGTGACCGGACATCTGGTGGAAGTCCAAGTTGGTCAAAGGATTGACCGGATACTTGGCACAAAGAAATCTAGATGGGTCAAGGGTGACTGGACATCTGGTGGAAGTCTAAGTAGGTCAAAGGATTGACCGGATACTTGGCACAAGGAAATCCAGATGGGTCAAGGGTGACCGGACATTTGGTCGAAGTCCAAGTGGGTTAAGGTTGACCGAACACTTGGCACGAGGAGAAAAGTCCAAGTGGGTCAAAGGAATTGATCGGACACTTAGTGAAGAAGATCTAGCAGGTCAAGGTTGACCGGATACTAGGCATAAGGTTCCAACAGATCATGGTTGACTGGATGCTGGAATTGGTGGCCTTGGACTTCAGTTTAGGCAAGTCAAAGGTGGGTCAATCGATCGATTGAATCATAGTCCAATCGATCAGTTGATCGATTGGATGTGTGCCACGAAGAAGGTTTGGCCCAATCAATCGGTCGATCGATTGAGAGTAATTGTTGCGAGCACAGACCCTCTCCCAATCGATCAGCCGATCGATTGGGCATCTCCAATTGATCAGTCGATCGATTGGGGACTGAATTTCTCACGCGTAGAGGCCAGAAAGGTTGGATTGATTGGTTGATCGATTCAACTATTTCTAGAGAGCATAGAGGCGCTCTGAATCGATTGATCGATCGATGGCTGATCGATTGGGCATCTCCAATCGTTCAGCCGATCAATTGGGGACTGGATTTCTCGAGCGCAGAGGCGAGAAAGGCAGGATCGATTGGTCGATCGATTCAGCTATTTCTAGAGAGCACAGAGGCACTTTGAATCGATCGATCAATCGATTCAAAGCCTCCCCAATCGATTGAGAGCCATTCAATCGATTGGGATCCGATCATTGCGCAAGTTTAAAGCTGTTGCGAGCGACTTCTTCGACACATGACTTCGAGCGCTTCTCCTCCGATCTTCACGATTTGTTCTCCACTGAGCTCACTGATAACCATGATTTTACTACATTATTCTCATTCATACAATCATGGTTTGATGTAGTTTTCATATATAGAACCCATATTTACACTACATTTTTATACATTGTATCAATTTTAGACTTAATTACAAATTATGTTATTACGACTTTATTTGATGCGAATATTTGTTTGTTATCTTGTAGGCATCAAAGGTTCTTGGATTGGGATGAATCTGAACTAAAGTTGTGCTCGGATCAGAGTTTTAACGAGGCGATCAAGCTCCAAAACATTCGTAGCCGTTCATTCAAGATTGGAGCAGATCTACACCATCCGACCTAATGAGGAGTAGATCTGAGCCATTGATGAAGATCCGGAAGTTTTGATCCAGATCTGAGTTCATCCAGCCGTTGATCAAGCCTCGAGAAATCTGGACCGTCCGATCAAATCTGTGGAGGTTTAAATCGCGCGAGAAACAACAGTGATTCTTGAGCTTGGTTCCTCGCGATTTTGCTACAGTGTTTCTTCTTCGCCGTGACACCGAAGCTTCCATTCTTCATCTCCAAATCTCAGATTTCAATTCTGACTTCAACCACGAATTCAGGAATCAACGACAATCAGCAAGTGAAGAGCAGCATCGCGATCCAAGGGCGTTCTCTAGATCTATGACACTTTCTTCCTCGATCCTTTTACTCCTCAGATTCAAGGGCGTTCTCTAGATTTGAGGTTTTTCGGCGATTACGGAGGCTAGCTGGAGTTCTCCTGAAGCTTCCGCAATCGTTCTTCTTCCACATAAGCTCACAGTTCTGAGATTGAATTGATCACTCAGTTTTGAGCTGCGATCGTCATTTCCCTCCTCTGTTCTTCACGCAACAAGCTCACGAGCTAGAAGGGCGTTCTCTGCGGCCCAGCGATGCTTGTATCCACTGATTGAAGATTCCCGATGCAGTGATTGAGAGCTAGAAGGGCGTTCTCTGTGGCTCCTTTGCAGATCAGCAAAGAGAAGGGATTTGATCTGTGAATTGGGGTTTGTGGAATGTTTAGAGTTAGATTTCTTTTCTTTTGTCTTTGATTTATTGATGAACCTGCTCAGATCTAAAGATATGATAATATAGCATACATTTTAGTCTTTGCTTTGCCTTTCTTATTTTAGTTCTTGTTTGAATCTTCTCTGAAATTCAGGTTCCGATGTTTTCTTCTTTGCAATTCTGATTTTATTGAGTTGTGCAATCTGAATTTTGATGAGTTATTCAATGAATTTGCAATTTAGTCTTTGTTTTGAATTAGGAATTTTGATTAACACTAGTTGTTTAGATTGGTAATTTAGCTAACTAACTTTCATTCTATGCATTGGAGTTGTGGTACTGTGCTTAAGTTTGAATGTAGAATGAGTCACTTAACATTTTCATTGTCTACCTCTATTAATATTCTTGATTGAAATATTGAATTTTAGTCTTGGTTAATGAGTTGAATGTTGAAATTGATTGTGTTAGTGAATGGAATGTAATTTTCGGTTCTTGTCATTGCAATGAGAACTTAAGTGTGAGTTTAAGCTACTGAGAATGTGAATGTTGAACGCTTGAAAGTTTTATTTCTGTGAACTTGAATGGAAGGTAGTTTAATTAACTCATTTGATTCAATGATGCTTAATTATTGTTAGCTTGATGATGTAAGAAGTCAATTTGTGAATTAATTCTAGAATTAACACACATTCACTTGTTAACCTTGGAAAAATACGACTTGGGACTCGTTACTACAACACTTGTCTTAATTTTAATGAGTTTCCAATATTTATCAATTTGGGGTGCCACGTGACATGCAAAAAGGCCGACACTAAATTTTGGCGCCGTTGCCGGGGAGCAACTAACTAGTAGTGTGTGTTTAATTTTAGATTGTGCATTGATTGATTTTATTTGTTAGTATGTTGATTGATTTGATTGCTTATTTCTTTTTTTATTTTCATGTGGACTTGTTCTTGAATTATTAAGTGTTTTTACTGTTTATGTTTTCATGTGTATGAAACTTTATCCTCTTGAGTCTTCTAATCTTGAGTTTTAGTGTTGTAGTGTAAAGAATAGGAGATTTTAGAAGCATGGATCTATATTTTCAGAATTTTGGAGATGGAATGGAAAATCAATATTTTCAGCCTGAGTATCAGTTTTACCCAAACATGGATCAAGAAAATAGGTATGAATCATTTTCAAATGGTTTTAATGCTAATTGGGTGGATAATTCATATTTCAGGTATCAAAATGCACAAGGACCATTTATTGAACCATATCCAGTCTACCAGAATTCATATGGGTTTCAAGAAGTTTCAACATCATTTTTGCCAAATTCTTTTCAACTCAACATCATTTTTGCCAAATTCTTTTCAACAAAACGGTCCTCAGATGGATGAGTCAACATGGAAACTCAGAGAGATCATGCAACAAATGAGTGAGCATCAAGAGTAACAATTTTCAAGGATACAAAACATACAGATTCAGTTAGATCAAATTGCATCATCCATCAATCAGCTGCAAGCACGAAATTCTAGTGTAGAGATGGAAAGTAGCGATTCTGTCAGGCCTGACCCTACTCCTATCACTTAACATGATTTTTCTAGTAATTTTGTGGTAATGATGTAATTATGCAAATTTCTGATCCTAATGATTTTGTTGTTGAAGATGTTGTTAGTGATTCAGGTTCTGAACATTTTTTTGAAGATGATTTAAGTGTAGGGGAATGCTTACTAGAAGCATTACCTCAAGAATTACCAAGAATTGAAGATGTAAGTGTAGGGCCTTGTGCTATGGAGCAAAGCACCCAAGAATCACTACATGAGGATGAACATTCACCAGAACCAGAGCTTAATCATTCATATGATGAGAAGGAGGTAACAATCACCACTCCAGGTACCGTTCAAAACGACAAGGTGAGTATTTTTTGTGATTTATCAGAAAATTCAATAAAGGTACCGTTCATTGATTTCATTAGATGTGATTTATTTTATACCCACACTAAAGTTCTCCTATTTTCTTATCCCACATGTGTATGGGAGGTTGTTTCTTTTAATGATGTTGTAGGAGAATACAAGCTTCCGGAGTGGATGCTTGAACTGAACCGCCTCCGTCCTCCGGAAAAAGCTTTGAAAGGAAAAATGAAGAATAAAAAGAATTTTAGTGGAACCACAATTACACCTCTATCGGTGTGGATTTTGTTGCTAAATCTTCTTCGACCACCGGAATTAAAGGGGAGTTGGTTTCAATTTCACTTTCTTTTGCATTTTAATTCATGCTTTGTTAATAAATTCTTTATACGTTTCTTAGTTCATACTTTGCATTTTGTTTTCACATTTGCTTCCATACTTTGCATTTTTGTTTAGTACATAGCATTTTATTTTGAATAAATCCTCCATGGAATTTTCTAGTGATATTTTAAGATGGTAAAAGCTTCTTAAATTTGATCATCAATTTTAGGTCATTTAATATGATTGGATGCTTTTCTTGCATGATATTGGTTAATTTGGTGGTGGATTCCAATTTGATCAATTAGGCATGATTGCATGAATATTAACTAGAGAGGACCACTTTTAGCCTACATTCTATTATTTTCTTTGTGTGACATGCACTCATAGCAAATTAAACTCTAGAACTTACTTTGCTTCTTTTCAAAGTCACAATAGCATATGTGTGCATGGAAATGAAGGATATTGTCATCTTTATTCCATCATAAATTCTAATCTCTTTTCCCACAATTTTTCAAATATTCTCACCTAGCATTCTAAATCTTGTTCATCTTTGCTTGTTATTCTTCTTTTATTGAGAGTTTTGGTTGAATCCTTGATAAGTTAGATTTCTAAGATGGATAAAGGATTAAGTGTGGGGGGAGGATTGTTTATCGTTGAGGTCATGGAGATTTCTTAATATAAGTTGGAATTGTGAAATCAATTATTGTTTGATTTGCTGAACTGTCCAGATTCATTATAGTGTTAAGAATCAGTAAGATGAACAAAGGAGCTAGCAAGTCTATTTTGGACTGAATTCCTATGTTTCTGGTTTTATGTTGTCAATAGTAGTCTCTTTCTTGATGTATGGAGATTGCTTTGGTACTTGATGAATTTAGAAATATCATCTGAATTCAGAATTGAATCTAAGAAAAGGAAAACTACAGAAATGGAGGATATTGAAATACTGGAAGTGGTTTCTGAAACTCTGTCCAGATTTCAGAAATCAAAATTGCATAGATGAGTTCTAGCTTTTAAATAAATGTACACCATAGTTGGAGCAGAAAGTGAACTGGAAGTGAGAGTGGATGCTATAATTTAATCATGATGTATCAAGTTCGTACCAAAAGCCTATTAGTAATACTTAATTCAGTGGAAGTCTACAAATTCAGAATCCAATTACTGAAAAGTTGAAGCAGTGAGGACCATTAATATGAAATGAAGACAACTAGTGATGGAATTCAAGTTATGAAGTGATACTTTATTCAAGGATTATAATCTCAGTTGTGAAATGAAAAAAAAGAGATGATAGTTGCAAAGACAGAAATGATCAGAGAGCATAAAGTGATCTGTGAAGATTTCGGTTTTTGATTGTTATTTGATGCTCTACCTTTTTATCGTTTCTTGAGTGCAAAACTTAGAGGCTTCAAGGAATTAGAGCTTTGATACTGAATCTGGAATCTGAAATTCTGGAGAACCCCTGCTGGAATTGGATTGCTGAAGATGAATGCTAGATGTAAGGGTAGAAATGAAGGCTAACAATGATGGATTTCTAGTTGTTCAGAGACATTTCCTTCAAGGAATTTAATATAAGCTTTAGAATGTATAAAGAAGACAAAAAGTGAGAAACTCAAGTGGAGACTTGTTGTGTGCAGCAACAAATATTGTTCTTACCTTCCAAGACCTCTAAAATTCTGGATAGCAGAAATGCAGGAAATAGAGAATAGTAGGCTGATAATATCAATACGTGTTGAAGTTGTGATTTTAAGAGCAAGGTGAATTCTCTTTTAAAGCAGTGCCAAAATGATTTCCTTTATCAAGCTGAATTATGTAAAAAGTCAACTGGAGCTATCTTGGTATCACAATTCTAAAATTTAAGTCTAGATACTGGATTTTTGGAAGTTCCAGCTGGTCTCTGCAGTAGATGAAGATTGCTGACATGTGGGATCATAATCATATGCAACAATTACATGGCCTCTGCAACTTTTTATTTACTGCAGAGAGGGAAACAAGAACTAAATACATTCAAGGATCTGAAATTGATTCGTGAATACTTAACTTGGATTCTGGAGCTGGAAACTGAGTGTACGATTTTTGAAAGGTTCAGAAACTGAACCTATGTGCTAATTGTGGATGCTGATCTTGACTAGCATTGTAGTTGTTCCATAGCTAAACTGAATGATACAAAGTAGTGATACATATGGACAGGATGCTAATCTATTGCATGATTTGGATTCTAATTCTGAAATTCTGAAATAGCATTAATAGAGAAATAGGAAATGTTTTGTGCCAATGCTCAATTCCAACCTCAACCAGCAACAAATGAATTTTGAATTTAGAAAACTGAGACTGAATCCAGGAAGTTGTTGGATTTCCAAGTAATTGAGATCTGTTGCTGCTGTAAGTGAAAAACAAGGCCAAGCTCTTTTCAATTCATTGTTTTGTGGCTGTAATCTGGATAGGTGTAGGAAACGATTTGGGTGTCAAGTGCAAGGGTCAGCTGGATTACTGCAGAATGCAATTTGATCCTTCATCTATTGAATTCTTGCTGAAGTTCTCTGATAATTGAAGAGTTGGGCCATCAAATCTGTGTAGGAATCTGTTTAGAAATGTAGAATGTTGTGTCAGAATCAAAAGCTGAAGAAATTGATGAAATAGAAATGAATACAAATACATATCTTGTGCAGAATCAAAGATGCAAGATGGTATTAAAGGTGTACCAAAAATCTATGGGCATCTAGCAAATCAATAAAGAATTAAGTGAAGTTTTTGTATCCTCACAAGCAAATTTTGTTAACTTACTTCCATTCTTCACACATTTGCTGGACAAAAATTTTGAATTGTTAGAATGGCTGAAAGGGAGACTGTGAAGAAACTGTGAGTTGCTTAGACTGCTGTGTGAAGGAAAGATTGTTGATGGGATGGGAATCTCTACGGCCGGATATTAGTAGCATATTGAGTTCAAATTTTTGGCATATTGAAATTGCAGAATTTAGCAATGTTCAAAACACTAGTAACAAAATTGTAGTAGTTATTCAAGAGTGCATTCAAATATGAATTTGGAGAATATTGAATATTGGACTAGTTTGATTCATTGAATGTGTGCTGAACTTGTTTTTTCTGAAATTGAAGAAATATAGTAGTGGATTAGAATTATTGAACTTATGTTATTCAGTTGTTGTGAAGTCTTTGGATGTGAATCTGAGAGAATTTGCCAGGTCAAAACTAGCAATTTTTGAATTATGTTACAGCTGGAGTTGTTGGTGCTTATGTAGATTGTAGTGGAAGAGAACAGATAGCCTATCATTACCAGTAACAACTTCAAGTTTGAATACTGATAGCCTAGTATCAAATACTATCTGTGACTAAGCTAAATTCTGCACAATCTAAATCGAAGTAACCTTTGAAATCATATTTCTGAAACTTAAGATTAAATGCTGGACATCTGAAATGATTTTGTGTGTCTACCCAATCGTATCCAAGAGCAAACCATAGTAAAGTTTTGTTCTGTGTAAGAATTGAAATTGGAAACCAACTCTGTAGTTTGTTAAGTTGGTATCAAAATCTGTGGACAACCTTCACATCAAACTAAGCTATGGAATTCTATTTTTTTTATCTTTGTAAAGCTGCTGTTGAAGAAGTTTTGTGATGAAAATTAAATCCCTAGAAACTGACCAAGAACTGAATTTTGGTAGCTGTTTAAGATTACAGCAGTGGACTTTTACAACAATAAGGAGCTTGGAAGAATGCAGAAGCTGCTGGTTTCTGGAATTGACTAGCTGCATTTAAATTCTTAAATCAGTAAGTTGGTATTGACTGATAATAGAGAATTATTGACATTGTTTTGTGCCAGAATTATATGCAACTCCATTAGTTTCACCTCATCCACTTTATTGCTGAAGAATTTTTGAACTTTTCTACTACAAATTTGAGAATTCTACAACTGAAGAAATACTACAGAAACAGAGAAAGGAAGAAAAAGAAAATTCTGTAGAATGGAAAATCAGTGGCTAAAAGAATATCAAGACATTTGATTCATGGGTTTTCATTGTCCGAGACGGACAAAATTTTAAGTGTGGGGGAGGGAACTCTATAAGGTAATTCAAGATTGTTTTAAGTTTCTAAATGAAGTGGAATTGAAGTGCAAAAACAGTGAGAAAAAAAAATTTGGCACATTAAAAGAGTATCAAATGTGGAGATAGAGTATCAAGATTCTATGTTTGCCATCAAATTGAAGGGGAGTTTAGCTTGATCTCTTGTATTGATAATGACAAATGGTATTCATCTTTTACACATCAAAAATGGTCAACTCATCAAGTATATTCCTCCAATACTCTCA
This sequence comes from Zingiber officinale, assembly GCF_018446385.1. NCBI lineage: Eukaryota > Viridiplantae > Streptophyta > Magnoliopsida > Zingiberales > Zingiberaceae > Zingiber > Zingiber officinale. Next base: position 50,312,444 of record NC_055996.1, on the reverse strand, counting down.
TTCTCTCATTTTCTTCATTAATGCCTTTTCTTTTGCCATTTCATTCACTTTAATTGTTCTTCTTGCTTCCATTTCAATTCTTCATGATAAATTCCTTTTGATTCATGTATGCTATGTTTATAGTGGTGGAGAATTAGAAAATAAGCAAGCTTGTGGTAGTGAAATGTTGTGAGTGACATTGAGTGAGCTCAACTAATACATGTTTGAGTGTGAGGGCTAGAATAGGTAAATTCCTTGTGAGATTGCATTTTGCTTAATTTTTTCAATTGGATTGAAACTACCATACCTACTGATTATTGTTTGGATTGTATTAATGATTGTTGGTGATTTTTAAGATGACCTTAGTTAATTACCTTTTACTATCTTCTAGGTATTGCTAGGAAATTTGTGTGGAGATGATTTTTAGTTTTCTTGACTTTCACGGGACGTTCAAGAGTAAGTGTGGGGGAATTTGATAACCATGATTTTACTACATTATTCTCATTCATACAATCATGGTTTGATGTAGTTTCCGTATATAGAACCCATATTTACACTATATTTTTATACATTGTATCAATTTTGGACTTAAGTGCAAATTATGTTATTACGGCTTTATTTGATGCTAATATTTGTTTGTTATCTTGTAGGCATCAAAGGTTCTTGGATTGAGATGAATCTGAACCAAAGTTGTACTCGGATTAGGGTTTTAACGAGGCGATCAAGCTCCAGAACATTCGTAGCCGTTCATTCAAGATTGGAGCAGATCTACACCATCTGTTGAGAATCTGGTCCATCCGACCTAATGAGGAGCAGATCTGAGTCATTGATGAAGATCTGGAAGTTTTGATCCAGATCTGAGTTCATCTAGTCATTGATCAAGCCTTGAGAAATCTGGACCATCCGATCAAATCTGAGGAGGTTTAAATCGCGCTAGAAGCAATAGTGATTCCTGAGCTCGGTTCCTTGCGATTTTTGCTACAGTGTTTCTTCTTCGTCGCGACACCGAAGCTTCCATTCTTCATCTCCAAATCTCAGATTTCAATTCTGACTTCAACCACAAATTCAGGAATCAACGGCAATCAGCAAGTGAAGAGCAGCATCGCGATCCAAGGGCATTCTCTAGATCTATGATACTTTCTTCCTCGATCCTTTTCCGCCTCATATTCAAGGGCGTTCTCTAGATTTGAGGTTTTCTGGCGATTACGGAGGCTAGCTGGAGTTCTCCTGAAGCTTTCGCAATCGTTCTTCTTCCACATAAGCTCACAGTTCTGAGATTGAATTGATCACTCAGTTTCGAGCTGCAATCGTCATTTCCCTCCTCTGTTCTTCACGTAACAAGCTCGCAAGCTAGAAGGGCGTTCTTTGCGGCCCAGCGATGCTTGTATCCACTGATTGAAGATTCCCGATGCAGTGATTGAGAGCTAGAAGGGCGTTCTCTGTGGCTCCTTTGCAGATCAGCAAAGAGAAGGGATTTGATTTGTGAATTGGGGTTTGTGGAATGTTTAGAGTTAGATTTCTTTGCTTTTGTCTTTGATTTGTTGATGAACCTGCTCAGATCTAAAGATTTGATAGTATAACATACATTTTAGTCTTTGCTTTGCCTTTCTTATTTCAGTTCTTGTTTGAATCTTCTCTGAAATTCAGGTTCCGATGTTTTCTTCTTTGCAATTCTGATTTTATTGAGTTGTGCAATCTGAATTTTGATGAGTTATTCAATGAATTTGCAATTTAGTCTTTGTTTTGAATTAGGAATTTTGATTAACACTAGTTGTTTAGATTGGTAATTTAGCTAACTAACTTTCATTCTATGAATTGGAGTTGTGGTACTGTGCTTAAGTTTGAATGTAGAATGAGTCTCTTAACATTTTCATTATCTACCTCTATTAATATTCTTGATTGAAATATTGAATTTTAGTCTTGGTTAATGAGTTGAATGTTGAAATTGATTGTGTTAGTGAATGGAATGTAATTTTCGGTTCTTGTCATTGCAATGAGAACTTAAGTGTGAGTTTAAGCTACTGAGAATGTGAATGTTGAATGCTTGAAAGTTTTATTTCTGTGAACTTGAATGGAAGGTAGTTTAATTAACTCATTTGATTCAATGATGCTTAATTATTGTTAGCTTGATGATGTAAGAAGTCAATTTGTGAATTAATTCTAGAATTAACACACATTCACTACTTAACATTGGAAAAATATAACTTGGGACTCGTTACTACAACACTTGTCTTAATTTTAATGAGTTTCCAATATTTATCAATTTGGGGTGCCACGTGACATGCAAAAAGGCCGACACCACTCACCGACACACACCAGATCTTGGAGGCTTAGAGTGGAGTGTTGTTGCACTTCCAAGCAAGCCAAGAGGTGCAGTCAAGCAAGAAGAAAAGCAAGCTAGCGTTTCTACCGTGTAAATCTTGTAAGGTTTGATATTGTATTAGCTTGTATTTTGTTCTTCTTGTATATTTTTGTGTGTGAGCTTGTACAAGACTTCTCCACCTTCGGTAGTTATGATAAAGGAGTGTTTTCATAGTGGATGAGTGAGTGAGGGCTTGATCCTTGGATTAGTCACCTCTTCTTGAGGTGGATACCAAGTAAATCCTTAGTGTTAGCGTTGTGAGTGTGTTTCTTGTTGTTTATTCCGCTGCACATCATCGAAAAACCACATCTACAAGCGCAATAAGCTATTCACCCCCCTCTAGCATATTTCGACCCTAACAAGTGGTATCAGAGCAAGGCCGCTCTTCATCGGAATCATCGCCGGAAGGGGCAAAAAGTTTAGAGGGTGAAGAAGTTGAAGCAAGTTCATCAAAGTCAAAGAATTCAAAATCTCAACTTCAAGATGGAATTTTGAGATGGTCTTAGATTCGACACAAGGGTGCCTCCACCATCCACAATGACGAGCTTCGATTCTTGGAAATCAAGAATCAAAATTTTTTTTATGATGGAGATAGAGCAATGGCTTGCTCTAATGGAAGGCTTTAAAGCTCCAACAAATTCAAATGGCAAAATTCTCAAGAGGAGCAAGTGGAGCTAAGAGCAAATCCAAAGATGTGAGGTCAATGATAAAGTGACCATGTTATTGGTCAGTTTATTACCGAGTAATATTTTGGCTCAAATTGGAGAATTTAAAGATGCCAAAGAACTATGAAGCAAATTGGCTAAGCTTCATGAAGAACCCTCCATTGTACCAAATCAAGACAAATCTAAAGAGGGCAACTCATCGGAGCAAGACCAAGAGAAGGAGGACTCGGAGTTTGAGAGATGCTCAAAATCTAAAGAAGAAGTCTAAGAAGCTTCATCTTCAATGGAATGCAACGAAAAGGGAAAAGAGGAAGCATACTCTTTGTTCCATGTACAATATCAAGATGAAGCCTCCACCTTAAGGATTGAGGGGGAGTGACCTTCGTTGACACCAGATCAAGAAGAAGGCGAAGCTTCTACTTCCGGGTCAAGAGAAGAAGAAGATGGGGCAACCACCACAATACAAGCAAAATCAAATTGAGGGTTAAGTGTCATCCCTACACATGAAGGTATAACTAGTCCAATTAAAAATAAAAATCATATTATATGTTTTGAGTGTAGGGAACATGGGCATTACAAGAGCAAATGCCCTAAGTTGACCAAGAAAAAGAGTCAACTGTCACTAAAGGGCAAGGAGAAACCCAAGGAGACCGTCCCCACAACAAAGAAGAGTAAGGAACACATTATGTATTTCTTGTGCAACCAAAAGGGACATTATCAAAGTCAATGTCCTAAAGAGAAGAAATCGGTCAAGCCTAAGGGAGGAAGCACAAGTTAAGGGAGAGCTTCCAAGGTAAAACCCAAGGTATCATTTATTGAGTCTATCCCTCTAAATCATGGTTAAAAGCATGCTAGTTCTAACCTATATCATTTTAATGCTATTTACCATAAACATAGGAGGCATGATAGAATTAATGAAAATCATGTGGCTCTTCATGCTAAGACTACCACACTTAGGGTTAGGAAGGTAGATAAAAATTTAGGTAATAACTCTAAGGATTTTAGTTATAGGACTAAAAATAAAAATGCTCAAGGACAAAATGAAAAACCAAAATCTAGGAATTTATGGAAAGAAAATCAAAAATTGAGGTCAAGGCTTGATAAAATGGAAAAGACCCTAAAAAGGATGGAAAATATCCTAAAAGGGAAAAATGAACATAACCTAGGTCTAGGAGTGCAAAATCCATCCAATGACCATAGAGGTTTGGGATACAAATCTAAGGCTAAGAAGGACGTAACTTCTTACCATAGAGTTCCATATAGCTATGGAACCAACTCTAGGTCTAAGTGTCAAGTCAAGGATACAAGGGAAGTTATCCCTAGGAGTATCTTTGCAACTACAAATGTGACTAAGACTTCTAAGAAGTCTAAGAAAGTCACTAAGAAGGTCACAAGGGAAGCTATCCCTAGAGTTGACCTAGAGGAAGTGACCAAGGCTTCTAAGAAGCCTAGAAAGGTCATTAGGAAGGTATCAAGGGAAGTTATCCATAGTGAATACCTAGAACATCCAAGGAGCACCAATAGGTGTTGGGTTCCTAGAAGCATCTTCTCTACCCCTTAGATGGGTTAGAGAGTGTCAACTCTAATTGGAAGGGTAGTTAACCCAACCTTGATGAAGTTGACGCTCAAAGAGCATTTTCAAGGTTATTGTTAACTTTTGAAAATGAAGTGGATTATCATTTACTCTTTGGAAGAGTAAAATGTGCCAAAAATTTGAGAAATATGCTTAATTTTAAATTGGCACAATTAATCAAGAGGTAAAGAAAGGCCAAGTTGGGATTTGACATTTTCTTGAAAAAAAGGTGGGCAATCTAGGATTTAATTTTAAGTTAGCTAAGGATTAAGGATACTTAGATAGATAATATAGGTACTTTATTTAAGCTAAATTACCATGCTTTGTTTGCCCATCATATGCCATGATATCATATTTTTCATTCATGCTTTATTATGAAAAATACAAAAATATCATGTCATGTCATACATACATCATGTAGTTATAGCAAATTTTCTTTTGAAAATTATTCATTTTGATGTATGCCATAACTCATCATGCATTATTTTTAATTCCTTGCAATTAAGGATAATGACATTTACTAACAAGTAACATCATAGGTGGATGTTCATAATCCAAAATGCCTAGGTGGATATGCATGATCTTTAGTTTAGGGCAAAACCAAACTTTACATCTCACAAAGAACTATAAGGTGACTTGTATATATTTTAGTACATGTTAGATACAAATGAGATGTTAGGATGATGAACAAAACTCAAGATGTTGATTTAGTGCATTCTTTTTGAGTTTTAGGTTCATCAAAGCACATAGTTATGTGTTATGTGTTTTTCAATCATTGGGAAAGCTAATATACAAGTCATGTGCATTGAGCCCAAAGAACATGGTTGGATATTGGTTTTGAAAATGATTTTAAATATACTTTGGAAAACCTTGGTGAAAACTATCTTTTGATAGTAATCATCATTGAAAAGTTAGACACAAACTAGAAGAAAATATTGAAGTTTTTACAAGTTTTCAAGTTTGTGTCAATTTTTGAAAATATGAAGTATTTTCATAGAAAACTATTTTTCCATGATAGTATATACCCTAAGTAATGTCTACATGAATTTTCATGATTTTAAGAATTTAATAGAATTTCTAGGGCATTTCTAAATTTCGCTGAAATTGGATTTCAAGAAATTAGAATCCAATCGATCAGCTGATCGATTGAGAATGCATTTTTCGTGACCATAACGTAGTGGAACCGATCATTCGATCGATTAACCCAGGCTGGATTGATCAACCGATTGATTCAAGGGCAATTTTCGCGAACAAAAGCTCACGGAATCGATCAGTGGATCGATTGAAATGGTTTCAATCGATTGAGACCCAATCCCAATTGATTGAAAATGCTGATTTTCGCTAGGCAAGCCTGATTTCAGCATTTTAAATCATTTTTTGTAACGCCCGCCCCTCCTGCTAGTGGAGGCGGGGTTACTTTCTACATACATAATATACGTACATGAATTTCAAAAATAGCGGAAATAATCATTTTTCATTTAAATCACAACTAATCATACGAGCATGCTAAGCATAGTTATGAACTTAAAGAGTCATAATATCCATTTCTAACATAAGCATAAGTAAAGTGATCATGCAAGACATCAACATAAATCAAGCATAGTTCATATCAATCCTAAATCAACGTAAGCAGGTCTTTCTTTCTTAGCCAAGCCACCACCACACACATCTCTTGCCCCTCCTACCGCTCCTTTAGTTTATCCATCCTTTACCTTTATCTGTGGTACAAGGAAAGTAATTATAAGCACACAAGGCTTAGTGAGATTCTTTCCTACTCACAAAAAAAACATGTCATAGCAAAATCATACAACATATAGCATTGACACATAAAACATCTAACCAACATATCATGCAAGAGTATCATATCACATTTTAACATAGCATAAAAGAGAACATCATATCATACCTTATCATAGCAGAAAAGAACATCATGTCATATCATATCATAAAAGAAACATCATGTTATATCATGTCATAACATAATGGAAAGCATCATGTCATATCATATCATAACGTAAAGGTAAGCATCATGACATATCATATCATAGCATAAAGAACATCATATCATATCATATCATAACATAAAAGAAACATCATGTCATGTCATATCATAACGTAAAAGAAAACATCATGACCTATCACATCATAGCATAATCCTATATGCAATGCAAAATGAACTTTAAAACATGGGTAATATCATGTGCAAGATGCTTTTAAAAACAAAACATATCATATAATACTTGAACATAATATCATCACGAGGGCCCGACTTGTACCACATACATACATAAATGCGCGCAATCCCTGGGACAGGGTAGCTAGCCCCGAACCTACTAGGGATCTAGGTCTGTACTACGACCGTCGACCTAGGGGCTTACTAAGGAGCCCATCCCTTTACTAGACCCGTTCATAGTCCGTCGGCCTAGGGGCGCTTATGGAGCCCACCCTTAGTAATACAAAGTAAAATAACATGTCATATAATCATAGTATATCATATTCATGTCATTCATAGCATATGATGTTCATGTCATTCATAATTCATCATGTTCATGTCATTCATAACTTAACTTAGCATGAAGAGTGCTCTTAGTCCCACTTGATAGGGAAGCAACTCTTAGGCCTTTCACTTAGCATATCATAAAGAGTGCTCTTAGTCCCAACAAATAGGGAAGCAACTCTTAGGCCTTTCACTTAGCATATCATAAACATACGTACTTGAGCATATAGCACATCATAGGAGACATTTCAAATGCATGATTCATAAGCATACATAGATGAACATATATCATATCATGGGAACATAATCATGCATGGAACATAAGTTAACATCTCCTAATTCATATCATGGCATGTGAAGCACATAAATTGTCATAATTGGGTCTCAATCATCGACCTATAATAGGTGGCCGAAACATGCAAGGAATCACCTAGGTTGAAAGCAACATACAAGCATATGAACCCTAAACTAATTTCATGACATTTATCATAAGGAACATTATGAGCATATTTAGTTTATGTTCTAAGCTTTCTAGGTCTACAAATCATGTGTAGCCGAAACATGCAAAGCCTAAACCTAGGTTACCAATAGCATATAGACATGTGAACCCTAAACCAATTTCATATCATTTATCTAAGGAACATCATGAGCATATTTAGTTTAGGTTCTAAGCTTCCTAGGTCTACAAATCATGTTGTGGCCGAAACATACAAAGCCTAAACCTAGGTTACAAATAGCATATAAACATGTGAACCCTAAACCAATTTCATATCATTTATCATAAGGAACATTATGAGCATATTTAGTTTAGGTTCTAAGCTTTCTAGGTCTACAAATCATGTTGTGGCCGAAACATACAAAGCCTAAACCTAGGTTACAAATAGCATATAAACATGCGAACCCTAAACCAATTTCATATCATTTATCATAAGGAACATCATGAGCATATTTAGTTTAGGTCCTAAGCCTCCTAGGTCTACAAATCATGTTGTGGTCGAAACATACAAAGCCTAAACCTAGGTTACAAATAGCATATAAACATGTGAACCCTAAACCAATTTCATATCATTTATCATAAGGAACATCATGCGCATATTTAGTTTAGGTTCTAAGCTTCCTAGGTCTACAAATCATGTTGTGGCCGACACATACAAAGCCTAAACCTAGGTTACAAATAGCATATAAACATGTGAACCCTAAACCAATTTCATAGCATTTATCATAAGGAACATCATGAGCATATTTAGTTTAGGTTCTAAGCTTCCTAGGTCTACAAACCATGATGTGGCCGAAAGTCATGAAGTGTGAAACTAAGTTCTAAACCAAAGACAAGCATAAGAATATCATGTTATCTTCATATCATATCATAGGGAAAAACATGAGCATGTTAGGGTTGAGTTTAAGCTTGCCTAGTCCTTTTTAATCCTAACTTGGCTGAAAGTTCAAAGCATGAATACCTAGTTCTAACCAACATGAAATCATAAGTACATCAAGTTATCTTCATACCATATCATGAGGAAGATCATAAGTAAGTTGGATTTGTGTTTAAATTTTCCTAGGCTTTTTCAACTTGTCATGGTCGAAACCCTAAGGTGGGGTTCATCTAATTCTAAGTAACATACTAACATGAAATACCAAGGAAATATTCATATCATGTCATAAGAAAGATCATAAACATGTTAAATTTGAGTTTAAGCTTTCCTAGGCATTTAGTCTCCTCTTGGCCGAAACCCTAAGGTGGTTTCATCTCCTTCTAAGTATCATACAAACATGAAACACCAAGGAAATATTCATATCATGTCATAAGAAAGATCATAAGCATGTTAGATTTGAGTTTAAACTTTCCTAGGCTTTTAAACTTGGCATGGCCGAAAGTTGCAAGAAACTTCCTAGGTTTTTAAGCCATTTAAATTTATGAAAAAAAAAACCATGAGCTACTTGTACCACAGGTGAGGGAATACTCACCTCCTTTCGCTTGTTGTTCCTAAAGAGAATGGTACCCTTGTGAGGAGGAAGAAGAGAGCTTCTCCTTCTATCACTCCCTTTTTCTTCTCTTGCTTGGAAGGGGTAGATTTTGAAGGCTCCTTCTTGTGGATTAGTATTCTTAGGAAGAAAAACCTTAGGTGGATTTCGGAATTAGGAGAGGGAGAGCTTTAGGTTTCAGCAATGGTGAGGAAGAGGAAAAGAAGGAAGAAAAATGAAATCCCTTTCTTTCTTTCCTCTTTATGCTAAGTGGGAGGAAGAAGCAAAGATGAACTTTGCCTTCCCTTTCTCCTTAACTCATTTATATCTTTCCCTAATGAGAATATGTCCCCATTCATCCCCTTAATTCTTCTAATCCTATCTCCTCCTTCATCCTCACGAAAATGGAAGGAAGAAGAAGAGAAAGACAATTGTCTTTTGCTTGTTCTTAATCAAGAGAAGGAGGATGAAAACTACTTGATATTTTCTTGTTTCCTTCTCTTAACCATATTCTTACTTTATCTAAAATTTCCATCCCCCTTTCAACAATAATTCATGATGGCCTAGTGGTCATTCCATAACTCCTAAAGGTTACCATTTAATTAAAAGGTTCAAGGTTCAATCCTTGACCTCACCTCTTTTCTTTTTATATCTTTTTGGTTCTATCTCCCTTTTTATTCTACAAAAACAAAGGATACTCACATATGTATAACTACTAGTTTTTGTGGGTGTTACAGTACCCCATACCTCATAGAAAGTTCATCCTTGAACTTAAAATAGCTCCGGATACTTCCGTTTCATATCATCCTCTTGTTCCTAAGTGGCTTCTTCGAACCGTTGATTTTGCCACAGGACCTTTACTAAGGGTACTTCTTTGTTCCTTAGCCTTTTGACATCTCGATCCAATATCTGAACCGGTCGGCTCTCGTAGGTTAGGTCCTCTTGCACTTGTACTGTCCGTGATTCGATCACTTGGTCCGTGCTCGGAATACATTTCTTTAGCATCGAAATGTGGAACACGTTGTGGATGGCTGACATCTCTTGAGGCAGCTCTATTTCATAAGCTACCTTGCCAATTCTTTTCAGAACTTGATATGGCCCCACATAGTACGGGCTTAGCTTCCCCTTCTTACCAAACCATATTACTCCTTTCATAGGAGCTACCTTGAGAAATACTGAGTCTCCGACACTGAATTCCAATGGCCTTCGTCGCTTATCCGCGTAATTCTTCTGTCGACTCTGAGCAGTTTCTATTCTTTGGCGGATGTTCTGTATAACACGGGTGGTGTTATCGATGAACTCTATTTGGAATCCCATCTCTTTCTTTTCACCGCCTTCGTACCAGCATATAGGGGTTCTACATTTTCTCCCATACAAGGCCTTGTAGGGCGCCATTCCAATAGTAGCCTGGTAACTATTGTTGTAAGCAAATTCTGCTAAGCATAAATATCAGCGCTAGCTTCCTTTGAAGTCTAAGGCGTAAGCCCGTAACATGTCTTCTAGTACTTGGTTCACCCTTTCTATTTGTCCATCGGTTTGAGGGTGGAAGGCAGTACTGAATAATAGCTTTGTGCCAAGAGCCTTATGAACACATTCCCAAAAGTGTGAAACAAAGCGACCATCTCTGTCTAAAATGATGGTCTTAGGAATCCCATGTAGTCTAATGATTTCCTTGACATATAATTGAGCCAGTTGCTCAATTGAATAAGTCATCCTGATTGCTAGAAAATGGGCGGATTTGGTTAATCTATCCACGATTACCCATATAACATCATAGCCGTTTGTTGTCTTAGGTAATCCTGAAATAAAGTCCAAAGAGATATCTTCCCATTTCCATTCCGGAATTTGGACAGGCTGCAGTAATCCTCCAGGCCTCTGGTGTTCTGCTTTAACCCTCTGACAGGTCACGCAGGTACTGATGTACTGAGCCACATCTCTTTTCATACCGGACCACCAGAATTTCTTTTTCAAATCTTGGTACATTTTGGTGGATCCCGGATGCATTGCATAGGGCGTTGAATGAGCTTCTTCTAGTATCTTCTTTCGCAATTCCGGGTCGTCGGGAAAACATAAACGATCCTTGAGGTATAATATTCCACTATCAGCGATACAGAATCCGTCATTCTTTCCCTCTAACACTTCTTGCTTTATCCGCTGGATGCTTTGGTCATGAGTTTGCTTCTCCAATACATCATCGAATAGTGTCGGTGCTATAGTCAGGGTAGAGAGTTGTCCGGTCACGTCTTCAGCCCCGTAGCACAAATTTTCTCTAGGTTCTCCAATGAACTCAAATATTGGTTCAGCTTCAGGTCGGAAAACCACTTTTCTTTTACGACACTCGATTGAAGTGCCATACTTGCTCAGGAAATCCATGCCCAATATACTGTCATAATCTTACATGTCAAGCACTATCAAGTCATAGTAGAGTTCTCTGTCTGCGATTCTGATAGGTGCGGCTCGCAACATATAAGTAGATGGCATTACTTCTCCCGAGGGCAGGGTTGTTAAGAATTTGCCATTTAAAGCTTGTGGTGGTATCTCTAACTTCTTCATAAAGGGTGTAGAGACGAACGAGTGCGTCGCCCCAGTATCAAATAACACATTAGCATATTTACTGAAAATAGGCAGCTGACCTGTGACAACTGTAGAGGCACTCGCCACATCATCTTTGGTAAGAGAAAAAATCCTGGCGTTCGTCGTAGCTGGCGGGGCTTCCAATCTCCCTTGGCTAATCGGAGTTCCTTCAATGGCAGCCTGCATCAGGTGTAGCTGTGAGGGGGTACTCCTGCTCTGGTTATTCTGCTGAGATGGTGTCTGGGACTGGGTAGGGCAGTCTCTGGCCATATGTCCTTCCTGTCTGCAGCTGTAACACTTCCTCGTACACTTGTGGCATACTCCGGAATGCTGCTTCCCACAAATGGTGCACTGAGGGTACTTAGGTTGCTTGTTTGCTGGTCCTCCTTTAATGCTGTTCCATTGTTTCCTTTTTCCATTAGAGTTTCCTTTCCAACCCGTTTTGGTACCCTGAGATTTCTATCCTTCCGTCTGTGCCTGATTCTTATTCTCATTCATTGCTTTCTGATAATCCTTGGTGATAAGAGCACTACTGACCAGTTCTTCTGTAGTTTATGGTTTATTAATTCCACCGGCCACATTCAGTGCTATCTCAGGTCGGAGCATCTTCAGCATCAGTCTAACCCTTTCTCTTTCTGTGCTGACTAACTCTGGGCAGAGGCGTGCGAGACGATTGAAGTGCTTCACTGCTTCGTTTACTGATAAGTCACCTTGTCGGAACTCGGTGAACTCGTCGTAATGCCGGTTCGTCACTTGCATATGGAAGAATTCTTTGAAGAACTCTGTCTCAAAGTCCGTCCAGTTCATCAGATTAACTTGTCTCTTAGCCATAACTCTTTCCCACCACATTCTTGCGTCTCCGGAAAAACAGAAAGACACGCATTTGATCTTTTCCAATATGGGCCAGTCCAGCAATTCCACTATATTTTCCACCGTCTTGAACCAGGCCTGGGCGTCCCATGGCTCACAAGTACCCGAGAAGTTCTCCGGCTTCAGCCTTAGCCACTGTATCAAGTAGGTCTCCTGTTGGACCACTGGGGCAGGGGCTACTTGGGGTACTGGTGCAACTATTGGTATGACGGGCACTGCATTCTGATTTCCTTGCTGATTCATTAGAGCAGTGTCACTTGTTGTTGTTCCGTGATTTGACGCTGGAGATCTGTGACTACCTGGGTCAGATCTGGTGGGGTCACTGTCTCATCGGCCCTGTTACCGCGTCTTCTAGCCATATCTATTTATAAATAACAATAAGACTAACATAAGTCTAGAGTCATCCCTACTTATATTCGTGCATATTAAATGCCGCTTATCTTACATAAAGGAAATCCATATTAGTCATACTTAGGTTTATAGACACTAAAACATTTCTTATCATGCATAAATAACATAGAGTAAGTACAGGAAGTCTTACTTGGAGCGGCAGGATGGAGGCTTGATGTGTGTGTAGCGGGAAGGCTAACCTGGCTCTGATACCAACCTGTAACGCCCGCCCCTCCTGCTAGTGGAGGCGGGGTTACTTTTTACATACATAACATACGTACATGAATTTCAAAAATAGCAGAAGTAATCATTTTTCATTTAAATCACAACTAATCATACGAGCATGCTAAGCATAGTTATGAAATTAAAGAGTCATAATATCCATTTCTAACATAAGCATAAGTAAAGTGATCATGCAATACATCAACATAAATCAAGCATAGTTCATATCAATCCTAAATCAACGTAAGCAGGTCTTTCTTTCTTAGCCAAGCCACCATCACACACATCTCTTGCCCCTCCTGCTGCTCCTTTAGTTTATCCATCCTTTACCTTTATGTGTGGTACAAGGAAAGTAACTATAAGCACACAAGGCTTAGTGAGATTCTTTCCTACTCACAAAAAAAACATGTCATAGCAAAATCATACAACATATAACATGGACACATAAAACATCTAACCAACATATCATGCAAGAGTATCATATCACATTTTAACATAGCATAAAAGAGAACATCATATCATACCATATCATAGCAGAAAAGAACATCATGTCATATCATATCATAAAAGAAACATCATGTCATATCAAGTCATAATATAATTGAAAGCATCATGTCATATCATATCATAACGTAAAGGTAAGAATCATGACATATCATATCATAGCATAAAGAACATCATATCATAGCATAAAGAACATCATATCATATCATAACATAAAAGAAACATCATGTCATGTCATATCATAACGTAAAAAAAAGCATCATGACCTATCACATCATAGCATAATCCTATATGCAATGCAAAATGTCCTTTAAAACATGGGTAATATCATGTGCAAGATGCTTTTAAAAACAAAACATATCATATAATACTTGAACATAATATCATCATGAGGGCCCGGCTTGTACCACATACATACATAAATGCGCGCAATCCCTGGGACAGGGTAGCTAGCCCCGAACCTACTAGGGATTTAGGTCCGTACTACGACCGTCGAACTAGGGGCGTACTAAGGAGCCCATCCCTTTACTAGACCCGTTAATATTCCGTCGGCCTAGGGGCGCTTATGGAGCTCACCCTTGGTACAAGCCATACAAAGTAAAATAATATGTCATATAATCATAGTATATCATATTCATGTCATTCATAGCATATGATGTTCATGTCATTCATAATTCATCATGTTCATGTCATTCATAACTTAACTTAGCATGAAGAGTGCTCTTAGTCCCACTTGATAGGGAAGCAACTCTTAGGCCTTTCACTTAGCTTATCATAAAGAATGCTCTTAGTCCCAACAAATAGGGAAGCAACTCTTAGGCCTTTCACTTAGCATATCATAAACATACGTACTTGAGCATATAGCACATCATAGGAGACATTTCAAATGCATGATTCATAAGCATACATAGATGAACATATATCATATCATGGGAACATAATCATGCATGGAACATAAGTTAACATCTCCTAATTCATATCATGGCATGTGAAGCACATAAAGAGTCATAATTGGATCTCAATCATCGACCTATCATAGGTGGCCGAAACATGCAAGGAATCACCTAGGTTGAAAGCAACATACAAGCATATGAACCCTAAACCAATTTCATGACATTTATCATAAGGAACATTATGAGCATATTTAGTTTAGGTTCTAAGCTTTCTAGGTCTACAAATCATGTGTAGCTGAAACATGCAAAGCCTAAACCTAGGTTACCAATAGCATATAGATATGTGAACCCTAAACCAATTTCATATCATTTATCTAAGGAACATCATGAGCATATTTAGTTTAGGTTCTAAGCTTCCTAGGTCTACAAATCATGTTGTGGCCGAAACATACAAAGCCTAAACCTAGGTTACAAATAGCATATAAACATGTGAACCCTAAATCAATTTCATATCATTTATCATAAGAAACATCATGAGCATATTTAGTTTAGGTTCTAAGCTTTCTAAGTCTACAAATCATGTTGTGGCCGAAACATACAAAGCCTAAACCTAGGTTACAAATAGCATATAAACATATGAACCCTAAACTAATTTCATATCATTTATCATAAGGAACATCATGAGCATATTTAGTTTAGGTCCTAAGCTTCCTAGGTCTACAAATCATGTTGTGGCCGAAATATACAAAGCCTAAACCTAGGTTACAAATAACATATAAACATGTGAACCCTAAACCAATTTCATATCATTTATCATAAGGAACATCATGAGCATATTTAGTTTAGGTTCTAAGCTTCCTAGGTCTACAAATCATATTGTGGCCGAAACATACAAAGCCTAAACCTAGGTTACAAATAGCATATAAACATGTGAACCCTAAACCAATTTCATATCATTTATCATAAGGAACATCATGAGCATATTTAGTTTAGGTTCTAAGCTTCCTAGGTCTACAAACCATGATGTGGCCGAAAGTCATGAAGTGTGAAAATAAGTTCTAAACCAAAGACAAGCATGTTATCTTCATATCATATCATAGGGAAAAACATGAGCATGTTAGGGTTGAGTTTAAGCTTGCCTAGTCCTTTTTAATCCTAACTTGGCCGAAAGTTCAAAGCATGAATACCTAGTTCTAACCAACATGAAATCATAAGTACATCAAGTTATCTTCATACCATATCATGAGGAAGATCATAAGTAAGTTGGATTTGTGTTTAAATTTTCCTAGGCTTTTTAAACTTGTCATGGTCGAAACCCTAAGGTGGGGTTCATCTAATTCTAAGTAACATACTAACATGAAATACCAAGGAAATATTCATATCATGTCATAAGAAAGATCATAAACATGTTAAATTTGAGTTTAAGCTTTCCTAGGCATTTAGTCTCCTCTTGGCCGAAACCCTAAGGTGGTTTCAGCTCCTTCTAAGTAACATACAAACATGAAACACCAAGGAAATATTCATATCATGTCATAAGAAAGATCATAAGCATGTTAAATTTGAGTTTAAACTTTCCTAGGCTTTTAAACTTGGCATGACCGAAAGTTGCAAGAAACTTCCTAGGTTTTTAAGCCATTTAAATTTATGGGAAAAAAACCATGATCTACTTGTACCACAGGTGAGGGAATACTCACCTCCTTTTGCTTGTTGTTCCTAAAGAGAATGGTACCCTTGTGAGGAGGAAGAAGAGAGCTTCTCCTTCTAGCACTCCCTTTTTCTTCTCTTGCTTGGAAGGGGTAGATCATGAAGGCTCCTTCTTGTGGATTAGTATTCTTAGGAAGAAAAACCTTAGGTGGATTTCGGAATTAGGAGAGGGAGAGCTTTAGGTTTCGGCAATGGTGAGGAAGAGGAAAAGAAGGAAGAAAAATGAAATCCCTTTCTTTCTTTCCTCTTTATGCTAAGTGGGAGGAAGAAGCAAAGATGAACTTTGCCTTCCCTTTCTCCTTAACTCATTTATATCTTTCCCTAATGAGAATATGTCCCCATTCATCCCCTTAATTCTTATAATCCTATCTCCTCCTTCATCCTCACGAAAATGGAAGGAAGAAGAAGAGAAAGACAATTGTCTTTTGCTTGTTCTTAATCAAGAGAAGGAGGACGAAAGCTACTTGATATTTTCTTGTTTCCTTATCTTAACCATATTCTTACTTTATCTAAAATTTCCATCCCCCTTTCAATAATAATTCATGATGTCCTAGTGGTCATTCCATAACTCCTAAAGGTTGCCATTTAATTAAAAGGTTCAAGGTTCAATCCTTGACCTCACCTCTTTTCTTTTTATATCTTTTTGGTTCTATCTCCCTTTTTATTCTACAAAAACAAAGGATACTCACATATGTATAACTACTAATTTTCGTGGGTGTTACATTTTTAGTCTAGGTAACTGATGTGCGTAGATTGTATACACTTATTAGCATGTTTTGACACACATTCACATACTTTGAGCATGCTTGATCTATGGATTTTCGTACTTTCAGCTTTCCTTTTTAGCATATTTACTCTCTTTATTCGGAGATCTACTTTTGTGTATTTTTTGTACGCAGGAGTCGAATCTGGTGAAAGATGCATGTTCGAGGCCAAATCTGCAAGCAAAGCGATGGTGGAAGCCATGACACTTGAACCCTACACGAACCTGCCATGGGGGGTTGCCCAGGCAATGTAAGGATGAGGGGCCGTGTAGCTGCACCAGAGAAGGAAGATAGCATGGCCGTGTGAACCTCACACGAACGTGCCAAGTTTTGAAGCCCAAGGAAGCCTGGGCCATGTACACCACACGGCCATGTCAGTTTTCCAGAGACAAGAGAAGCCTCGGCCGTGTGCTCTACACGGCCGTGTGAGGTTTCCAGAGAGCAGGAGAGTGTTGGCTGTGTGCACCACACGGCCGTGCTAGGTTTCCAGAGGTGAAGGCAGTGCAGGCTGTGTGGATCTACACGGCCGTGCAAGGGGAGGGTTGATAGAGGCAAGCCACGACCGTGTACCTCACTTGGCCGTGTGAGGTTAGCAGAGAAGAGAGTGGAGCAGGACCCTAAACCCTAAACCCTAAACCCTAGAGCCAATCATTTGATGATTGTATTTTGGACTTGTTGTATCATATTCTATATAAATAAAGGTATTTGGTTTTTGGTTATTATACTTACTTGTATTGGTGCTAAATAAACTAAGTATAATAACGTCCTTGAGTAGAAGGTTCTTACCTATATCAATCGATTGGTTGAATCGATAGTGAGATGATATAGGGAACACTACTCTTAATCATTCCTAGTCGAGTATTAACATTCAGGGACAATGTTAATGCAATAAGACTAGCATGTAGGTCAACTCGATGACTTGATCTCACAAGTCATGGATATAGAGATATCAAGTTGACACATGGGTATGCATTAGAGAATGTATACTGAATGACCCGCCATGAGAAAGTATCATGGATCGTTATATGAGTGTCATATACTTTCTCATGTGACTATTAATATGACTACTAGTCCTTAGACCTGAAGTCACCATGGTTTCCTACGTAAGGAGTTATGTACTTTGGTTTCGTCAAACGTCATCCGTAACTGGGTGGACTATAAAGGCGATTACTGGGTATGTAACGAATTATGCAGAGGGATGTGAGTGATGTAGATGGGATCTATCCCTCCTATATGACGGGAGAGACATCGGTATTCTTGATAGTGTGAGACCACGAAGTGCATGGCCATGCCCAAATGAGTCAATATGAGATATTGAGCTCATTTGTTTTAGTGAGTCTACATGGAGTTCAAGATTTAGATTGATCAGAGGATGACATGGTCTATGCCTCACATTGATCAATCTAAATGTCTAGGATAGAAGGACACTTGTCATATATTGTGAGGAGTCACAATTAGTAGTCACAAGGTGATGTTGGATCTCAACATTTTTGTAACTTGGGTAGTAATGATGTATTGCTAGATACCGCTCATTACTTATGCTTCTAAATGAGTTTAGGGGAGTTTAGGGGCATTGCCAACGTTACAAGAACCTATTGGGTCACACATAAAGAACAAGTGGATAGAGATTAGGTTCATATGATGAACCAAGAGGATTAGATTCATTTGATGAATCAAATTGGATTAAGAGTAATCCTAATTGGGCTAATTGAGTTGGATTCAAGTTGATTCATGTGTTCAATGAGTCTAATTTAGATTATGACTCATTGAATCAATTTAATTAAATGAATTAGATTCATTATATTAAATTGACTTGAATTAAATGGTTGGATTAGATCAACCATGAGAGAGATTAAGTCAAGTTTGACTTGACTTGAGAGGAAGAGGAAGAGTCAAGTTTGACTTGACTTTATGCCACATCATATGTGTGACTTGGCATTAAGTGGCCAATGATGATGTGCCACATCATCAAGGCTAGCACATGGTGTGCCACCTCATGGGGGTTACAAACCCCTTCTCCATTTATTGTGGCCAACCACATTAATTGTAAGGAGGTTACAATTGTGGCCGGCCACTCAAGAGGTGGTGTGGTGAATGAAAAATTGATATTCATTCAAGTGCATTCATGTGATCATCTTCTTCCTTGGTCTTTCTTCCTCCTTCTTTTGCTGTTGCCGTGAGTTCCAAGCAAGGTGAAGGAGAGTGAGTTGAGTTCCAAGAGAATAAGGTGGAGTGAAGGTCACAAGGAGGGTGCATAGAGGAGTGTATGAGATTCCTCTTATTCTCTCTCTTTTTCTCCCCTTTTAAATCCTACCCGAGAGCCCTAGAAAGTGCTAGCACACTTGTGGTGCTCTCTTCTCCATCCTTGTGTGTTAGAGAACACATCTTGTTCGTGTAGATACTTCTAGAGGATTGTCTACGTTGACAATCTTGAGATCCGTCGTACCTTGGACTTGCGGGATTACGAAGGGCTTCGCTTTAAAGGTATAACCTTTTTCCTTGTAGATCTAAGTGTATATCTAGGTAAACTCGTACTCGTAGTTTTTCAAAAAAAATTTCTTTGTATGGATCCGTTGGCTAGGGAGTTTCGGGGTTTCCGCGACGTGAAAAAGCGATTTTCGCGGCCCGAAAATCCCAACAGTGGTATCAGAGCCACGTGCGAAGATGAATACGAGTTTATTTTGTTTTTTATGAAAAATAAACATTCTGTGAATTTCTGTAATTTTAAGTTTTTAATGGTTTTTATGAGTATTTTTCTCGTAGAAGCGAAGCACAAGTGTTTCGACACTTGTAGGCTTCGACTACCGAGAAGAATTTTCCAAAACGGCCAAGTTTCGCCCCAAAAATTTTTGGGACAGTGGGCTAAGGCGCTGTTAGATCGCAAAGGAACCCTCGCGATGGTTAGATCGCGGGTAGGGGCGCTGCCCCTGGCCCCGCAAGGGGATTCGTTCCGCGATTGTGCCCGAAAACCGTTAAACGGGACCACCGGAAAATTTTACTCATAAAAATTGTAAACAATTATGAAAAAATTACAAAAAATTATGAAAATATATAATTTTGAATTATATATTATTTTTGTGATAGTCATGGCCCAAAAAGACCCAATATGATTGGATTTGTGTTGTAATTTATAATACGGCCTGCGTGCCGTCATGTGTTTGTGTGTGCTGTATTTGATACGCGACCTGCGCGCCGTGTCTCCCTATTTATATTCTGGTTGTAAATTAGATTTAAACTCGAATGCCACTCGAGTTTCAAAATTGTAATGTAAATTTTGAAGTGGTGGAATGTCCACTCGAGACGGAGTTACGTGGAGGGCGCGAGCAACACGAGATGGTAAAAGGAAGGAGCTTGAGAAGTTGTTGACCTTAGGTTGACCATCCGATCTTCTCATTGGATTGAGAAGATCGTAGTAGGGCCATGACATAATCACAAAATTTAGTTAATTACTTGTGTATGTGATGCATGTTTAATTAAGTAATTAATTAGTGCCTAACGATTAAGATTAGATCTAAATCGTGCACAAGATGCACCCTTACGATTAGATTAGATCTACATCGTGTACAAGATGCACCCTATCGATTAGATTAGATCTATATCGAGTATATGATACAACATCGACGTTTAGATTAGATCTAAATCACGTCAACTCTAATGTCTATCGTGCCGTGATACCTATCACTACCTCGATCACATGTGTTGTTGAATCTACCAAAGCAGAGCAACACATATTATCTTGGTAGGGTACGGAGGGACAATCTTGGTCTCGCCTATCAACGCATGGGTGAGTACAACTCAATTAGATTGAGTAACTAGTTAACTCGGTTGGATCGAGTACAACTATAGGCATTCTTCCAACGGTTGGAAAGATAGGACATAAATCACATTTATATTAATTCTTGGGTGTATTAGCCAAAGCTAACTCAAGTTTTAATATAACTGTGGATAATGATCCTATAAACAAGAGTTACATAGAGATGTAATTGGTAATCGTTACCTACCGATCATACTAAAACTTGGGCGTATTAGCCAAAGCTAACTCAAGGGTTAGTATGATGTGGATCTTGTCCCACATGAATTATAGAATTCAGTGGGAGCATCATTTAGTTGAAGGCCTAATTAAATGATTCAAAAGAATATGATATTTATTTCTGCATTTATTTATGTTGTAGAATTTTCATGACGTCAAACACGAACAACTTCTCTCTGCGTTCTGTCCTTAAGAAGGACAAGCTCAACGGAGCAAATTTCCTAAACTGGTACAGGAACCTGAGAATAGTTCTCACCCAAGAACGTAAACTGTACGTTCTGGAGCAGCCCATTCCGGAGGCTCCTCCTTCCACTGCCACGCGAGCAGACCGAGATGCTTACAAGAAGCATCAAGATGACGCATTAGATGTGTCCTGTCTTATGCTCGCGACCATGAACTCTGAGCTTCAGAAGCAACATGAGTTGATGGGCGCTTACGATATAGTTAAACATCTTTGTCACCTATATCAAGGACAAGCAAGGCACTGGAAGAGGAACTCCAAAGAATACCTGGAAGATCTTAAGAAGAAGAGAAATAAGATTTCTACTTCAGGTATACATGTTATAGAAGTCAACCTCTCTATTTCTTCATCGTGGGTATTAGATACCGGATGTGCTTCGCACATTTGTACTAATATACAAGCACTGAGAAATAGCAGGGCATTGACGAAGGGTGAGGTAGACCTACGAGTAGGCAATGGAGCACGGGTTGCTGCTATTGCTGTAGGAACTTACTATCTATCTCTATCCTCTGGGCTTGTACTAGAATTAGATGATTGTTGTTATGTGTCTGCCTTGACTAAGAACATAATTTCAATTTCTTGTTTGGACAAGAAAGGATTTTCATTTACAATAAAGAACAAATGTTGTTCCGTCTATTTAAACGATATGTTCTATTGTAGTGCACCTCTGATGAACGGACTTTATATTCTAGACCTTGAGAGCCCTATCTATAACATAAATACCAAGAGGTTCAAGTCAAATGACATGAACCAAACCTACCTCTGACACTGTCGCTTAGGTCATATAAATGACAAGCGCTTTTCCCAGCTCCATAAGGATGGTTTGCTGGACTCATTTGATTTTGAATCATATGAGATATGCGAGTCATGCCTACTAGGCAAGATGACCAAGACTCCCTTTAGTGGGCACAGCGAAAGAGCGATTGATTTGTTAGGACTCATACATAGTGATGTATATAGCCCTTTCAATGTCGCTGCTAGAGGCGGTTATAGGTACTTCATCACATTTACTAATGACTTCAGTAGATATGATTATGTGTACTTGATGACACATAAGTCAGAATCCTTTGAAAAGTTCAAAGAATTCAAGAATGAAGTACAGAACCAGCTTGGCAAGAGTATTAAGATACTTCGATCAGATCGAGGTGGAGAATACCTTAGCCATGAGTTTCGTGACTACCTAGCTGAGTATGAGATTCTATCCCAACTCACTCCTCCTGGAACACCACAGTGGAATGGTGTATCTGAAAGGAGGAATCGTACCCTATTAGATATGGTACGATCTATGATGAGTCACATAGATCTTTCGACATACCTTTGGGGCTATGCTCTAGACACGGCAGCTTTTATACTCAACCGAGTTCTATCCAAGGTCGTGATAAAGACACCATATAGGATCATATAGGATATGGACTGTGAGAGATGCCCAGGTGTCTTTCATGAGGATTTGGGGTTGTGAGGCTTACGTTCGACATCAAGTCTCAAACAAGTTAGGACCCAAATCCGACAAGTGCTATTTTATTGGATATCCCAAGGAAACTAAGGTATATTACTTCTACATTCCCAGTCAGCACAAGGTAGTTGTGGCAAAGACTGGGGTCTTTCTAGAATGGGACTTTGTTTCTAGAAAGACTAGTGGGAGCACGTTCGATCTTGAAGAAGTTCAAGATGCGAACAATAGCACTGAAGCCTCGATGGAAGTTGAACTGGAATCACAAAGTGTTGTGGATGATGTTGTTCCACAAAGAGTTGAGGAACAACAACCAGTTCAAGTAGACATACCTCTTTGCAGGTCTAATAGGGTACGTTGTTAGCCTGAGAGATACTCATTTCTCTTATCTGACCATGACGACGTTGTGCTCATAGAGGATGAGCCTACCACCTATTAGGAAGCTGTGATGACACCAGATTCCGAGAAATAGCTAGAGGCCATGAGATCCGAGATGGAATCCATGTACACCAACCAAGTTTGGACTTTGGTTGATCCACCTGAAGGGGTAAAACCCATTGGGTGTAAGTGGGTCTTTAAGAGAAAGACTGACATGGATGGACTTATTTATAAGGGTCGCTTAGTAGCTAAAGGTTTCAATCAGATTCATGGTATTGACTATGATGAAACCTTTTCTCCAGTAGCGATGTTTAAGTCTATTCGGATCATGCTTGCTATTGCAGCTTACCATGACTATGAGATATGGCAGATGGATGTCAAAACCGCATTTCTGAATGGAAACCTGCTCAAGGATGTGTACATGACACAACCTGAGGGTTTTGTAGATCCACAGCATACTAGCAGAGTATGCAAGCTGCATAGGTCCATTTATGGACTAAAGCAAGCTTCTCGGAGCTGGAATCTTCGATTCGATGATGCAATCAAACAATTTGGTTTCATCAAGAATGAAGATGAACCTTGTGTCTATAAGAAGGTTGTAGGGGATATAGTTGTCTTCCTCATATTGTATGTGGATGACATACTACTCATTGGGAAGGACATCCCTATGCTTCAGTCTGTCAAGACCTGGCTAGGGAGTTGCTTCTCAATGAAGGACTTAGGTGAGGCATCCCGCATTCTAGGGATACAGATCTATAGAGATAGATCTAAGAGATTGCTTGGCCTAAGTCAGAGTACATATATTGACAAGGTACTCCTTCGGTTTGCCATGCAGAACTCCAAGAAGGGATTTCTACCGATGTCACATGGCGTGAGTCTTTCGAAGACTCAGGGTCCCTCCTCTAGAGAGGAGAGAGACCGCATGGATCCGATCCCTTATGTTTCAGCCATAGGATCGATCATGTATGCCATGCTATGTACTCGACCTGATGTCTCGTATGCTTTGAGCATGACGAGCAGATACTAGTCAGATCTAGGTGAAAGTCACTGGATAGCGGTCAAAAATATTCTTAAGTACTTAAGAAGGACTAAAGAATATTTCTTGATATATGGAGGCAATGATGAGCTAGCTGTAAAGGGTTACAGTGATGCTAGCTTCCAGACCGACCAGGATGACTATAGATCGCAGTTGGGGTTCGTGTTTTGCATAAATGGTGGTGCTGTGAGCTGGAAGAGTTCGAAGTAGGACACAGTAGCTGATTCTATGACAGAGGCCGAGTATATTGCTGTATCAGAGGCAGCAAAGGAGGCAGTTTGGATTCGCAAG
Organism: Zingiber officinale; assembly: GCF_018446385.1. Taxonomy (NCBI): domain Eukaryota; kingdom Viridiplantae; phylum Streptophyta; class Magnoliopsida; order Zingiberales; family Zingiberaceae; genus Zingiber; species Zingiber officinale. The sequence goes on along the minus strand of NC_055996.1, from coordinate 50,288,059 downwards.
TTCATCACTGAACTTGGGGTGGTTCCTAGCATTGCTGACCCTATTGAGCTCTATTGTGACAACAATGGAGCTATAGCGAAGGAACCTCGCTCACACCAGCGGACCAAACACATACTACGGCGCTTCCATCTCATTCGAGAGATCATCGAGAGAGGAGATGTGAAGATTTGCAGAGTACCTATAGAGGCTAACATCGCAGATCCCTTGACCAAGGCTTTGGCACAGAGGAAGCATGATGGTCACACTAGGTCATTGGGGCTTAGAGCCTACACTGATTGGCACTAGTGCTAGTGGGAGATTGTTAGCTAGAGCTCTAGAGCCAATCATTTGATGATTGTATTTTGGACTTGTTGTATCATATTCTATATAAATAAAGGCATTTAGTTTTTGGTTATTATACTTACTTGTATTGGTGCCAAATAAACTAAGTATAATAACGTCCTTGAGTAGAAGGTTCTTACCTATATCAATCGATTGGTTGAATCGATAGTGAGATGATATAGGGAACACTACTCTTAATCATTCCTAGTTGAGTATTAACATTCAGGGACAATGTTAATGCAATAAGACTAGCATGTATATCAACTCGATGACTTGATCTCACAAGTCATGGATATAGAGATATCAAGTTGACACATGGGTATGCATTAGAGAATGTATACTGAATGACCCACCATGAAAAAGTATCATGGATCGTTATATGGGTGTCATATACTTTCTCATGTGGCTATTAGTATGACTACTAGTCCTTAGACCTGAAGTCACCATGGTTCCCTACATACGGAGTTATGTACTTTGGTTTCGTCAAACGTCACCCGTAACTGGGTGGACTATAAAGGCGATTACTGGGTATGTAACGAATTATGCAGAGGGATGTGAGTGATGTAGATGGGATCTATCCCTCCTATATGACGGGAGAGACATCAGTATTCTTGATAGTGTGAGACCATGAAGTGCATGGCCAAGCCCAAATGAGTCAATATGAGATATTGAGCTCATTTGTTTTAGTGAGTCTACTTGGAGTTCAAGATTTAGATTGATCAGAGGATGACACGATCTATGCCTCACATTGATCAATCTAGATGTCTAGGATAGAAGGACACTTGTCATATATTGTGAGGAGTCACAATTAGTAGTCACAAGGTGATGTTGGATCTCAACATTCTTGTAACTTGGGTAGTAATGATATATTGCTAGATACCGCTCATTACTTATGCTTCTAAATGAGTTTAGGGGCATTGCCAATGTTACAAGAACCTATTGGGTCACACACAAAGAACAAGTGGATAGAGATTAGGTTCATATGATGAACCAAGAGGATTAGATTCATTTGATGAATCAAATTGGATTAAGAGTAATCCTAATTGGGCTAATTGAGTTGGACTCAAGTTGATTCATGTGTTTAATGAGTCTAATTTAGATTATGACTCATTGAATCAATTTAATTAAATGAATTAGATTCATTATATTAAATTGACTTAAATTAAATGGTTGGATTAGATCAACCATGAGAGAGATTAAGTCAAGTTTGACTTGACTTGAGAGGAAGAGGAAGAGTCAAGTTTGACTTGACTTTATGCCACATCATATGTGTGACTTGGCATTAAGTGGCCAATGATGATGTGCCACATCATCAAGGCTAGCACATGGTGTGCCACCTCATGGGGGTTACAAACCCCTTCTCCATTTATTGTGGCCGGCCACATTAATTGTAAGGAGGTTACAATTGTGGCCGGCCACTCAAGAGGTGGTGTGGTGAATGAAAAATTGATATTCATTCAAGTGCATTCATGTGATCATCTTCTTCCTTGGTCTTTCTTCCTCCTTCTTTTGCTGTTGCCGTGAGTTCCAAGCAAGGTGAAGGTGAGTGAGTTGAGTTCCAAGAGAATAAGGTGGAGTGAAGGTCACAAGGAGGGTGCATAGAGGAGTGTATGAGATTCCTCTTATTCTCTCTCTTTTTCTCCCCTTTTAAATCCTACCCGAGAGCCCTAGAAAGTGCTAGCACACTTGTGGTGCTCTCTTCTCCATCCTTGTGTGTTAGAGAACACATCTTGTTCGTGTGGATACTTCTAGAGGATTGTCTACGTTGACAATCTTGAGATCCGTCGTACCTTGGACTTGCGGGTTTGCGAAGGGCTTCGCTTCAAAGGTATAACCTTTTTCTTTGTAGATCTAAGTGTAGATCTAGGTAAACTCGTACTCGTAGTTTTTTGAAAAAATTTTCTTTGCACGGATCCGTTGGCTAGGGAGTTTCGGGGTTTTCGCGACGCGAAAAAGTGGTTTTCGCGGCCCGAAAATCCCAACAGGCCGTGTGAACCTCACACGGCCGTGCCTCGGGGCCGTGTGGCGCCCAAACCCCTCTTATATATAAGGCCTCCTTCAAGATTTGAAAAGGGATCTTCTCCCCTTTGGGAGAATGGAAGATTTGGGCGATTCCTTCCATTCTTTGGTGGATTTCTGGGCGATCTAAGGGAAGATCTTCACCAATTCGACTCTAAGATCAAAGGATTGGATCCGAAGACCATTCTTCTCCGTAGATAAGTTTTCTTTCTCTCCTTTCTTGGGTTTGAGGGTTTAGAAATGCTTGTAATCTTTGTTTCTTTCGGATTCTTTCTTCGATTTATGGAGTAGATATCTTGTTCTAGGATGGAGGGAGTATTTGTAAGGAATTCTTGATGTAAAACTCTTGTGGATATGCCAATTTCCCATTTTTATGATTTTGTCTTGTTTTGTATCTATTTGATCTTGTGTGGAATGTTGTGATTGTGCCTAATTACCATGCTTGATTGAATGTTTGGATATCTTGTCGATCTTGTAGAGGTAATCCTTCGTTCAATTTTCCGAGGGATCTTCGTGACAGGAACATACCCGTGTAAGGACGTTTGAGGGATTATTTTGAAGGGAAAATTATGTATTTCAAGAGGGTAGGATAGATTTATGCATTAATCTTTATATCTTGATGGGTTGATGAGTGATGGATTCTTATGCTAATTTTTCGAGGGACGCTCGTGACAGGCAAGCCCGTGTAAGGACAACATAGATTCATTCCTAATTGATCAATCTAGGTATAGATTCCAGTCCTAGGTCGGTTCTCTATTGCAAGAGAGAACCGACAACCTTCTACAAATAATGGATAATTGAGAAAAAGGATTTGGTAGATCGTTTACATTGAAGAACCTTACAAAGAAACCAAAACTCCTAGAATAACCCTTATCATTGCCTTTATTCTTGTTGCCTATTCTTTCATTCTTTTGTTTACTTTTCATAGTTACACCTTGACTTTGTTAATCCATTAATTTGTTGTCTAGCTAATTCGTTTTGAGATATTCTTAGTGCTTATTCCAGTCCTTGTGGATACGATAATCTTTTATATTACTTGCATAGTTGTAACTAATTGTTAGAATTTTGTTTTTATAAGTTTTTCTTTCTCGTATAACATGCTTGTCAATTTCTTTCTATTGTGATTCTAATTCTGCATTTTTGATTTTAACATTCTTTGTCTAACCTTTCTCTGTTTTCTTTTGATTTACTCTTTCTCTGTCTCTTTCTTTTGTGAACATATCTTACTATCTTGTTCTTGTGTATGCGAAGATCTAACTTTGCAGGAGAACTTCTTCCTCTAGACCCTGAGATAGACAGAACATTTCATAGAAGAAAAATTCTGTAAAGACAACAAGAAGAACAAGAACATTCTATTATAGTGAACAGACCACTAAAAGATTATGCAGCACCTTATGCTAAGGGTTTTCGATCTAGTATTTCAAGGCCTTCAGTTGAGGCAAATAATTTTGAGATCAAACCTGCAATCATATCTATGGTGCAGAAAAATCAATTTGGTGGAGGATCGCATGAAGACCCAAATCAACACTTAGAGGTCTTTTATGAAATATGCGGTACAATGAAAATGAATGGTGTTCCTTCAGAGACAGTGCGTCTACTATTGTTTGGGTTTTCTTTGAGAGATAGAGTCAAGCAATGGTTAAATTCTTTGGCTCCAAATAGCATCACCACATGGGAGCAATGCGAGCAACAATTTCTTGACAAATTCTATCCCCCAAGTAAAATAGCTCATATGAGGAATCTTATTGCAAGCTTCAAACAAGCGGACTCAGAATCTTTATTTAAAGCATGGGATATATACAATAGCATTCTCAAACAATGGCCACACCATGACTTGGAAAGATGGTTAGTGTTATACACGTTTTATAACGACATCAACTATCACACAAAAGTGTCCCTTGATTCAGGTGCTGGAGGGGCACTTATGAACAAGAGTTTAGATGAAGTCGAGGAGATAATCGAGAGCGTAGAACAAAACCACCATCAATGGACTAATGAAAGAAGTGGTGGCTATTCTTGTATGAACCCAACAACAAAAGCATCAAGAAAATTTGATGTTGATGCAGTGACTTTGTTGGTTGCAAAACTGGATGCTCTTATAAAAAAATTTGAGAATATGGGAGCTAGCTCAAGTACAGCCAATGCCATTGTTGCTTCTTGTGAAATATGTGGAAGTTCTGAACATCTAAATGACTCATGTCCATTGGGGGCTATAACTGCACAAATCAATCAATTAGAGCAATGTGATGCAATCATGGGTTTCAATCAGAGGCAGAACAACCCATACTCAAATACATACAATCCTGGATGGAAGAGTTATCCTAATTTCTCTTATAGAAATAACCAAGATCAAGGACCATCCATGGGGGCAAGGCCTAATTTTCAATTCGGGCAACAAAATTTTCAGCAACAATCTTCTCAAGGCTTTCCTATGTCCAAAATTGAAAAGATGTTTGAAGAAATTATGTCCAGTAAGAATGAAATGAAACAAGCTCAGAACGAAATGAAACAAGACATTTTGAAGCTTACTCAGAGAATGGATAATTATGATAGATATCAAAAGATTTTGGAAAGTCAGATTGCCCAACTAGCTTCCTCATCTTCTAGAGCACCAGGACAATTACCTGGAAAGCCTGATGTTAATTCCATGGAGCACTGTAATAGAATTAAGCTTAGGAGTGGACGAACCTTGGGAGATCCCCAAGTGACTGCTCCAAAAGGGATGCATAATGAAGAAGAGCTCTCTCCTCCATCACCAGATCAGATTCAAGACAATGAGGAGAGTACCACTAAGGTTGAAGAGACTCTTCCATTCAACCATCAAAGTATAGCAGTCCCTTTTCCTCAAAGATTGATTATGTTAAAGAAAGATGAAGAGTTTGGCAAATTCTTGGAGAAGGTGAAAGAAATATGTGTTGCAGTACAACTCATTGATGCAATCCTTCAAATGCCCAAGTTTGCCAAATTCTTGAAGGACATCATGTCAAATAAGAGGAGGAAAGGAGATATTGAGACCATTACGCTTACAGAGGAATGCAACGCTCTTTTGGAGAAGAATACTTCCCCAAAGTTGAAGGACCCCAGAAGCTTTTATATTCCTTGCAATATAGGAACTGAATTTATTGAAAAAGCTTTTTGTGATTTGGGGGCAAGTGTTAGCCTCATTCCTTATTCTATTTGTAATAAGTTAGGTCTCAAAAACTTTAAACTTACTACCATGACACTACAACTTGCTGATCACTCCTACAGGTACCCTATAGGTATTGTGGAAGATGTGCCGGTAGAAGTAGGTGGGAGTATAATTCCCACCGATTTCGTTGTGTTAGACATGGAGGAGGACCCAAAAATCCCTATCATATTGGGAAAACCATTCCTTGCTACAGCAGGAGCTATTATAGATGTTAAGAATCATAAACTTTCTTTTGTAATCGGTAAGGAACAGTTGGAATATGATTTATCTAAAGTCTCTAACCATGTCTCTTCTCTCTTGAATGCTTGTAGCAGGGCAAGAATTTGCAAATTGGAGGAATGGAATTTCCATCCTCATGGGAGGCCACCAAATGAAGAAAACTATGTGGTGGAAGATGTTGGGAGGAGACCTCCCAACAAAAATGACAAATATGTCTGCCCTCCGAGGGCAAGGAAAAGAGAGGAGTAATTAGATTGGTCGAGCTAAAGACCTTAAACAAGCGCTTCTTGGGAGGCAACCTAAGAGTTTCTTTTTAGTTAGTTTCATTTCATGTCTCTAATGTTCATTAGTAGTGTTTTTATTTGGTTTTTGTGTTGTTTTTCAGGTTGAAATTTCACTTTTATGAGCTGGCCATGACTTCTTCATGGGCATGGGAGTGTTGGAAGAGCTAGAAAGGAGGAGAAGTGTCAATTGGAGCAAAACAGAGCATGGTCGTGTGCTGCATACAGCCAGACTTACGGTGCAGAAAAGGGAGATGCTTGGGCCGTGTCTACTTGACACGACCGTGTGGGGTCTCCAGAGAAGGGAAGGTGTATGGCCGTGTCCCAGACACGGCCGTGTGAAGAATCCAGAGGAGGAGAGTTTCTCGGCTGTGTCTACCACACGGTCGTGTGAAAGAACCATTGAAGAAGCATACACCGGCCGTGTCATTTGACACGGCCGTGTACTGATTCCAGAGAAGAAGGCTGTTGAGGACGTGTTCCGGACACGGCTGTGCAAAGAAGGTCGAGAGGAAGAAGGATATGGCCGTGCCAATCGGCACGACCGTGTGAATTAACCCGAGAAGGAGAGGAAAGGGGCTGTGTAGATCTACACGACCCGTGTGGGGAAATTTTGCTAGGCCGTGTCTACTATACACGGCCAGATCCAGGCCGTGTCCCCCACACACCCTCTTCATCTTTGCACCCCCTTCTTTCCAAAATTCCTCTTTTCTCCAACCTCTCTTCCAAGTTTTCTCAGATCTAGTTCTAAAACCTTCCCCTCTCCATAAACTTCAACCAGATCTAGATCCTTCTCTTCTCCTAGATCTAAAATATCCATCTCCTTAACCTAAGATCTTGCTCTTCGAGACCTATTTCCTCAAGATCTAGTTTCTCCAAACCATAAGCAGTACCCATTACCACTCAAACTTGACACTATGTCTAGCCTTTTGAATAAACTTCGCAAGGGGGGTGGTGAATCAAGTGGAAACAAAGGGAAAGAGCCGTCCAAAGACAAAGGAAAACAACCAGTCAAAGGCAAGGGGAAGAGGACTTCATGCAACAAAGGTAACGACAAGGAATTCAATATAGTATTTAGAAATGATGATCAAATTACTAGATTTACAATTCTTGTCAATAGAAAGATTGTGTGTACTAGGTATATGGACCCAACTGTTTTAGATATGATGGGAATTAGGGATGATGTAGATTGGATGATAGGGTTCCTAGATTAGAGTGATATGTTGTACTCACATCTACCAACTTATCCTCACCTCATTTTGGAGTTTCTGAGTTCGTTAGATGTCCATTTTACCAATGAGGATGATTATGTTGGCAAGATAACTTTTAGATTAATGAATCAAGAATTTCAATGAACATTTAGTGACTTTAACACTTGTTGTTGGACCCCATGGTAGTTTTGATGTGATCAACCAAGTTAGTTAGGTCCTGTTGTGTTTGATCCCTGTGTCTGAGTGTGCAGGAGCTTAGGAGCACAGGAAGTCGAGCGGAAGACGCAGCTAGCGAGAAGGACGGCACGGGAAGGGAGCCGACGGGCTCGGTGCGTCCGAAGGACGAGAGAGCTGCGGAAGAGTACTCCGGTGGGCGTGAAGAGCGTGCGCGGCGTTCGAGGGACGTTAAGCCAGGACGGAAGGCTGCTCGAGGAGAAGGCCGGAAATTGGGTTCGGGTGAGCCCTATTTCGGTTGGCCACAATCACCCAAAAGATCGGAGCATCGGAAGTCGCAACAAGCTGGAAACGAAGTCAAAAGAGCTGAGCTGCCAGCTTGGAGGTGCCTCCAACCTGACTGGAGGCGCCTCCAGCTTGAAGGCGCCTTCAATCAGGTTGAAGGCGCCTTCAGCCAGGCTGGAGGAGCCTTCAGCCTGATTGGAGGCGCCTTCAACAGGTCAAAATGACCGTTTTCGTTCGGATAGAGTTCTATCCGCTGACCGAGCTGTGGAGGCGCCTTGAACCTTGTTGGAGGCGCCTTGGACCCTCGGGATAGAATTTCCAGAGGCTATTTAAAGGCCCCTAGAGCTAGGAATTGAACAACAACTCAAGCATTCAATCTGTAGTGTTTCCTAGCAATAGTTCTGAGATTTTGAAAGTGTAAAAGGCTTCTCCGCCTTCAGCAAAGGAGAGTTTCTTTTAGTGCGCTTCTATTGCCCTGGATTAACAACCTCCTTGGTTGTAACCAGGTTAATTCTTCTGTGTCTTTCTTTTACTGTTTTATTATTTTGTTAACTATTGCACTAATTGAGTTGAAATTACGAGGAGGGTATAGTTTAAATTTTGTTTTCAGCAATTCACCCCCCTCTTGCCGGTCTCCGCTGCACCAACAAGTGGTATCAAAGCCTGATCGCTTCAGAAGGACTAACCGCCAACTGAAGCACTACGATCAACACGATGGCCGGAGCGAACATCCATCCCCCAAAGATCGACGGAGACTTCGCCACTTGGAAGTGCAAAATGGAGGTATTTTTTAAAACAGATTTTGACATACTTATTACAATGAAATATGATTTTGCAGCGCCGAAAGACAAAGAAGAAAACACATGGAGCAAGAAGGAGCAAGCCGATTTCGTCGCCAACGGAAAGGCAGAGTTCCACCTGCTCAGTGTGCTGCCGCCACAGGAGGTAAATCAGATAGGAAGCTACGACTCAGCGAAAGATCTCTGGGAAAAATTCCTGGAGCTACATGAAGGTACTTCCGAAGCGAAGCTAGCGAAGCGCGACATCCTCCGGAACCAGTTAACGAACCTCCGGATGAACCAAGGCGAGAAGGTAGCGCAACTCCAAGCGCAAGGAGCTAATAACGCAACTAACGAACCTTGGAGAAGAGGTAACCAACCGGGATTCCATCCGATACGCGCTCAATACCTTCCCGAGAACTCCGGAATGGGCCTCCTTAGTAGATGCGTATTACATCTCTAAGGACCTCGAGGTAAGTACTTTAGAACAATTATTTTCCACTTTTGAACTTCACGAATCTCAAGTTTCAGAACCCAACGGAGCAGAGAAGACAAGTCAGAACATTGCCTTAAAGGCAAAGATGAACAGTTCTGACTCCGAAGCCTCAGTCGACGAATCCGAAGCAGCACTACTGGTAAGACGCTTCAATAAGTTTTTTAGTACTAATAAATTTAAATCGTAGAGGCATTATCGAAAGAAGAGGACGGTTCGCTGCTACAACTGCAACGAAGAGGGACACATCAAAGATGATTGCCCAAAGCTAAAGAGAAAGGAGAAAGAAAGGGCAAAGCCAAAATACAAGAAACCAGAACCCTCCAAGCACAAGAATCTGAAGGCTACTTGGTCAGATTCGTCTACCTCTGAGTCGGACATCGAAGAATTCTCAGGGTTAGCGCTATTGGCGAACCATCAACCAGAAGAAGAATCAAGCTAAGAGATGAGCATCGATGAAGGGAGAGGAACATCAGAAGAAGAAAGCAGCAGTGAAGGGGGAGCGTCACCAGACCAGGTAAGTAAGGTACGCAATCTAACCCCAACTCAATCTTTCAAATTTATCAAGTCTCTTTCTAAAGAGTTAGATCAATTAGAAAAAGAGAATGCTGAACTAAAGTTGAACCTAGCAAAAACATGCCCGTTAGAAATGTATGATCATCTAAAATCAGAAAATGAAAATTTAAAATTAGAAATTGAAAAATTAAAAAATGATGCATGCTTAAAGAAATTTCCAAAGTCAAAAATTAGAATTTATGGTAAATTAAACTGGTATATAAGGAAGCATCAAGGTCAACTTAGAAAAATACCAAGAAACTATGTACCCCCTACATTTTTAAATAATCCTATAGAAAGGAACCTCTATTGGGTTCCAAAATCTGTGCTTAATTAATTTTTCAAAAATTAAAAGCTTAAAGTGAGAAAATTAAACATTGAAATTCTCTATGGAAGCTTTGTCTAAGGAAGTGGTTGTTGCTCCAATAACCAAGAAGGCCTAGTGCCTCGCCATGACTTGGAAGCAAAAATATTGAAAGAAAATGTTTAATTAACTTTCTGAAAAAGCATTAAACAAGAATTAAATAATGCTTTGAAAGTTTATCAAATATTTGTTAAATTAACAAAAATTCCTTAGAATTTTTTTTTTTTAAAAAAAAAAACTTAATTTTTTTTTGGGTTAGAAATTTTCTTCTGGAAAATTCTAAAAATTCATTCACTTGACTTAGAAATTTCTTTTGGAACATTTACTTACGATTTTTTTTCACTTAGAAATTTTTTTTTGAAAATTTATTTTAACTTAGCATTTTTAACTTAGAAAATTTTCAAAAACTTCAATCTTACTTGAAAATTCTTAAGACCCCATTTTTGCTATGATCAAAGAGGGAGAAAAAAGTACAAGTTTAGGGGGAGTTAGATAAATTTAAAATTTCTTTTATTATAAATGTTTAGGGGGAGTTAGAAAATTTTAAAATTTCCTTTATTTTTATAGTGTTGCAATTTTACTAATTGCAAAAATTATGTTTAACTTGTTAGTTTAGTAATTTTTCTTTAAAATTACTTTTTATGTCTATTTTAACCCTAACTTGAACTTGGGTTGATGCACATCAAAAAGGGGGAGATTGTTGGACCCCATGGTAGTTTTGATGTGATCAACCAAAGTTAGTTAGGTCCTGTTGTGTTTGATCCCTGTGTCTGAGTGTGCAGGAGCTTAGGAGCACAGGAAGTCGAGCGGAAGACGCAGCTAGCGAGAAGGACGGCACGGGAAGGGAGCCGACGGGCTCAGTGCGTCCGAAGGACGAGAGAGCTGCGGAAGAGTACTCCGGTGGGCGTGAAGAGCGTGCACGGCGTTCGAGGGACGTTAAGCTAGGACGGAAGGCTGCTTGAGGAGAAGGCCGGAAATTGGGTTCGGGTGAGCCCTATTTCGGTTGGCCACAATCACCCAAAAGATTAGAGCATCGGAAGTCGCAACAAGCTGGAAACGAAGTCAAAAGAGCTGAGCTGCCAGCTTGGAGGCGCCTCCAACCTGACTGGAGGCGCCTCCATCTTGAAGGCGCCTTCAACCAGGTTGAAGGTGCCTTCAGCCAGGCTGGAGGCACCTTCAACAGGTCAAAATGACCGTTTTCGTTCGGATAGAGTTCTATCCGCTGACCGAGCTGTGGAGGCGCCTTGAACCTTGTTGGAGGCACCTTGGACCCTCGGGATAGAATTTCCAGAGGCTATTTAAAGGCTCCTGGAGCTAGGAATTGAACAACAACTCAAGCATTCAATCTGTAGTGTTTCCTATCAATAGTTCTGAGCTTTTGAAAGTGTAAAAGGCTTCTCCGCCTTCAGCAAAGGAGAGTTTCTTTTAGTGCGCTTCTATTGCCCTGGATTAACAACCTCCTTGGTTGTAACCAGGTTAATTCTTCTGTGTCTTTCTTTTACTGTTTTATTATTTTGTTAACTATTGCACTAATTGAGATGAAAGTACGAGGAGGGTATAGTTTAAATTTTGTTTTCAGCAATTCACCCCCCTCTTGCCGGTCTCCGCTGCACCAACACTTGTTTTGGATTGTCTTCCGGTAACTCTCGAAGGTTTGATTCTAGGTTTAATTGGAATCATTTTTCGAATTCAATCACCGGATTAGATCACCCTTATGAGCCCTCTAGAGGCAAGGCTTCTCACATGCAAAACCCTGTTTTTAGATATCTACATAGAGTCATGAGCAAAACTATTTTTGCTAGGGGGGAAGCGATGGAGTCGTCAAGAAAGTAGAACTTTATTCTCTATGGGCTATGCTACATAAGATTGATTTTGATTCCGGCTTTCATTTTCTGTAAACCTTAGTGAGAGCTGCGAGGGCATCTTCGGGATCAATAGTGCTTGGTTGTTTGATTACCCAAGTAGCCATTAACTTGGAACTTGATTTAGAAGGGTTGGAAGTTATTTATGGCAATGATATGATTGACATGGATGCATGTCTTGCCATGAAGATGATCATTCGGGATGAGAATGAGTTTGCATTTCTTAGGAGGAATGGTTTTCCTCTACCTCTTCCTTGTCCCGAACGAACTTCAATTCGCAACCCTGCTAATTGGGTAATCACCGATGTCGACCCCGAAAATGTTCCCTCTATATCTGGAGACAGAGAGCCACACATTGAAACCTCGACATTTGGATACCCGCAGCCTTCCGAACATCCAGATCCTGCTAGGCATTCTTTTGCCTATGGTACGGGTCCCTCCAGATTTGACTTTTCTGATTTTCGTACTTCTCTAGAATCGCTTCACGAGAAGCATGATGCCCAACGAAGAATGTTGCAAGGTCACTTCTCTTTATCAGATAATCAGTTTAGAGAAGTACAAGAGCACTTTTAGTTCACGAGGAACTTTCAGGGTCAAGTGGCCAAATTTGTCTAGGATTATGATACGGATCAAGCTAGAATGAGGAATTTTATGCAAAGCATGAGTGTCACTAGTCAACAAGTAGATGCTTTGTTTGAGTATCATATAATCCTGAGCGAAACTCCAGGTTTCCCTAGTTTTCCCATTGGCCAGCCACGTCGTAGGCACCTTTTTTCCTCGTCCCCCTCCACCTCCACCTCCACCATATTGATTTCATCGGGACGATGAAAAGTTTGAGTCTGGGGGGTTGTCAAACCTGATTTCTTTTTGCATTCTAGTTTTCAGTTTTTGCTTGTTTTCTTGTTTTCTGCATGTTTAGTTTTTGTTTTGCACTTTATTTCGATTGTCTTGCTTTGATTGCTTGTTTTGATAGCCACTTGACTATCTTTTGAAATCTTGTGGCATACAACTTGAGAACATCAAACTTCACTTATATGCTTTATTGTCTTCAAGATTAAATGTTAGCACGTTCATTATCTAGGTTCATGATGTTCAAATGATGCTAGTAGTATGCTTAATGTACCTCTTTTCTCTATCTTGAGTAGCATGATATAAGCTAAGTATCATTTGGCGATAAGTTTTAGTCTTGGCTTGACCTTAAGGATCTTATTTTCACTACACTTTGACTTGATGCTTGAATGGTTGATATCATTGAAATAGTCATGATTCATCTTGTTTGTTTAGTACTTGGTTTCCATGGTGATTTTTTAAACTTCATTTTGGTTACTGGATGAGGCTCAACTCATGCAAGCTCATTTGGAAAAATTAAAATATCCCAACATTTGTGCTAAAAGTACACTTGTGAAATAAGATTTGCACAATGTAAATGCTTATGAAAAGAAATTGTGTGAAAAAAAGCAATGGAAAAAAGTGAATAAGGGATATAAAAAACAGTTATCGTGAGTGGAATCTAGCAAGTCACCCCTTTGAGACCGAGTTGTGTTACTAGGGAAATGACTGCTTAGCTTCTCTTGAGATTGAGCACGCCTTTGAGACCACGAGTTGATTGGGAAATATGAACTAAGTGTTTGGTAAGTAAGTGTCTATCACTGGTTACTTGTCTATCACTGGAAACATTAGAAATTCAAATTTGATGATGATTTGACTAGGACATAGATTGAAACTTGAAGAGTTTTGAGTTGTCTTTGCACTGTGCATAGGGTACTTATGCTTGAGCCATGCTTAACTTGTTTTCATGATCATGCTTACTAATGAAACTTTTTGATAGAGTTAGGAGAATGCATTAGGGATATGAGAGCATTGTAGAGCATATGAATCTGGATTGCAGCATTTTTCTTGAGGACAAGCAAAGGTTTAAGTCTGGGGGTGTGATGTGCGTAGATTGTATACACTTATTAGCATGTTTTGACGCACATTCACATACTTTGAGCATGCTTGATCTATGCATTTTTGTACTTTCAGCTTTCCTTTTTATTATATTTACTCTCTTTGTTCAGAGATCTGCTTTTGTGCATTTTTTGTACGCAGGAGTCGAATCTAGTGAAAGATGCGTGTTTGAGGCCAAATCTGCAATCAAAGCAATAGAGGAAGCCATGACACTTGAACCCTACATGACCCTACCATGGGGGGTTGCCCAGGCCATGTAAGGATGAGAGGTCGTGTATCTGCACCAGAGAAGGAAGATGGCATGGCCGTGTGAACCTCACACGACCGTGCCAAGTTTTGAAGCCCAAGGAAGCCTGGGTAGTGTACACCACATGGCCATGTCAGTTTTCTAGAGATAGGAGAAGCCTCGACCGTGTGCTCTACACGACCGTGTGAGTTTCCAGAGAGCAGGAGAGTGTTGGTCGTGTGCACTACACAACCGTGCCAGGTTTCCAGAGGTGAAGGCAGTGCAGGCCGTGTGGATCTACACGGCCGTGCAAGGGGAGCATTGATAGAGGCAAGCCACGGCCGTGTACCTCACACGGCCATGTGAGGTTAGGAAAGAAGAGAGTGGAGCAGGCCATGTGAACCTCACACGGCCATGCCTCGGGGCCGTGTGGCACCCAAACCCCTTTTCTATATAAGGCCTCCTTCAAGATTTGAAAGAGGATCTTCTCCCCTCTGGGAGAAAGGAAGATTTGGGCGATTCCTTCCATTCTTGGGTGGATTTTTGGGTGATCTAAGGGAAGATCTTCATCGATTCAACTCCAAGATCGAAGGATTGGATCCGAAGACCATTCTTCTCCGTAGATAATTTTCTTTCTCTCCTTTCTTGGATTTGAGGGTTTAGAAATGCTTGTAATCTTTGTTTCTTTCAGATTCTTTCTTCGATTTATGGAGTAGATATCTTGTTCTAGGATGGAGGGAGTATTTGTAAAGGATTCTTGATGTAAAACTCTTGTGGATATGCTAATTTCCCATTTCTATGATTTTGTTCTGTTTTGTATCTATTTGATCTTGTGTGGAATGTTGTGATTGTGCCTAATTACCATGCTTGATTGAATGTTTGGATATCTTGTCGATCTTGTAGAGGTAATTCTTCATTCAATTTTCTGAGGTATCTTCGTGACAGGAATATGCCCGTGTAAGGACGTTTGAGGGATTATTTTGAAGGGGAAATTAAGTATTTTAAGAGGGTAGGATAGATTTATGCATTAATCTTTATATCTTGATGGGTTGATGAGTGATGGATTCTTATGTTGATTTTTTGAGGGACGCTCGTGATAGGCAAGCCCGTGTAAGGACAACATAGCTTCATTCCTAATTGATCAATCTAGGTATAGATTTCAGTCCTAGGTCTGTTCTCTATTGCAAGAGAGAACTGACAACCTTCTACAAATGATGGATAATTGAGAAAAAGGATTTGGTAGATCGTTTACATTGAAGAACCTTACAAAGAAACCAAAACTCCTAGAACAACCCTTATCATTGCCTTTATTCTTGTTGCCTATTCTTTCATTCGTTTGTTTACTTTTCATAGTTAAACCCAGATTTTGTTAATCCATTGATTTGTTGTCTAACTAATTCGTTTTGAGATATTCTTAGTACTTATTCCAGTTCCTGTGGATATGATAATCTTTTATATTACTTGCGATATTTCTGTACACTTATGGAGAGACAACAGTAACCATTCCTAACCCCGTGACACACATTTGTAAATATTTAGGGGGAGTTTTCATGATGAAAACAAGGATGGATTGGTTAAGGAAGACTAAGTTAAAGTTTAGGTTGAGGTTTGCATTCAAATATTGATACTTAAATCTCAAAACTTCTAATTTTGGGTTTCCTAAAGGTTTAGAGATCCCAAGTCATTATTGGTCCAATGATAGAAGTTTAGAGCATGCCTTTAGAGGGAGTCACTCGCTAGGGACATGGAAATTAGTTTCCGAAACCATGGAAGGTGGTCTATCCTTCACTTGAAAAATGCTCCTGAATGAGCATTAGATAAAATAAAGGGTATGAGACCTTCATTGTGTTTGTGAGGAGGTCAATGCTCACAGATGAGCACTGGATACAATGAAGGGTATGAGACCTTCATTGTGATGGTGTGACCAACGTTGGGTAACTCTTCAAGGGGAGAGTTTTTGATGTGTGCCAATAGAGGGAGAATGTAGGATTTAAGTTAGACCTTTGCCCCTCTAGGAAAGTTAGGGGAAGAATGCAGGGTCTGCACAATGTCTTCATTACCTTAAGAGGGAGTCTGCCGTTTAGAAAAGGGAGAGAATGAAGGAAATCCTCATTTATGTTTTGGCATGAGGAAGAAGTTGAGGCTATGGATTAGCCTAACTTAAAAGTATTGTCAAATATCAAAAAGGGGGAGATTTTTGGTGCAATATCCCCTGAATCAAGGTTGACCAGGTTGACTAGGCTTGAGCTAGCTCAAGCTTGAGTCTTGATGTTTGGGTTTAGATGTTTGACAATATGTGGAGATTACAGGTGCAATCATCTGATTGAGGAGATTGCTGGTGTAATTCCCCTCTGGTCAGGGTTTGACCAGCTTGGTGTGAAGAAGAGTCAAGTAGGTTAAATCTGACCGGATACTTAACTGGGGAAGTCTTGGTGAGTGAAGCTAGGCAGATGGAAAGTCCTGGCGAGTGAAGCCAGGCAGAGGAAAATCCTGGTGAGTGAAGCCAGGTGAAAATCCTAGTGAGTGAAGCTAGGTGAAAGTCTTGGTGAGTGAATCCAGGAAGGTGAAAGTCTCGGTGAGTGAAACCGGGCAGAGGGAAAATCCTGGTGAGTGAAGCCAGGTGAAAATCCTAGTGAGTGAAGCTAGGTGAAAGTCCTGGTGAGTGAAGCTAGGCACGTGGAAATTCAGGTGGGCCAAGATTGACTGGACACTTGGTGTTAGGAAGTCCAAGTAAGTCAAAGGATTGATCGAATACTTGGCATGTGGAAATTCAGGTGGGCCAAGATTGACTGGACATCTGGTGTTAGGAAGTCTAAGTAAGTCAAAGGATTGATCGAATACTTGGCACAAGGAAATTCAGATGGGTCAAGGGTGATCGGACATCCGGTGGAAGTCCAAGTAGGTCAAAGGATTGACCAAATACTTGGCACAAGAAAATCCAGATGGGTTAAGGGTGACCGGACATCTGGTGGAAATCCAAGTAGGTCAAAGGATTGACCAGATACTTGGCATAAGGACATCCAGATGGGTCAAGGGTGACCGGATCTCTGGTGGAAGTCCAAGTGGGTCAAGGTTGACTGGACACTTGGCACGTGGAGAAAATGTTGGAGCAATCCCAATGGTCCGTGGGACCATGTGTTTTGGTGTTTGGGCAAAGGGTTTAAGTTAGGTTTACCCTCATTATTTGATATGTGTACTTGAGTTGTGCAGGACTGCAGGTGACACATGTGACTCAGGTTGACGGCTTCGGGTCCGGTGAAGGATGGAGCATCCGAGGGACCGTGGACAAGGCAGCAAGGACAAGGGCCGAGGGAAGCGACTTCGAGGCATACGCGAAGGATGGCATTGGGGACGAGCCGCGGGCTTGGATGCATCCGAGGGACGAGAGCCAAAGGAAGTAGGCTTGAAGGCAAGAGGTCAAGGCTGCAAAGAAGAGTCAAATGAGTCGTGAGGGTACGAGTGCATGAGAGATTGTACTCGGAGTAAAATCCTAGTTTTAGGGTTTTCTCAGATCTTAGCGATCTTGCGATTAATGTAGCGTCTTTGATCGGTGTATGGACCACCGATGCATCAGTAGCCGCTGAGATAGCCGTTGAGTGGCACCGATCGATGGTGCAAGGACCGATCGGTAACGAAATCAGTTCGATTTGTTCCAAGCTCTATAAGAAGGAGCTTGGTATGGCCGGCCAAGGCGACGAAATTAGACTTGGTTAAAGCCTAATTAGTAGTCATCTAGTGCTCTAGCAATTCAAGTGTTCTTGATCGAGTTGTGGCGAGGTCTCTCCATCGACAAGGAGGATTGTGCTAGCCGGAGTTTCCGGGGACTAATCCACCGACGGATTGAGGGATCGTCCACCTTACGGACAGCCGTGGAGTAGGAGCAAGTTATCTCCGAACCACGTAAACAATCGTGTTAGCGGTTTGCATTTCCATTCTTGTGTTTAGTATTTAGCTTTCATATTCGTATTTGTATTCTTTGTATTCCGCTGTGCTAACGAATACATAGGAAGCTAACGATTTGGGGGTGCCGTCTATCCAACCCCCCCTTCAAGCCGGCCACCGATCCTCCAACAGAAAAGTCCAAGTGGGTCAAAGGGATTGACCGGACACTTGGTGAAGAAGACCTAGCAGGTCAAGGTTGTCCGAATACTAGGCATGAGGTTCAAACAGGTCACGGTTGACTAGATGTTGGAATTAGGGGTCTTAGACTTGAGTTTAGGCAAGTCAAAGGTGGGTCAGTCGATCAACCGATCGATTGAACCATAGTCCAATCGATCAGTTGATCGATTGAATGTGTGTCACGAAGAAGGTTTGGCCTAATCGATCGGTCGATCGATTGGGAGTAATTGTTGCGAGCACAGAACCTCTCCCAATTGATCAGGGACTGGATTTCTTGCGTGCAGAGGCGAGAAAGACTGGATCGATTGGTCGATCGATTCATCTATTTCTAGAGAGCACAGAGGAGCTCTGAATCGATTGATCGATCGATTCAAAGCCTCCCCAATCAATTGAGAGTCATTCAATCGATTGGGATCCAACCGTTGCGCAGGTTTAAAGCTGTTGCGAGCGATTTCTTCGACACACAGCTTCGAGCGCTTCTCCTCTGATCTTCATGATTTGTTCTCCACTGAGCTCAACGACATACACCATATCCTGGAGGCTTAGAGAAGAGTGTTGTTGCACTTCCAAGCAAGCCAAGAGGTGCAGTCAAGCAAGAAGAAAAGCAAGCTAGGGTTTCTGCCGTGTAAATCTTGTAAGATTTGATATTGTATTAGCTTGTATTTTATTCTTCTTGTATGTCTTTGTATGTGAGCTTGTACAAAGCTTTTCCACCTTCGGTAGTTATCATAAAGGAGTATTTTTATAGTGGATGAGTGAGTGAGGGCCAGATCCTTGGATTAGTCACCTCTTCTTGAGGTGGATACCAACTAAATCCTTAGTGTTAGCGTTGTGAGTGTGTTTCTTGTTATTTATTCTGCTGTACATCATCAAAGAAGCACATCTACAAGTGCGACGAGCTATTTACCCCCCTAGCATATTTCTACCATAACAATTCTTAGTGAGCTTTCATCTGTCTTGGATTAACAACCACCCCAGTTGTAACCAAGTAAATTCTGAGTCTCTTTCTTTTAGTTTTGTATTATTTATTTTTATGCTATTGATGCTAATCTAAGTTGAAAGAGGAGAAAGGTGTTTTGTTTTAGTGTTTTAGGCAACTCAGCCTTCTCCATCCGACCTACTCGGACCAACAGATCCTTCACCTGAATCTGAAGCATAGAGATGGAAGAAGCTAGAAGATTCACTATTGTCACCTTGTCTCAAGAAGATTTTAAGTTGCTGGTCACAGCTTGATCTCAAAAGATGATGCAACAATAACAAGCAGTCACTATTGGCATGCTACGGCATGATCCGGTTGTATTTAGGACGGATCCTCATACTGAAAGGACTTGTGTAGAAGGTCATATTGGGTTTTAACCAATTCCTCCACCGATGACAAGGTTTGCACAACCACTCATCCAGGCAGTCGACTTACCACCTGTGCCACCATCCACGATAGCACACCACCGGACACTATTCTGCACTTCGCTCGGGGAAATGAGCCGAGAGGAAAGGCCCCAAGTATCATCTACTAGTGATTCACCCGTATGGGATCTACACAAGGGGAAAGCCCCTAGAGTCAATGACCCTCCTGAACGAGCAAGTATGTCTTATCCCAGATGATATTGGGAGATAAGCTATCAAAACACTATCAACCCCTGATGATAAGGGAATATGGAGGGTCAATTGCCTTCAAAGACCACCTCCTTAAATTTGAGAATGCTGCCATCCTTCAACAGTACACAAACGACGCAAAATGCCGAGTGTTCTTCGCTACACTTTCCAGTTCAGCGCAGAGGTGGTTCAAGTGATTATCGACCGAATCCATCTGCTATTTAAGGATTTCTACAAGGATTTCCTTCATCATTTTGCCAGCAGCCGTCATTACAACAAAATCCCTCTGAGTCTCTTTTCGCTCAAATAAGGATCCAAGGAGATGTTTAGGGCCTACATCAAAAAATTTTAATTAGGTGGCCATGGATGCCCCCACGACCACCCCGAAGATTCTTTTGAGCACCTTTTCTCAAGGGCTCACAATCAATGATTTCTTTCGCTCCCTAAGTAGGAGGCCTCCTAAAGACTTTGACCATATACTCGGCCGAGTGATTGAGTACACCAATGTCGAGGAGGCGTAGTCTACTTGGAAGATAGAAGTTGCTGGGTTCGCATTGGCCTCAGCTCCCGAGCACCAAGCACCACTATCTCTTCCATATAAAGGATCTTAGGCGGGCCCTCAGCTTCATCATAAAGAACTGTGGCCCCATGTCATACAACTCATGGAGGTCGAGCAAGACAAATATCCCAAGCCCCTAGATTGGCTTCGGAAAGGTTTTGCACATACCACTGGTTGGATACCCAGGATTGTTACAATCTGGGGAATTGCCTGGCAGCCAACCAAGGGTTCTGCCAGCGCTCATTGTCACCCAATCATCGTTGTTACCAACAGCCAAATGGACCGCCATGAAGAGATTACCAAGGAATTGAACGAAGTCAAAGAATGCCCCAACTGCAAGGAGACCAGGCTTAGGCTCTTGCCCAGATCCGACAAGAGCACCCCCCTCCCATCCCGCCCAATATGGTAAAAGGAGAACCGCAACAATGCCACTCGGGGGAATATTGGAATGATCACCGGGGGTTCGACCGACAAAGATTCCTATCGAGTGAGGAAGTCACACACCCACTGACTGGAGATCCACACGGTCGGCTGCGGTCAAGAGTAGGCTCAGGGACCTAAAATAATATTCGAGCTTAAAGATTTGAAAGGGGTCAAAATATCCCATGACGATGCTTTAATAATTAAGGCTGTAATAGTCAGTTATAACATTCATCGCACCTTTTTTGATATAGGTAGCTCAGTGAACATCATCTTCAAATAGGTATTTGATCAGCTGTAGATCAACGAAGGCAAACTGTAGCCCATGATGACTCCGCCATATGGATTCATGGGCAATCAGGTCCAGCCACTCGGTCAAATAAAGTTGGTCTTATCCTTAGGGAAGGAGCCCCTAATGAGGACATGCCAATCAACCTTTATAGTGAATATTTTGGGCTGACCAGCCGTAAATGAATTCTAAACAGTCGTGTCAACCTCATGCAAAATCTAAAGTTCCCCATGGACGACTAGGTCAGGGAAGCTAAATGAGATTAACTGGTAGCACGCAAGTACTACGTTGACATTGTTAAGATAGAGGCTAACACAACTCGAAAGATTCAGTGGATAGATGTCAACACCATTCGTGAAGCCCCCTCCTACACTCATCTATGAAGAAAAAGAGGAGGTGCAAATTTGGCCAGGTTGCTCAAAGGCTACCACCTAAATAGCCACCGACTTGGCTCCAGAACTCAAAGAAGAGTTTGTTATGTGTTTAACATGCAATAATAATGTCTTTACTTGGGAGTGTTAATGATCCGCAAGTGTACGGATATGTCGTCAGTAATAAAGAAAGATATCGTATCCACAGGGACTAGTATTAACCACTAAAGATATCTCAACACGAATTAGTTAAACAACTAATCAATTGATTTATAAAAGCTAGGTGGAAAGGTGAAACTATAGAAAATAAAACCTAAAAGTGAAAGCATAAAAATAGGGATAAGGGCTATGATAAAGGATGTTCTAGGAGTTTTAGTTTCTTTGTAATGCTATTCAATGTAAATGATCTACCAAATCTTATTCCTCAATTATCCTCCATTTGTAGAAGATTGCCGATTCTCTCTTGTAATAGACAACCGGCCTAGGACTGAAATCTATATCTAATGTGATCAATTAGGAATGATTCCTATGATGTCCTTACATGGGCTTGCCTGTCACGTGCGTCCCTCGGATAATCAACATAGAAATTCATTACTTCTCAACCATATCAAGATATAAAGATTAATGTATACAATCTATCATATCCCCTTGAATGCCCTTATTTCCCCCTCAAGATTATCCCTCAATCGTCCTTACACGGGCATGTCTATCACGTACACCACTCGGATAATCAAATGAGGGATTACCTCTACAAGATCCACAAGACACTCAAACATTCAATCAAGTATGGTAATTAAGCTCAATCACATCAATCCACACAAGATCAAATAGATACAAAATAAGACAATATCATAGAAATAGGAAATTGGCAAATCTACAAGAGTTTACATCAAATCATATTACAAATACTCTCTCCATCCTAGAACAAAGAGATCTAATCTATAGAACAAGGAAAGAAATCCAAAGACAAGAAAATTACAAGTATCTTGATCCCAAAACCCAAGAAGATAAAGAGAAGAAAAACTTATCTACGATGAAGAACCGTCTTCGGATCCAATCCTCATTCTCGGAGTCGATTCGTTGAAGATCCGCCCTTAGATCGTCGAAAAATCCCTCCAAGAAGGTGAGGAATCGCCCAAATCTCGCCCTCTCCCAAAAGGGAGAAATCCCCTTTTCAAATGAGGAAGAAACCCTTATATAGAGCTGGGGTTTGGGTGCCACACGACCTCGAGACACGGCCATGTGAAGCTCACACGGCCTGGTCCATTCCCTTCATTTCACAAGTGACATGGTCGTGTGATGCTCACACAGTCGTGGCATGCTCCGCTATTGCCCCCTTGCACGACCTGCTTTGCCTTTGGCTTAAAACTCCTGCATGGCCGTGTCTGGGACAGGGCCAGGGCTTTCTTGGCTTCTAGAAATGTTGCACGGTCGTGTGACACACATGGCCATGCACTGCTTTAGCTCTGGAAGGTTTACACGACTGTGTAGATCTACACGGTCGTGATATGCTTGTCTTCAAAAATGAACACGACCGTGTGATACTCACACTGCCGTGCCTTTCCTCCTTCCTACTGAGGCTGCACAGGTGAGTACCACCACACAGCCTGGACACTCCTTCATTCTGCAAGTGCTGCATGGGTGAGGATCACCACATGGCCTGGGCAACTCCCCATGACAGGGCCGTGTGGCACTCAGGGATGGTACCTTCCACCTTTGTTCAATTGTAGATTTTGCCTCGATCATCAATTCTTCTCCAAAATCGACTCCTGCATACAGAAAATGCAGAAAAGCAGATCTCCAAATAGAAAGAGTAAATATGTTAAAAGCAAAACTGGAAGTACAAAAATGCATAGATAAATCATGCACAAAATATGTGAATGTACGTCAAAACATGCTAAACAAGTGTATACAATCTATGCACATCACACCCCCAGACTTAAACTTTTTCTTGCCCTCATGCAAAAATGCCGAAATTTTAATTCATATGCTCTACAATGCATTCATAATCCCTAATGTACTTTCCTAACTCTATCAAAAAGTTTCATTAACAAGCATGATCATGGAAATAAGTCAAGTATAACTCAAGCATAATCTCTTGTGCACAGTGCAAAAAGTGACCCAAACTTTTCAAGTTTCAATCTATGTCCTAGTCAAGTCGTCATCCAAATGAGTTCCTAATATTTTCGATGATAGACACTTACCTGCCACACACTTGGTTCATATTTCTCAATCAACCCAAGGTCTCAAAGGTGTGCTCAATCTTAAGAGAAGTTAAGTAGTCATTTCCCCAGTAACCTAACTCGGTCTCAAAGGGGTGATTTACTAGATTCCACTAATGACAACTATTTTTTATATCCCTTATTCACTTTTTCTTCATTTTTTTTATATATAAGTGTTTGCATTGTGCAAAACTTATTTATAAATGTACTTTTAGCACAAATGTTGGAGTATTTTGATTTTTCCAAATGAGCTTACATGATTTGAGCATCATCTAGTAACCAAAATGAAGTTTGAGAAATCACCATAGAAACCAAGTACTAAACAAACAAGATGAATCATGACTATTTCAATGATATCAACTATCCAAGCTCAAGTATAGTGAAGGTAAGATCCTTAAGGTCAAGCCAAATCTCAAACTTATCTCCATATAATACTTAGCTTATTTCATGCTACCCAAGATAGAGAACAGAAATACATTAAGCATACTACTAGCATCATTTACAACATCATGAATCAAGATAATAAACGTGCTAACATTTTTACTAAAAGGACAAGAAAGCATATAAGTGAAGTTTGATGTTCTCAAGATGTATGCCATAGGTTTTTCAAAAGACAGTCAAGTGACTATCAAAACAATCCAAGAAAAATAATCAAAGCAAAATAAGAACAAATGCAAAACAGAATAAACTGTAGAACAAAACAGAAAATGCAAACTTTTTCAGGTTTTCAAACCCCCCCCCCCCCCAGACTTAAACTTTTCATCGTCCTGATGACATCAATATGGTGGAGGAGGTGGATGAGGGAAAGGAGGTTTACGTCGTTCCCTAATAGGAAAACTAGGAAAACCAGGGGTTTCACTTAGGAATCTATGATATTCATAAAGAGCATCTATTTGTTGGCTAGTAATACTCATGCCTTGCATAAAATCCCTCATTCTAGCTTGATCAATATAATAGTCCTGAACAAATTCAACCATTTGACCTTGAAAGTTCCTCGTAAACTGAAAGTGATTTTGTACTTCTCTAAACTGGTCATCAAATAAAGAAAAGTGACTTTCCAACATTCTTCGTTGGGCATTTTGCTTCTCATGAAATGAGTCCAGAGATGCATGGAAATATGAAAAATCGAATTTAGAGGAACCCGTACCATAGGCAAAAGAATGCCTAGCGGGCTCCGGATATCCGGAGGGCTACGGGTGTCCATATAACGAGGGCTTAAGGTGTGGCACTGTGTCTCCAGATATAGAAGGGACATTCTTGGGGTCTAAATCAGTAATTACCTAATTAGCAGGGTTGCGAATAGAAGTTCGTTCGGGACAAGGAAGTGGTAAAGGAAAACCATTCGTCCTAGGAAATGCAAAACCATTCTCATCCCAACAAATTATTTCATAGCAAGACATGCATCAATGTCTATCATGTCATTGCCATGGATGACTTCCAACCCATCTAAATCAAGCTCCAAATTAATAGCTATTTGAGTAATCAAACCACCAAAAATAATTGACCCCGAGGATGCCCTCCCGGCTCTCACTAAGGTTTGCAAAAAATGAAAACCAGAATCGAAATCAACTTTATGTAACATAGCCCACAAAGTGTAAAGCTCTACTTTTTTGATGACTCCATCATTTTCCCCTCTACTAAAAATAGTTTTACTCATAACACGATGTAGGTATCTAAAGATGGAGTTTTACATGTGAGAAGTCTTAGCTCTAGAGGGCTCATAAGGTTGTTCTAATCCAGTGATCGAACTCCAAAATTGATTCCAATTAAACCTAGAATCAAATCTGTGAGAGTTACCGGTAGACAATCCAAAACAAGTGTTAAATTCACTAAATGCCCACTGGAACTCTTGATTCATAAGCCTAAAAGTTATCTTGCCAACAAAATCATCCTCATTGGCAAAGTGAACATCTAATGAACTTAAAAACTCCAAAATAATGCGAGGATATGTAGGTAGATGTGTGTACAAAATGTCATTCCAATCTAGGAATCCAATCATCCAATCTATATCATCTCTAATCCCTAGCATATCCAAAACGGTTAGGTCCATATATCTTGTACACACAATCTTTCTATTGACAAGAATCTCAAATCTAGATTTATGATATGCATTTCTAAAAATGATATTGAATTCATTGTCGTTACCTTCGTCGCGTGCTATCCTCTTTCCTTTGCCTTTTGTTGGTTGTTTTCCTTTTTCCTTCATTGGCTCCTTTCCTCTGCTCGATCCACCACTTCCCTTACGATGTTTTTTCAGAATATTGGACATGTTGTCAAGATTAAGTGAGGAAGGGTGCTATTTTTGGTTGGAGAAGTTAGATCTTAAAGGTATAGATCTTGAGAGACAAGATCTTTGGCTAAGGAGTTGAAAATCTTGGATATAGGAGAAGAGAAATGTCTAGATCTTGATGAAGTTTGTGGAGAAGAAAGAGTTTAAGATCTAGATCTGAAAAGGTTTACGAGAAAGGTTGAAGAAGAAGGGAGTTTGGGGGGAAAAGGATGTTTTGAGAAGGTGAGGGTGTGTGGCCGACACGACCCAGGTATGGCCGTGTATAACAAACACGACAAAGACAATTACTCCACACGGGCCGTGTGGATCTACACGACCCCATCCTTCACCTCCTCGGGAGACCTTGCACGACCGTGCTAATCAGAATGACCACAGCCATCTCCTCCTCGGATGAATTTGCATAGCTATGTAAGGGACATGGTCGCTTCCTTTTCTTTGTAGGGTTGGTACGCACGACCGTGCAAATATGCATGGCCTCAACCTTCTTCTTTTCGGTTCAGCTCACACGGCCATGTATGGGACATGACCGAGATTCTTTCCTCCTCTAGAATCACCACACGACGATGTCTGGTACACGACCGAGTAATCTCTCTTTTCGGGAGGCCTCACATGACCATGTCTTGTAGACACGGCCCTGACATCCCCTTTTACTACAAGATATGCCTGGCCGTGTATGACACATGGCCAAGCTCTATTTTGCTCCCAAAGACTATTTTCTCTCCTTCCTTGCTTCTCCAACACTTCCGTGCCCATGAAGAAGTCATGGCCAGCTCACGGAAGTGAAATTTCAACCTAAACACAAAAGTAAAAACAAGTTTAAAAGAACTAACTAATGAAATGAAAACTGAAACTGAAAATACTAAAAGAACCCTTGGGTTGCCTCCCAAGAAGCTCTTATTTTGGGTCTTTAGCTCGACCAATATGATCATTCCTCTCTTTTTCTTGCCCATGGAGGGCAGATGTATTTCTCATTTTCGTTGGGAGGCCTTCTCCCAATGTCTTCCACCAAAGTGTACTCCTCATTTGGTGGCCTCCCGTGAGGATGAAAATTTCATTCCTCAAGTTTGTAAATGTTTGCCCTGCTATAAACATTTAAAAGAGAAGAGACATGGTTAGAGGTATTAGATAAATCATATTCCAACCTTTCCTTACCAATTACCAAAGAAAGTTTATGGTTTTTAACATCAATAATAGCCCCAGCTGTAGCAAGGAATGTTCTTCCCAATATGATAGGAATTTTTGGATCCTCCTCTATGTCAAATACTACAAAATCCATGGGAATTATACTCCCACCTACCTCTACTGGCACGTTTTCAATGATACCCATAGGGTACTTGCAAGAGTGGTCAGCTAGTTGCAGTGCCATAGTAGTAAGTTTAAAGTTTTTGAGACCTAAGTTATTACAAATAGAATAAGGAATGAAGTTAACACTTGCCCCTAAATCACAAAAAGCTTTCTCAATAAATTCAGCTCCTATGTTGCAAGGAATATAAAAGCTTCCTGGATCCTTTAGCTTTGGGAAAATGTTCCTTCCAAAAAGAGCACTACATTCCTCCGTAAGTGCTATGGTCTCTATGTCTCCTTTTCTTCTCTTACTTGACATGATGTAAGAAGATTGCTGGGTGGAGATATAGGTTAGGGTGTTTCGATACTAACTTGAAAAAAAAAGTTATGCTTTGTTTTTCCTCCGCGGTTGATCGTTTTTTTTTATGATCCAAACATATTACGAATTATGCCAAATCCATGTTGTAATATGTGTATGTATTATTTTCCCTCCATGTTGTTTATGCCTTAATCAGAGCACGTTCAATACCTCTTGTTTTTACCTTAACCAAATTGTATGTTCATCTAATTTATAAGCACATTCTATACCATGAGTAGCCTTAACGTCTGATTTAGGTGTTGATGATATGTTCTTTGCATACGATTCTTCTCTTTGGCAATTGAAAGTTATTGTTTTTACCCTGTTAGTTTATAGGATATTACAGTTAAGGGACATGTTAACAACTTTTCCTAAGGTTCTGAACTCAGAACCATCTCGGTAAAAATTGGTATTGGAAGGATTTCTAGGATACATATTATACCTATACCGTATTTTTAGTTTTTGGTCTTTCCACAGTTTCACTAGTTTTCATTGGAGTCTAAAGGATCTTCACAACTTTTATTAACTTCTATTTTTATTTTGCAGTTTGTTAACATTTGCATATAACTTGATATATTGGATCATTAACGACATTGACCTCTAAGTTTATTTGCTAAATAGATTGTTATAAAACTTCATAATAGGTTATTTTTATTTATTTATTTTTCATTTTATTTTATTTTATTTTTATTCGCCATGCATTTGTACGACCCTTTCACATGCTATAATTGGTAGAGAACTTATGCAATGGCCTTTTCCCACTACTACTAATTTCCTTTTCTTCATTCAAATGTCTCGGAAATCTTGATTGGATTTACTATGATTCTCTACAATGTTTTTATCATTTTCTTACGGCTTAAAATACTAGATCTTGAATGATGATGATGACTAGCGATGCATGAATATAAGCTAAATACCCTATTATTTTGAAGATGAGCCTTAGTAATAATTATTTCTTTATCTTCGTCCTTTGCTCAAAATAAAGTGGTTTTTTTTCCTACTTCTGCTCATGCCAATTTATATGTCCATAAATTACTGTAAACGATGATTGAGGAATGCGATTTGACTGTGGCCAAACTATGTTTATATATGGGTAGGGTATGAATCAAGGATTTAAGTCCGGGGAGCTTACCAAATTATGTATAGGTCGAGTTATGAACCGGGAACCTAAGCCCGGGGAGCTTACCAAATTATGTATGGGTTGAGTTATGAACCGGGGACCTAAGCCCGGGGAGCTTACCAAATTATGGATAGTGGTTTCGTTCCGAGGTTCGGATCCCTATCAACCTAGCACTAGGATAAGTGGTTGATCAAACAGTTATGTTACGTGGTCACTTTCATTGAACTGAACTCTACTAAAACTGTTACATTTATGTCATGAAAGTATTTAAGTTAATATTACTATTAGAATATTTTTCCGTATGTTTACGGTATGCAAGCTTTCGATCTACATCTTTTTTCTTTGTCTAACCTAATTTAGTGGATCTGATTATTGGCTATTATGATTTGAACGTACTGGCTCTTTAGATTCATTATACTTTTTTTTCAGGAGGCTGTACCGATGAGACAAGAGGCTTTGACAATCAAGCAAGCTCAGAGTGACGACAACACAACCCAAGGAGCCCCCCTAGTTTATGTTTCCGCTTTTAATTGAAATGATGTAATAAAAGATTTAGTCCAGTAGATTTTCTATAAGAACTACTAGTTGTTTATGACTTAGTCGGCTTTCTCGAGATATTCATGTACTTTCTTTTTCCTATTATTAGAAACTAAATAAATAAAAAAAGAAATAAAAAGATATATATATAAAATAGGAAGAGGACTGTTGGAGTGTATACTGAAAGCCTAAGCTTTTGTAAACATTTATTTTGAATAAAGAATCACATTTGGTCAAATTGTCTATATTTAGTTGTAGTTGTTCAATTAATTTATATTGTAGATAACATAGTATGTGGTGCTACATACAGAAGATGATGTTCTCAGTACCTTATAAATTATAAACAGTAGCTCACGACCAAAATGGAAAGGAACAAACCATTGGAAGGTCGTAGTGTAATTAGGAATTAGTTTATCTTGACTATATAATTACACTAGTACACTTAGAGTGTATTGAGTAGGACCATTTGAGGTTGTTTCTTTTATACTGACTTTATAAAGGAACAAATATCTCAGTTATTATGGAAGTGTGTGCTCTTAATCCTAATATAATAACAAGCACATATATTTAATATTTATTTCTTTAATTTATCAATGGGTGAGATTTAGTTCAATAAATCAATAAGCTCGATAAGTTGGGAAATGATATTACTTATAGTGTGTATTGTTGATTATAGAAGGAAACTGTGTCAAAGAGATACTAGGTTGATAATGTCTCCAAGAGGAGCTCATAAGGATTGTCATGTTAAACCCTGCAGGTGGACTTAGTCTGACATGACGATAAGGTTGAGTGGTACTACTCTTGGATTAAGATATTAATTAAATGAGTTGTCAGTAACTCACTTAATTAATGGACATTCGATATCTTAAACACAGGGAGACTAACACACTCATAATAAGAAGGAGCCGAAAAATGTAATTTGGGATTGGTGCGGTAGTTGAATAATAGTTCTCTAGTGGAATGAATTATTATTGATAAAATTAAGTTGTGTGTTCGGGGCGAACACGGGATGCTTAATTTTATCGGGAGACCAAAACCAATTCCTCCTCTCGGTCCCTATCGTAGCCTCTTATTTATAGAATACTATACCTACCAATACCCACCTTCTATACCCACCTAAAGGGGGCCGGCCAAGCTAGCTTGGGAATCAAGCTAGGGCCAGCCTAAGCTTGGTTTATGGGTGGCGGCCCTAACTTGAACCCAAGCTAGAGAGGGCCGGCCATAATAAAATTAAAAAAAAATTTAATTTTAATTTTTTATTATGTGGAAGATATAATTTATTAAAGAGAATTAAAATAAAAATATCTCTCTTAAAAGGATCTACAAAAGATTAAAGAAAGAGAGTAGATCTCTTTCCTTATTTGTAGATTGGAAAGATATTTTATTTTCTCTTTAAAATTATTCACATGTTGAAAAATTAAAATTATAGAAATTTCTTTTTATAAACCATGAAGGGATTTTTGAAGAGAAATTTTATTTCCGGAAACAAATTAGGAAGTTTTAATTTGTTGATTGAAACTTGTCTAATTTTTTCTCTCTATGATGTGGCCGGCCATTATAAGTTTAATTGGGAAATTTTATTTTATTTTTCTCAATTAAATCATGTCAAGGAAATTAAGGAAATTTTATTGTAATTAAATTTCCTAATTTACCAAGACTAAGGAATATAAAAGAGGGGGCTAGGGTGTCTTCATGAGATACAACCTCTATTATTTTTCTCCCTCTCTTATTCCTTGGTGTGGCCGGCCAACCTCTCTTCCCCTCTTCTTCTTTGTGGTGGTCGAACCTTTCTCTTGGCTTGGAGCTCTTGTGGTGGCCGGATACTACTTGGAGAAGAAGAAGAAGAAGGAGAGAAAGTTTGCATCCCTTGGAGCTTGGTTGGTGTTTTTTTTTTCTTCTTCCTTGGTAAAGCTTTCTTGTTTTGGCCGAACCTAGCTAGGAGGAGAAGAAGGTGTTTGGTGGTTTCTCATCTTGGAAGATCGTTGCCCACACAACGTCCGAGGATAGAAGAGGAATACGGTAGAAGATCAAGAGGTCTTTCTAAAAGGTATAACTAGTAATTTTTTTTCCGCATCATACTAGTTAATTTTGGAAATAATACCAAATACAAGAGGCTTACGATTCTAGTATTTCGAATATGTTTTTCGATGTTGTGTTCTTTTGATTTATTTTTCCTTGTGATTTGATTGTTCTTTTCGGTTAACCTAAAGTTATTTTAGGAAATTAAATATTAGCTTTCCATAAAAGGTTTTGTCTAGTCGGTGGTGGTTGCTCCCATATCCAAGAAGGCCATGTGCCTCGCCACATCAGTACTGGGAACCAATTATGGAAATTAATATTTAATGGAATTAATAACTTAAGGTGATTTGGATCGAACGTGTTAAGTTTCGCAGGAGATCCAAGTCTAAACCTAAAAGAACAAATAGATTAAGTTTTGGATCAAACGTGTTAAGTTCCGTAGGCGATCCAAAATTTAATTTAAAAGAACACATGGTAGCTAGGAAAAGGTTCAGACCTTTGTACAAAATTTTTGTATAGTGGAACCTCTAGGTTTTCCGAGTAGCAACCAACAATTGGTATCAGAGCTAGGGTTTTGCCTCTGTGTATTTGGTATTAGTTTAATTATGCACATGTCATACATAATTTAGGCAGGATAATAGTAGGATGTGCTAACTTTGTGGATGCAGGATCCAACTATTATGGCTTATAGTTTTATGTGTGTGATTGGACCCTTGGACATGTCAAGGGCATTTATATGTGTGTGCATGATTGTATTATAAAATATAGCAGGAGCTGTATTTAGTTTTATTAGGATTTTATTTTTGATCTAGATACATGTACATTCCTTTTATGGAATATAGGATCAAAAATTGTAAAATTCTATTTATGTCGCAGATCGAATCTTGCAAAGCGTGGAACCTTCTGAGGACCAGAGGCGCAGCGGAACAAGGAGCAAGATGGATGCGACAGTTTGACTCGGTGGCGGTGGCCAAATATGGCAGCAGCTTGGGATGACAACACACGGAGGACAACCATAGATAAAAGCCATAATAGTTGAAAATTAGATTTTTTTATTTATTGCTTTTATATTGTGTTGTGTGTATGTTAGTATACATGTTTAGTAGGCTAGCATAGTTAAAATTCCTCATTTATAAATAACTAAGTGGGAGAGGGATTTTTAAGTAAAACCCATGGTCTCTATTACTGGTTTGTAAGTGATGCAAACAAGCTTGTGCGTTGGCTCTGAGTGCCATCCTCCATATCGGATGAGCTTGTTTGTGGATCACTAGAACAAACATCCATTTGGGATGACTATAGGAAGTTAATTAAGAGCGTGTGATCTTCCCCAACGGAAGGGGCACAATCTTATTAATGGACTTAGTGTCAAGTAATGGTATACACTTAGGCACAACTAATAGTATCCTCCCCATCGGAGTCACTTCTATTATTTGTGTGACCAAAGGATACCAACTATTAATTTTATTTGTCAAAAATTTAGGTTGACAAGATAATAAAATTAATGAGTTAAAACTCTCCTTTTACAAATGTTGAATTTTTATACATCCATACTATCGTGGCATACAAAATTCACGGTGGTTTGAGGTGTTGGTTAATTTAAAAAAGTATTGTTTGAGGAATCAATATTATTCTAAATTTAGAGTTCTGACCAAAAGTTATTTGTGATTCTTAGGATGACTTTCAACCCACTGTCCATCATACTACAACAGAATAGACTTACTGGTCCTAACTACATAGATTGGAAAAGGAATCTGGACATTGTTCTTACTGCTGAAAGCTATAAGTTTGTACTGACTGAGTCTTGTCCTGATGCACCCACTGGTGAATCTACCCAAGAGGAGATTGAATATCATAGGAAATGGGTAAAAGCAGATGAGATGACGCGGTGTTACATTTTGGTTTCAATGTCAAATGTATTGCAACATCAGCATCAAGATTTACCAACAGCTTATGATATTATGAACAATCTCAAGGAACTCTTTGGTCATCAGGATCGGGCTTCTAGACAAGAAGCCATGAGAAAGATAATGATAGCCACCATGCAAGAGGGTACTCCTGTGAGGGATCATATCCTAAAGATGATGGCTTATCTGAACGAGATACAGATCCTTGGAGGAGAAATTGATGGGGAAACCCAGATCGATATGATCCTCCAAACGCTACCTAGAAGTTTTGAGCAATTCCGCCTGAATTACAATATGAATAAAAGGGTATATTCATTGGCGGAACTACTGATAGAACTTCAGGCAGCAAAAGGTTTGTTTCGTCATAATTCTCATATTCACTATGCTGAAAATGGTTCTACTTCTAAACCGAAAGGAAAGAAGAAGAAGAAACAAGTTGGTTCAGCAAAGAAAGTGAATAAATCTCAGAGTATAGGATTTAAAGCTGGAGTGAAGAAGCCGAATGGCAAGTGTTTCATCTGCAAGCAGTCAGGACATTGGAAGGCGGATTGTCCTCGTAGGAACCAAAACAAAGGTATATCTCATACTCTAGTTGTTGAAACATGTTTAGCGGTGTTATCTACCAGCACCTGGTGTGTATATACGGGAGCCACTGATCATGTCTGCAATTCCTTGCAGGGGTTCTAGGAAACCCGACGACTATCTGAAGGAGAGATTACCGTCTACATGGGCAATGTTACTAAGGTGGCAGCTGTTGCAGTGGGAGACGTCTACTTATCTTTTAGTAGAATAGAAATTTGGTTTTAAAAAATTGTCTTTATGTACCCAGTTTTAGAAAGAATTTAATTTCAGTTTCTAAACTGTTTTTAGATGGATATTCAGTTTCCTTTAGTAACGATTTAGTTATTAAGAGAAATAAAGTGATTATCTGTTCTGATACATTAATTGGCAATTTATATATTTTAAATCCAATATCTCCCACAAAGCAAAACATGGAAATTTATAACTCATCTTCTAACTCAAATAAGAGAAAAGAACCTTCAGAAATGAACCAAGCATATCTTTGGCATCTAAGGCTTGGTCATATTAACTTAAGTAGGATTCAGAGGCTGATAGCCGATGGACTTTTGGGTTCATTAGAGTTGGAAAATTTTCCAACTTGTGAATCTTTCTTAGAAGGTAAAATGACCAAGAGGCCGTTCAAGGCCAAGGGGTATATAGCCAAAGAAGTGTTAGAATTGGTTCATTCTGATTTGTGTGGTCCTATGTCTGTCCAGGCAAGAGGTGGTTTTGAATATTTTTTCTCTTTTATAGATGATTATTCAAGATACGGATACATTTACCTAATGCGCCTCAAGTCCGAGTGCTTTGATAAGTTCAAAGAATACAAGACTGATGTGGAGAAACGACTAGGTAAAAGCATCAAGACACTACGATCTGATCGTGGTGGCGAATACCTCTTAGGAGAGTTTAGGAATTACTTATCAGAGGTCGGGATTCAATCCCAATTGTCTGCACCTGGAACACCCCAACAGAATGGTGTGGTAGAACGAAGGAATAGGACCTTATGGAGATGGTTAGATCGATGATGAGTTATTCAGAATTACCAAATTCATTTTGGGGATATGCTCTGGAAATAGCAGTATACGTTCTGAACTTAGTACCTTCTAAATCAGTTTCTTCTACTCCCACAGAATTGTGGAATGAGCGAAAACCCAGTCTAAGACATATTCGGATTTGGGGTAGTCCAGCACATGTGCTGAAACCAGATGTTGATAAGTTAGAATCTCGTACAGAAGTTCGCGTGTTTGTGGGATATCCCAAAGGAACGAAAGGAGGTTTATTTTATAGTCCTAAAGACCAGAAGGTCATTGTTAGCACCAATGCCCAGTTTTTAGAAGAAGACTATATAATGGATCACAAGCCCAGTAGTAAAGTTGTTTTAGAAGAACTAAGAGAGGACACGTCTACTTTAGTACCAAAAGTACAAGATGAAGTACCACAAGAGACTGCAACACGTGTCACACATGATACACAACCACAGACAGTGCCTCGTCGTAGTGGAAGGGTTGTAAGGCAGCCTGAGAGATTCATGTTTTTGGGAGGGTCTTCGGACTTGATCCCGGGTAAACATGAACCTAATCCCCGGACATATGACGAAGCACTCCAAGATATAGATGCAGTATCTTGGCAAAAGGCGATGAATTCTGAAATAGAGTCTATGTACTCTAATAAGGTCTGGGAGCTTGTAAAATCACCTGATGGTGTAAAAGCCGTTGGATGCAAGTGGATCTACAAAAGGAAAAGAGGGACAGACGGGAAGGTAGGAACCTTCAAAGCTAGGCTTGTTGCGAAAGGGTACACTCAGAAAGAGGGAATCGATTATGAGGAAACATTTTCACCGGTAGTCATGCTTAAGTCTATCCGGATACTATTATCCATTGCCGCTCATATGGATTATGAGATTTGGCAAATGGATGTCAAGACAGCTTTCCTTAATGGAAGTCTTGAAGAGAACATCCATATGAAGCAACCAGAAGGGTTCATTGAAAAAGGCAAAGAGCATCTAGTGTGCAAGCTCAATCGGTCCATTTATGGACTGAAGCAAGCTTCAAGATCTTGGAACATCCGATTTAATGAAGTAATCCAGTCATATGGATTTATTCAAAGTCCGGATGAGTCTTGTGTATATAAGAAGTGTAACAGAAACGTGGTAGTATTTCTTGTACTATACGTAGATGATATTTTGTTAATTGGCAACAATGTCAATGTATTATCAGACGTAAGGGTATGGTTGTCCAAACAATTTGATATGAAGGACTTAGGAGAGTGTGCACACATTCTTGGGATCAAAGTAATAAGGGATCGCAAGAAAAGAATGTTGTGTCTGTCCCAAGTTTCATATATAGATACAATCCTTGCTCGTTTTAGCATACAGGATTCCAAGAAAGGTTTCTTACCTTTTAGGCATGGAATAGCTCTATCTAAAGAGATGTCTCCAAAGACATTAAAGGAGATAGAAGACATGAAAGCAGTTCCTTATGCTTCGGCAGTAGGAAGCCTTATGTATGCAATGCTATGTACAAGACCTGATATTTGTTTTGTCGTGGGCATGGTCAGCAGATATCAGAGTAATCCTGGACAAGGACATTGGACTGCGGTAAAGCATATATTAAAGTACCTTAGAAGGACTAGAGATTATATGTTAGTTTACCAAGCAGACGATTTGCTCCCTTTGGGTTATACGGATTCAGATTTTCAATCAGATAGGGACAACAGTAAGTCTACATCAGGCTATGTGTTTACTTTAGGAGGTGGAGCCATTTCATGGAGGAGTGTTAAGAAGAAATGCTTTTCGGACTCAACTATGGAAGCTGAGTATGTAGCAGCCTCTGAGGCAGCTAAAGAAGCAGTATGGCTCAGGAACATTCTAATGGACATAGATGTGATTCCTGGTTTGCCCAAAATCATCACAATTTATTGTGATAATAGCGGTGCAGTTGCAAACTCGAAGGAACCACGAGCTCATAAGGCAAGTAAACATATAAAGCGCAAGTACCACATGATACGAGAGATCGTGAAGCGAGGAGAAGTTGTCATCACCAAGATTGCATCAGCAGATAACCTGGCAGATCCTTTCACTAAGGCCCTTCCGGCGAAAGCTTTCGATCGGCATGTGGAGGGAATGGGAATCAGATGTATGGTAGAAGATATGGCAGCTTAGTCATTAGTATAAGTGGGAGATTGTTGGAGTGTATACTGAAAGCCTAAGCTTTTGTAAACATTTATTTTGAATAAAGAATCACATTTGGTCAAATTGTCTACATTTAGTTGTAGTTGTTCAATTAATTTATATTGTAGATAACATAGTATGTGGTGCTACATACAGAAGATGATGTTATCAGTACCTTATAAATTATAAACAGTAGCTCACGACCAAAATGGAAAGGAACAAACCATTGGAAGGTCGTAGTGTAATTAGGAATTAGTTTATCTTGACTATATAATTACACTAGTACACTTAGAGTGTATTGAGTAGGACCATTTGAGGTTGTTTCTTTTATACTGACTTTATAAAGGAACAAATATCTCAGTTATTATGGAAGTGTGTGCTCTTAATCCTAATATAATAACAAGCACATATATTTAATATTTATTTCTTTAATTTATCAATGGGTGAGATTTAGTTCAATAAATCAATAAGCTCGATAAGTTGGGAAATGATATTACTTATAGTGTGTATTGTTGATTATAGAAGGAAACTATGTCCTAGAGATACTAGGTTGATAATGTCCCCAAGAGGAGGTCATAAGGATTGTCATGTTAAACCCTGCAGGTGGACTTAGTCTGACATGACGATAAGGTTGAGTGGTACTACTCTTGGATTAAGATATTAATTAAATGAGTTGTCAGTAACTCACTTAATTAATGGACATTCGATATCTTAAACACAGGGAGACTAACACACTCATAATAAGAAGGAGCCCAAAAATGTAATTTGGGATTGGTGCGGTAGTTCAATAATAGTTCTCTAGTGGAATGAATTATTATTGATAAAATTAAGTTGTGTGTTCGGGGCGAACACGGGATGCTTAATTTTATCGGGAGACCAAAACCAATTCCTCCTCTCGGTCCCTATCGTAGCCTCTTATTTATAGAGTACTATACCTACCTATACCCACCTTCTATACCCACCTAAAGGGGGCCGACCAAGCTAGCTTGGGAATCAAGCTAGGGCCGGCCTAAGCTTGGTTTATGGGTGGCCGGCCCTAGCTTGAACCCAAGCTAGAGAGGGCCGGCCATAATAAAATTAAAAAGAATTTTAATTTTAATTTTTTATTATGTGGAAGATATAATTTATTAAAGAGAATTAAAATAAAATTATCTCTCTTAAAAGGATCTACAAAAGATTAAAGAAAGAGATTAGATCTCTTTCCTTATTTGTAGATTGGAAAGATATTTTATTTTCTCTTTAAAATTATTCACATGTTGAAAAATTAAAATTATAGAAATTTCTTTTTATAAACCATGAAGGGATTTTTGAAGAGAAATTTTATTTCCGGAAACAAATTAGGAAGTTTTAATTTGTTGATTGAAACCTGTCTAATTTTTTCTCTCTATGATGTGGCCGACCATTATAAGTTTAATTGGGAAATTTTATTTTATTTTTCTCAATTAAATCATGTCAAGGAAATTAAGGAAATTTTATTGTAATTAAATTTCCTAATTTACCAAGACTAAGGAATATAAAAGAGGGGGTTAGGGTGCCTTCATGAGATACAACCTCTATTATTTTTCTCCCTCTCTTATTCCTTGGTGTGGCCGGCCAACCTCTCTTCCCCTCTTCTTCTTTGTGGTGGATCGAGAAGCGCTAGAGGGGGGGGGGGTGAATAGCGCTCGTGGCTATTTCGTTCGATTATCGGAAAACTATCGGAGTTAAAACGTGCAGCGGAATAAGCGGAAATAAAATAAAGAGACAACACAAAGAGACATGTCGATTTTACTTCGTTCGGAGCATAAGTCGACTCCTACTCGAAGGCCCGCGATCCTTGATCGCTTCCGGTGGGCAACAACTATAAGCTCGTTAAAAGATTACAATTATGAGTACAAATAAAAGCTATCAAAAATTATACCGACAACAAGAAATGCTAATTCTGAAGCTTCGGGTCGTCGGGCACTTGTAGTAGCACTTCGGAGCGTCTTTTGGAGCAGCGTGTTGATGAAAGATCACTTAGAATTCGTTGTACTTTGAAGCTGCACCTCAACCCTCCTTTTATATGCGGTTCCGAGCGCCTAGAGTGTGACGTGGCCAACCAACCAGGATGCTCCACGTGGCGAAGTCGCGCAGGGGATAGAATTTGGTCTCGGGCGCCCGGATCCATCCCGGGCGCCCGGACAGCCTTTTTCCAGCAGGTTCCTCACCTGCAAACAAAGGTTAGTCTGAGCAAAATACCCTGCAAGACAATGTTAGAATCTGATAAAACACAGTAAGTAATAATTGACAGTTTTCGGACTGTCCGAGTCTGACTTTGGATTTCCAGCCGGAAACCCTAGGTCGACCCGACACCTACTGTTCCCTCGATGGAGAACGCGTCCTCACCTACTCCCCTCAAGAGAGATTACCTGATGCCAGTCCGGTCCTCCAGACCGATTGGACTTTCCGCCTAGGGTTACCACCCCCTAGGACCTAGGGTTACCGCCCCCCTAGGGTTTTTCTCCACCTAGGGTTATCACCCCCTAGGACCTAAGGTTGCATCCCCTTAGAGTTTTCCTCAACCTTGGGTTACCGCCCCTAGGACCTAAGGTTGCCGCCCCTTAGGGTTTTCTTCCACCTAGGGTTACCGCCCCCTAGGACCTAAGGTTACCCCCCCTTAGGATTTTTCCTTCACCTAGGGTTACCACCCCCTAGGACCTAAGGTTACCCCCCCTTAGGATTTTCCCTTGCCTAACCGCAGTTAGGACTTTCCTGAAACCTTATTTAACCGTGTTAGATAACAAGGAATCTTAACTTTGAATCCCTTTGCCATTATCAAAACTGAGGTTCGATCGTCGGATGCTTACTGCACCAACAGAACCTTTCTCTTAGCTTGGAGCTCTTGTGGTGGCCGGATACTACTTGGAGAAGAAGAAGAAGAAGGAGAGAAAGTTTGCATCCCTTAGAGCTTGGTTGGTGTTTTTTTTTCTTCTTCCTTGGTGAAGCTTTCTTGTTTTGGCCGAACCTAGCTAGGAGGAGAAGAAGGTGTTTGGTGGTTTCTCATCTTGGAAGATCGTTACCCACACAACGGCCGAGGTTAGAAGAGGAATACGGTAGAAGATCAAGAGGTCTTTCTAAAAGGTATAACTAGTAATTTTTCTTTCCACATCATACTAGTTATTTTTGGAAATAATACCAAATACAAGAGGCTTACGATTCTAGTATTTCGAATATGTTTTTCGATGTTGTGTTATTTTGATTTATTTTCCTTGTGATTTGATTATTCTTTTCGGTTAACCTAAAGTTATTTTAGGAAATTAAATATTAGCTTTCCATAAAAGGTTTTGTCTAGTCGGTGGTGGTTGCTCCCATATCCAAGAAGGCCATGTGCCTCACCACGTCAGTACTGGGAACCAATTATGGAAATTAATATTTAATGGAATTAATAACTTAAGGTGATTTGGATCGAACATGTTAAGTTTCGCAGGAGATCCAAGTCTAAACCTAAAAGAACAAATAGATTAAGTTTTGGATCAAACGTGTTAAGTTCCGCAGGTGATCCAAAATTTAATTTAAAAGAACACATGGTAGCTAGGAAAAGGTTCAGACCTTTGTATAAAATTTTTGTACAGTGGAACCTCTAGGTTTTCCGAGTAGCAACCAACAATGATGTCCTTCAAGAATTTGGCAAACTTGGGCATTTGTAAGATTGCATCAATGAGAGGAACTTCAACACATATCTCTTTGACTTTCTCCAAGAATTTTCCAAACTCTTCATCCTTCTTAAGCATAACAAGTCTTTGAGGAAAAGGGACTACTTGACTTTGTGAGCAAAGTGGAAGAGTCTTTTCAACCTTGGTGATACTCTCCTCATCTTCTCGAACCTGGTTAGGTTCTTGTGTTGAAGGAGAAAGCTCTTCTTCAAAGTTCATCCCTTTTTGAGCAGTCACTTGGGGATCTCCCAAGGTCCGTCCGCTCCTAAGTTCAATTCGATTGCAGTGCTCCATAGGATTAACATCAGGTTTTCCAAGAAGTTGACCTGGTGCTCTGGAAGATGAAGAAGCTAACTAGGTAATTTGACTAACCTGAATCTTTTGATGTTTTTCAGAATTATCCATTCTCTGAGTAAGCTTCAAAATATCTTGCTTCATTTCATTTTGATTTGAGATAATTTCTTCAAACATCTTCTCAATTTTAGACATTGAAAAGCCTTGAAAAGATTGTTGTTGTTGAAAATTCTACTGCCTAGACTGAAAATTAGGTCTTGCCCCCATAGATGGTCCTTGCTCTTGATTTTTTCTATAAGAAAAATTAGGATGACTTTTCCACCCAGGGTTGTATGTATTTAAGTACGGGTTGTTCTATCTCTGATTAAGACACATGATTGCATCACATTGTTCCAATTGATTGATTTGTGCAGAGATAGCTCCCAAAGGACATGAATCAATAGAGTGATCAGTACTCTCACAAACTTCACAAGTAGATACTGTAACACCCACGAATTTTTATAAATACATGAGTATTATTCTCATTAAGAGCATGGAAATAAATAAAAAGAATAAGAGAAAAAGAAGAGTAATAAACAAAATAAAAATAAGAGGTAGGAGGTGGAGGCCAAGGATTGAACCTTGAACCTCCCACCAATAATGGGGAAAGATTAATGGCATGATCACCACTAGGATAGAGAGTAACATATGCATAGGAAGGAATAAAAATGTTAGTTAAAGGAGAGAAGAAAACAATAAAGCAAAGAGCAAGAGAAAACCAAATTGCTCACCTCTTCTCCCTCTTGGTTAAGAGAAGGAACAAGAAGAAGGCAAGTTGTCTTCCTCACCCTTCCCTCTCCTCATTTTCGTGGGAATCAAGAGAGGAGTAATGGATGAATTAAGGGAAAGATTAATGAAGGCATAAATTCCTCTCATGATGAATAAATAGAAAAATGAGAAGTAAATCTCTCATTTTCCTCATTCTTCCTCCTCCTTCCTCCTTTTCTTTTCTTCACCGAGACTAGGAGATCCTCCCAGTCTTTGATCCGAGCACTAAGTCAAGTTCTTCTCCAAGGAAGCTAATTTCCAAGAAGAAATCTTCAAGTTCTAGCCCTCCCAAGCAAAGGAAATCAAAGGAGGCACAAGAAGAAGAACCTTCTTCCTTCCTTAACAACTAGAACACTTTCCTCCTTAAGAAAAACCACAAGCGAAAGGATGTAAGTTTCCCTCACCTGTGGTACAATAGCTATGTGATTGTTATGTAAAAATATTGCTTAAAAACCTAGGGTTGTTTCATGAGGGTTTCGGCCAAACAAAAAGAAAGAGTTTAAAGAACCTTGAAAACCAACTATGATATGTTCATGATGTTGCTTATGTTATGTACCTTATGGTAGGAGGGTTAAACTAATATTTTCATGCTAGAATGTTTGGTTAGAACATAAATTTATGAAATTAGATTTTCGGCATAGAAGGAACAAAAGAACTAGAAGAGCTCTAAACCTAAACCAAGCATGTTCCCTTGTTCTTATGATGTGTACCTCATGATAAATGGTGTTGTTAATGTTTTTCCCCCTTGTATGTCAACTTAAACTTGATTCCATATTCATGTACATTCGGCCATGATAGAGTTGAGGGCCTAGAAGGGCTTTAACCTAAAAATTTAAGCATGCTATGATTCTCATAGGACAAGATATGAAGCTAATATGACATGCCATGATCTTAGGTTAAGTTGAACAATATTTCTTATGTATATGATGATTCGGCCATTTTAAGACTTGAACCCTAGGAAAGTTTAAAGCAAGTCTAAGATACTTATGATCTACTTGATGAAGAGATATGAAATAAATTAATGTTCACATGTTGCTTGAAACTTGAATCCTTGTTCTTTAGCATTCGGCCACAATTATTTTTAAGACCTAGGATGCTTAAATTTATAAACTAAGTGGTCCATGTTATTCTTTGAAATGAATGCTAGGAAAGTTCTTATGGTCTTCATGCTAATATGCCACTAGAAACTTAATTCCCATGCTTACAAGATTCGGCCACATTAGGTTAAAAGGCTTGAGAAGCTTGAAACTTAGACTAAAAGTACTTATGGTGATTCTCATGATATGTATTGATATGTTAGTATGAAGATCAACCTTTTCATGTTTCTTGTAACCTAGAAACATGTTGCTAGGGTTTCGGCCATGTTAGGGTTAAAGGCTTAGAGAACTTAGAACCTAAATCAAATATGCTCAAGTGGTTGCTTATGGAATATGATATGAAAATTGTTAGGGTTGTTCATGCTTGTATGTTGTTAATAACCCAAAAGGAGGCTTAATAAGTTTCGGCCAGGTTATGAAAAGGGACCTAGAAAGCTTGGAACCTATACCTAACATGGTTAAGATGCCTCTTATGTCATAAGAAATGATAGATGTTTAGGGTTCACATGTTATTTTGTTGCTTGATAACCTAAACCATCTCTACATGTTTCGGCCACCACTTGTTACTAGGGTTAGAGACCTAATTGTGTTCTTCCATGAACTTCACATGCAATGTTTTATGATATGTGGAGAGTATGACATGCTGTGATGTTCATTTATATATGTTAGGTCCTATTCATGACATGCTGTGTGCTTGATTTCATGATATGTTATGTGCTCATTTTCATGATATGTTGTGTGCTAAATTTCATAATATGCTATGTGCTTATTTTATGATATGCTGTGTACTTGATTTCATGATATGCTATGTGCTTATTTTCATGATATGCTGTGTGCTCAATCTCATGATATGCTATGTGCTCAAATTCATGATATGCTATGTGCCTAAACTCATGATATGCTATGTGCTCAAATTCATGATATGCTGTGTGCTTAAACTCATGATAGGTTGTATGCTTAATTATGCATGTGTTCATGATATGCTGTGTGCTCAAAATCATGATATGCTGTGTGCTCAAATATACATGCTTTAAGCTATGCCTAAAAGAGTTGCTTCCCTATAAGTGGGATCAAGAGCACTCTTCATGATATGAATATGACATGAGTGATATGGACTATGTAAATATGACATACTATTTTACTTTTAAGGCTTG
This sequence comes from Zingiber officinale, assembly GCF_018446385.1. Taxonomy (NCBI): domain Eukaryota; kingdom Viridiplantae; phylum Streptophyta; class Magnoliopsida; order Zingiberales; family Zingiberaceae; genus Zingiber; species Zingiber officinale. Next base: position 50,244,289 of record NC_055996.1, on the reverse strand, counting down.
TACCAAGGGTGGGCTCCATAAGCGCCCCGGGGTCGATGGACTAAGAAACGGGCCTCGTTAGGGATGGGCTCCTAAGTGCCCCTAGGTCGATGGACTAAGAAACGGGCCTAGTATATGCCTTGTAGGGTTCAAGACTTGCTACCTTGGACCTACTAGGATGCGCGCATTTATGTACGTGGTACAAGCCGGGATCCCCTCTTATGTTGAGATTATGTTTAAGTATCTATACTATACGTTTTAACAAGACATGATGCATGTTTTAAAAGTTCACCTTGCATATACTTTTTTTTTAATATGCCATGATGAGTATGATGATTATGTTATGATATGTCATGCTACCTTGTGTTTATGTCATGATTATGCCATGATATCTATGATTGTGCTCATGATACGTATGATGATCATGTATGATATGCTATGATACTTTATGCTTTGATATATGCTTTGTGATTGTTGACATGCTATACGGATTTTGTGAGTAGGAAAGGAAACTTACTGAGCCATGAGTGCTCACAGCTTACTTTCTTGTACCACAGATAAGGGCAAAGGTTGGATGAACTAGGGGAGCAGCAGGAGGGGCTAGCAGGATGTGTGTGGTAGTGACTGGCTAAAGAAGAAAAGACCTGCTTTCATTAAATATGAATTGTGCTTAGTTGATATTTTTTTTATGATTGTAACTCCATGACATTTTATCATGTTAATTCCTATATGTCTTGAAATAATGTAAAGTATGACATATGGATTCTATGTTTCAAAAATTTACAAGTAAGACTTCCGCTGTAATAAGTTAATAAGTTGTTAAGTAGGGTAAAGTAACCCCCGTGCCCTTATGGTAGGAGGGGTGGGGCGTTACAGATATAGTGGCATTGACCGTATTTGAATTAGTTCCCATGCTTTCTAATTCCTTTGTAATAGCATCCAGTTTTGCAGCCATTAAAGTGACTGCATCAACATCAAACTTTCCTGACACTTTTGTTGGGTTCACACAAGAATAGCCACCACTTCTCTCATTTGCCCATTGATGATGATTTTATGCTACACTTTCAATTATTTCCTCAGCTTCATCTAGGCTTTTATTCATGATTGCCCCCCCCCCCCCAATAGCTGAATCTAGGGACACCTTAGTATGATAATTAATGTCATTATAGAATGTGTGCAACACTAACCACTTCTCCAAACCTTGATGTGGACATTGTCTGAGCATATTATTATATTTATCTCAAGCTTCAAATAAAGATTCTGAGTTAGCTTGTTTGAAATTTGCAATGAGATTCCTCATATGAGCCGTTTTACTAGGTGGATATAATTTATCTAGAAATTGTTGCTCGCATTGTTCCCATGTGGTGATGCTATTTGGAGCTAAAGAGTTTAGCCATTACTTAGCTCTGTCTCTTAAAGAAAATCCAAATAATAATAAATGCACTACTTCAGAAGGTGTTAGAGTGTATACTAAAAGCCCAGCTTTTGTAAACATTTATTTTTGAAATAAAAGAATCACATTGGTCAAATATCTACATTTTATTTGTTAAGTGTAGTTGTTCAATTAATTTATATTGTAGATAACATGGTGTGTGGTGTCACACACAGAAGATCATGTTATCAGTTCTTTATAGATTATAAACAGTTGCTCACGACTAAGATGGAAAGGAACAAACCATTGGAATAGTCGTAGTGTAATTAGGTATTAGTTTATCTTGATTAATAAATTACACTAGTACACTCTAAGTGTATTGAGTAGGACCATTTTAGGTAAGTTCTTTTTATACTGACTTAATAAAAGAACTAGACCTTAGTTATTATGGAATTGTGTGCTCTTAATCCTAATATAATAACAAGCACATATATTTAGTATTTATTTCTTTAACTTATCAAAGGGTGAGATTTAGCTCGATAAATCAAAAGTCCGATAAGTTGGAAAATGATATTACTTATAGTGTGTGTTGTTGATTATAGAAGGAAACTGTATCCTAGTAATCTAGGTTGAAAATGCCCCCAAGAGGAGCTCATAAGGATTGTCATGTTAAACCCTGCAGGTGGACTTAGTCTGACATGATAATGAGGTTGAGTTGTACTACTCTTGGACTTAGATATTAATTAAGTGAGTTGTCAGTAACTTATTTAATTAGTGGACATTCATTATCTTAAACACAGGGAGACTAACACACTCATGATAAGGAGCCCATAATATAATTTGGGATTGGTGCGGTAGTGCAATAATAACTCTCTAGTGGAATGAGTTATTATTGATGAACTTGAGTTGTGTGTTCGGGACGAACACGGGATACTCACGTTCATCAGAAGGACAAAACCAATTTCTCCTCTAGGTCCCTGTCGTAGCCTCATTTATGTCTCAAGTCCATCCAAATAAAAGTCCATCTTGGTGTCCAAGAAAGGGGCCGACCCAAGGCTTGGTGACCAAGCCAAGGGCCGACCACCATCTCCTCAAGAAGGGCCGGCCCTATGCTTGGTGCCCAAGCAAGTAGAGGCCGACCATAATAAATTCAAATAAGAGGGGTGTTTTGAATTTTTAAAATCTTCTCTTTTTAGAAAACTACAACTTTTAAAAGAGAGTTTTTAAAATATAAAACTTTCCTTATTTAAATTAGGCCACATGGTTTAAAAGAAATTTTAAAAGTTTTAAAACTTTCCTTTTTAACCATCCTCATGGTTTTAAGAAAAAAGGAAAAAAAGTTTTAAATTTGAAATTTTCTAACCATGTTAAAAAAGGAAATTTTAGAAGAGAAGTTTTAAATTTTAAAACATGGTTTTAATTTTTAAAACTTTCCTTTTTTAACATTCACTTTAGGAAGTTGAAAGAGAGCTTGTAAAATTTTATAAGAGTTTTTTCTTTGCTTATAAAATTTTTACAAAGGTTATTTCTTTCCTTTTATTGTGGCCGACCACCCTTGCTTGGTGCCCAAGCAAGGGGCCGACCAATCAAGACAATCAAACCATGTTTGATGATTGAATCAATCAAGAGGAAAGAAAAGGAAAAATAAAAAGGAAAAAGAGAAAAGGGAAAACAAGAGGAAGATTTTAATTTTTTTGTGAAAAGTCTTTCCTTATTTGCCTTGGGCAAGTAATATAAAAGAAGGGGAGAGGAGGCTTCATGTGATAACAATTCTTATTCTCTTGTTGGTAATCCTCTTGTGGCCGGCCCTCTCTCCCTCTCTTTTCCCTTTACTCTCTTTTGCTCCTTGGTGGTGGTGGTGGCCGAAACATAGAGAAGAAGGAGAAGCTCTTTGGGTGGTGTTCATCTTGGAGGTTCGTCGCCCACACGACGTCCAAGGCGAGGTGAGGAATATGGCAGAAGATCTCGAGGTCATTAGCATACAAAGAGAAGGTATAACTAGTAATTTTCTTTCGCATCATGCTAGTTATTTTTCTTTGTATGAATTCCAAACACAAGAGGCATTAGATTCTAGTTTTTCGAATTTGTTATTTGAGCTTGTGTTTTTTTTGTTTTTCGAATTTGTGATTCGATTGTTCCTTTTGATTAAACCTAAAGTTATATAAGGAAATTAAATATTAGCTTTCCTTAAAAGGCTTTGTCTAGGAAGTGGTGGTTGCTTCCATATCCAAGAAGGCCTAGTGCCTCGCCATGTTTAACCTGGAAGCCAATTTTAGAAATTAATAGTTAATTGAATTTATAACATAGGTTGATTTGGATCAATAGGGTTAAGTTCCGCTTGCGATCCAAGTCTAAACCATTAAGAATAGATAAGTTAAATTTGGAATCAATAATGTTAAGTTCCATTTGCGATTCCTAATTTAACTTCTAAAGAACACAATAGGTTATTTAGGAAAGGTTCGACACTTGTACAAAATTTTTGTACAATGGAACCAGTACGATTTTCCTAGGATTAACCAACAGAAGGAACACCATTCATTTTCATTGTACCGCATATCTCATAGAAGACCTCCTAGTGTTGATTTGGGTCCTCATGCGGTCCTCCACCAAACTGATTTTGCTGCACCATAGAAATAATAGCCGGTTTGATCTCAAAATTATTTGCTTCAACAGAAGGTCTTGAAATGCTAGATTGAAACCCTCTAGCATACGGTGCTGCATAATCCTTTAATGGTCTGTTTGCCATGCTAGAATGTTCTTGTTCTTCTTGATGTCTTTGTGAAGTTCTTCTTCTATGAAATGCTCTGTCTATTTCGGGGTCTAGAGGAAGAAGTTCTCCTGCAAAGTTAGATCTTCGCATACACAAGAACAAGATTGCAAGATATATTTGTTCAAAAGAAAAAAGAAAGAAAGAGAAAAGTTAGATCAAAAGAAAAACAGAGAAAAACTAGATTAGAATGCTAGAAATCAAGAATACAAAGTTAGAATTAGAATTAAAATTGCAACAAAATGAATTGTCAAGAAGTAGAAAGATATGCAAAAACTATGAAAACAAAATTCTAAAGATTAGTTACAATTAAGCTAATGAAAAGAAAAGTTATGTTTAGTCTAACTCAATTGATAATCTCTAATGTTATAGCACAGTCCCCGACGACGGCGCCAAAAACTTGTTAATGATCCGAAAGTATACGGATACGTCGTCAGTAATAAAGAAATATATCGCATCCATAGGGACTGGTATTAACTACTAAAGATATCTCAACATGAATTAGCTAAACAACTAATCAATTGATTTATAAAAGCTAGGTGCAACTATAGAAAATAAAACCTAGAAGTAAAAGCATAAAAATAGGGATAAGGGCTATGATAAAGGATGTTCTAGGAGTTTTGGTTTCTTTATAATGTTATTCAATGTAAATGATCTACAAAATCTTATTCATCATTTGTCCTTCATTTGTAGAAGATTGTCGATTCTCTCTTGCAATAGACAACCAACCTAGGACTAAAATCTATATCTAATGTGATCAATTAGGAATGATTCCTATGATGTCCTTACACGGGCTTGCCTATCACGTTCATCCCTCGGATAATCAACATATAAATTCATTACTTCTCAACCATATCAAGATATAAAGATTAATGTATACAATCTATCATATCCCCTTGAATGCCCTTATTTCCCCTTTAAGATTATCCCTCAATCGTCCTTACACAGGCATGTCTGTCACGTACGTCCCTCAGATAATCGAATGAAGGATTACCTCTACATGATCCACAAGACACTCAAACATTCAATCAAGTATGGTAATTAAGCCCAATCACATTAATCCACACAAGATCAAATAGATACAAAACAAGACAATATCATAGAAATAGGAAATGTAATACCCACTAAGCTTGTAAGATAAATATATGAATGTGGGATTTTTCCTTAGAAAAATAATAGGAAGTGAGTTGAAGCAAAAAGAAATAAAATGAAATAAAAAGAAGAGGAGGTCAAGGATTGAACCATGAACCTCTTATATTATATTTCATAGGATTAATTAGTGGAAACCAATTGGGATAGAGAAAAGATATTGATAGCAAAGGAGGGAAACTCATGATAAAGGTAAGAGTAAAAGCTAGCCAAAAGAAAACAAGAAAAGAGCAAGAGAAAGACAACTTGCCTTCCTCCCTTTCTCTCCCTCTTCCTCTTTGATTTTGCCGAAAACTTAAAGAGGGATTAAGGGGATTCATTTCCCCTTATTTTATCATGAATGGTGAGAATAAATAGAAAATAAAATAAATAAAAGAAAATAGAAAAAAATAGGCTAAGGGAGAAGGAAAGCAAAAACCAAGTTTGCTACCTCTTCCCCCTTAACATAAAAGAGAATATGTAAAGGGAAAATTCTATTTTCTCTCATTTCTCTCATTCATCCTCTCCCTCACCGAGAACACCATAGTCCCCTCTCCTCCATCTTCAGCCCCAAAGCCAAGTTTTTTTTCCCTAAGAAAGCCTAAGATACAAGGAGGACTTAGCAAAGGAATCAAGGGAAAGGAACTAGAAGAAGAGGCTACTTCTTCTTCACCATACCTTAGATCCACAAGCGAAAAGGATGTAAGCTTCCCCTCACCTGTGGTACAAGGCTTTTATGTGATTTTTGGATTCTATAAGGATTAGAAAACCTAGGAAAGAATTTAAGAAAATTCGGCTAAAGAAAGGGTTTTCAAATCTAGGATGATTTAAACAATTCCTTATTTCATGATATTCTTTCTATGCTATGTAGGAAGGATTTTCTTCATGTTTTTATACTTAAATGATGCTTGATCAGAGGAGTACCTAACCCTAGAATTTCGGCCAAAAAAAAAATATGCTAAGGAGGTTAGGGAAAAATATTGTTTAACTAAACTAGTACAAAATTTCTCCCATGAAATACTAAGGGTTTTTATTGGTTGTCTTGCTTGAAAGTTACTTGAAACCAAAGAAATCCATTTATAGGTTTCGGCCAAGAAAAGGGTTTAGGGTTAGGAAGACCTTTAAATTTAAATAACCATGTTTGTATGATAGAATATAGAGTTCTATTAAAGAATTGCATGTTGTACATTGCTAGAAATTCATGAACTCTTATTTTAGATTTTCGGCCATGATAAGATGGATAGTTTAGAAAAACTTAAACAAAATTCTAATATGCTCAAGACCTCTGTGATATTATGATATGAAAGTTGTTTAATGCTCTTATGTTTAAATTGAGTATAGAAAATTAGTTACATGATATATGACATGTAAGATCACAAGGGTCCTAACTTGTTTATGAACCAACTTTGTATATGATGTTCTTAGTAATTTTTGCCATAAAACTTACTTAGATTTTCCATGCTTTAGGCCACTTAAAACCTAGTTTAAAGATTGGTATGTTTCGGCCATGAGGAAAAATAAAAGAAAAAGGGAAAGAAACTTAGAAAGCCTAAGACACAATTCACATGTATGTTTATTATGCTTGTCTTTATACATGCTATGAAACTTGTATGATTTCTTATGCTTTTAGGCTATTTGAAACAAGTTATATTCTGTGAGTTTCAGCCAAGTAGGGTTTAAAAGACCTAGAGGCCTTAGAAATGAAACCAAATGTGTTAAAAGTACTTCTTATGAAAATATGATAAGGTGTTGATTGTGTCACATATTTGTATAATTTTTCCATGACCTAAATGGATCATTGTGTGTTTCGGCCATGATGGAATAGATGCCCTAGAAACCCTAGAACAAGAATTAAATATGCTTATGTCACTCTACATGAAATATGATAAGTAGAAAACCAAAGTTCTCATACTATATGTTGTTTAGTGACCTAAATGAGGCTAGGGTAAGTTTCGGCCATACCTATTGTATGATGTCTTGTTATGAATTTATACATGATGTTAGTTCAAGTTCACATGCTTGTATGTTTGTTTTTAACCCTAATGAACACTTGTTAAAAGTTTGACCAAGATATACGTTAAGGGCTTGAAGGACTTAAGAACTAGCTCAATATGCTTACTATGCTATTTGAAAAAAATGCTATAAATATGGTTTAAGGTTTCCATGCTTTCATGACATTTGGGATCTTGTTTATATACTGATAGGGTTCAGCCACATGAGTTTAAGGACTTGGAGAACTTAGAAACCAAGTTAATCATGCTTATAATGCTTCCTATGAAATTTATGTGATGATGATTTAGGTTTCACATGCTTGGAGGTTATTTTTTTTACCTAAATTGAGACCTAAGGGGGTTCGGCCATGATAGGAACCCAAGGGTTGAGGAAGCTTAGAACCCAAGTTAACTATATTACCATGTTTCTTATGATAGTATAATCACATGATATACCCTTATGCTTAACCATGTATGCTTGTGATTTATACTTTTTATGATATGATATGTGGATAGAAATATGCATGTTTTAATGATATGTTATGTGCTTAGAAATATGCATGTTTTAATGATATGATATGTGCTTAGAATATGCATGCTTGATGACATGCTATATGCTTAGAATATGCATGCTTTTTATGATATGCTATGTGGTGAAAATATGCATGTTTTTCTTTATGACATGATGTATGCCTAAGTGATGCATACCTTTATGATATGATGTATGCCTAAGTGATGCATACTTTTATGACATGATGTATGCCTAAGTGATGCATACTTTTATGATATGATGTATGCCTAAGTGATGTATACTTTTATGACATGATGTATGCCTAAGTGATGCATACTTTTATGATATGATGTGTGCCTAAGTGATGCATGCTTTTATGATGTATGATATGTATAAGTATGAAATGTACTTTACTTTATGTGGCTTGTACCAAGGGTGGGCTCCATAAGCGCCCCGGGGTCGATGGAATAAGACTCGGGCCTCGTTAGGGATGGGCTCCTAAGTGCCCCTAGGTCGATGGAGTAAGACTCGGGCCTAGTATGTTGCCTTGTAGGGTTCAAGACTTGCTACCTTGGGCCTACATAGGTTGCGCGCAATATGTAAGTGGTACATAGCCGGGATCCCCTTTAAGTTGAGATTATGTTCAAGTATATATGTAAGAAGAAATGATTTTAAAGATCATGAGACATACACATGTTTTCGGATACATGTTTTCAAAAATCATATTGCATACACTTTATGATCATGTTGTGATGATGCTATGATTTATGATATGCCATGATATGATTTTGTTATGTTTCATGCTATGCTTTAAGAGATGATATGCCATGAGATGATTATGTTATGTTTCATGCTATGCTTTAAGAGATGATATGCCATGATATGATTATGTTATGTTTCATGCTATGCTTTAAGAGATGATATGCCATGATATGATTATGTTATGTGTCATGCTATGATTTAGGAGATGATATGCCATGACTAGTTATGATGTTTGTTATGCTGCACGATATGCTTAAAGAATATGATATGTTATACCATGACTAGTTGAGATTATGTTAAGTTGAGACATTCTTTGATTATATGTTGATTTTGGTTTTAGTGAGTAGGAAAGGAACTTACTGAGCCATGAGTGCTCACAGCTTACTTTCCTTGTACCACAGATAAAGGAAAAAGCTGGATGAGCTAAAGGAGCAGCAAGAGGGGCAACGAAGATGTGTGTGGCGGTGGCTAGGCAACTAATTAAAAAACCTGCTTTAAAACCTTTAAGAACTATGCTTTGGTTTTGTGAAATGTAATACAATATGGGTGACTTGATGTTAAGTTTTTATTTAACTTGTTATCATGTTATGGAAACCATATTAGTGTAGTTCGGTTTTTATTAAACCAAGAAAAATGATTTTTAAGTCTTCCGCTGTAATATGTACGTAGAGTATCGTAACCCCGTCCCTTAGGGTTAGCAGGGAGGGCGGGCGTTACAGGAAATTGATAAATCCATAAGAGTTTACATCAAATCATATTATAAATACTCCCTCCATCCTATAACAAAGAGATCTAATCCATAGAACAAGGAAAGAAATCCAAAGATAAGAAAATTACAAGTATCTTGATCCCAAAACCCAAGAAGATAAAGGGAAGAAAAGCTTATCTATGATGAAGAACCATCTTCAGATCCAATCCTCGTTCCCGGAGTCAATTCGTTGAAGATCCACCCTTAGAACACCGGAAAATCCCTTCAAGAAGGTGAGGAATCACCCAAATCTCGCCCTCTCCCAAAAGGGAGAAATCCCCTTTTCAAATGAGGAAGAAACCCTTATATAGAGCTGGGGTTTGGGCGCCACACGACCGTGTGAATCTCACACGACCTGGTCCATTCCCTTCGCTGCCAAGGTGACATGGTCGTGTGATGCTCACACGACCGTGGCATGCTCCACTACTGCCCCCTTTCACGACCGTGTAGATCTACACGACCTGCTCTGCCTTTGGCTCTGAAACTCCTACATGGCCGTGTCTGGGACACAGCTAGGGCTTTCTTGGCTTCTAGAAATGTTGCACGATCGTGTGACAGACACAACCATACACTTCTTTGGCTATGGAAGGCTTGCACAGCCGTGTAGATCTACACGACCGTGATATGCTTGTCTTCAAAAATTGACACGGTCGTGTAATACTCAAACAGTCGTGCCCTTCCTCCTTCCTACTGAGGCTACATGGGTGAGCACCACCACACAGCCTGGACACTCCTTCATTCTGCCAGTGCTACAGGGGTGAGGATCACCACACGGCCTAGGCAACTCCCCATGACAGGGCCGTGTGGCACTCAGGGATGGTACCTTCCTCCTTCGTTCAATTGTAGATTTTGCCTCGAACATCAATTCTTCTCCAAAATTGACTTCTGTGTACAGAAAATGCACAAAAGCATATCTCCAAATAGAAAGAGGAAATATGCTAAAAGCAAAGCTGGAAGTACGAAAATGCATAGATAAAGCATGCACAAAATATGTGAATATGCGTCAAACATGCTAAACAAGTGTATACAATCTATGCACATCAGGGAGCCCAAGGAAATCACGAGCGTCTCACCTACAGTCATGGAGCATGTACTCCATGTCTAACTAGATGCTCAGCTGGTCAAGTAAAAAAAATGAGATTTTGGAGCCGAGTAAAATAAAATAATCTGGGCACATGTGGACTAACTACTAGAGGCTGATTATCTTCGAGAGGTATAGTCCCCGAGATGGATAGCAAATGTGGTCCTAGTAGCTATGTTAGGAATTAAGTGGAGGGTCTGCATCGTCTTTAAAGACTTCAATAAGATGTGTCCTAAAGATTTTTATCACCTACATCGTATCAACCAGGATGTGGATTCCACCTCTGGATGTGAACTGATATGTATGCTAGACGTATATCAGGGATATCATCAAGTCCCACTCACTAAGGAGGATCAAGAAAATGCTAGCTTCATAACTGCTGAAGGCATTTACTGCTATAATGTTATATCATTCGGACTAAAGAATGTAGGTGTAACTTACCAACAACTCATAAACAAAGTATTCTGGAAGTCGATTTGGTGGAATATGCAAGTTATGTCGACGACATTCTTATCAAGTCTCTTTAAGGGATTGACCTCTATACTTATATTGAAGAAACTTTCCAAACTTTAAAGTAGTACGGGTCGAAGCTCAATCCTAGAAAATGCTTGTTTAAAGTGAAAAGCGGATATTTTCTGGGTTATATAGTCAACGAGCGGGGAATACAGGCCAATCCCAGTCAGGTGCAGGCTCTCCAAGACATGGTTCCCCCACACAACTTAAAGGAAGCACAAAGGTTGATGACGGATCACCGTGTTATCCCTCTTTATATCATGATCGATCGACTAGAGTTTGCCTTTCTTCAAGATTCTCCGTCGGATAACCAAATTTCAGTGGGATGCTGACTGCGACAAGGCATTCAAGGAGTTGAAGATTTATTTATTCGCCCTACCTATAATTGCTAAGCCAATAGTAGGTGAACCTTTATGGGTTTAACTGTCTACAAATGAGTATATTGTCAGTGTAACGACCACCCTTCTTAATACTCTACTACTCTCTAAGAGTGACCGTTACTTAACTACTAACTCTACTTAACCGGTGTGATTAAAAACCACATGGAAACCCTACCGAAAAATTTCGACAGAGTCTCCCCTGTACCTGTGACCTTAATCTGAAATACAAACACTATATACATCAGTCACAAGCGGCTGGAACATATATCAAACAACCACGCAATTAATGATCCAAAACAAAAGAGAACTATACCAGAAATCATTACTCAAGATCACAATTCATCTACTATGTCCTAATAACATCAAAATAACATATACAATCCCAAATACTAAAATGCAGAAACTTAATAATGAAATAAAATTTCTTATGTCCAAATTTTCTTATCATCCTAAATAAGTCCCAAGTCTTCCATAGTCTTGGCATCACACATCCTTTGAACACCTCCTTGTCGCCTTCCTTTCTATATCTTTTCCTTTCCTGTATCTGCAGTAAGAGGAAATGAAATCTATAAGCAAAATGCTTAGTAAGCGCTATCTAACTCACAAAATATCGATATGCATGTGAATATACTGAAATCTAAAACTGAATGCTTAAAAGGAAAATTACTCATGCTCATCTACTAGTAAAAGAAACATACTGAAAGGCTAAACATGTAAAGTAAATCTATACAATCATGCTAGCATAAAGAACTAAACTTACTGAACTCTAAACACCTTTTGAATCTTATTTCACTTGCTTAAAAATTTATTCTTTAAATGCTTTTATACTTATGTAAAAACTTATTTTACTTGTTCAAAAACTTATACTTATAATACTTCAAAATAATAATCAACTTCTCTTGGGCCCGGCAACTGTACTTGCTATGCGCACATCCATAACTAGACCCGAGGTAGCTAGTCCCGAATCTAGTAGGGTTTACTAGGTTATCTGAACCTAGGGACGACTATGGGAGCCCAACCCAAGGACAATTGAGAGTCCTGCATACTAGGTTATCTGAACCTAGGGACGACTATGGGAGCCCAACCCAAGAACAACTGAGAGTCCAGTACAGTGCCACTGATAAAAGTAAAATACTTGTTATCTTTTAATACTTCTAATATATAATGCCTTGGCATTTTAATAAGCACCTTGTGTGCCAAAATCCCTAAAGTCTTGACTTTGAGTTTTACTTAAGGCCTTGGCCTTTTCTTTCTTTTCTTTATCTTTCTTATACTTGTTAATACTTCTAAATGAATACTTCTTTAAAAAGAAACTGAAATGTTTAAGCAAATTCTAACTTTGAAATGCTTAAACCAAAAATCTGCTTACTATACTTATAAAATCTGCATACTATTCTGCATACTAATGCTCAATAGAAATTTGCACTAATACTTAATAAAATCTGCAAACTAATGCTTAATAAAAATCTGCACACTAATACTTAATAAAATCTGCACGCTAATACTTAATAAAATCTGCACACTACTACTTAATAAAAAATCTGTACTAAAATTCTGCACTATAAGGAGATTTCAACTGCATTAAAATTCTGTAGGGATAAACATAAGCAAACTATTGGTCCATGGTACGTGCACCCAAATCTATCTAGAAGTTTTAAGTTATCTTGAAGAATTAAACTCAACATACAAATCAAGTCTCAACTTACTTAATCCTGTCTAGAGTTTCAAGCCTATCAAGGAAAACAAGAACTCATCAAAATTCAATCTAGAAGCTAGCACACATGGTAGAGAACTAGATTTAAGTCCAGTACCTATAGCATAAATTTCGTAAGCATAACTTTTAAGAAAATTTCCAACAGATGATCCAAAGAGTTAATCTAATCATAGTGTCTTATCTAGCTTCTTAAATATCAATTATTTCTCCATCAAAGCCGAAATCTCAAATCCCTTTGAGTGGTTAAATTCTAAAACATCACTTCCCTTTTTCCTCCTATGACTTCAGATACCACCGTGGTTTAATTATGATATCTATACTTCTTAAGATCTTCGAACCTTGATTTCTCTCTCAAGTAAATCAACAAATTGATTCTTGCAATCCTACTAATTTCTTAGTTAAGTTGACACTTCCACAAATCAAATTCAGTGAAGTTGCATGCTTTTGAATCATAAGAGGCTAAGACAAGATAGAATACCAATAGACAATGAGTTAATAGTAAATTTAGTTGAGGTTTCTGGTTAGAAAATTTCTAAATGGATTGGCACTCAACGACTCCAAGTTGATACTTGATCAAGAATGGGGCTACAAATTATAATAGCTAACAATAAGCTTCAAAGACTGATCATCTACATTCCTAACACAAAACCAACCAAAATTAAGCTTGCTAAAATTTAAAACAGCCACTCAAAGCATTAATCATAATTTGCATTACTCTATAGGTTGTGAACTATACAATTCAATTCCATCACAGTCATTAGTTCCATTCTGTAACAGTCCCATTGAGATCAGTTCTATTCAATAACACTTCCATGGCTTAACTCAAGAGTATAAACATATAAGAGCCTAAAATCTTAACGACAGCACAGTAGTAAATCAATACTTAAAGAGACCGATTAAAACCAACTCAAATTCTATCAACAAGTGCAAGCTACAATAATAACAGTTCATGCTACTGATTCTTTACCCACTCGTGTCCACTTAAGCTTGCTGGAAATCTAAAACAGAAACCATAGAAAACTTGTTCACAGCTTAAACCTATATAAGACACCCGAAATCTGTGCTAACAGTGGAGCATTTTAACTACTTGCCCATTTGAGGTACACGACAGCAATATCTAACCTGCTATTTATTTAGAATTCATCCTATTCTGAAAATGTTAATTAGGAAACCAAAACCTAAATTCCAACCTGTCCTTCATGCTTCAAATTCAAGAATGCAAAGATACGAAACTATGAAACTCTACACGAACAGAGCATGCTCATCAAGGTCACCACAGAAACATCTAACTTGAAAGCTGCAGTACCAATTCCAAAGCTTGAATGGATCAACTCACTTTCTTAAACTTAACCAATCTTTTTCTTTCTTCCTTTAACCTCACGGCAGCAAACAAAACCCAAAAAAACACTTCACGACAAAAACTCAAACAAACAAGAAAACATCAAAACGAAGTCGGAACTACTCTTACCACAGGTGAGTAGCCACTTACCCTTGCTTTTAGGACTTACAACCGAACAAGAACCCTCTAGGGTTTGCGGAGAAACTCTGTAACGTCCCACCTTCCGCTACTAGGCTGTAAGGCGAATCGCTACGATTACTGTGCTAAGCTGCGCGGAAAACTGATCTAATTTGAGTTTTTATGCTACTGATATCTGACCTAATACATGTTATTGGTTCTACCTGTGCTAAGGGAGATGATCTAAGGGATACCTGGTGTATCCTACATCCCCTACGGTCAAGGAGCTGGACTGATAAGTTTCTTGGACGAAACCTGAGCTTCCCAATCGATCCGAGCTGGACTGGATCGATTGCTCTTGGTTGGATCGGTCCGTGGATTGATCGGAGCTGGGGAACGTTCTGTTCACGACTGGATCGGTCGGCAGACCGATCCAGGTGTGGCTGGATCGGTCAGTCGGACCGATCCAGGTATGTCTGGATCGGTCGGCTGACCGATCCAGGCACCTGAAATCTCCTGGGACGCTACTGTATCGTGATGGATCGGTCGGCTGACCGATCCAGGAGGATACAGTAGCATACTATATCGGGCTGGATCGGTCTGGAGACCGATCAGTGTCTGATTTCATCGAGAACTCTGATTTCAGCACTTTGGCGTGCCAAAACCCCACTTAACACCTAACTAATGCATCATAACTATTCTAACAACATATAATAACATTCCAACGACATAAACTAGTAATCTGACTTAACATAGGGCATAGTTTAGGAATTCATGGTAACACATAACTAAAAGTGCCTAGAACATGGAAACCTAAACCAATAAATAAAATGCTAAAGTAAATGCTAAAGAGTCTAATGCTCAATTTGCTACGTCCCCTAAGGACCTTTGATTCCAGTTCCATACACACACATCCTCATCTGCATTGACCTCCAGCCTCCACTGCTAGTCCACTTTTCCTTTACCTTTATCTGCAGTATAAGAAAAGTAGTATCTGTAAGCTAACAAGCTTAGTAAGAAACCATCTACCTCACAAAAACATGCATTCGGTGCAATATGGTTTTTAAAGCATGCTATTTGAAAATATACACTGAACTTGTTAAGTCCTGGTATACTGAAATCATAAAGCATAACACATAAGCATGGCATGAGCACTGAATCATATCGTGGCAAGCAATAAAACACTGAACTGAACATAAGCTAAACTAACTGAAACTAAATCTGTAACTGGAAACAAACTCAACTAGCATAATTGATTTTGAGTTTTGAAATCTAATACATAATAGGTGAAAATACTAAACATGCTGTTGGGCCCGGCAACTGTACTTGCTGTGCGCGCATCCCTAACTAGACCCGGGGTTGCAAGTCCCGAATTTAGTAGGGTTACTAGGTTATCTAAACCTAGGGACGACTGTGGGAGTCCAACCCAATGGATATCTGATCCAGTACAGTGCCACTGAAAATAAAATACTAATATCTATAGCTAACTGATATAACATGCTGTTTCTAGGTTATCTGAACCTAGAGCTAGGTTATCTGAACCTAGAGCTAGGTTATCTGAACCTAGAGGCGACTGTGGGAGCCCACCCATTGGACCGTAGTCCCATAAAACTGAACTAACTAATGTGCTGGTTTAAATGCCTCTAATGCATTTAACTGAGCTATTAAACATAACTGAGGTGGTATTTAGCTACACTAGCATTTTACCGAACACTTGGTGTGCTCCAACTCTCTCCTCTAATAGGGAGATCACCTCTAGGCACCCGACAATGTCCAGAATCTCCAACTAAAGGAGAACAACGTGTCCGGCCCGTCTAGAGGTGTTCAACTAGATCCCTAAATCCTCGAGGAGGGTTTAAACATACCCTATGTGCCGGAAAAACCTGCACATAGCTAAAACTAATGCGTAGGAAACCAACCGGAGCTATTATACCGCAGGTGAGGGGTTTCTTACCTCATACGCTAAATTCCTTACAATTCTATTCGCTAGAATTCCGGTGGAGATGACCTTCTCGACGACCCGCTCACGTCTTCGCGTTCCTCTCGCGGAGAAGAACCTCTTTCGTGTTGGAGTCGTTGCCGGAAGATGAGCCGAGAGTCCTTGGGTTTGGGCGCCGGGAGAGAAGGAGGAGGAGGAGGTGGCGTCGGCGTTGAAGGTTTGGAGAGGGAGGAGTTTGCCGAACCAAGCAAAAATAAACCAAACCCACTTAACCCTTCTATTTATATTAAGTGGTAATTCCGGTCAACTCTAACATAAATATAGATGTTTCTCCTTTCTCTCAGCACGGCCCTGCTGGGTTCACTGGTTACTAACATTATCCCTTAAACCATAGGTCTCGGGTTCGATTCCCGCTTAGGCCGTTTTCGTTTATATTTATTTTTGCTACTTCCGCTACTCGGAAAATTCTGGAAAAATATCCAAAAATTCCAAAAAAATCATACTATATTTCTAAAACCGTTTTGAGAATTTTCGGGCGTTACAAACTCAAACTCTCGGTCTTCTTCGCGCCTTCGAGTTCTCCTCGATGAGAGGAGCTTGGATCTCTGAAGAACTCACGGAAGTTCCCCTTGGTCGACCGCCGAATCGAAGCCCTAGCTTCGGCTGCGATTTCGCCCAAGTAGGAGCCGATGCCGTCCCCGCGTGCGAGAGGAGGAATTTTGAGAGAAATTTTTAGGTTTTAGGAAAAGGATTTAAATCTTATACTTAAGGTAATTTTCGTTTCCAACTATATCTTATATACATTTTATTCCATACTTGATTAACAAAACTCTCGCAGACCGGTTGGTTGGCTGAGTTCGGTTAAAACCTGGTTCGGGTCCGAGGTCTTGGGTTCAAAACCCAGCTTCAACACTTTTTTTTAAAAAACTTCTTCCTCTTGGTAAAAAAAACAAACGAACTCCAAAAATTACATAAAAATACTTTAAAAATCTCTAGAATTTTTCTATAGCATTCAAAAATATTTTTCAATTATTTTTGGGACTAAAAAGGAGGAAATTTGGGTCGTTACAGTCGGGTCAATGTTAGTGAGGCAAGAAAAAAAAGAGTAATAACCTGACCCTTTCTCCCTCCGTCCTAACTAATTCCGGGCATAGTCGTGCCAGGCGGTTGAATCTTTTCATCGCTTCTTCTACCGTTAGGTCACCTTGCCGAAATTCGGTGAATTCATCATAGTGCCTACTTGTCACCCGAGTGTGGAAGAATTCTTCGAAGAATTCCGTCTCAAAATCTGCCCAACTCATTTGGTTTACTGGTCTTTTCACTTTCACTCTGTCCCACCACATTCAGGCGTCTCCCGTGAGACAGAATGATACGCATTTGACATTTTCATGCTCAGGCCAGTCCAATAGTTCTATCATGCTCTCCATTGTCTTAAACCAAGCTTGTGCGTCCCATGCTTCACAATTACCAGAGAATTTCTCTGGCCTCAGTCTTTGCCACTGGATCAGATACGCTTCTTGACGAACTACCGGTGCCAGATTCACTAGTGGTACCGGTGCTGCTACTGGCTCCGGTTCAACTACTGGTATGGTTGGCGTATTATTCTGATTTGGGGTAGCAGGATTCCCTTGTTGATTCATCATGGCAGCAATCATCTGTTGCTGTTCCGTAAGCTGTCGTTGTAGCTCAGTAACTACATGTGCCCAATCAGGTGGAGGTATGGTCTCCTCCGTTCTGGCATTTCGTCTTCTAGTCATACTTATTTTCCTAAATGATAATAAGATTAGTCTAAGTTATCATTTATGCATGAATATCTTAACATATCATGTCTAGGTTTCATGCCATGTTTGGGTTATCGTTGAGGTATTCTTTCTTAGGTTGTCATATTATCTTTAGATTACCTTACCATTCATACGCGTCAAGATCTAGCCGATGGTATTATCATTCTTACTTGACTCATGCTTAAATTGATACCATTTCTACTCTTTTTATTCATCAAAAGCTTTTATTACATTTTTTTGTTCATAACTTCTTCTCTTAAAAGGCCAGGTAGGTTGTGACTACTCCTGCCATAAAGGACATGATAGCAGTAGTCATCATCAACCCAACCTGTATCGACTTGCCCAGATCATTCTGGGGTGGATCAGGCATTATCGGAGGTTGAATCTCCGATGCCTCTTCCGGGTCGATTATTGTCTCTTCATCCATTCCCTCGTCTTCTTCAACATGTTCGTCTGGTTCCATCGGGTCTTCGTTTAGTTCCCCCTCGAGGTTGTTCAGTCCCCACTCGAAGTCTATTATATCATTGGGGTTGAAACCCATTTCCATGTATTCAGCAAGGTTAAATTCATCCTCGCCCATCTCAGGAAACTCGTTCTCTCCTTCATAATATTCCATAATTTCTGAATCTTCATCTTCATTATCGTCAGAATTCCCTTCCTCGATTTCCTCGAGATCTTCCTCTCCGAACTCGCCGTGTTCCGGAGATTCCGAGTCGCTCACAGAGTTGTCGAAGTATTTCAGCATATCGGGTTCATCCGCGAACTCGAGGTATTCGCCAAAATATTCTACATCCTCGGGATCGTATTCGAACGGGATATAGTCCATTTCTACAAGATTTTAAAGATTCATTATACCTCTTATGTTATAGCCTAAGGTTCTTGTATCTAGGCTACCATTCATGCATCCTAGAATATCACCTACTTATCATCATGCACCATTTTCTAGGGTATAACTTAAGGTATCCTTCCTAGGCTACCATTCATGCATCCTAGAGTATCATACTATTTTTAACACATACTTGTCATCATGCACCCTTCTCTAGGGTATAGCTTAAGGTATCCTTCCTAGGCAATTATTCATGTATCCTAGAGTATCATACTAATTTTTGCATATAAATAAATTAAGCAACTGTACTTACTTGGAGCGACAGGAAGGAGCTTGATGTGTGTGTAGTGAGCTGGCTAGATGTAACGCCCACCCTTCTTACCCAAGGGCGGCGCTACGATCTTATACTACTTACGTACATGCTTTAGTTATACTATAACAGTGGAAAATTTTAAATCATTCCTTTTATTTAAATAAGCATGATATCACATATTCTGATTAGTTCGAATGTGCATATATTGATCATATAACTAAAAATATTAATTTGTCCGAATCGTTCTTGCCGAGCCACCACCACACACATCACTATCTGCTCCTCCTGCTGCTCCGTCGTTCCGAATATCCGTCCCCCATATCTGCGGTACAAGGAAAGTAAGCTATGAGCACTCATGGCTCAGTAAGTTCCTTTCCTACTCACTAAAACCGAATTCATATCATTGCATATCAATATCATGCGAGGTATCATAAGCATACGACATACAAGGGTATCATATTCATATTCATATCATAATATCACATGACATTATATCTAATCATCAGATAATTCAAGCACATATGTAGGCAATGCATCATGAATTTGAAAACTTATACTTATAAGTACTTGAAATTAATATCATCATTAGAGGGGATCCCGGTTTGTACCACATACATAATGCGCGCGCTTCATAGGTAGGTCCAAGGTAGCAAGTCTTGAACCCTACCATGCATACATACTAGGCCCGAGTCTTACTCCATCGACCTAGGGCATTCAGAGGCCCATTACTGACGAGGCCCGAGTCTTACTCCATCGACCTAGGGCACTCAGAGGCCCATTACTGACGAGGCCCGAGTCTTACTCCATCGACCCCGGGGCGTTTACGGAGCCCACCCTTGGTACAAACCATACAAAATAACTTATCATGCATAACTATCATATCATGTCCCTAACAATCTTTCATGCATTTCCTTTTTCATTTCTTTTCATTATGTATAGCATTTCCTATGCTATAACATATCATGGCATATTACATAATATAATTTCATTTCTTCTCATTATGTATAGCATTTCCTATGCTATAACATATCATGGCATGTTATGTAACATAATTTCATTTCTTCTCATTATGTATAGCATTTCCTATGCTATAACATATCATGGCATGTTACGTAACATAATTTCATTTTTTCTCATTATGTATAGCATTTCCTATGCTATAACATATCATGGCATATTACATAACATAATTTCATTTCTTCTCATTATGTATAGCATTTCCTATGCTATAACATATCATGGCATATTACATAACATAATTTCATTTCTTCTCATTATGTATAGCATTTCCTAGGTTTCTTTCCCTTTTTCTTTTATTTTCCTTCATGGCCGAAACCTACCAGTCCTTAAGCTAGGTTTCTTAAGTGGCCTAAAGCATGGAAAGCCTAAGTAAATATCATGGCAAAAGTTACTAAGAACATCATACACAAAATTGGATCATAAACAAGCTAGGACTCTTGTGATCTTACATGTCTTATATCATGTAACTAATTTTCTACATTCCAATTAAACCTGAGAGCATTAATCAACTTTCATATCATAATATCACAGAGGTCTTGAGCATATTAATATTTTTGTTTAGGCTAATCTAAGCTATCCCTTTTATCATGGCCAAAAAAAAACCCTAAAAAGAGTTCATGAGTTTCTAGCAATGTGAACACCCTTTAAGAAACTTTATATCCTATCATAGGAGCATGTTTATTTAAATTTTTTTTTTTGAAGGTCTTTCTAACCCTTAACCTTTCTGGTCCGAAGCATACAAGTGAGTTTTCTTTTGGTTCCAATTAATTTCCAAGCAAGAAAACCATAGAAAGGTCCTTAGCATTTCATAGAGGGAACCTTGCACTAGTTTGGTTAGACAATAATTTTTCCTAACCTCTTTACAATATTTTTGGTTGAATTTCTAGGGCTAAATACTCCTCTGATCATGCATCATATGTGTATAAAAACATAGGGAAAAAACTTTCTTACAAGACATAGAAAAATCATCATGAAGAGAGGACTTATACAAGTATTCCTTGATTGAAAAAAACCTTTTGAATCCGAATTTTCTTAAATTTGTTTCTAGCTTTAAAAATACTCATAAAAAAAATCTGAAAATACATAAGAAGCCTTGTACCACAGGTGAGGGGAAGCTTACCTTCTTTGCTTAAGTTTCCTAGAGTTGAGAACTTGCTTGTGGACCTTTCTTCCTTGCTTGCTTTGCTCGGCACCAATGGAGGAAGAAGTGGCTAGGTCTTTTGGTGGAGAGGAGGAGGAAGAAGAGGAGGCTTCTTCCTCTTGTGTTGCTCGGCAACAAAAAGAAAGAAAGAAAAGAGGGAGTGTCTCGGCACCTCTAGGAGAAGAGGAGGAGAGTGAGTTGAGGATGAAGTCACCCCTCCATGCCTATTTATACTAAAATGAGGGGAGGAAAACTTGACTTGATTCATCCTCCTTATTTATTTCTCCTCTTTAATGATAAGAATATTCTAGAGAAATGCTTCTTGAGTTCTCTCTTTTCTTTCCTTTAATTTCTCTCTTTTCTTTCCTTTAATTAAAATTCCTATCTCTCCTCTTACAATATCCTCTCCTATCACACTTGGTTAACATATGCATGCATCCACAAGAGAACCAAGGATCAAAACTTGGTTATGTATATTTTTACTTCTTTTTTACTTCCTTTTCCTTTTAAGTAAAAAGAATCCTTTCTTATTCTTAACTACTTAGTCCTTTCTCTCCTTATCAATAATTCTCCTATCCCCTTTGATATCCTATACATGTTCCTTACAAGAGGTCCAAGGTTCAATCCTATTTCTCTTCTAACATATTATTGATATTCTTTTGTACATAATAATTCATATATCACCATATTATGCATTATGCATAAATATTTCATACACATATATATTATCTCATATTCCTTCCTTTTGTTTACATTAATTCCATGTATTATAAATATAGATGATTTATATTCTCAACTTTATTTTCTTTCATAAAGTTTTAATCATCTAAATCCTTCCCATCTTAATATTCAACTTAGAATATTTACACCTTCTTTTCACTACCTTCAAACTCTCATTATCCTTACTTTCTTATCTAGGCTTTCTAGGGGTGTTACACCAACAATCCATACAGGTAGTCGATCACTCGCTCAGAAGATATTATTGGCTAGGTATTTTAGCCAACTTTGTAGCCTGATGCTGTCTGATTTGTAACCACTTGCTTGTAATGTTAAAAGCACCATAACATCCCACACCACCCTACGGAGTTATTAAAGACCTTAATTATTTTCATCATATTCAATTAGTGGGGCATAGACATTGTAGGACTTTTTCCCATGGCACTCGCTCAAAGAATGTTCTTACTAGTAGTGGTGGATTATTTTTCTAAGTGGGTGGAAATTGAGCTACTAGCTAAAATAATCAAGTAGATGACCATCAAATTCCTTTGTCAACACATTGTTTTCCAGTTTGGAATTCCATACAAGCTTGTCTCAAATAATGAAAGACAATTCCAGGGCTAAAAAAATTAAATAATGGTGCTCAAGCTATGGTATCTTATAGGCCTTTACATCTATGATTTATCTACAGAGTAATAGCCTGGTGGAGGTTACTAACAGAGAAATCATCAAGGGACTTAAAACTAGCTGGATCATGTTAGAGGAAGTTGGGTCGAGGAATTATCTAGTGTACTATGGGCATATTGCATAACTCTAAGAGAAACAATAGGTATAACCACTTTTCATCTTATTTATGGTGGAAAAGCAATTTTCTTGGTCAAAGTTGGTGTAGATTTTGATCGAAGGCAACTATACAATGAAGATAACACCGGCTGGTGCCTTATGGAGCTCTATCTGATAGAAGAAATTAGAGGCAAGGCAGCAACCCGACTAATAACATCCTGTAAAAGAATGAGCAAAATTATAAAAGAAGGGCTATTCCAAGATTTTTTTTAGGTGGGCGACTTGGTCTAGAAGCAGATTAAGCCAATTGTGGATGTCAACAAGATGGAGCCAAAGTGGGGCAAACCATATAACGTGGTGCAAAAGGTCACCTCATTCTCCTTTTACGTCCAAGATGTAGATTGAAAAAATTTAGAGTAGCTCTGGAGTGCAAATAATCTATAGCCCTACAGGGTTTGAGAGTACACTTGTGAAACATTGATTTAATATATTGAATATTTGCACTTAATGAAAATAAAAGCGATTGTCTCAAAAGCTCCATGTCCCAGACTCCCAAGCCTTTGAGCGGATTATAAGTGAGTATGCTCCCGCGCCAAGTTCCAGACTCTCAAGCTTCTAGGCAAGTTATAAGCGAGCGTACTCTCGCTCCAAGTTCTAGACTCTCGAGCTTCTGGGTAGGTTATAAGAGAGCGTGCGCTTGCATCCATTTCCAAACTCCTAAGCGCAGGGGGGGGTTCTAAGTGAGTATACTCTCGCGCTAAATTTTAGACTCCTGAGCCTCCATGATGTTTATAAGCGAGCATGCTCTTGCGCCACGTTCCAGACCCCCAACCCTCTGAGCGGATTATAAGCAAGCATGCTCTCGCGTCAAGTTCCAAACTCCTGAGCTTCCGAACGGATTATAAGCGAGCATACCCTCGTGCTAAGTTCTAGACTCCCAAGCCTCTTAATGGGTTATAAGTGAGCATACTCTTGCGCCAAGTTCCAGACTCCTATGCCTCCGGGTAGGTTATAAAGGAGCGTGCTCTTGCACCAAATTCCAAACACCCGAGCCTCCGGGGGGGTTATAATCGAGCGTGTTCTTGTGCCAAGTCCTTGACTCTTGAGCTTCTGGGTGGGTTATAACTAAGAGTGCTATTGTGCCAAGTTCCAGACTCTTGAACCTCTGGCAGTTTATAAGCGAGCGTGCTCTCGCGTCAAGTTCAAGACTCTCGAGCCTCTAGGCGGATTATAAGCGAGCATGCTCTTGTGCTAAGTTCCAAACTTCTAAACCTCTGGGTGGGTTATAAGCAAGTGTGCTCTTACACCAAGTTCTAGAGTTCCAAGCCTCCGAGCGTGTTATAAGCGAGGTTGCTCTCACATCAAGTTCTAGACTCCTAAGCCTTCAAGCGGGTTATAAGCGAGTGTGCTCTCATGCCAAATTCCATACTCCTGAGCCTCCAAGCGGGTTATAAACAAGCGTACTCTCATGCCAAGTCCTAGACTCTCGAGCCTTTGGGTGGCTTATAAGCGAGTGTGTTCTCATGCTAAATTCTAGACTTCTGAGCCTCTGGACAGGTTATAAGAGAGTGTGCTCTCGTGCCAAATTCTAGACTCCCGAGCCTCTGGCAGATTATAAGTGAGCATATTCTTGTGCCAAATTCCAAACTCCTAAGTCTTGAGGTGGATTATAAGTGAGCATGCACTTGTGTCAAATTTCAGATTCCTGAGCTTTCAATCGTGTTATAAATGTGCTTGCTCTAGCATGTATATTATTTAGACCACTATGACAAGTTGCTCATTGCTTTATTATGTCGCTCGAGTCACAAGAGTCTCATTATTCCTTTCGACCTGATTATTCTGCTCTACGTCATTATCCCGCCCAGCGCATTATTCCGCTCAGTTTAATTATGATAATTACTTATGATGAAGTGTGCATTCAAGTTTCATCTTGCACAAGGGTCTCATTATTCCTTTTGGATTGGTTATTCCGCTCGACGTCATTATCCCGCCAAGCCTATGATTTAGCTTGGTTTAATTATGATAATTACATATGAGGAAATGTCATATGGATTTCACCTTGCACAAGAGTCTCATTATTCCTTCTGGCCTGATTATTCCGCTCAACATCATTTTCTCATCCAACGTATTTTTCAGCTAGGTTTAATTATTATAATTACTTATGAGGAAGTGTTCATTCAGGTTTCATCTTGCATAAGGTTTTCATTATTTCTTTCGACTTGATTATTCTGCTCGACATCATTATCCCGCTTAGCTTATTTTTTAGTTCAGTTTAATTATGATAATCACTTATGATGAAGTGTTCATTCTGATTTCATCTTAAAACGGAGGTATTTATTATGAAAGTGTGAATATATACAAGATGACATGTATGATTTAATAATAATCAATGCATATTTAGCATTTAAGTCCTATTCCCTTTTGCAATTACAAGGTATAAATAAAATTATGTCATACATTCAATCAAATCTACTTAGGAGGTCCTTCGGGAGACGTTTTAGAAGTTGCTAGCAATCTATGAATCATGGGGGTGGTTCTTTAGATACATAATCCCCCCCCCCCCCCCCCCACTTAGTTGTTCAATCACCCCTTTTTCTTCGAGGGTGAGCGTCCTAGTGATGCGATCGGCAAAAATTAGGCCAAACTCTTAAAATTCAAGATAGGATTTTCACCTAATATCAGAATGCTCATCTTCTCTAAGCCTTATAAGAAACCAACTCGGACTTAACGGACTCTAGTTCAGCCTGCGTTAATTCCAACCAAACTTCCTGTATGTCCAAGTTTCACTACTGCTCTAGGATTAGCACATCTTTGGACTATTGTTCTTTAGCTTCCTCAGTGGAATCCAAATCTTCAATAAACTTTAGTCCCTCTAGCAGAGTAGATTTTTGTGCTAGGCCAAAAACTGCCCTAGCTCTTATTGTGCATTCTGCTCGGAGCTTCGTTTCGTTGCTCTATAATAGGATTTCTAGTTTTCTTTTGCTATCTGTGTTAGGATTTATACTAAAAGCCTAACTTTTGGTATAAACATTTATCTAGAAATAAGAATCACATTGGTCAAATGACTACATTTATGATAAATGTAGTTGTTCAATTAATTTATATTGAAGATAATATGGTGTGTGGTGTCACACACAGAGGATTATGTTATCAGTACCTTATAAATTATAAACAGTAGCTCACGACCATGATGGAAAGGAACAAACCATTGGAAGGTCGTAGTGTAATTAGGTGTTAGTTTATCTTAACTATATAATTACACTAGTACACTAAGAGTGTATTGAGTAGGACCATTAGAGATCGTTTCTTTTATACTGACTTTATAAAGGAACAAAGACCTCAGTTGTTATGGAAGTATGTGCTCTTAATCCTAATATAATAATAAACACATATATTTGATATTTATTTCTTTAATTTATCAATGGGTGAGATTTAGTTCGATGAATCAATAAGCCCGATAAGTTGGGAAATGATATCACTTATAGCGTGTGTTGTTGATTATAGAAGGAAACTGAGTCCTAGTAATCTAGGTTGAGAATGTCCCCAAGAGGAGCTCATAAGGATTGTCATGTTAAACCCTGCAGGTGGACTTAGTCCGACATGACGATGAAGTTGAGTGGTACTACTCTTGGAGCTAGATATTAATTAAGTGAGTTGTCAATAACTTAATTAGTGGACATTTGTTATCTTAAACACAGGGAGACTGACACACTCATAATAAGAAGGAGCCCAAAATGTAATTTGGGATTGGTGCGGTAGTTCAATAATAGTTCTTTAGTGGAATGAATTATTATTGATGAAATTAAGTTGTGTGTTCGGGGCGAACACAGGATACTTAATTTCATCGGGAGACCAAAACTAATTCCTCCTCTCGGTCCCAATCGTAGCCTCTTAATTATAGAGTGTTATACCCACCTATACCCACCTTCTTACCCATCCCATAGGGGCCGGCCAAGCTAGCTTGGAGACCAAGCTAGGGCCGGCCAAAGTTTGGTTCATGGGTGCTTCAAGGTGGCCGGCCCTAGCTTGGGTTCAAGCTTGGTGTGGCCGGCCCAAATTAAAATAAAAGGTTTTTATTTTTAAAATTTTTCTTATGTGGATAACATGATTTAAAAGAGAGTTTAAAAATTTAAATCTTTCCTTTTATAAGATTCTACAAAAGATTAAGAGAAGAGCTAAATCTCTTTCCTTATTTGTAGATGAAAAGTTTGATTTTAATTTTGGTAAAAACTTTCCTTTTTAACCATGTTCATGATTTAAAAGAAAGTTTAAAAATTAATAATTCTCTTTTATTAGTTTCTACAAAAGATTAAGAAAAGATTTGATATCTTTCCTTATTTGTAGATTGAAAAGAGATTTTAATTTTTAGAGATAACTTTCCGGAAATTATCCACATGTTTAAAGAAAGATTTAATTTATAAAATTTCCTTCTAACCAATCATGAAGGGATTAAAATTATTGGAGAATTTTTTTATAAAATTTCGGAAGCAAATAAGGAAGTTTTAATTTGTGTTTAAAATTTTTATTTGCTTGGAGAATAGGTGTGGCCGGCCATTATAATTGTGAGAAGAAAAATTATTTTTAATTAAATAAATTTTTCCTTTTCATGGCAAAAGAATTAAGGAAGTTTTTATTAAAATTTCATTATTTGCCAAAACCAAGGATTATAAAAGAGGAGGTAGAGGAGCCTTCAAGAGGTGAACTTCTATTCTTTTTCTTTCCTCTCCTCTTTGGTTTTGGTGGCCGGCCCTATTTCTCTCCTCTCCTCTTGTTGGCCGAAACTCATCTCTTGGTGGAGCTTTTGTTTGTGGCCGGATCAAGGAAGGAGAAGAAGGAAAGAAAGCAAGCCTCGTCTCTAGCATCCCTTGGAGCATTGGTGGTGGCCGAAATTCTTCATCCTTGGAGGAGTTTATTGTGGCCGAAATCAAGAAGAAAGAAGGAAGGTGGAAAGGTGGTTCTCATCTCGGAAGATCGTTGCCCACACAACGTCCGAGGTTAGAAGAGAAATACGGTAGAAGATCAAGAGGTTTTTCTAAAAGGTATAACTAGTATTTTTTCTTTCCGCATCATACTAGTTATTTTTGGAAATAATACTAAATACAAGAGGCATACGATTCTAGAGTTTCGAATTTGTTTTCGATATAGTGTTCTTTTGTTTTTCTTTTCCTTGTGATTTGATTGTTCTTTTCGGTTAACCTAAAGTTATTTTAGGAAATTAAATATTAGCTTTCCATAAAAGGTTTTGTCTAGTCGGTGGTGGTTGCTCCCATATCCAAGAAGGCCATGTGCCTCGCCACGTCAGTACTGGGAACCAATTATAGAAATTAATATTTAATGGAATTAATAACATAAGGTGACTTGGGTCGAACGTGTTAAGTTACGCAGGCGATCCAAAATTTAATTTAAAAGAACACATGGTAGCTAGGAAAAGGTTCAGACCTTTGTACAAAATTTTTGTACAGTGGAACCTCTAGGTTTTCCGAGTAGCAACCAACAATTGGTATCAGAGCTAGGGTTTTGCCTCTGTGTATTTGGTATTAGTTTAATTATGCACATGTCATACATAATTTAGGCAGGTTAATAGTAGGATGTGCTAACTTTGTGGATGCAGGATCCAACTATTATGGCTTATAGTAATTATGTGTGTGATTGGACCCTTGGACATGTCAAGGGCATTTTATTGTGTGCATGATTGTATTATAAAATAAAGTAGGAGCTGTATTTAGTTTTATTAGGATTTTATTTTTTGATCTAGTTACATGTACATTCCTTTTATGGAATATAGGATCGATGGATGTAAATTTTATTTTATGTTCGATCTAGTTTACATGTACATTCCTTCGAGGAATATAGGATCGAAAAATGTAAAATTCTATTTATGTCGCGGATCGAATCTTGCAAGGCGTGGAACCTTTTAAAGGACCAGAGGCGCAGCGGAACTAGGAGCAAGATGGATGCGACAGCTAGACTCGGTGGCAGTGGCCAAATATGGCAGCAGCTTGGGATGACAACACACGGAGGACAACAAGAGATAAAAGCCATAATAGTTGAAAATTAGATTTTCTATTTATTGCTTTTATATTGTGCTGTGTGTGCATGTTAGTTTACATATTTAGTAGGCTAGCATAGTTAAAATTCTTCATTTATAAATAACTAAGTGGGAGAGGGATTTTTAAGTAAATCTCATGGTCTCCATTACTGGTTTGTAAGTGATGCAAACAAGCTTGCGCGTTGGCTCTGAGTGCCTTCCTCCATAACGGATGATCTTGTTTGTGGATCACTAGAACAGACTTCCATTTTTGGATGACTATAGGAAGTTAATTAAGAGCGTGTGATCTTCCCCAACGGAAGGGGCATAATCTTATTAATGGACTTAGTGTCAAGTAATGGTATACACTTAGACACATCTAATAGTATCCTCCCCATCGGAGTCACTGCTATTATTTGTGTGACCAAATGATACCAACTATTAATTTTATTTGTCAAAAGTTAGGTTGACAAGATAATAAAATTAATGGGTTAAAACCCTCCTTTTACAAATGTTGAATTTGTATACGTCCACACTAACGTGGCATGCAAAATTCACGGTGTTTGAGGTGTTGGTGAATTTAAATAATATTGTTTGAGGAATCAATATTTTTTAAAATTCAAAAGTTTTTGACCAAATATTTGATCAAAGACAGATCAACTATTAATTTTATTCGTCATAAAGTAAAGTTGACGAGATAATAAAATTAATGAATAAAATCTCCTCTTCGATTTTGTATACGTCCACACTATCGTGACATACAAAATTGATGGGGATTTTTAAGGAGTTGATCTTGACCAAGTATTTTTGTGATTCTTAGGATTTAAAATGTTTGTCAATCCCCTAGTAGTCATACTATAAGAAAGACTTAGTAATCCCAATTGTAATGATTGGAAATAGGACTTGGACATTAAGGTAAACTGTCTTCTTAGAACTAAGAACAATATAGGTGTATTTAATTCATTAGTTGAAACATGTTTAGTGGTGTTATCTACCAGAACCTGGAGTGTAGATACAGATGCCATTAATCATGTCCGCAATTCATTGCAGGGTTCCATGAAACCTGACTAAATGAAAATTAAATACCATCCACATGGGCACTACTGTAAAAATGGTAGCTGTTGCAGTGGGAAATGTTTATCTTTGATAAGAATAAAACATGGATTTTTGAGTAATTGTCTTTACGCACCAAGTTTAGAAAGAACTAGTTTTCAGTTTCTAAACTATTCAAAGAACTTGATATTCTGCCTCTTTTAATAACAAAGTTGTTATTAAGAAAAAGAGGGAAGTTATCTGTTCTGGTACGTTGGTTGGCAATTTATAAATCCAATAACTCTCACGATGCAACAAATGGAAATTAGTAACACATCTTCTAACTTTAAGAGAAAGTAACCTTCGGAAATGAACCAATTATATCTTTGGCATCTAAGGCTAGGTTATATTAACTTGAGTAGGATTCATTGGTAGCTGATGAACTTTTGGGTTCATTAGTAGTGGAAATCTTTCCAACCTACGAGTCTTACTTGGAAGGAAAAATAACCAAGAAGCTTTTAAGTCTAAGGGGTATGGAGTCAAAGATATATTGGAATTGGTTCATTTTGATTTGTGTGATCCTATGAGCATCCAGGCAAGAGGTTGTTTCAAATATTTCATCTATTTTATAGACAACTATTTGAGATACGGATATATTTACTTGATGTGCCGCATGTCTAAGTGCTTTGATTAGTTCAAAGAGTACGAGGCTGATGTGGAGAAACGACAAAGTAAAAGTATCAAGACATTACGGTAAGATCGTAGTGGCAAGTACCTCTTGGGAGAATTTAGGAGTCATTTATCAGAAGTAGGGATTCAATCCAAACTAACTGCACCTGGTACACTCCAACAGAATGGTGTAGGAAAAGGAACGTATAGGACTCTTATGGAAAAAAGTAGATTGATGAGTTATTAAAGAATATTATCAAAATCATTTTAAGGATATACTCTGGAAACGGGAGTGAATATAGTACCTTCTAAAGTCAGAACTCTCTACTCATATAGAATTGCTGAATAGGCGTAAGCCTATTTCGAAGCATATTCGGATTCAGGTAGCAGAAGCGAGACAATGATAAGTTGGACAGGAATTCACTTATTTGTGGGTTATCCTAGTAAAATGAAAGTAGGTTTATAGTCTTAAAAATCAGAAGGTCATTGTTAGCATCAATGATCAATTTTTAGAAAAGGACTATGTAATAAACCATGTGCCCATAAGAAAATTTGTTCTTAAGGAAATAATAAAAGGCATGTCTAATCTAGTACCAACTGTACAAGATGAGATACCACAAGGAAAACTACAACACGTATCACAAATGATACACAATTGCAGAAAGTGTCTTGTCGTAGTGGGAGGGTTGTTAGGCAACCTAAAAAGATTCATGTTTTGGGAGAGTTTTTGGACTCGATCCCTGGAGGACATGAACCTGATCTCCGGACATATGACGAAACACTCCAAGATAAAGATGCAACATCTTGGTAAAGAGTAATGAATAACAGAATTAGAATATATGTATTCTAATAAAATCTAGAAGCTTGTAGAACCACCAAATGGTGTAAAAGCCTTTGGGTGTAAAAAGGTCTATAATAGGAAAAGAGGGATAGAAAGGAAGGTAGTAACTATCAAAGCAAGGCTTGATGAAAAGGAAACTTTTCACTGGTAGCCATGCTTAAGTCTATCCGATTCTTTTATCTATTTGGTAAGTGGATGTCAAGACAAGATTCCTTAATGGAAGTCTTGATGAAAGCATCCATATAAAGCAACCGAAGGGTTCATTACAAAGGGCTAAGAGCATCTTGTGTGCAAGCTCAATCAGTCTATGGACTGAGGCAAAGCTTTAAGGTCTTGGAACATCTGGTTTATCAAAGTAATCCGGACCTATGGATTTATTGAGTAAACGGATAAGTCTTGTGTATACAAAGGTGTGATGGAAACGTGGTGGTATTTCTTGTACTATCGTAGATAACATTTTTGGTAGTTGGAAACAATATCAAAATGTTGTCGAAAGGGTATGGTTGTCCAAATAATTCGATATAAAGGACTTGGGAGAATGTATATATTTTTGAGATCAAAGTAATAAGGGATCGAAAGAAAAAATATATTTTACTTATCCCAAGCTTGATACATCGGAAAATCCTTGCTCGTTTTAAGCATGCAAAACTCCTCGAAAGGTTTCTTACCTTTTAAGCATGGAGTGTCTTTATCTAAAGAGATGTCTCTGATGACATCAAAGGAGATTGAGGACATGTAGGCAGTTCTTTATGCTTCAGCAGTTAGACAACCTAATGTATGCTATGCACGAGATCAGAAATCTATTTTTGCCAAGGGCATAGTTAGCAGATATCAAAGTAACCCTAGACAAGGACATTGGACTGCAGTAAAGCATATATTAAAGTACCTTAGAGGCGCTAGAGATTATATGCTAGCTTACAAGGCAGTTAATTTGGTCCCTGTGGGTTACACGGATTTAGACTTCCAATCGGATAGGGACAATAATAAGTCGACCTCGGGGTTTTGTGTTTACTTTAGGAGGAAAAGTCATAACTATGGAAGAGTGATAAGCATAGGTGTTTTTCTGGACTCCACCATAGAAGCTGAGTATATGGCAAGCCTCTGAGGTAGCCATAAAAGCTGAATGACTTAATTACCTCAAGATAGACTTAAATATGATTTCTAGTTTGTCCAAAGATTATTACAATTTATTGTAATAATAATAGTGTTGTAACAAACTCGAAGAAACCATGAGTCTATAAGGGAAGTAAACACAATAGAGCGCAAGTACTACCCAATACGAGAAATTGTATAATGAGGAGAAGTTGTTTCCGCCTAGATTGCATCAGATGATAACCTAAGGTCCTTAAGGCAAGAGCTTTTGATGGACATGTTGAAGGGTTGGGAATCAGATGTATGGCAGCAGATATAGCAGCTTAGTCTTTTAGTATAAGTGGGAGATTGTTAGGATGTATACTAAAAGCCTAACTTTTGGTATAAACATTTATCTAGAAATAAGAATCACATTGGTCAAATGACTACATTTATGATAAATGTAGTTATTCAATTAATTTATATTGAAGATAATATGGTGTGTGGTGTCACACACAGAGGATTATGTTATCAGTACCTTATAAATTATAAACAGTAGCTCACGACCATGATGGAAAGGAACAAACCATTGGAAGGTCGTAGTGTAATTAGGTGTTAGTTTATCTTAACTATATAATTACACTAGTACACTAAGAGTGTATTGAGTAGGACCATTAGAGATCGTTTCTTTTATACTGACTTTATAAAGGAACAAAGACCTCAGTTGTTATGGAAGTATGTGCTCTTAATCCTAATATAATAATAAGCACATATATTTGATATTTATTTCTTTAATTTATCAATGGGTGAGATTTAGTTCGATGAATCAATAAGCCCGATAAGTTGGGAAATGATATCACTTATAGCGTGTGTTGTTGATTATAGAAGGAAACTGAGTCCTAGTAATCTAGGTTGAGAATGTCCCCAAGAGGAGCTCATAAGGATTGTCATGTTAAACCCTGCAGGTGGACTTAGTCCGACATGACGATGAAGTTGAGTGGTACTACTCTTGGAGCTAGATATTAATTAAGTGAGTTGTCAGTAACTTACTTAATTAGTGGACATTTGTTATCTTAAACACAGGGAGACTGACACACTCATAATAAGAAGGAGCCCAAAATGTAATTTGGGATTGGTGCGGTAGTTCAATAATAGTTCTTTAGTGGAATGAATTATTATTGATGAAATTAAGTTGTGTGTTCGGGGCGAACACAGGATACTTAATTTCATCGGGAGACCAAAACTAATTCCTCCTCTCGGTCCCAATCGTAGCCTCTTAATTATAGAGTGTTATACCCACCTATACCCACCTTCTTACCCATCCCATAGGGGCCGGCCAAGCTAGCTTGGAGACCAAGCTAGGGCCGGCCAAAGTTTGGTTCATGGGTGCTTCAAGGTGGCCGGCCCTAGCTTGGGTTCAAGCTTGGTGTGGCCGGCCCAAATTAAAATAAAAGGTTTTTATTTTTAAAATTTTTCTTATGTGGATAACATGATTTAAAAGAGAGTTTAAAAATTTAAATCTTTCCTTTTATAAGATTCTACAAAAGATTAAGAGAAGAGCTAAATCTCTTTCCTTATTTGTAGATTAAAAGGTTGATTTTAATTTTGGTAAAAACTTTCCTTTTGACCATGTTCATGATTTAAAAGAAAGTTTAAAAAAATTAATAATTCTCTTTTATTAGTTTCTACAAAAGATTAAGAAAAGATTTGATATCTTTCCTTATTTGTAGATTGAAAATAGATTTTAATTTTTAGAGATAACTTTCCGGAAATTATCCACATGTTTAAAGAAAGATTTAATTTATAAAATTTCCTTTTTACCAATCATGAAGGGATTAAAATTATTGGAGAATTTTTTTATAAAATTTCGGAAGCAAATAAGGAAGTTTTAATTTGTGTTTAAAATTTTTATTTGCTTGGAGAATAGGTGTGGCCGGCCATTATAATTGTGAGAAGAAAAATTATTTTTAATTAAATAAATTTTTCCTTTTCATGGCAAAAGAATTAAGGAAGTTTTTATTAAAATTTCATTATTTGCCAAAACCAAGGATTATAAAAGAGGAGGTAGAGGAGCCTTCAAGAGGTGAACTTCTATTCTTTTTCTTTCCTCTCCTCTTTGGTTTTGGTGGCCGGCCCTATTTCTCTCCTCTCCTCTTGTTGGCCGAAACTCATCTCTTGGTGGAGCTTTTGTTTGTGGCCGGATCAAGGAAGGAGAAGAAAGAGAGAAAGCAAGCCTCGTCTCTAGCATCCCTTGGAGCATTGGTGGTGGCCGAAATTCTTCATCCTTGGAGGAGTTTATTGTGGCCGAAATCAAGAAGAAAGAAGGAAGGTGGAAAGGTGGTTCTCATCTCGGAAGATCGTTGCCCACACAACGTCCGAGGTTAGAAGAGAAATACGGTAGAAGATCAAGAGGTTTTTCTAAAAGGTATAACTAGTATTTTTTCTTTCCGCATCATACTAGTTATTTTTGGAAATAATACTAAATACAAGAGGCATACGATTCTAGAGTTTCGAATTTGTTTTCGATATAGTGTTCTTTTGTTTTTCTTTTCCTTGTGATTTGATTGTTCTTTTCGGTTAACCTAAAGTTATTTTAGGAAATTAAATATTAGCTTTCCATAAAAGGTTTTGTCTAGTCGGTGGTGGTTGCTCCCATATCCAAGAAGGCCATGTGCCTCGCCACGTCAGTACTGGGAACCAATTATAGAAATTAATATTTAATGGAATTAATAACATAAGGTGACTTGGGTCGAACGTGTTAAGTTACGCAGGCGATCCAAAATTTAATTTAAAAGAACACATGGTAGCTAGGAAAAGGTTCAGACCTTTGTACAAAATTTTTGTACAGTGGAACCTCTAGGTTTTCCGAGTAGCAACCAACAATTGGTATCAGAGCTAGGGTTTTGCCTCTGTGTATTTGGTATTAGTTTAATTATGCACATGTCATACATAATTTAGGCAGGTTAATAGTAGGATGTGCTAACTTTGTGGATGCAGGATCCAACTATTATGGCTTATAGTAATTATGTGTGTGATTGGACCCTTGGACATGTCAAGGGCATTTTATTGTGTGTGCATGATTGTATTATAAAATACAGCAGGAGTTGTATTTAGTTTTATTAGGATTTTATTTTTTGATCTAGTTACATGTACATTCCTTTTATGGAATATAGGATCGATGGATGTAAATTTTATTTTATGTTCGATCTAGTTTACATATACATTACTTCGAGGAATATAGGATCAAAATATAAAATTCTATTTATGTCGCGGATCGAATCTTGCAAAGCGTGGAACCTTCTAAGGACCAGAGGCGCAGCGGAACTAGGAGCAAGATGGATGCGACAGCTAGACCCGGTGGTAGTGGCCAGATATGGCAGCAGCTTGGGATGACAACACACGGAGGACAACTAGAGATAAAAGCCATAATAGTTGAAAATTAGATTTTCTATTTATTGCTTTTATATTGTGCTGTGTGTGCATGTTAGTTTACATATTTAGTAGGCTAGCATAGTTAAAATTCCTCATTTATAAATAACTAAGTGGGAGAGGGATTTTTAAGTAAATCCCATGGTCTCCATTACTGGTTTGTAAGTGATGCAAACAAGCTTGCGCGTTGGCTCTGAGTGCCTTCCTCCATAACGGATGAGCTTGTTTGTGGATCACTAGAACAGACTTCCATTTTTGGATGGCTATAGGAAGTTAATTAAGAGCGTGTGATCTTCCCCAACGGAAGGGGCATAATCTTATTAATGGACTTAGTGTCAAGTAATGGTATACACTTAGACACATCTAATAGTATCCTCCCCATCGGAGTCACTGCTATTATTTGTGTGACCAAATGATACCAACTATTAATTTTATTTGTCAAAAGTTAGGTTGACAAGATAATAAAATTAATGGGTTAAAACCCTCCTTTTACAAATGTTGAATTTGTATACGTCCACACTAACGTGGCATGCAAAATTCACGGTGTTTGAGGTGTTGGTGAATTTAAATAATATTGTTTGAGGAATCAATATTTTTAAAATTCAAAAGTTTTTGACCAAATATTTGATCAAAGACAGATCAACTATTAATTTTATTCGTCATAAAGTAAAGTTGACGAGATAATAAAATTAATGAATAAAATCTCCTCTTCGATTTTGTATACGTCCACACTATCGTGGCATACAAAATTCATGGGGATTTTTAAGGAGTTGATCTTGACCAAGTATTTTTGTGATTCTTAGGATTTAAAATGTTTGTCAATCCCCTAGTAGTCATACTATAAGAAAGACTTAGTAATCCCAATTGTAATGATTGGAAATAGGACTTGGACATTAAGGTAAACTGTCTTCTTAGAACTAAGAACAATATAGGTGTATTTAATTCATTAGTTGAAACATGTTTAGTGGTGTTATCTACCAGAACCTGGAGTGTAGATACAGATGTCATTAATCATGTCCACAATTCATTGCAGGGTTCAGGAAACCCGACAATTAAAATATCGTCTACATGGGCACTACTGCAAAAATGGTAGCTATTGCAATGGGAGATGTTTATCTTTTGATAAGAATAAAACATGGATTTTTGAGTAATTGTCTTTACGCACCAAGTTTAGAAAGAACTAGTTTTCAGTTTCTAAACTATTCAAAGAACTTGATATTCTGCCTCTTTTAATAACAAATTTGTTATTAAGAAAAAGAGGGAAGTTATCTGGTGCGTTGGTTGGCAATTTATAAATCCAATAACTCTCACGATGCAACAAATGGAAATTAGTAACACATCTTCTAACTTTAAGAGAAAGTAACCTTTGAAAATGAACCAATTATATCTTTGGCTTCTAAGGCTAGGTTATATTAACTTGAGTAGGATTCATTGGTAGCTGATGAACTTTTGGGTTCATTAGTAGTGGAAATCTTTCCAACCTACGAGTCTTACTTGGAAGGAAAAATAACCAAGAAGCTTTTAAGTCTAAGGGGTATGGAGTCAAAGATATATTGGAATTGGTTCATTTTGATTTGTGTGATCCTATGAGCATCCAGGCAAGAGGTTGTTTCAAATATTTCATCTATTTTATAGACAACTATTTGAGATACGGATATATTTACTTGATGTGCCGCAAGTCTAAGTGCTTTGATTAGTTCAAAGAGTACGAGGCTGATGTGGAGAAACGACAAAGTAAAAGTATCAAGACACTACGATAAGATCGTTGTGGCAAGTACCTCTTGCGAGAATTTAGGAGTCATTTATCAGAAGTAGGGATTCAATCCAAACTAACTGCACCTGGTACACTCCAACAAAATGGTGTAGGAAAAGGAACGTATAGGACTCTTATGGAAAAAAGTAGATTGATGAGTTATTAAAGAATATTATCAAAATCATTTTAAGGATATACTCTGGAAACGGGAGTGAATATAGTACCTTCTAAAGTCAGAACTCTCTACTCATATAGAATTGCTGAATAGGCGTAAGCCTATTTCGAAGCATATTCGGATTCGGGTAGTCCAGCACATATGCAGAAGCGAGACAATGATAAGTTGGACAGGAATTCACTTATTTGTGGGTTATCCTAGTAAAATGAAAGTAGGTTTATAGTCTTAAAAATCAGAAGGTCATTGTTAGCATCAATGATCAATTTTTAGAAAAGGACTATGTAATAAACCATGTGCCCATAAGAAAATTTGTTCTTAAGGAAATAATAAAAGGCATGTCTAATCTAGTACCAACTGTACAAGATGAGATACCACAAGGAAAACTACAACACGTATCACAAATGATACACAATTGCAGAAAGTGTCTTGTCGTAGTGGGAGGGTTGTTAGGCAACCTAAAAAGATTCATGTTTTGGGAGAGTTTTTGGACTCGATCCCTGGAGGACATGAACCTGATCTCCGGACATATGACGAAACACTCCAAGATAAAGATGCAACATCTTGGTAAAGAGTAATGAATAATAGAATTAGAATATATGTATTCTAATAAAATCTAGAAGCTTGTAGAACCACCAAATGGTGTAAAAGCCTTTGGGTGTAAAAAGGTCTATAATAGGAAAAGAGGGATAGAAAGGAAGGTAGTAACTATCAAAGCAAGGCTTGATGAAAAAGGAAACTTTTTCACTGGTAGCCATGCTTAAGTCTATCCGGATTCTTTTATCTATTTGGTAAGTGGATGTCAAGACAGCATTCCTTAATGGAAGTCTTGATGAAAGCATCCATATAAAGCAACCAGAAGGGTTCATTACAAAGGGCTAAGAGCATCTTGTGTGCAAGCTCAATCAGTCTATGGACTGAGGCAAAGCTTTAAGGTCTTGGAACATCTGGTTTATCAAAGTAATCCAGACCTATGGATTTATTGAGTAAACGGATAAGTCTTGTGTATACAAAAGGTGTGATGGAAACGTGGTGGTATTTCTTGTACTATACGTAGATAACATTTTTGGTAGTTGGAAACAATATCAAAATGTTGTCAGAAGTAAGGGTATGGTTGTCCAAATAATTCGATATAAAGGACTTGGGAGAATGTATATATTTTTGAGATCAAAGTAATAAGGGATCGAAAGAAAAAATATATTTTACTTATCCCAAGCTTGATACATCGGAAAATCCTTGCTCGTTTTAAGCATGCAAAACTCCTCGAAAGGTTTCTTACCTTTTAAGCATGGAGTGTCTTTATCTAAAGAGATGTCTCCGATGACATCAAAGGAGATTGAGGACATGTAGGCAGTTCTTTATGCTTCGGCAGTTAGACAACCTAATGTATGCTATGCACGAGATCAGAAATCTGTTTTGCCAAGGGCATAGTTAGCAGATATCAAAGTAACCCTAGACAAGGACATTGGACAGCAGTAAAGCATATATTAAAGTACCTTAGAGGCGCAAGAGATTATATGCTAGCTTACAAAGCAGTTAATTTGGTCCCTGTGGGTTACACGGATTTTGACTTCCAATCGGATAGGGACAATAATAAGTCGACCTCGGGGTTTTGTGTTTACTTTAGGAGGAAAAGTCATAACTATGGAAGAGTGATAAGCATAGGTGTTTTTCTGGACTCCACCATAGAAGCTGAGTATATGGCAAGCCTCTGAGGTAGCCATAAAAGCTGAATGACTTAATTACCTCAAGATAGACTTAAATATGATTTCTAGTTTGTCCAAAGATTATTACAATTTATTGTAATAATAATAGTGTTGTAACAAACTCGAAGAAACCATGATTCTATAAGGGAAGTAAACACAATAGAGCGCAAGTACTACCCAATACGAGAAATTGTATAATGAGGAGAAGTTGTTTCCGCCTAGATTGCATCAGATGATAACCTAAGGTCCTTAAGGCAAGAGCTTTTGATGGACATGTTGAAGGGTTGGGAATCAGATGTATGGCAGCAGATATAGCAGCTTAGTCTTTTAGTATAAGTGGGAGATTGTTAGGATGTATACTAAAAGCCTAACTTTTGGTATAAACATTTATCTAGAAATAAGAATCACATTGGTCAAATGACTACATTTATGATAAATGTAGTTATTCAATTAATTTATATTGAAGATAATATGGTGTGTGGTGTCACACACAGAGGATTATGTTATCAGTACCTTATAAATTATAAACAGTAGCTCACGACCATGATGGGAAGGAACAAACCATTGGAAGGTCGTAGTGTAATTAGGTGTTAGTTTATCTTAACTATATAATTACACTAGTACACTAAGAGTGTATTAAGTAGGACCATTATAGGTCGTTTCTTTTATACTGACTTTATAAAGTAACAAAGACCTCAGTTGTTATGGAAGTGTGTGCTCTTAATCCTAATATAATAACAAGCACATATATTTGATATTTATTTCTTTAATTTATCAATGGGTGAGATTTAGTTCGATGAATCAATAAGCCCGATAAGTTGGGAAATGATATCACTTATAGTGTGTGTTGTTGATTATAGAAGAAAACAGTGTCCTAGTAATCTAGGTTGAGAATGTCCCCAAGAGGAGCTCATAAGGATTGTCATGTTAACCCCTGCAGGTCGACTTAGTCCGACATGAGGATGAAGTTGAGTGGTACTACACTTGGAGCTAGATATTAATTAAGTGAGTTGTCAGTAACTTACTTAATTAGTGGACATTTGTTATCTTAAACACAGGGAGACTGACACACTCATAATAAGAAGGAGCCCAAAATGTAATTTGGGATTGGTGCGGTAGTTCAATAATAGTTCTTTAGTGGAATGAATTATTATTGATGAAATTAAGTTGTGTGTTCGGGGCGAACA
The DNA here is from genome assembly GCF_018446385.1 of Zingiber officinale. NCBI lineage: Eukaryota > Viridiplantae > Streptophyta > Magnoliopsida > Zingiberales > Zingiberaceae > Zingiber > Zingiber officinale. The sequence goes on along the minus strand of NC_055996.1, from coordinate 50,203,479 downwards.
CGGGATACTTAATTTCATCGGGAGACCAAAACTAATTCCTCCTCTCGGTCCCTATCGTAGCCTCTTAATTATAGAGTGCTATACCCACCTATACCCACCTTCTTACCCATCCCATAGGGGCCGGCCAAGCTAGGGCCGGCCAAAGTTTGGTTCATAGGTGCTTCAAGGTGGCCGGCCCTAGCTTGGGTTCAAGCTTGGTGTGGCCGGCCCAAATTAAAATAAAAGGATTTTTATTTTAAAATTTTTCTTATGTGGATAACATGATTTAAAAGAGAGTTTAAAAATTTAAATCTTTCCTTTTATAAGATTCTACAAAAGATTAAGAGAAGAGCTAAATCTCTTTCCTTATTTGTAGATTAAAAGGTTGATTTTAATTTTGGTAAAAACTTTCCTTTTTAACCATGTTCATGATTTAAAAGAAAGTTTAAAAATTAATAATTCTCTTTTATTAGTTTCTACAAAAGATTAAGAAAAGATTTGATATCTTTCCTTATTTGTAGATTGAAAAGAGATTTTAATTTTTAGAGATAACTTTCTGGAAATTATCCACATGTTTAAAGAAAGATTTAATTTATAAAATTTCCTTTTTACCAATCATGAAGGGATTAAAATTATTGGAGAAATTTTTTATAAAATTTCGGAAGCAAATAAGGAAGTTTTAATTTGTGTTTAAAATTTTTATTTGCTTGGAGAATAGGTGTGGCCGACCATTATAATTGTGAGAAGAAAAATTATTTTTAATTAAATAAATTTTTCCTTTTCATGGCAAAAGAATTAAGGAAGTTTTTATTAAAATTTCCTTATTTGCCAAAACCAAGGATTATAAAAGAGGAGGTAGAGGAGCCTTCAAGAGGTGAACTTCTATTCTTTTTCTTTCCTCTCCTCTTTGGTTTTGGTGGCCGGCCCTATTTCTCTCCTCTCCTCTTGTTGGCCGAAACTCATCTCTTGGTGGAGCTTTTGTTTGTGGTCGGATCAAGGAAGGAGAAGAAGGAGAGAAAGCAAGCCTCGTCTCTAGCATCCCTTGGAGCATTGGTGGTGGCCGAAATTCTTCATCCTTGGAGGAGTTTATTGTGGCCGAAATCAAGAAGAAAGAAGGAAGTTGGAAAGGTGGTTCTCATCTCGGAAGATCGTTGCCCACACAACGTCCGAGGTTAGAAGAGGAATACGGTAGAAGATCAAGAGGTTTTTCTAAAAGGTATAACTAGTATTTTTTCTTTCCGCATCATACTAGTTATTTTTGGAAATAATACTAAATACAAGAGGCATACGATTCTAGAGTTTCGAATTTGTTTTCGATATAGTGTTCTTTTGTTTTTCTTTTCCTTGTGATTTGATTGTTCTTTTCGGTTAACCTAAAGTTATTTTAGGAAATTAAATATTAGCTTTCCATAAAAGGTTTTGTCTAGTCGGTGGTGGTTGCTCCCATATCCAAGAAGGCCATGTGCCTCGCCACGTCAGTACTGGGAACCAATTATGGAAATTAATATTTAATGGAATTAATAACTTAAGGTGACTTGGGTCGAACGTGTTAAGTTCCGCAGGCGATCCAAAATTTAATTTAAAAGAACACATGGTAGCTAGGAAAAGGTTCAGACCTTTGTACAAAATTTTTGTACAGTGGAACCTCTAGGTTTTCCAAGTAGCAACCAACAATCTGTTGAGACTCCACCAGTTGCTGGGAATCCTCATAGTTTTCTCCATGTTTAATAGTAGCCTAGCCTGATAGCTTACCTCTTTTTATAAATTATCCACCTCCGTGCTTGGATTGGATGTAAAAGCTTCTAGTTCCTCTACATGCTCTCGTAGGATTTTATTATCCTACTACAAATCCACCACTAGGTGGCTTAAATTTAGATCAACTACATAAAGCTGAAAAGAACAACGATAAGGGTTCTATTTAATAAAAGATATTGAAATTGAGTGCTTACTGAGTTGCATTCTGAGCATATTTATCTACCCCCTCAAAAGTTGAGGAATCCTTTGGCCTCTTTCTTATATTTATCCAAGATTTAGCTAAAGTGCCTGTCAGCTTCACCATCTCATAAAAGGGTAAAGTGATAATCATCCCCTGTTGGGATGGCAAACTATAGGTAAGGTGAAATTGGAAATTCAAGTTGAGGGGAGAGCTTGGTCTGGAAAAAGGGACGCTCGAAGCCCTGCCTATTAGTGGTACAAAATGAACGGATGATGAAGGTTTCTATATTATCTTGACCGACCTAGTTTCCTATGTGGATATAGGAGGCATGGAAGGGGGACCGGCCAACCTTGAAATAATGAGCCTAGGAGGAGGACGCTTTGCTATGATTGGTTCTTTTCCTTGAGTGGAAGGAGCCCGGGTCGTATCAACAATCGCCCACTCATCCATGAGTCATTTTGACAAAACAAGAGTGCTTAATTGACACTTTTTACACCTAAAGGACAGTGGTGTATCTGAGTCCATAAACTCAGAGGAAGCCACTGTTAATAGGGGGAGGCCAAAAGATGAAGATGCCTACTCAGCCTCATGCTTCTTCAGAAGTGCTTGGCCTAGTTGGTTTAGCATGTCCTCCCTTATCATGGCACTCTTGAAAAGAGAAGTTTTGGATATGGTTCCACTTAAAAAATAAGCTTAAATGCCATGAGGTAAAGGAGTTTTTATTCATAAAAATAAAGAAAGAAGAGAAATATCTCTTACCAAAGTAGGAATCCAGTCCAATTTTGATAGGACTCAACCCAAAGATGTATAATAACCTCTCCTAAAGCAGCCTAGAAATGTCAAACTTCAAGCCGCTCAATTTCTCTATGGCTTTGTACAATGACAAGTTCGTGATGAGATTGCCCAAGGTTGGGGTAGGAGGAAGGCGTTGTTTCTAGATTGTATGCCAAGATAGGAGAGTGGGGAGTCTGATAAAGAAATATTTATATCTCCACTCACCTTGATGAGGGATTTTATTGAATAAGGCAATCTTGGGGAAAGCACAAAAGAAAAATATACCCTTGGTTACTTGTTAAGGGTAGAAAAAGTATTGGAACAAGCAATCGGACAAAGAGACCCAGAACAAATGATAAACAACAACATCTCCACACAAGAGGTAGATGGAATTGGGGACTAGCTGATAGAGGGGAATGTGGAAATACTAACTCACCTCAGTAAAGAAAAGTGGAATAGGAAAATATAGTCTTGCCAAGATTTGCTCCTTAAAGATGGTTATGTAACCTTTGGGCGGAAGATGAAGGTGCTCCTGTTCGGTTGGTATGATTTTGTGCATATGAGCAAGATCCCTATAGGTGAAATGAAAGTCATCGATGTGCACCTCATCAAAGTTCGATGTGAGTAGTGTGTAACATGCGCTAAGAGCATCTATGGTAGAAAGCAAGAAGTAAGGTCAAAGAAGAGTAATTGAAGGAGAAACGAGTTCCCCGGAGTTCATAGAAGCAAAGGGTTCATTCACACTAAGGATGAAGGTATTAGGATTTTTAAGAGTTTTTAAGGGAACTTTTCAAATCCCCTTTTTAGGAAGAACTATTGGATCATGGTAATAAAAAGGTGAACTAATTCCCAGGACGTTATATGAGAAGGAGAAGTGATGGGTGTATGTAAAATTGTGCATTGATTGTCGTGTTAGAAGAATGAGGTGTGTACATACATGTCACCAATGTGAGGTTCATGTTTATAATAGATGTAATACGTAAATCATTATTTACAAATTAAAAAATAAGATTATTGGAGAAATAATCTTATTAGATTTTTTAAGATTTTTTAGATTTTTTTTGGATTTAAACGGTGTTTGTATGAGATATTTTAATGCGATGAATATAGCAGGCTAGAAGAAAGCCTGTTTGGCATAACCACTTATTGGGAGTTTATTGAGGAATTAACCTAGGATTTAATTGATTAAACGTAACTATGATAGATATAAAAGCTTCTCCTCCTCACTTAAATCTCACCAGAACCTCTCCTTAGTGCTTTCTCCTCGATCTTGATCATGCCACCCATTCTCTACGCTAACCACCGTCCGCGTCACCTTGCCCGATCACCAGATTCCCATGTTCCATTGGCTTCTCTCCGATCACGAGCAGGAAGTCATGTCGATTCCCAGCCGCCCTTCTTCCTCGTGTCACCATTGCCACCTCGATCCATCGAACATCGTCACCCCCTCTTTCGATCTCATTGCTAGCCGATCGCTAGGTACTATCGGTGTCGGAAAGGGGAATCGACGCACGGAGTGTTAGAGTGTATACTAAAAGCCTAGCTTTTTGTAATCATTTATTTTGAAATAAAGAATCACATTGGTCAAATGTCTAATTTATATGCTAAGTGTAGTTGCTTAATTAATTTATATTGTAGATAACATGGTGTGTGGTGTCACATACAGAAGATCATGTTATCAATTCCTTATAAATTATAAACAGTATCTCACGACTAAGATGGAAAGGAACAAACCATTGGAATAGTCGTATTGTAATTTGGTATTAGTTTATCTTAACTATAAAATTACACTAGTACACTCTGAGTGTATTGAGTAGGACCATTTAAGGTAAGTTATTTTTATACTGACTTCATAAAAGAAGAAGACCTTTGTTATTATGGAAGTGTGTGCTCTTAATCATGATATAATAACAAGCACATATACTCAATATTCATTTCTTTAATTTATCAAAAGGTGTGATTTAGTTCGATAAATCAATAGGCCCGATAAGTTGGGAAATGGTATTATTTATATGGTGTGTTGTTGATTATAGAATGAAATTATGTCTTAGTAATCTAGGTTGATGATGTCCCCAAGAGGAGCTCATGAGGATTGCCATGTAAATCCTGCAGGTGGACTTAGTCCGACATGACGATGAAGTTGAGTGGTACTACTCTTGGAGCTAGATATTAATTAAGTGAGTTGTCAGTAACTCATTTAATTAGTGGACATTCTATATCTTAAACACAAGGAGACTAACACACTCATGATAAGAAAGAGCCCATATAGTAATATGGGATTGGTGCTGTAGTTCAATAATAACTCAATAGTGGAATGAGATATTATTGATGAACTCGAGTTGGGTGTTCAGGGCGAACACGAGAAGCTCAAGTTCATCGGGAGACCAAAACCAATTCCTCCTCTCGGTCCCTATCGTAGTCTCTTATTTATAAAGTGTTATACCCACTCATACCCACCTTCTTACCCATCTTAAGGTGATTGACCAAGCCAAGCTTGGAGCCTAAGCTAGGGGTCGACAAAGTTCAAGCCTTGATGGAGCAAGAAGGTGGCTGGCCCTAACTTAGAACCCAAGTTGGTGGACGTCCACAATAAAATTAAAAGGATTTTAATTTTTAAAATCTTTCCTCATATGGAAGCCATGATTTAAAAGAAAGTTTAAAATTTAAATCTTTCCTTTTATAGCTTTCTACAAAAGATTAAGAGAAAGGTTTAATAACTTTCCTTATTTGTAGTTAAAAGGAAGATTTTAATTTTTGATAAAACATCCCTTTTTTGTAACCATCCTCATGGTTTTAAAAGATAGTTTTAAAATTTAAATCTTTCCTTTTATAGTATCTACAAAGGATTAAGAGAAAAGATTTGATATCTTTTCTTATTTGTAGATTGAAAGGAAGATTTTAATTTTGAGAAAATTTTCCTTATTGTAATCATCCACATGTTTTAATAGAGAGATTTTAATTTATAAAAGTTTCCTTTTATAACCAACCATGAAGGGAATTTTTAAAGAGAAATTTTTATTTTAAAAATTTCCGGAAACAAATTAGGAAGTTTTAATTTTATGTTTAAAACTTTCCTTATTTGGAGGAATTGAGGTGGCCGGCCACATTTATAGAGAAAAGGAATTTTTTAATCAATTAAATTTTCCTTTCTATGGTAAAGAAAATAAGGAAGTTTTTATTAAAACTTTCCTTATTTGCCAAGATCAAAGAATATAAAAGAGAGGGTAGAGGTGTCTCACCTCATAACAACATACATCTAGTATTCCTCTCTTCTCTTCCTTGTGGTGGTCGGCCCTCTCTTCTTACTCTTCGCCTATTCTTCTTCTTAAGTGGTCGGTGGCATCATCTTCTTGGAGAGATCTTGGTGGCCGGATTTTGCTTGGAGAAGAAGAAGAGATAGGAGGCATTGTTTCCTAGCATCCCTTGGAGCTTGGTTGGTGGCAAAAGTTCTTCATCTCTAGAAGACTCTTGGTGGCCAAAACTTGCAAGAAGAAGAAGGAAGCTTGGGTGGATTCTTGTCTTGGTAGATCGTTGCCCACACGACATCCGAGATAAGAGGAGAAATACGACAGAAGATTGTGAGGTTTATAAGCTATAAAAGGTATAACTAGTTATTAGTTTCCGCATCATAACTAGTTCATCCTTTTATTTAGATCTTGAAATATCAAACACAAGAGGCTAATGAATCTAGGTAATCGAATTTATGTTTTCGATTTTGTGTTTCTTTTGTTTTTCAAACTTGTGATTCGATTGTTCTTTTTGGTTAAAACTAGGGTTACTATAAGGAAATTAAATATTAAATTTCATTGAAAGGCTTTGTATAGGAAGTGGTGGATGCTCCCATACCCAAGAAGGCCTAGTGCCTCGCCATGTTTAACTTGGAAGCCCAATCTCTAAAATTAATATTTAATTGAATTTGTAACATGGGTGGATTTGGATCAATAATGTTAAGCATCGTTTGTGATCCAAGTCTAAACCTCTAAGAACAGATAAGTTGAATTTGGAATCAATAATATTAAGTTCTGTTTGCGATTCCAAATTTAATTTCTAAAGAACACAATAGGTTGTTAGGAATGGTTCAGGACTTGTACAAAATTTTTGTACAGGGGAACCAGTACGATATTCCGAGTACCAACCAACACGAACGCCTAGAGCTACCCTCCCTCTGACTTAAGGATCAAAATAGAGTAGCGATTGAAGGCTTATTGATGGTGGAACCCTAGCAATCTGTCCACTGCCTGATCACACCGGTGCCACCCGATCGTTGACCTTCCTCCTACGGAAACCCGATCGCCCCCCTTCAACCGACTACTGCCGATCTGCTCAGATGTTGGACTCCTTCAAGCATGAGTAGGAAAGATCTATGCTCTATCCAGATTTGGTGAGGAGGATGATCATTAGAGCATTGCCATCTTTGTGGATTCAAAGAGGATAGCTCCAGCTCCTCACAATTGCGCTTAAGGTCTTTGTGAGTAGCTATGGATCTGAGTATGGAGCTCCATTTTCTCCACAATAGCTTCGGATTTTTTTCATCAAAGGGCTGCAGTTCTGGTTTGAGTAAGGCTACTAAATTCAAGCTTGTTTTGGATTTCAAGGCTAATTAATGGATTCATTAATTTGATTGTTAGATAAGCAAGGGAAGGAAGTAGCAGACAGTAGTAGATTGCTAAGATTGGCCGTGAGCCACTTCCAATGTCGCCTATTTAACAAATTTATGGTAAGGCATCAGATTTGATTAGTTTATTGATGATGGGGATTTGATATTGAATTTGGTGGTTAGAAATTGATTATTGGGGATAATCTATTATTAATTGTATTTGTTGAGTTAATTAGATAATTTAGATGATTTCATGATCATTATCAGAATCATCGAATTGATATTGTGATTGGTGGATTAAGGATAGGTATTATCTACTTAATCATATGGATGAACTATGTATGTTGGGTTTATGATGCTTAGTAGTTGATTTAATGGATTAAATCATAGGAAGAATGGATGAGAAGAAATAAGGGATTAATTGAAGTTAATTATTAATTAGAGTTAGTTAATGATCGTTCGATTAGGGTTTTCCCTAGTTAGGTTGAATTTTGGGTTTAGTTAGTTATTGCATATTGTTAGTAATAGCCTTAGTACCAATTATGAGATGATTATAAAAGACTCATTTTTGTATCATATTTCATTATTAATAAAATGTAAAGTTGGTTATTATATTTTTTTCAATTTAGTACCGAATGAATAAGTATAATAATGTCTTGGAGTAGGAGGTTCTAATCTACAACATATAAATTGGTTGAATTGATAGTGAGATATTGTAGATTTACATAGAACACTACTCTTAACTATTCCTAGTCAAGCATTAATATACAAGGATAATATTAATGCATTGAGACTAGCATGTAGGTCAACCGATGACTTAATCTCACAAGTCATGGATATGAGATATCAGGTTGACACATTAGTATATATTAGGGAATATATATTGGATGACTCACCATGAGAATGTTTCATGGATCGTTATATGAGTATCATAAACATTCTCATGTGACTATTGGTATGAATAGTCCTTAGACCTGAAGTCACTACGGTTCCCTTCATAAGGCGTTGTATACTTTGGTATCGGTAAACGTCACTTGTAATAGGGTGGACTATAAAGTCGATCACTAGGTATGCAATAACTTATACGGAGGAATATGAGTTATGTAGATGAGATCTATCCCTTCCATATAATGGAAGTGATATCTGTAAGCCCCTTGATTAGTAGGACACAAGAAAACATGACCATGTGCAAATGAGTCAATTTGAGATATTGAGCTTATTTGATTGAGTGTGTCTACTTAGATATCAAGAAACACAAAGGTTGATAAGAGGATGACATAGTCTATGCCTCATTGATTAATCTATATATCAAGGATAGAGGAAACAAGTCATACAAGATAATAGCCACAGAAAGGTTAAGTCGGATCTTGACATTCTCGTTACTTGGGTAGCAATGATGCCTTGCTAGATGCCACTCATTGCTTATGTATCTAAATATTAATTTGGTTACATTGCCAACGTTATGAGAACCTGTTGGGTCACACACAAAGAATAAGTTAATTTGGAGATAGATTCATATGATGGATCATTGGATTAAATCTAATCCAAATTAGACTCATTGAGTTAGACTCAATGGGATCCAATTATTAGATTGAGTCTAATTTGAATTAGATTCATGGAGTTGTTGGATGCTACTCAGAATTCCGTTCTGCTTCCCTTGTATAAAAATTTGTGCAATTACAGAACTTTCCTAACAACCTATGTGTTCCTCCTGAGTTAAACTTGAATTGGAAACGAAACTTAACATTTTTACTTCAAGTTCAACTCATGTGTTCTTTAGTAGTTAAAACTTGGATTGCAAATGATACTTAATATTATTAATCCAAGTTTATCCCATGTTACAGAAGTTGATTAAATATCTATTTCAAGGATTGTCTTCCAGGTTAAACATGGGGAGACACTTGACCTTCTTGGGTATGGGATCATCCACCACTTCCTAGACAAAGCCTTTCAAAGAAATTGGATATTTAAACTTCTTACAGTAACCCTAGGTTTAACTATAGAGATCTCAACAAAAGCACAAGATCAAAACACTAAATCGAAACACAAAAAATGAAACACGAAATCGCTAGCATCTTGTGTTGGTATTTCAGGATCCATATAAAGAAAAACTAGTTTCGTTGCGGAATTAAGAACTAGTTATACCTTTCTTTGTAAACAAAGACCTCTTGATCTTCTGCTATATTCCTCTCCTCCTCTTGGACGTCATGTGTGAGACAATCTATTAAGATAAAATCCACCTGAACCACTTCTTCTTTACCTACAAGTTTTGGCCACCCAAAGAATGCCAAAATAGGAAACTTCCTTCTCTTCTCCTTCTTCTCCAAGCAACCGGCCCCCAAGTGCTTCTTCTTTTCTTTCAAGTTTCAGCCACCAAGAAGAGATGAGTGCCGACCTTAGAAAGAAAAAAGGGAGAGAAGAAGATGTGTGTCGCCGGCCTTAGAGAAGAAAACAAGGTGAAGGGGAGAAGATGAGAGAACTGACCACACAAGGAGAAGAAGAGGAAGAGGTGCCATCCCTAAGGGAGCAAGGGAATTATGGAGATGTGTGTATACCATAAGGCACCCTCTACCTCTCTTTTATAATCCTTGGTCATGGCATAAAAGGAAATTTTAATAACAATTAAAATTTCTCTCTTTTAAATTTCCTATTGTGATGGTTACAAAAGGGAAGTTTTTAAATTAATCTCTCTCTTTTAAACATTATAGATGACTACAAAAAAGAAAAGATTAAAATTAAAACTTTTTTTTAAAAAAGTTTTATCAAAATTAAAATCTCTCTTTTAAACACTACAAATAAAGAAAGATTTTAACCAAATTAAAATCTCTCTTTTAATCCTTTGTAGATAGCTATAAAAGGAAAGATTTAAAATTTAAAACTCTCTTTTAAAACCATGTGGATGGCTATAAAAGAAAAGATTTTAATAAAAATAAAATCCCCTTTTAATCCTAGTGGATGACCCCTAGCTTTGGCACCAAGCCATGCTTTGGCCGACCACTTGTTGGGCTCCAAGCTAATGCTTGGCCAGCCCCTTGCACCAAGCAAGGATGTGTCCAGCCCATTTCTTGGGTAAGAAGTAGACTTGGTGGATATAACGCTTTATAGAGGCTACAACAGAGATCGAGAGGAGGAATTGGTTTTGGTCTCCTGATGAGCTTGAGCTTCCTGTGTTCGACCCGAACATCCAACTCAAGTTCATCAATAATAACTCATACCACTAAAGAGTTATTATTGAACTACCGCACCAATCTCATATTACATTATGGGCTCCTTATTATGAGTGCATTAGTCTCCCTGTGTTTAAGATATCGAATGTCCATTAATTAAATGAGTTACTGACAACTTACTTAATTAATATCTAGCTCCAAGAGTAGTACTGTTGGAACCCCAAGGTTGTTTTGGTGTGTTCAACAAGTTAAGTTAGGTCCTGCGTTGTTTCTAACCTTGTGTCTAAGTGTGCAGGAGCTTACGAGCACAGGTACTCGAGCGGAAGACGCAGCTAGCGAAAAGGACGGCACGTTGTGCGTCCGAGGGACGAGTCACCGGCGGACGAGAAGGAAGTGCGGTGGTTCCGACGAAAGCCGAGCGGAAGATTGCTCGGGGAGCAAGAGGCGCAGCGCGAAGGTCGGCACGGGTGCGACCAAGGGACGAAGTCTGCGGATGAGTACGTTGGTGGACGAGAAGGGAGGGACGAGAAGCCGGAAGGAAGCACGCTCGAGAAGACCGGAAGATAGGTTCGGGAGCCCCATTCCGGATGTCGAGATCACCCAAGCAAGCGGAGCCGAAGAGGCGAACTGAACCAGAGAAGAGAGCACGGACCAAAAGTCAACTGGGTTGACTTTTGGCTCCGGGCGCCCGGAACTATCCGGGGCGTCCGGGGCGCCCGGAAGGTACTTTTTCACAGGATCGAGCTTTGACTCGATCCAACCATTGGGGGATAAATTTTATCCCCCCCAGGGCGCCCGGAACCCATCCAGGCACCCCGACCAAGGCTATAAATATAGCCTTGGTCCAGAAGCTTTTCAACAATCACGCTCATTCTATTTCCAAGCACTTGTATGCTTTAGTTGTAGTTAAGCTTCTGTTTTTTGTGCCTAAACGCTGTAAGAGGCTTCTCCGCCTGAAGGAGTTTTTGAGCTTAATCTTCCTTGGATTAACAACCACATCGGTTGTAACCAAGTAAACATCTGGTGCCTCGTATTTACTTTTATGCTTTTATTTATCTGCTTAATTCATTTTACAAGTGTTAGCTTAATCGTTCGAGGAAGGGTTGTTTGTTTTTAATTGTCAGGCTATTCAACCCTTCTAGCCGGTCCAACGGTCCTACAAGTGGTATCAGAGCCGAGTACGCCTCAGAAGGACTAACCGCCGTCTGAAGCAACAAAACGATGGCCGGAGCTAGCGAATATCCACCAGCATTCGAGGGGGAGTTTTCTTCATGGAAGAAACAAATGGAGGTATACCTTAACTCAGACCTTGGTATTTCCTTAATTTTAAAATCTGGTTATGAATAACCGAAGAACACGAACGGAGAAAGACTCGATCTACGTCTCTGGAACAAAAAGCAACGTAACAAATCGATGGCAAACGGACAGGCAAAATTTCATCTCCTAACCGTGATACCAAATGAAGATCTCAAAAGAATCGGCGAATACAACAGCGCAAAAGAACTTTGGGAAAAGTTCTTAAAACTCTACGAAGAACCAACTGAAGCCCAATCCGACTCTTTGATGGACACCGAGCTGCCGATAGAACAGTCTGAGATGGAAGAAATTACAGAGACAGCCCCAACAGCCGAAGTACATCCCGAGAGTGATGAAGGGGGAGAATCTTCGGATAAAAGCAACTCGACAGGGGGAGAATCAACTACCGAAAAGGTAAGTCAGGTATGGACTCGAACCTCTGATCAATTAAATGATTCAATCGAAAAATTGCCTGAAGAGTCTTTCGAATCAGAAATTGAATCATTGAAAGAATTTTTCGAATTAGAAAATCAATTGTCAAACTTGCCTTGCAAATTATTATTAAAAGAATTTTGCAAGTTAGAAATTTTGTCGAAAAACTTTTGTAAATTGCAAAATATTTTTTCGAAAGAATTATGCAAATTAGAAATGATGTCAAAAACTTTCTTCCAATATTTTTTCGAATTACAAATTACTTTCTCGAAAGAGTTTTGCAATTCAGAAAATGAGTCATCGAAAAAGTGTTTCGGATTAAGAAATCTATTATTAATAAATTCCTGCAAATTAGAATTTTTATTAAAAAATTCTTGCAAATTACAAAATATTCTTTCAAATGAATTTTGCACATTGTCGAAAGAATTTTTTATAGCGTCGAAAAATTTTATCAAGTTAGAATCTATGCTATCGAAATATTTTTGTGAACTTGAAATTCAAAAAATAATAGAAATTAACATGATACAAATTGTTGCATGTTTAATATTTTTTGCTTTAAATCTTAAAAAGTGTGACTTAAGAATTTCTGATAAATTAAAATGGAAATTTAAACCTTCTGATTAAAGCATAAAATATATAAATAAATAAATGCATAGAAAATTTCTCTTTATGTTATTAATTCTCTGAAATTTTCTTGCATAAAGCTTTCTGTTTAGAAACTTCTTAATCCTGATGTCGAATGACTTAGAAATTTGTCTTGACTTAGAAATATTTCCCTGAAAATTATTGAAATATAGTTTCAAAATTTTTTTTAAATGTCAACCCTTAGATTTCGTTTGTACCCCATTTTTATTGTGATCAAAGGGGGAGAAGGGAAAGTATAAGTCTAGGGGGAGGTAGAAAAAATTGAAAATTAAAATTTGGAATGTTTGAAATTTAATTTTTTCTATCATGTTGCATGTTATTGGAATAAACTGTTTAATTTCATATCTATTGTTGACCCTAGCTTAACTTGGGTTGATCACACCAAAAAGGGGGAGATTGTTGGAACCCCAAGGTTGTTTTGTTGTGATCAACAAGTTAAGTTAGGTCTGTTTCTAACCTTGTGTCTAAGTGTGCAGGAGCTTACGAGCACAGTACTCGGCGGAAGGCGCTAGCGAGAAGGACCTGTTGTGCGTCCGAGGGACAGTCTTTGCGGAAGAGTACACGTGACGAGAAGGAAGTCGCGGTGGTTCCGAGGCACGCGGAAGATTGCTCGGGAGCAAGAGCGCTAGCGCGAAGGTCGGCAGAGGTGCGACCAAGGGGAAGTCTGTGGATGAGTCTGTTGGTGGACGAGAAGGGACACGCGGTAATTCCGAGGGACAAGAAGAGGGAAGCACGCTCGAGAAGACCGGAAGATGGGTTGGGTGAGCCCATTCCGGATGTCGAGATCACCCAAGCAAGCGGGCCGAGACCCGGACCCAGGCGAGTTGAACCGGAGAAGAGAGCACGGACCAAAAGTCAACTGGGTTGACTTTTGGCTCCGGCGCCCGGAACTATCCGGGGCCGGGCTGTCCGGCGGGACCATCCGGGCGCCGGAAGGACTTTTTCACAGGATCGAGCTGACTCGATCCAACCGTTGGGGATAAATTTTATCCCCCCGCCCGGAACCCATCCAGGCGCCCCGACCAAGGCTATAAATATAGCCTTGGTCCAGAAGCTTTTCAACAATCACGCTCATTCTATTTCCAAGCACTTGTATGCTTTAGTTGTAGTTAAGCTTCTGTTTTTTGTGCCTAAACGCTGTAAGAGGCTTCTCCGCCTGAAGGAGTTTTTGTGCTTAATCTTCCTTGGATTAACAACCACATCGGTTGTAACCAAGTGAACATCTGGTGCCTCGTATTTACTTTTATGCTTTTATTTATCTGCTTAATTCATTTTACAAGTGTTAGCTTAATCGTTCGAGGAAGGGTTGTTTGTTTTTAATTGTCAGGCTATTCAACCCTTCTAGCCGGCCCAACGGTCCTACAAGTACCACTCAACTTCATTGTCATGTCGGACTAAGTCCACCTACAGGGTTACATAACAATCCTAATGTGCTCCTCAAAGGAACATCATCAACCTAGATAACTAGGACACAGTTTCCTTCTATAATTAACAACACACCATATAAATAATATTATTTCCCAACTTATTGGGCCTATTGATTTAACGAATAAATCTCACCCATTGATAAATTAAAGAAATAAATACTAAGTATATGTGCTTGTTATTATATCGGGATTAACAGTACGCACATCGATAATAACAGAGGTTATGTTCTTTTATGCAGTCAGTATAAAAGTAACAACCTCAGATGGTCCTACTCAATACACATAGTGTACTAGTGTAATTTTATAGTCAAGATAAACTAATACCAAATTACACTACAACCATTCCAATGGTTTGTCTCAATCCATCTTGGTTATGTGCCACTATTTATAATTTATAAGGAACTGATAACATGATCTTCTGTGTGACACCACACAACATGTTATCTATAATATAAATTAAATGGACAACTACATTTAACATAAATACAGACATTTGACCAATGTGATTCTTATTGCAAAATAAATGTTCATACAAAAAGCTAGGCTTTTAGTATACATCCTAACAATCTCTCACTTATATTAAAAGACTATGCTGCCATATATGCTGTCATATATCTGATTCCCATCCCCTCAACATGCCTATTAAAAGCTCTCACTGGAAGGGCTTTAGTGAAAGGATCTGCCAGGTTATCTTTTGATGTAATCTTAGCGACAACAACTTCTCCTCGCTTTACGATGTCTCGTATAAGGTGGTACTTGCGCTCAATGTGTTTACTAGCCTTATGGGCTTGTGGTTCCTTCGAGTTTGCTACTGCACCACTATTATCACAATAAATTATGATAATTTTGGACAAACCAGCAATCACATCTAAGTCTATTAAAAAGTTTCTGAGCAATACAGCATCTTTAGCTGCCTCAAAGGCTGCCACATACTCAGCTTCCATGGTGGAGTCCGAAACATATTTTTGCTTAACACTCCTCCATGTTATGACTCTACCTCCCAAAGTAAACACATACCCTGAGGTTGACTTACTATTGCCCCTATCTGATTGGAAGTTCGAATTTGTGTAACCCACAGGGAGCAAATCATCTACCTGGTAAACTAGCATATAATCTCTAGTTCTTCTCAGGTACTTTAATATATGCTTTACGGTAATCCAATGTCCCTGTCCTGGATTAGTTTGATATCTGCTAACCATGCCCACGACAAAACAGATATCTGGTCTCGTACATAGCATTGCATATATTAGGCTTCCTACAATCAATGCATAAGGAACTGCCTTCATGTCCTCTATCTCCTTTGATGTTTTTGGACACATCTCTTTAGATAAAGGTACTCCATGCTAAAAAGGTAGAAAACCTTTCTTGGAGTTATGCATGCTAAAACGAGCTAGGATAGTATCGATGTATGCAGCTTGGGATAAGCACAACATTCTTTTCTTGCGATCCCTTATTACTTTGATCCCAAGAATATGTCCACATTCTCCCAAGTCTTTCATATCAAACTGTTTGGACAACCATACCCTTACGTCTGACAACATTTGACATTGTTGCTAATGAGCAAAATGTCATCTACGTATGGTACATACAAGAAATACCACCATGTTTCCGTCACTCTTCTTATATACACATGACTCATCCAATCACTGAATGAATCCATAAGACTGGATCACTTCATTAAACTAGATG
Source organism: Zingiber officinale (assembly GCF_018446385.1). Taxonomy (NCBI): domain Eukaryota; kingdom Viridiplantae; phylum Streptophyta; class Magnoliopsida; order Zingiberales; family Zingiberaceae; genus Zingiber; species Zingiber officinale. Next base: position 50,187,537 of record NC_055996.1, on the reverse strand, counting down.
TTCCAAGATCTCGAAGCTTCCTTCAGCCCATAAATAGGCCGATTAAGCTTACATACAAGATGTTCTTCGCCCTTCGCAATGAATCCCTCTGGTTGCTTCATATGGATGTTTTCTTCAAGACTTCCATTAAGGAAAGCTGTCTTGACATCCATTTGCCAAATCTCATAATCCATATGAGTGATAATAGATAAAAGAATTTGGATAAACTTAAGCATGGCTACCGGCGAAAAGGTTTCCTCATAATTGATTCCCTCTTTTTGAGTATACACTTTTGCAACAAGCCTTGCTTTGAAGGTTTCCACCTTCCTATCTGTCTCTCTTTTTCTTTTGTAGACCCATTTACACCCAATGTCTTTTATACCATTTGGTGGTTCTACAAGCTCCCAGACTTGATTAGAATACATAGATTCTATTTCAGAGTTCATTGCACTTTGCCAAGATGCTGCATCTTTATCTTGGAGTGCTTCATCATATGTGCAGGGATCAGGTTCATGTTTACCAGGGATCAAGTCCGAAGACTCTCCCAAAAACATGAATCTATCAGGTTGCGGAACAACCCTCCCACTACGAGTGACACACCTTGTAATTATTTATCATTTGTGACACGTGTTGTAGTTTCTTATGGTATCTCATCTTGTACCGTTGGTACTAAGGTAGACATGTCTTCTCTTATTTCTTCAAGAACAATTTTACTCATGGGCTTGTGGTTCATTACATAGTCCTCTTCTAAAAATTGGGCATGGGTGCTGACAATGACCTTCTGATCTTTAGGACTATAAAATAAATCACCTTTCATTCGTTTAGGATAACCCACAAACAAGCGAACTTCTGTATGTGATTCCAACTTATTATTGTCTCCCTTCAGCACATGTGCTGGACTACCCTAAATCCATATATGCTTTAGACTAGGCTTAAGCTCATTCCATAATTCTGTGGGAGTAGAGGGTACTGACTTAGAATGTACCAAGTTTAGAATGTACACTGCCGTTTCCAGAGAATATCCCCAAAACTAATTTGGTAATTCTGAATAACTCATCATTGATCTAACTATTTCCATAAGATTCCTATTCCTTCATTCTGCCACACCATTCTGTTGGGGTGTACCAGGTGCAGACAGTTGGGATTGAATTCCGACCTTTGATAAGTAACTCATAAACTCTCCTAAGAGGTACTCGCCACCACGATCAGACCATATTGTCTTGATACTTTTACCATGATGTTTCTCCACATCAGCCTTGTACTCTTTAAACTTATCCAAGCACTCAGACTTATGGCGCATCAAGTAAATGTACCCGTATCTCGAATAGTCGTCTATAAAAGAGACAAATATTCGAAACCACCTCTTGCCTGGATAGTCATAGGTCCACACAAATCAGAATGAACCAATTCCAACATATCTTTGGTTCTATACCCCTTAGCCTTAAAAGGTCTCTTGGCCATTTTTCCTTCCAAGCAAGATTCGCAGGTTGGAAAATTTTCCACCACTAATGAACTGAAAGGTCCATCAACTATTAACCTTTGAATCCTACTTAAGTTAATATGACCTATCCTTAGATGCCAAAGATATGTTTGGTTCATTTCTGAAGGTTGTTTTCTCTTATTAGAATTAGAAGATGTGTTATTAATTTTCATTTGTTGCATCGTGGGAGTTATTGGATTAAGAGTATACAAATTTCCAACCAATGTACCAGAACAGATAACTTCTCTATTTTTCTTGATAACAACTTTGTCATCAAAAGAAACAGAATATCCATCCATAAATAGTTTAGAAACTGAAATCAAGTTCTTTCTAAAACTTGGTACATAAAGATAATTTCTCAAAGTCAATGTTTTATTCCTATCAAAGGACAAATAAACATCTCCCACTACAATAGCCACTACTTTTGTAGCATTGCCCATGTAGATAGTAATCTCCCCTTCATGTAGTTATCGGGTTTCCTGGAACCCCTACACTACAATGAATTGCATACATGATCAGTGGCTCCCATATCTACACACCAAGTACCAGTAGATAACATCGCTAAACATGTTTCGACAACTAATAAATAAGATACACCTTTATTGTTCTTGTTTCTACGAGGATAGTCCGTCAAATGAGCCATCATCTTGAGGATATGATCCCTTACGGATGTCCCCTCAGTCACGGTGGTCGCCATTAAGTTTCTTATGGCCACCTTCCTGACAGCCCAATTCTGGTGTCTGAAGAGTTTCTTGAGATTGAGTATCATGTCATAGGCAGTGTGTAAGGCCTGATGCTGATGTTGCAGCAGCACATTTGACATCGAAGTCAAAATATAACATCGCGTCATCTCATCTGCCTTAACCCATTTCCTATGTCTCTCTGTCTCCTCTTCACTAGAATCCTTATCAAGCACGCTAGGACATACCTCAAGAAGTACGAACTTGTAACCTTCAGCGGTTAAGACAATATCCAAGTTTTGTTTCTAATTAATGTAATTGGGACCAGTAAGTTTAGTTTCTTCTAATATAACATCAAGGGATTGAAAGCCATTTGAAATCCTAAGAATCACAAAATATTTGGTCAAAACTTTAGAATTTAAAATAATATTGATTCCTCAAACAATATCATTTAAATTCACCAACACCTCAAAACACCGTGAATTTTGTATGCCACGATAGTGTGGACGTATACAAATTCAAACATTTGTAAGAGGGGGTTTTACCCTTTAATTTTATTATCTTGTCAACCTAACTTTACGACAAATAAAATTAATAGTTGGTTTTCCTTCGGTCACACAAATAATAGCAGTGACTCTGATGGGAAGGATACTATTAAATGCGCCTAAGTGTATACCATTACTTGATACTTAGTCTATTAAATAGGATTGTGTCCCTTCAGATGGAGAAGATCACACAAACCTAAATAATTTCCTATAACCATCCATAAAGGAAGTTTAATATAGTGATCCGCAAACAAACTCATCCGATGTGGAGGAAGGCATTCAGAGTCAATGTGCAAGTTTGAATGCATCACTTACAAACCAGTAATGGAGACTGTGGAATTTAAATAATTCCTCTCCCACTTAGTTATTTAGAAATGAGGAATTTTAACATGCACACAAGCACACAAACACAGCATACACATCACAGCGTAAAAGGCAATAAATATGAAAACTAATTTTCCAACTATTATGGCCTCATCCATAGTTGTCCTTCGTATGCCACTAACCCTAACAGCCGCCAACTCTGACCACCAACCCTAGGGTTTATGTCATTCCATCCTTCTTTCTTCCTTTTCCGCTGTGCCTCCGATCCTCAAATAGCACCACGCCTCACAAGGATACTATCCGCAACAAAATAAAATTTTACATTTATTGATCCTATATTCCACGAAAGAATGTACATTTAATCTAGATCGAACAAAATATAAAATCCTAAAACTAATACAGCTCCTGTTGTATGTCATAATTACAATCATGCACAGATATAAAATGCCCTCGACATGCCCGAGGGTCCAATCACACACAAACACAATAGGGTCATAATAGTTGGAACTAGGATGCCTACAACCATAGAGCTAATCTATTTGCACATCCTACTATTATCCTGCATAAATTTTTGTATGAACAGTGCATAATTTAACTAAAAACCAAACACACAGAGGCAGAAAACTAGCTCTGATACCAATTGTTGGATGGTACTCAGAATTCTGTTCTGCTTCCCCTGTATAAAAATTTGTACAAGCACAAAACTTTTCTAATAACCTATGTGTTCCTCATGAGTTAAACTTGAATTGGAAACGAAACTTAACATTTTTACTTCAAGTTCAACTCATGTATTTTTTAATAGTTAAAACTTGGATTGCAAACGATACTTAAAATTATTAATCCAAGTTCATCCCATGTTATAGAAGTTGATTAAATATCTATTTCAAGGATTGACTTCCAGGTTAAACATGGCGAGACACTCAACCTTCTTGAGTATGGGATCATCCACCACTTCCTAGACAAAGCCTTTCAAAGAAATTGGATATTTAAACTTCTTACAGTAATCCTATGTTTAACTACAGAGATATCAATAGAAGCACAAGACCAAAACACTAAATCGAAACACAAAAAATGAAACACGAAATCGCTAGCCTCTTGTGTTGGTATTTCAGGATCCATACAAAGAAAAACTAATTTCTCTGCGGAATTAAGAACTAGTTATACCTTTCTTTGTAAACAAAGACCTCTTGATCTTCTTCCGTATTCCTCTCCTCCTCTTGGATGTCGTGTGGGCGACGATTTACCAAGATGAAATCCACCTGAACCACTTCTTCTTTGCCTAAAAGTTTCGGCCACCCAAAGAATGGCAAAATAGGAAACTTCCTTCTCTTCTCCTTCTTCTTTTCTTTCAAGTTTCGGCCATGAAGAAGAGATGAGTGCCGACCTTAGAAAGAAAAAAGGGAGAGAAGAAGATGTGTGCCACTGGCCTTAGAGAAGAAAACAAGGTGAAGGGGAGAAGATGAGAGAACCGGCCACACAAGGAGAAGAAGAGGACGAGGTGCCGGCCCTAAGGGAGCAAGGGAATTATGGAGATGTGTGTATACCATAAGGCACCCTCTACCTCTCTTTTATAATCCTTAGTCATGGCATAAAAAGAAATTTTAATAACAATTAAAATCTATCTCTTTTAAATTTCCTATTGTGATGGTTACAAAAGAAAAGTTTTAAAATTAATCTCTCTCTTTTAAACATTGTAGATGACTACAAAAAAGGAAATATTAAAATTAAAACTTTTCTTTTAAATCATGGTTACAAAAAAGGAAAGTTTTATCAAAATTAAAATCACTCTTTTAAACACTACAAATAAAGAATGATTTTAATAAAATTAAAATCTCTCTTTTTATCCTTTGTAGATAGCTATAAAAGGAAAGATTTTAAAATTTAAAACTCTTTTTTAAAACCATGTGGATGGCTATAAATGGAAAGATTTTAATAAAAATAAATCCCCTTTTAATCCTAGTGGTCGGCCCCTAGCTTGGGCACCAAGCCATGCTTTGGATGACTACTTCTTGGGCTCCAAGCTAATGCTTGGCCGACCCCCTTGCACCAAGCAAGGATGTGTCTGACCCATTACTTGGGTAAGAAGTAGACTTGGTAGATATAAGGTTTTACAGAGGCTACAACAGGGACCTAGAGGAGGAATTGGTTTTGGTCTCCCGATGAGCTTGAGCATCCTGTGTTCGACCCGAACACCCAACTCAAGTTCATCAATAATAACTCATACCACTAAAGAGTTATTATTGAACTACCGCTCCAATCCCATATTACATTATGGGTTCCTTCTTATTATGAGTGCATTAGTCTCCCTATGTTTAAGATATCGAATGTCCATTAATTAAATGAGTTACTAATAACTCACTTAATTAATATCTAGCTCCAAGAGTAGTACCACTCAAATTCATTGTCATGTCGGACTAAGTCCACCTACAGGGTTTACATGACAATCCTTATGAGCTCTTCACGGGGACATCATCAACCTAGATAACTAGGATACAGTTTCCTTCTATAATTAACAACACACCATATAAATAATATTATTTCTCAACTTATCGGGCCTATTGATTTAATGAATAAATCTCACCCATTGATAAATTAAAGGAATAAATACTAAATATATGTGCTTGTTATTATATCGGAATTAACAGTATGCACATCCATAATAACAAAGGTTATGTTCTTTTATGCAGTCAGTATAAAAGGAACAATCTCAAATGATCCTACTTAATACACACATAGTGTACTAGTATAATTTTATAGTCAAGATAAACTAATACCAAATTACACTACAATCATTCCAATGGTTTGTCTCAATCCATCTTGGTTGTGAGCCACTATTTATAATTTATAAGGAACTGATAACATGATCTTCTGTGTGACACCACACACCATATTATCTACAATATAAATTAAATGGACAACTACATTTAACATAAATGCAGACATTTGACCAATGTGATTCTTATTACAAAATAAATGTTCATACAAAAAGTTAGGCTTTTAGTATACATCCTAACAGGAGCCAATTTGGATTGATGTTCATGAAGTCAATTTAGATTGATATGGTTTAATGAGTTAGACTTATTGGGTGATGGTTCAATGAGTTAGACTCATTGGGTGAACTTGAGTTCACCAAGGAAGATGAATAGTCAAGTTTGAACCATTGTATTGAATGATCAATTTTGAGCCATTGGATTGAAAGATGAAAGGGGAAAACCCTTTGGTATTCATGAGATGGATATAAATGAAAATTTATGAATGATAATTTTATTAGATGAAAAATTTTTCTTCTTCTTTTTCTTCCTTCTTCCTCATCTTGGCCGAAACTCATCTTCTTGGTTGCTAAGACAACCTAAGGTAGTTTTCTTTTCCACTTTGAGAGTTTGTGAGACAAATGGAGACACTTGTTCATGTGGATACCATTAGAGGCATGAACGCTTGATCGTGCTGAGATCCGAGCTGTCGGGAGATCGTGTACACGTACCAAAAGTATAACTATCATGAAACTTAGTATATGATGCTTGTTTATTCTTCCCTTCACATGGATCCTCTTAATAAGGAATTAGATGATTTCCGTTGCACTTTCGCATGTTTAGTGCCCTAGTTCCTTACAGTGATATCAGAGTCACTTGTGAAGGGATATACTAAGTTGTAGAATTTTTGTATGTGTGATATAGAAATTTTCATGATAGATTTGCTATGTTTTCATGATTATGAGTTTTTGTCTCTATTGGGAATGAAACAATGAGTATATGGACAAACTAGAGGATATAGCATCTTCATACATGTTATGAACAAGTGCTATAACCTATTTCGTTTGATAGATATATACTTGCAAGGTTTCGACCCAAGAGAAGTTGTGAGTAACAAGGTGGTCTTGGTCAAAATGTTGTGAATAACAAGCTCATAATTATTGTTGAAATTATAGTAAATTTATGTCATAAGGATATTGTGAATATAAATGACATGGTGCATGGTTATGGCTCTTTAACCCCAATGTGATTCGGTGTGATGTTGTAATTCATAATACGACCTATGTGTCGTGCCTTTATCTTTCTCATTCTTGTTGTAATTTTAAATTACACTTGAATGTAACTTAAGTTTCTTTAGATTTTGTAATGTATAAATTAGAAAGGAGTTAATCTACTGAACGATGGGTGAAAAGGAAGGAATGACAACAACACACGACAACCAAAGAAGCACCTGGAGAAGTTGCTTTGACCTAGGTTGACTTATCGCTCTTCTCATTGGCTTGAGAAGATTGTAGTTTATGGGGGCGATAACCATGTCACATTTTATTTATGTATATATGTGATGTGTGCTTTGATTGTATTCGATACATGTTTAGTTTAAACATAATTAGGTCCTTTTAATATATGCCTACCAAAGTTTAGTACTCATTTCTAGCTCAATCAATTGTAGTCAGGTTTTGTCAAAGCAAAGTGACTCAATTTATCTTGCTAGAGTGTGACATGATAATTGTGATGTCCGACTATTAAACTTTGGGTGCAACTTAACTAAGTTGTCTCATTTGGATTGAGAGCTTAGAGGCATATCCCATAAGATGGAATTCAAATTATAATAATTGTAACGACCACCCTTCTTACTACTACTACTCTCTAAGGATGACCGTTACTTAACTACTAATTCTACTTAACCGGTATGATTAAAAATCACATGGAAACCCTACCGAAAAATTTCGACAAAATCTCCCCTGTACGGGTGACCATATTCAACAATACATGCAATATATACTCAGCCACAAGCGGCTGGAACACATATCAATCAACCACGCAGTATAATAAATCCAAAATAAAGGAAATAATATCACAACTCATCACACCATATCACAATTCATCTACTATATCCTAATCACATCAAAATATCATGTACTATCTCAAATACTTCTAACATAGCAAAAGATAATAGAAACTAAAAGAAAACTTCTTCCTAGTCCCAAGGCTTCCATAGTCCTGGCATCACTCATCCTTCAACCACCTCCTTGTCGCCTTCCTTTCTATATCTTTTCCTTTCCTGTATCTGCAGTAAGAGGAAGTGCAATCTATAAGCAAAATTTGCTTAGTAAGCGCTATCTAACTCACAAAAATACGAATATGCATGTATACAAGAAAACTAGAAACTGAATGCTCTAAAAGGAAAACTACTCATGCTCATCTACTAGTAAAAGAAAACATACTGAAGGCTAAACATGTAAAGCAAATCTATACCATCATACTAGCATAGAGAACTAAACTTACTGAATTTTAAACATTTTCTGATTCATATTACACTTGCTTAAAAACTTATTCTTTTATTTCACTTGTTTAAAACTTATTCTTTAATACTTGTAAACTTTTGTAAGAACTTGTTTTACTGGTTCAAAAGCTTATACTTATAATACTTCAAAATAATAATCAACTTTCTTCTTGGGCCCAACAACTGTACTTGCTATGCGCGCATCCCTAACTAAATCCGAGATAGCTGGTCCTGAATCTAGTAGGATTTACTAGGTTATCTAAACCTAGGGACCGACTATGGGAGCCCAGCCCAAGGACTACTGAGAGTCCTGCATACTAGGTTATCTAAACCTAGGGACGACTATGGGAACCCAACCCAAGGACAACTAAGAGTCCAGTACAGTGCCACTGATAAAAGTAAAATACTTGTTATCTTTTAATACTTCTAATATATAATGCCTCGGCATTTTAATAAGCACCTTGTGTGCCAAAAATCCCTAAAATCTTGACTTTGGGATCTACTTAAGGCCTTGGCCTTTTCTTTCTTTTCTTTATCTGTCTTATACTTGTTAATAATTCTAAAAGAATTTAATAGAGCTCTTATTCTTCCACTAGAATACATGGCTGTTCATGCTTGTTAAAATACTAATCTTAAAGCCAATCATGCTCATGGAGTTAACAAGTAAAAACTAAGCTACAAATTACACCATGCATATTAAGCTTAACTAAAATCTGCATATTAAGCTTATCTAAAATCTGCATACTAAGCTTATCTAAGATCTGCATACTAAGCTTAACAAAATCTGCATCTTAATACTTTATAAAATCTACATTGATCAACATGTAAATCTCCTTTCTCATCTTCTAAACTAAACTTCTATTCTGAACTTATTACTTGCAACTAAATCACCCACATGCTTCTCACCTTTAGACTAAACTAACCTCAATAATCGGTACAGGAATTATCTTCCTAAATATAGAACCGAAACTTACATCAAACCAAATTCATCCAAACCTTTCTAAAATCCCAGAATTATAACTATTCTTGCCCATCTAAACAATTCTTTACAGCAGCCAAAGCATGAGGAAAAATACACAAGGATAACTCTTTTAGAACACTACAATTCTGTCCAGAAATAGCTCAGTCAAAATGTAACGCCCGAAAATTCTCAAAACTATTTTAGGAATATTCTATGATTTTTCTAGAATTATTAGATATTTTTCTAGAATTTTTGGAGTATCGGAAGTAGCAAAAATAAATAGAAAAGTAAAATGGTTTAAGCGGGAATCGAACCCATGACCTCTCGGGTCCGCTAAACCTTTAGTTAGCCTTAGTAACCGGTGAACCCAGCAGGGCTGTGCTGAAAGGAAAGGGAATCAATTATATTTATAATTGGTTTGTCGAATTAATTACTTGGTATAAATAGGAAATTTAAGTTGGGGTTTGGTTTATTTTTAATTTGGTTCGACAACTTCTTCCCCTTCAAACCCTCACGCCGAACACCTCTCCCTCTCCTCCCTCTCTCGGCGCCAACCACAAGGAGAACTAGGGTTCCATCCCTAGGGTCCCAAGGTCACTTTCCGGCGATGATTTCAGCACAAGGACGTTTCCCTCCGCGAGTAGAGCACGTGGACACGAGCGAATCGTCGAGAAGTCGTCTCCACCGGAATTTCTAGCGATTAAATTTGTAAGAAATCTAGCACACAAGGTAAGAAACCCCTCACCTGCAGTATAAGTAGCTCCGTTTGGTTTTATACGCACTAGTTTAGCTATATGCAGTTTTTATCGACGCATAGGGTGAATTTGACCTCCTCGCAGATTTAGGGATTTAGTGAGTACTTCTAGATGGGCCGGACACGTATTCCCTCTTCAGTGGGGGTTCCTAGATGTTTTCGGGTGCCTAGAAGTGGTCTCCCTAATAGAGGGGAGAGTTGGGGCACACTAGGTGTTCGATAAATTAGCTAGTTAAGTTAAAATGCAAATTAGGCATTTTAATAGCTCAGTTAAATGCATTAGAAGCATTTAAGTTAGTAAATTAGTTTATTTTAGCTTATATGGTACCACGGTCCAATGGGTGGGCTCCCACAGTCGCCTCTAGGTTCAGACAACCTAGTTCTAGGTTCAGATAACCTAGATTCAGCAAAATAGTATTAGCTATTTCAGTATTTTACTTTTCAGTGGCACTGTACTGGATTAGATATCCATTGGGTTGGGCTCCCATAGTCGTCCCTAGGTTTAGCTAACCTAGTAAACCCTACTAGATTCGGAACTTGCAATCCCGGGTCTAGTTAGGGATGCGCGCACAGCAAGTACAGTTGTCAGGGCCCATCAGCAGCATGTTTAGTATTTTCACTTACTATATGTATATGGTTTTCAACCTTTCACAAATTAGTTCGTGAATTCAGTACAGTCCTAGCAGTAGCTCAGTTTTTAGTATCAGCTTAGTTCTTCATTGATACCATGTGATTGATATCATGTTCAGCTTTAGATATGCCATGATTGTATGCTTATATGCCATGCCATGTTTAGTTTATTCAGTATACTTAGCATATCCTTTCAAACAGCATGATTTAAAATCATATTTGCATCGTATGCATGTTTTAGTGAGGTAGATGGTTTCTTACTAAGCTTTTTAGCTTACAGATACTATTTTCCTTATACTGCAGATATAGGTAAAAGGAAAATGGACTAGCAGTGGAGGCTGGAGGTCAATGCAGATCAAGATGTGTGTGGACGGAACTGGAATAAAGATCCTAGGGATCTAGATTTATTTTATTATGCATTAGAACGTGTTCAGTATGCATTAGCACTTATAACAAGCGTTACCTTATGTTTCTGTTAGTTAGCGAGAGAACAGTTTAAAAACCTTGTTAGTTTTGGTTTCCATATGTTTACATGCCATGAATTAGTATTCTATGCCTTAATCATGCTTAGTATGTTAGCCATTACCTAGTAGAATGTTCCTCTTAGCTTTTATAGTGTTGGGTAATGACTTTGGCACGCATCAGTGCTGATATCATGCTGGATGCTCATCGGTCGGCCGATCGGTCTGTCTCGTTCTCCCAAGTCCGGTCGGCTCACCGTTCTCCGGTGGATCCCTCGATCCTTTGATCTCCATATGGATCGGTCAGCCGATCGATCTAGAGTCGGTCTCCATGCCAGGATCAAGCTGGATCGATCACTGGATCGATCCGACAGCTCAATCGATTTATGGATCGGTTGAAATGCCTGATTACAGCTAGTAGGACATCCGAGATGCATAGATTCCCTTCCCTAGCATGTGTATAACTCCTAGGTACACCTAGAACACTAAGTTCAGAACAGTGACCAGTTTAGTAAAAATTTTAATTTAGCCAGTTTTTCCGCAATAGTAATTTGGTCCGGCCTCGCAGCCCAGTCAGTAGGAGGCGGGTCGTTACAGAGTGGTATCAGAGCAGTGTTCCATACTTCCTACACACATATCAGCATTGAACCTACAGATTCCAAGTAAGAATACCTTTACTCTATTTATGCTTTCTGTTTCCTTGTTATAGATCATGTTTATAGATAAACTGCTGCATGATAGTATGTGATGGTATATAACACGATAACGATAGTTATACAGTTGTGATTGTAATAGTTATTCATGTTCTGTCCTCTATGTCTTTAGCAATTGCACGAGGGCGTAGAAGGGCACTAGCTCTGAGCCCGGCAAGAGGCGGCGGTGCCTCCCGGACCTGATTGGTGGCTCGATTCTGACTAGAACAACGAAATAGCCACCTTAAAGGCTAATCAGTAGAACACCCCAAGAACCTGCGACTCCAGTCTTAGAGGTTCCACCACCAGCCTACAGCACCAACAGTCCCAGCAAAGGAAGCCTATCGATCCGGTGGCGGTGGTCAAGCGAGAACTTCTCGGGCACTAGTGAACCATGGGATGCACAAGCCTGGTTCAAAACACTGGAGTGGACTGGCCAGAACACGAGAAGGTGAAGTGTGCCTCCTTCGAGACGCGCGCATGTGGTGGGAAAGAATCGGAACGAAGCACCCAGTGAACGGATGTCATGGGCGACTTGAGAAGGAATTCTTCGAGGAGTTCTTTCATACGGGTTACAACCCGCCACTACGATGAGTTCACCGAGTTTCGTCGGGGCAACCTTTCGGTTGAGGAAGCCGTGAAGAAATTCAGCAGGTTGGCTCGTCTATGGCGAGCTAGTCGGCACAGAGAAGGAACGAATCGGTTGATGCTCAAGATCCGAGGCGAGATAGCGATGAGCGTGGCTAGTGGCATACATAGGCCACAAACCACGAGGAGTTAGTGGCGGTGCCTTGACCATAGAGCATTACCGAACAGCATAAAGCAGCAGAAGCAAGTCTCCTCGAGTCCAAATGCCAAGAAAACTCTCACACTCAAAAACAGCAAGGCCACGGCTCTGGAAAGGGAACTCCAACAGAAGCGCAAATCGGGGAGTGACCCAAAAGGAGGACCATCTAGCAAGCAGTTATTCAAAGTGTGCTACTTGTGGGAAATTCCACCGGGGTTTTCGCAACACGAGGATGCTTTGAATGTGGACAAGAAGGGCACATGGCCCCGAACAAGACCGGTCTTCCTCAGTATGGAGGCCAGCCAGCTCAGTTATATCGGATGCGAGCCGCTCTAGAAGGTCCACTTATCGGCGGGGCATATTGAAGCCCCTCCGATGGCGAATCGAGGATCTACTCACTCACGGAGAGGACGTAGCAATGCCTCGGCGGTTGTCACAGTCGATTAGCATTTTACAAGATATAGTCTCTTTTCACTTGGGCAACCCATTCATATATAGCCGGGATGTTCTCCAAAAATTAGAAATACCCTCGGAGGTACTCGGTGGTCGGTTTTGGCACTACCTTGGAGAGATTATGGCATCCACGCGGCTCCGGCGGTCATTATAGCGAGAGCTCTTTGTGATCGATAGTGCTAGAGATGACCGACTATGACGTTATCTTTGGAATGGACTTTCTGATCGATTACGGTGCCACCATAGAGTGCGTAAAGTCATCTTCCAACGGAAATGCAGTTTGAATACATGGAGAACCAAAGAGAAAGGCCAAGTTTCTCTCAGCTATGAAAGCACGGAGACTACTAAGGATGTACAGGATTCCTAGCACACGTAGTCAGCGCCCAGGACAAGAACCAACAACTAGCAGAGGTTCGAGTCGTATGTGACTACCAGCTTCCTCAAGAGTTACCAGGCTTAGCACCAGACGGAGATTGACTTTGAGATAGAGCTCATTCCGGTATAAACCCTATCTCCAAAGCGCCTTATCGCATGGCTCAAGCAGAACTGAAGGAACTTCAGGCGCAAGGGTTTCATACGCCGAGTCACTCACCATGGGGAGCGCTTGTATTGTTCGTGAAGAAGAAGGATGGAAGCATGTGACGTGCATAGACTACGGATCACTGAACCAAGTTACGATCAAAACAGTATCCCTTCCGAATCGATGACCTGTTCGACCAGGTGAAGGGAGCAGAGTGTTCTCTAAGATAGATCTCGATCAGGTTATCATCGGTGAAGGTTAAAGAGGATATACCCAAGCGACATTGAGAACTAGATACGGACACTCGAGTTCATAGTCATGCCCTTTGGCGTGACCAATGCTCCACTACATTCATGGATCTCATGAGCAGTATTCAGGAGTATTTAGATAAGTTTGTTATTGTGTTTATCGATGACATCCTTATCTACTCGGGAACTCGGGAAGAACACCGAGAGCATCGAGACTAGAATCAGACTATACGCCAAGTTCACGAAATGTGAATTTTGGCTAGATCAGTGTCCTTCTGGGTCACATCATCTCAAAGGATGGTATTATGGTAGATCCCAGCAAGATAGAGTAAGTAACTGGAAGAGACCTAAGAACGCCAATGAAATCGGAGCTTTCGGGATTAGCAGGATATTACAGAAAGTTTATAGAGGACTTCTCGGGATAGCCTCCCCAGAAAATTTCAGTGGACAGAGGACTGTGAGAACAGCTTCAGCGAGCTAAAATGGAGATTGACCAGTGCTCCCATTTTGGCTCTACCAGACAACACCAGCAGCTTTGACATCTATAGTGATGCCTCTAAGTTGGGACTAGGAGCAGTACTGATGCAAAACGGCAAGGTGATCGCCTATGCCTCCAGACAACTCAAGGATTATGAGAAGAATTACCCTAATCATGACCTTGAGCTTGCAGCAGTAGTGTTCGCTCTCAAAATTTGGAGACATTACTTATATGGAGCTCAGTGCAGAGTATATATAGATCATCAGAGTCTGAAGTACTTCTTCACATGCGACAGCGCAGATGGCTTGAGCTGGTCAAAGACTACGATATAGACATCCTCTACCATCCAGGGAAAGCCAATAAGGTAGCCGACACACTTAGCAGAAAATCCAGTGCTACCTTATTATCTCTTACAGCCATGTCGCCACCCCTACAGAAGGAGATTGTAGATTTCGGTCTTGAACTCATCGTTGGACAGCTCTCTACTATGACCTTAGAGTCTACCTTGCTTGGTGATATTCAGTCAGCTCAGGAGCAGGACCCTGAAATTCAGAAAGCAGAATCAGAAAGTAGAGAATTCAGAGTGTCCGATAGCGGGGTGTTGTATTTTGGTGACAGACTCTGTGTTCCAGATCAGGAGGAGCTACGGAGACGGATTTTAGATGAGGCTCACAAGACTCCCTATGCGATGCATCCAGGTTCCACCAAAATGTATCAAGACCTGAAGAACCATTTTTGGTGGCCCGGGATGAAGCAAGACATCGCCAGATATGTTAGCATCTGCCTCACCTGTCAGAGGGTCAAGGCAGAACATCAGCGACCAGGAGGAGTTCTGCAGCATGGAAATGGGAGGATATCTCTATGGATTTCATAGTGGGACTGCCCAGAACCACGAATGGTTTTGACGCCATCTGGGTAATAGTCGACAGGTTGACTAAATCAGCCCACTTTTTAGCTATCAAGATATCCTACTCCATGGACAAGCTAGCTCAGTTGTATCTCCAAGAGATCGTCAGACTACATGGAGTCCCACGAACCATCATTTCAGACAGAGGCAGCAGATTCACATCACACTTCTGGGAGTGTGTACAGTCGATGTTGGGCACTAAGTTAAAGTTCAGCAGAAGATTCCATCCTTAGACAGATGGTTAGACGGAGCGAGTAAATCAAGTACTCTAGACTTCAAGGGAAGTTGGTGCAAATATCGAGCTTAGCGAATTTGCATACAACAACAGCTATCGAGCCACTATCGGCATGGCACCTTACGAGGCTCTCTATGGGGAAGGTGTAGATCTCCAATCTGCTGGTATGAGAGTGGTGAAAGAACTAAAACTTCAGACAGATCTAGTGGCGGATACCACAATACAGGAGATCCGCCAGAGGATAGAGCAGCTTCAGTCGCTTGAAAAGCTATCTTGATACAGCCCTTAGAGTTTTCGATCGGGGATACGGTGTTCCTCGAGTAGCTCCCATGAAGGGAGTGATGCGTTTTGGGAAGAAGGGCAAACTTAGTCCCGATATGTGGGACCATACCTTATCGATGAAGAGTGGGCAAGGTAGCATATGAGCTAGAGCTACCCCAGGAAATGTCAGCTGTCCACAACGTATTTCATGTCTCTATGCTGAGGAAGCATACCCCAGATGCCACCCAGGTGATTGAGCCCCAGTCGGTACAGATCCGCGAAGACCTCAGCTATGATAGTCGGCCTATTCAGATAATAGACCGAGCAGTTAAGAAATTGCGGAACAAGGAAGTACCATTAGTCAAAGTCATTTGGCACAGTCACACAGCAGAAGAGACAGAAGCCAGCATGAGACAGAAGTACCCAGAATTATTCTAAGTTCGAGGATGAACTTTTTATAAGGTATGGGGGATTGTAACGCCCGAAAATTCTCAAAACTATTTTAGGAACATTCTATGATTTTTATGGAAATATTAGATATTTTTCTAGAATTTTTGGAGTATCGGAAGTAGCAAAAATAAATAGAAAAGTAAAATGGTTTAAGCGGGAATCGAACCCGGGACCTCTCGGGTCCGCTAAACCTTTAGTTAGCCTTAGTAACCGGTGAACCCAGCAGGGCCGTGCTGAAAGGAAAGGGAATCAATTATATTTATAATTGGTTTGGCCGAATTAATTACTTGGTATAAATAGGAAATTTAAGTTGGGGTTTGGTTTATTTTTAATTTGGTTCGGCAACCTCTTCCCCTTCAAACCCTCACGCCGAACACCTCTCCCTCTCCTCCCTCTCTCGGCGCCAACCACAAGGAGAACTAGGGTTCCATCCTTAGGGTCCCAAGGTCACTTTCCGGCGATGATTTCAGCACAAGGACGTTTCCCTCCGCGAGTAGAGCACGTGGACGCGAGCGAATCGTTGAGAAGTCGTCTCCACCGGAATTTCTAGCGATTAGATTTGTAAGAAATCTATCACACAAGGTAAGAAACCCCTCACCTGCAGTATAAGTAGCTCTGTTTGGTTTTATACGCACTAGTTTAGCTATATGCAGTTTTTATCGACGCATAGGGTGAATTTGACCCTCCTCGCAGATTTAGGGATTTAGTGAGTACTTCTAGATGGGTCGGACACGTATTCCCTCTTCAGTGGGGGTTCCTAGACGTTGTCGGGTGCCTAGAAGTGGTCTCCCTAATAGAGGGGAGAGTTGGGGCACACTAGGTGTTCGATAAATTAGCTAGTTAAGTTAAAATGCAAATTAGGCATTTTAATAGCTCAGTTAAATGCATTAGAAGCATTTAAGTTAGTAAAATCAGTTTATTTTAGCTTATATGGGACCACGGTCCAATGGGTGGGCTCCCACAGTCGCCTCTAGGTTCAGACAACCTAGTTCTAGGTTCAGATAACCTAGATTCAGCAAAATAGTATTAGCTATTTCAGTATTTTACTCTGTACTGGATTAGATATCCATTGAGTTGGGCTCCCATAGTCGTCCCTAGGTTTAGCTAACCTAGTAAACCCTACTAGATTCGGAACTTGCAATCCCGGGTCTAGTTAGGGATGCACGCACAGCAAGTACAGTTGCCAGGGCCCATCAGCAGCATGTTTAGTATTTTCACTTACTATATGTATATGGTTTTCAACCTTTCACAAATTAGTTCGTGAATTTAGTACAGTCCTAGCAGTAGCTCAGTTTTTTTTAGTATCAGCTTAGTTCTTCATTGATACCATGTGATTGATATCATGTTCAGTTTTAGATATGCCATGATTGTATGCTTATATGCCATACCATGTTTAGTTTATTCAGTATACTTAGCATATCCTTTCAAACAGCATGATTTAAAATCATATTTGCATCGTATGCATGTTTTAGTGAGGTAGATGGTTTCTTACTAAGCTTTTTAGCTTACAGATACTATTTTCCTTATACTGCAGATACAGGTAAAAGGAAAATGGACTAGCAGTGGAGGCTGAAGGTCAATGCAGATCAAGATGTGTGTGGACGGAACTGGAATAAAGATCCTAGGGATCTAGATTTATTTTATTATGCATTAGAACGTGTTCAGTATGCATTAGCACTTATAACAAGCGTTACCTTATGTTTCTGTTAGTTAGCGAGAGAACAGTTTAAAAACCTTGTTAGTTTTGGTGTCCATATGTTTACATGCCAT
Source organism: Zingiber officinale (assembly GCF_018446385.1). Classification (NCBI taxonomy): domain Eukaryota; kingdom Viridiplantae; phylum Streptophyta; class Magnoliopsida; order Zingiberales; family Zingiberaceae; genus Zingiber; species Zingiber officinale. Next base: position 50,169,669 of record NC_055996.1, on the reverse strand, counting down.
GAATTAGTATTCTACGCCTTAATCATGTTTAGTATGTTAGCCATTACCTAGTAGAATGTTCCTCTTAGCTTTTATAGTGTTGGGTAATGACTTTGGCACGCATCAGTGCTGATATCAGGGGTCTGATACGAAATCAGAAACCCCTGATCGGTCGGCAGACCGATCAGGGAGTCTCTGATCGGTCGGTAGACCGATCAGGGACCTGGTTCTGCGAACAGAAGCTTTCTGTTCGTTCCCTGATCGATCCGTGGATCGATCAGGAGCTGGGTCGCGAAAAATGGTTCACTGATCGGTCAGCAGACCGATCAGTAAGAGACCGATCAGTAAGCCACTGATCGGTCTCATTGACCGATCAGGGACCAGCTGGATCGGTCGGCAGACCGATCCAGCAACGTATAGTATTGTAGTATAGTTTATGGATCGGTCGGTTGAACGATCCGGAGTTTCCTACCGTGCCAGTATCAGTGGATCGGTCTGTGGATCGATCCGAAGTTTATTATCAGTTGTAAACACCTCCCCTAGCATGTGTACAACTCCTAGGTACACCCAGAACACTAAGTTAAACTTTACAGCATTTAGTTCAGTAAATTTTAAATTAGCCAGTTTTCATTCCGCATTAATAGTCCAGCACAGCATAACTGTAGCAACCGGCCTCGCAGCCTAGTCAGTAGGAGGCGAGTCGTTACACAAAACCTCTAGTAACCCCATTAATCTATACAGCATGTTCTGAAAGCAAGGAAGAGGACTAAATCCCAACAATACTTCAACTTAGCCTTTCTTAGAGCACAACTACTTAAACAATCATGACTTTCCAACATGAACAATACAACTTGAATCCTCAAATCGCAGTTTAATAAAACTCATCAACCCCATAACATTCCAACTAACGATCCCCTTCTATTGCTTAACCTCACTATCCGAATCTGAACAACTTTACTATGAAGTAGAACCAAAATTAGCAAATTTTCTATGAAGTAGGACAACAACTGAGCAACTTTTGTTGTGGCGTTGGGCAATGAAGTGGGGATTGAACTAAAGGGGTTTAAGGAAGGTACAGAATGGTAGCCAGGACTGAACTTGCTAACCTCTATAGTGTCAACACAAGTCATGAAAAAGACACATTGGCCTGGTCAATGTTGAAGCTACAATTTAATCCAGTCTTGATTCCTCAACTGATAATAAGTTGTTAATGAAGTGCCAAACAATATTTGCAAACCCATGTACTCAAAGAAAGGTAAAGGTTTTGTTGATAAGGAATCAAAGTCAGGAAGTAACTCTAAAGATCATCAAAACTGGAAAAATAATCAATAGGCATGATTCTCTTCTCCTGGAATAAAAATAGGATCTGTACATCCTATCACTGTAATATAAAGGGTAAATTCAAGTCGAGCAAGTTCTACACAACATGCTGGATCTACAAAAAATGCTTGATCTACCAAAAATGGCAGCATGCTTCAAGAAGAAAACTTCTTTACAGAATTCTTCGAAAACCAAAGAAAGAATCAACAAACAGGAATTAAAATCCCTAGCAGCAAGCTTCAAAAATTGACACAGCAGCAAACTTCGGAAATCATGAACACAAAGATCCGAAACCTCAATTCACAGCAACAAGGGCAGAAAATCTCGGAACTACTCTTACCGCAGGTGAGTGAGCAACTTACCATGCTTTCTTGGACCTACTGCCGAGAGAGAGAGGCTGCTAGGGTTCCGGGTGCTTGCAAGCTTTCGGCCTCTTCTTGTGCCCGCGCAGTCACCGTGCCGAGAGGGGCTCGGATCCATGAAGGACTCGCGGAGGAGGGCGCTCGCCGGCTGCCGGAGAGGAGCCCTAACGCCGGCTTCGGTTTTGCCCAAGCAAAAGTCGCCGTCGCGTGAGAAGAGGAGAGGAAATCGAGAGTTTTTTTTTTTAGGTCACGGTAAAACCTAATTTCTCCCTTTATAACTCCATTATTCCATTAACCAACTACTACATATATAAAATCCACTCCTTCCTTAATCAGCAAAGCTCGCTAGCGTAGTCGGTTGGCTGCGTTTTGCTTAAGGCTCGGGTTGCGGGTTCGAAACTCGGCTGTAATCATTTTCTGCCCCTTGTTATTAACTTCTACTCATTAAATAAAATTCTCCCTTTATTTGATTTAGTAACAACTGCTAGCCCAGGTGGTTAGTCGGGTTTTGCTCGGGTCAGGGGTTGCCGGTTCGAGCCTCGGCTTGGATATTTTTTTGTCACAACTTCTTTCTTTTGGTAAAAATACCAAACGAACTCCAAAAATAGCATAAAAATACTCTAAAAATTTCTAAAAATCCCTAGAATTTTTCTATAGCATTTCTAAATATTTTTGAATTATTTTTGGGGCTCAAAATGAGGAAATTTGGGTCGTTACACAAATCTTGGGCAATTAGCCAAAGCAAACTCAAGATGGGCTATAATATGGATTTCATAAGATGGGCAAATGAACAAATAGTATTGTTCATCTAGTTATACAAGAGTTTCATTTTATGCAATTGGTATAAGATGCCTACCTACATTATACGAGTCTTGGGCGATTAGCCAAAGCTAACTCAAGATGAGGTATAATATGGATCTTGTCCCACATGAATGTCATTGCGTTTGGATTTAGAGCTAGTGGTGTGGGTAAAACCACAACCATGACTTGCTCCTACCAAGCTTTATAATTCAGTAGGAGAATCATTTAATTAAAGGCCCAATTAAATGATCGATATATGATACTTCTTTCAGCATTATATTGTTGTAGATTACCATGTCGTCAAATACGTTGAACACTATCTCTTTGCGATCTGCCCTTGATAAGGACAAGCTCCATGGAGTTAATTTCCTAGACTGGTACAGAAACTTGAGAATAGTTCTCAAGCAAGAATGAAAATTGTACGTCCTAGAACAGCCCATTCTTGAAGTACCACCCTACTGCCACTAGAGCTGATAGGGATGCTTACAATAAACATCAAGATGATGCATTAGATGTGTCAAGCCTTATGCTCGCCATCATGAACTTTGAGATTCAAAAGCAACATGAGAACATGGATGCTTATGATATGGTTGAACATCTTAGACAACTACATCAAGGACAAGCAAGACATGATAGATTTGAGATCTCTAAGATACTATTTCAATGCAGGATGCAAGAAGGTAGTCTCATAGGACCATATGTACTCAAAATGATTGGGTATGTAGAAAACCTACAAATATTGGGATTTCCATTAGGCCAAGAATTAGCCGCTGATCTTATCTTGCAGTCATTGCTTGAGAGCTACAGTCAATTTGTCATGAATTATAACATGAATAAAATTGACAAATCATTGTCTGAGATGTTGAGCATGTTGAGAACTGTTGAACTCAACCTTAAGAAGGAAAATCCAGTACTATTTTGATGGTAAAAAAAGGGCAATGGCAAATGGAAGTCCAAAGGTAAGGGTAAGACCCAAGCCATAGGTAAGGGAAAGACTCATGCATTGAAACCCAAAGGTGGGGTTACTAAGGAAGGAACCTACTTCCACTCTGGTGAGACCAAACACTAGAACAGGAAATGCAAGGTGTACCTAGAGGAACTAAAACAGAAGAGAAGTGAGACTTCTGCCTCAGGTATTGAAGGTGCTGAAATTCCGTTCTGTTTAAATTTCCCTGTACAAAAATTATATAAGTACAGAACTTTTCCTAACAACCCGCATGTTCGATCAGATATGTGTTTGATCAATCAAGCAAGTTCTTGAATGATCAAAGCACACCTTGATCGAAGTACAAGATCGCTAGCCTCTTATGTTGGTATTCCAAAAATGATATAAAGAAAACAAAATTAGATACGCAATGGAATTAAAGAACTAGTTGTACCTTTTCTTTGTAGCTAAAGACCTCTTGATCTTTTTTCGTATTCCTCTCCTCTTCTTGGACGTCGTGTGGATGACGATCTACCAAGACAACACCACCCTCCTTCTCTTCTTGGTTTCCAAACCGCCGGCTACAAAAGGAGGCTCTAGAATGGGGCACCTTCTAATCTTCTTCTTTCTCTTCCTCTTCTTCTTCTTCCTCTTCTTCTTCTCTTCCTCCTCTTCTTCAAGCCGCCGACCACCAATGGATGGGAAGAGGCGCCGATCACCAAGGGAGAAGGGGAACCGTCGGCCCTTGCCAAGGTGGAGGAGGAAACCACCAGCACTTTGCAAGGGAGAGGTTGGCGCCGACCCTAGGTGGGGAAGAAGGTGGCACCGACCACAAGGGGAGAAGAGAATTGGTTGTGCCACCGGCCCTAGCAAGGGAAGATGGGGTGGCAACCACAAGGAGAGAATGGAGTTGTGGGGAATTAGAAAGTTAAATTTTAGGGGCCACATCCTACTCCTTTTTATAGACTTGCCGTCAGTTACAAGGAAAGAAAAATTAACAAAATTTTATTTAGAAAAAATCTAAACAAACTATGTTAAACCAAACCAAGTTAAGTTAGACCAAACCTAGTTAAGTTAAACCAAACCAAGTTAAGTTACATCAAACCAAGTTAAGTTAAATCAAACCAAGTTAAACCAAACCCGGTTATGGATGGGTGGATGCGAGCCTTTATGTATATAGAGGCTACAACAGGGACCTAGAGGAGGAATTGGTTTAGGCCTCTTGATGGGCTTGGGTTTCCCATGTTCACCCCGAACACCCAACTCAAGTCCATCAATAATAACTCATACCACTAAAGGGTTATTATTGAACTACAGCACCAATCCCATATTAAAATATGGGCTCCTTCTTATTATGAGTGCGTTAATCTCCCCATGTTTGAGATATCATATGTCCGTTAATTAAATGAGCTACTGACAACTCAGTTAATTAACATTTAAGTCCAAGAGTAGTACCACTCAACTTTATTATCATATCTGACTAAGTCCACCTGTAGGGTTTACATGATAATCCTTATGAGCTCCTCAAGGGGACATCATCAGCCTAAATAATAAGGACACAGATTCCTTTTATAATCAACAACACACCATATAAATAATACTATCTCCCAACTCATGGGTCTTATTGATTTAGCGGATAAATCTCACCCATTGATAAGTCAAAGAAATAAATACTAAGTATATGTGCTTGTTATTATATAGGGATTAAGAGGACACACATCCATAATAACAGAGGTTTTGTTCTTTTATATAGTCAGTACAAATCAAACAACCTCAAACACTCCTGCTCAATACACACATAGTGTAATAGTGTAATTTTATAGTCAAGATAGACTAATACCAAATTATACTACAACCATTCCGATGGGTTGCCCCAATCCATCTTGGTTGTGAGCTACTATTTATAATTTATAAGGAACCTATAACATGATCTTCTGTGTGGCACCACACACCATGTTAGCTACAATATAAATTAAATGAACAACTGCATTGACATATATATAAATATAAAATGCTGATATTTAACCAAAGTGATTCTCATTTCAAAATATTTCAAAACAGATGTTCATACAAAAGCTAGGCTTATAGTATACATCCCAACAGGTATATATGTTATGGAAGTCAATCTATCTATTTCTTCTTCATGGGTATTAGATACTTGATGTGCATCTCACATTTGTACTAATGTGTAGGGGATAATAAATAGTAGAACGTTGACAAAGGGCAAAGTGGACCTACGAGTAGGCAATGGTGCAAGAGATGCTGTTGTCGCTGTAGGAACATATTCCTTATCTTTGCCCATTGGACTTGTTTTAAAACTAGAAGAGTGCTATTATGTGCCTGCTTTGACTAAGAATATTATCTTTATTTCTTGTTTGGACAAGAAAGGTTTTTCATTCATAATAAAGGACAAATATTGTTTCGTTTATTTCAAAGACATGATCTATTATAGTGCACCTCTTATGAATGACATCTATGTTCTAGACTTTTAAAACCTAATCTATAACATAAATACCAAATGGTTCAAGTCTAATGACTTGAACCAAACATATCTCTGGTATAGGTCACATAAATGAGAGTCGCATATCCCAACTCCATAAGGATGAACTTTTGGACTTATTTTATTTTGAATCATATGAGGTATGTGAATCTTGTCTCCAAGGCAAAATGACAAAGACTCCATTTAGTGGACATAATGAAAGGGCTAATGACTTGTTAGGACTTATACATACTGATGTATGTGACCCTTTCAGAATAGCAGCCAGAGGAGGCTATCATTACTTCATTACCTTTACTGATGATTTCAGTAGATATGACTACATGTATTTGATGAGACACAAGTTAGAATCCTTTGAAAGTTCAAAGAATTCAAGAATGAAGTACAAAACTAACTTGGAAAGAGTATTAAGATGCTTCGATCAGATCGAAGTGGAGAATACCTTAGCCAAGAGTTTCATGACCATCTCGTTGAGTGTGGGATCATATCTCAACTCACTCCACCTAGAACACCATAATGGAATGGTGAATTAGAAAGGAGAAATCATACTTTATTAGATATGGTATGATTGATGATGAGTTATATAGATCATCCTATTTCCTTTTGGGGGCATGCTCTAGAGACGGTTGTGTTGGTGCGGGAAGCATCCGACGATCGAACCCAAGTTTTGATAATGACAAAGGGTTCAAAGTTAAGTCGTGTTGTTATCTAACATGTTGAATGAGTGTTTCAGGAAAGTCATAACTGCGGTTAGGCAGGTAAAAACCCTAGGGGTGGTAGCCCTAGGTCCTAGGGGCGGTAACCCTAGGTGGAGAAAAGTCCTAGCTGCGATTAGGCAAAAGGGAAAACCCTAGGGGGCGGTAACCCTAGGTCATAGGGGGTGGTAACCCTAAGTGGAAAGTCTTGGCAGGTCGATGGCTTCAGACAAAAGTCCTAAGGGGTGGTAACCCTAGGTAGAAAGTCCTGGTGTCGTGAACCAGGTGAAAGACTGGACTAGCTGGGAAGCGGATGTCCAGCAGAAAGTCCGGAAGCGTCGAGTGCTGAGCAAAAGTCCAGTCGATCTGGAGGATCGTACTGGCAACTGGTAAATCTCCTGAGTGGAGTAGGTGAGGACGCGTTCCCCATAAAGGGAACAGTAGGCGTCGGGTCGACCTAGGGTTTCCGGTCGGAAATCTGAAGTCAGACCCGAACAGTCCGAAGACTGTCATTATCACTTCTATTATGTTTTATGTGCTAACTTTGTGCTGTAGGATATATTTGGGATTAATGTATCTTGCAGGGACCAAAGTGCAAAGATTAACCTCGGATGAACAGTGTCCGAGGCGCCTCCATAGAACTTGGAGGCGCCTCGGGTGAAAAACCTGAGCTGGCTGCGAAGCAAGCTTCAAGGCGCCTTGGATAGGCTGAAGGCACCTTGAACACATTGATGAAGGTGCCTTGGAGAGGTTGGAGGCACCTTGAACATGATAGAATTCAACCAGATCGGTTCTGATCCACGCGGGTAATGCGGCCAGTCTGGAGGCGCCTTGGAGGGGTTTAAGGTGCCTTGAACACTGTTTAAAAGCAGGGTTCGAGCAGCACTTCAAGACAATAAGTTCCAGGCTTTCCTTCTTCGACGTGCAGCTAACAAGATCATTCTGAAGTGCTGCTGCGACATTCCGACGACCCGGAGCTCCGTAACTTGTGATTTCAATACTGTTGTCGGTATAATCGTAGTTCTTTCTATTGTACTTATTTGCAATACTTGTACTCTATTCGAATTTATAGTTGTTGCCCACGGAAAGCGATCAAGGATCGCGGGCCTTCGAGTAGGAGTCGCATTAGGCTCCGAACGAAGTAATTCCTTGTGTCTCTGTGTTTCTTTATTTTATTTCCTCTTATTCCGCTGCACTTTTTAACTCCGATAGTTTTCCGATAATCGAAAAATGAAATAGCCGCGAGCGCTATTCCCCCCCCCCCCCCCCCCCTCTAGCGAGTCTCGATCCAACAATTGGTATCATAGCGGGGTCGCTTCAAATAGGTGAAACCACCATTCAAGCATTTCTTTTGTGACTTTTTCGTCTATTTAGGCTAAAAATAAAACTGTTTCGAATAGGTGAAACCACCTTTCATTTTTTCCCTCCAAAACTGTTTTCAAAAAATTCATTTTCATCCTTTCACGGTTTATTAGTATTGATAAAATATTGAATTTGGAAAATTTTGAAATAATATTTTTTAATAATATTTTATTATTATTTTATTATTTTTTCTCGAAACTCATAAATTTCTATTTCTATCCTTCTACCACACTACTAATCCAGGATTAAGTCCTGGGAAAAGTTTTTGCTCACTTTTTCGTGCAAGATTCAATGGCTCTCCAAGAAGGTTGTAGCACCACTCGTCCACCGCTCTTCTCCGGTGAAGACTTCGGCTACTGGAAAGGCCGAATGGAGTCGTACCTACAAACCGAGTTCGATGTCTGGATAATCACCAAGATCGGGCTCGAAATACCAACTGACGACGCCGGCATGCCACTACCATACGAGAACTGGGACGCGAACCTTATCAAAAAGGTAGAAGCAAATGTAAAAGCAACGTATACACTTCAGTGCGGCTTAACGAATAAGGAGCTGAATCGCGCTGGCCCATTCTCAAGCGCTAGGGAGCTATGGGAGAATCTGATTCAGTTACACGAAGGTACCCAAGTAAGTAAGCATAATTTAATAGACGATTTATTTGAATTAGATGAACAGTATGATACTACTTCGGTCGAGGAAGGTATTACATTGGTTGCAGGTACAAGCAAGACAGAGGAAGCTAGAAAGAAACAGATGATGAAGGCAACATGGTATGAATCTTCAGATGAATCTGAGACTGACGAAGAAGAACTGACAAGCTTCCTCGCACTACCTGTACTAGCATCTGTGGCGGAAACTGAGTCCAAATACGAGACAGATACCGAAAGTGAATCTGGAACCGAGTTCAAGCGAAGCCACGGATCCGTATCCGTTTTCGAAGGTTCTAAACCCACTGTAAGTTCTTTAATTTCTAGTATTATCTTAGATAATTCAGAAAATTTAGTTCCTTACTTTCTAAAGAAGTTGGCTAAATCCAACGTCCGAGTCAAGTCACTCCAAAAGGAGGTAACAGCCCTTAAGGAAGTGACTAACTCAAGTCCTTTAACTGAGCCAATTCAAATTGGAAATTCAACCCAAGTCCAACAACTTGAGGAAGAAAATTCCAATTTGAAAACTCAAGTTAAAGAACTCAAGAACATGTTGGAATGGTTTACTTTGGGTTCCAAGAATTTGGATCTAATTCTTGGAAAATAGCGAGCCAGTTACAACAAATCCGGACTTGGATTTAAGACCAAAACAAAATATAAATCATATCTATCTTTAGTAAATAGAAATAATAGAAAGGTAGTTCAAGCATGGGTACCTAAGTCCAACTTGGTCAATCAAGTTGGACTTGGTCAATATTGGGTCCCCAAGGATCAAGTCTACTATCTCGATAGACCATATCGAGGCTATGATTCAGGGGGAGCAAAAAGAAAAATGATATTAATTAAACGAACTTAAAATTCAAAATTAAATTAATAAATTCAAAATTAAATTAAAATTCAAAATTCAAAATTCAAAATTAAATTAAAAATTTGAAATTAAATTAAAATTCAAAATTAAATTAAAAAATTTGAACTTAAATCAAAATTCAAAATAAAACATAAATCAATAACATAGGAGGAGGCTCCAGAATAGCTGGCACCTCCGAAATTAATCCACCCGATAAGGGTAAACAAGAGTAGACTGCCCGGCAGGGTAATTAAGGTTAGAAAAAATGGGCTAGGTTTAACTTGACCCACGGTACTGGTGAAGTTTTTGGATGATAATACGTTAGGGAAGCTTGGGCATCGCATGTCTAGGAAGATATGGCTTCGACCTGGTGCATTTGGCCAAGTGGAACTGACTGAAGCTACCCTTAAATGGATCCTAACTAGTTAGACCGAGGTTTAATATTAAGTTTAATGGGTAGGACTATTTGGAAAACCTCGAAGGCATGGTTACTTTAATGAGTTCCTTGTGACTCACCATAACCCAGAAGTTTATCCAAAGAATGCTTACTTGTTGAACCCAAAGCTAAACCTGAATCTAACACAAAGTTAAACCAAACCCTTAAATTGAACCTCAATTCATCTCACAACAATTATAGGAGTACCTAATTGAAAATTAGATCGGGTGAGATGACTAAGGTATTTAAAAAATTCAAAATTAAATTCATAACTATAATTAATTCAAATTCTGTAATTAATATTATTTTTCAAATGAAATTAAATCAAAATTATATTTCAAAATTATTTTAAAAAAAATCTTTTAAAAACTTAATTTCAAAACTCCTTTAAAAATATTTTAAAATTACTTTAAAATTTTTTTTTAAAAAAACTAAATTTAAAAATTATTTTGAAAACTTAATTTCAAAATTACCTTCAAAATTATTTTAAAAAACATTTACAAACTTAATTTCAAAATTCTTTTAAAATCATTTCAAAATCTTTTAAAACTTAATTATTTGAAAAATCATTTCAAAATTATTTGAAAAATATTTTCAAAATCATTTCAAAAATCTTTTAACTTCATTTCAAAATTGTTTGAAAAATCTTTTCAAAATCATTTCAAAAATATTTTAACTTCATTTCAAAATTATTTGAAAAACTTTTTAAAAATTATTTTTAAAAATCTTTTAAAAAACTTAATTTCAAAATCATTTGAAAAACCTTTTAAAAATTATTTTTAAAAAATTTAATTTCAAAATCATTTGAAAAACCTTTTAAAAATTATTTTTAAAAATTCTTTTAAAAAACTTAATTTCAAAATCATTTGAAAAACCTTTTAAAAATTATTTTTAAAAATTCTTTTAAAAAACTTAATTTCAAAATCTTTTTAAAATCTTTTAAAAACTTAATTTCAAAAATTATTTTAAAATCTTTTAAAAACTTAATTTCAAAATCATTTTAAAATCTTTTAAAAAACTTATTTTCAAAATTATTTTAAAATCTTTTAAAAACTTAATTTCAAAATCATTTTAAAATATTTTCAAAACTAAATTTCAAAAATCATTTTAAAATATTTTCAAAACTTATTTTCAAAATCATTTCAAAATATAATTTCAAAATCATTTTAAAATCTTTTCAAAACTAAATTTCAAAAATCATTTTAAAATCCTTTCAAAACTAAATTTCAAAAATCTTTTTAAAATCTTTTCAAAACTTATTTTCAAAATCATTTCAAAACTTATTTTCAAAATCATTTCAAAACTTAATTTCAAAATCATTTTAAAATATTCTCAAAACTTAATTTCAAAAATCATTTTAAAATCTTTTCAAAACTTATTTTCAAAATCATTTCAAAACTTAATTTCAAAATCATTTTCAAAATCTTTTCAAAACTAAATTTCAAAAATCATTTTAAAATCTTTTAAAAACTTATTTTCAAAATCATTTCAAAACTTAATTTCAAAATCATTTTAAAATCTTTTCAAAACTAAATTTCAAAAATCATTTTTAAATCTTTTAAAACTTCATTTCAAAATTATTTGAAATTCAAAACTTATGTTTTATATCAACTGTAAAGACATCTCCATCTCACGTTCACTCAAATGCTAAACATGCTTGTTAATCTAGATTGAGTGAGATGGAAAATTAGGAAAATAATTTTTTAACCTCTCATGCTTGAACTCCTGAACTCAAAAATTTATTAAGGCATTAATTAAGGGGGAGTGATTTTAAGTCGGTTTTAAAATTAGTTTTTCTTTAAAAATTTTGACTTGACCTCAAAATTAAAAATTATTTTTGGCATATCTTCGAAAATTCAAGTTATTTTTAACTTAGCTTTAAAATTAAAATTATTGATGACCTGACTCTTAAATTATAACTCCTCTAGAAGCTAAATATTTTTAAAGCTAAGTACTTAATTAAGTTTTCTCTAACTAAACTTAGTTAAATTATTTTCTAAGCTTAGCTACTTGGCAAGATATTTTCTCAACGCAATCATGTTTAAGTTGAAAACATAGCTAAGTATTTTCAAAGTTAGTTAAATATTTTTTTTCAAAAACATTTATCTATGTACTTTTTAAAGTGTTAAAAAAAAAAAATTAGCTAAGTGTCTCTCAAAGCAATTGTTTTCAAATGCTAAGTTCTATTGAAAATGCTAAGTATTTTCCAAAGCATTCTCAAAATTTCATCAAAACAGTTTGTTTTGAAAAACTAAATCTTTTTAAGGTTAAATACTTAACAAAACTATTATCTTCATAAGTTTAGCTAAGTCCTTGATAAAAGTATTTTAAAAAGTAAAAAATCTTAGCTAAACTAAGTCTTGATCAATTTTTTTTAGCTAAACTCCCTCTTTAAAAAACTAAGAATTTAAAGTGTTGTGATATCACAAAAATTTGCTTAGTTACTTGTTAAAGACAAAAATAACCTTATCTCAGCTAAAAGTATCTCTCAAACTAAAGGAAATGCAAATATTCAAGTTAAGCATGTTTGATCTTTAGGGCTCTGATACCTCTTAAAGTCAATCTATTGAACTTGACTCATGCTTGGACTTAAGGACCAACTGACTTTGAATAAATAACCTAAACCAAATTTTTATCTACTCTACTCCCTCCTTGTCCTAAAATTTAATAAGTATTGTTTAAAATTAAGCTAAGTTTTTAACCTAAGCTATAGCTTTCAAAATCCAATACTTGCAAAGAGCTTAGCTAAGTTCCAATCTTTATTTTCAAAATTTTAAAACTTAGCTCACTTTGAAATCAAACTTTGTAAATTCGTAAAGCACAGTTTTGCAAAATTTAACTCAGTGCTTTCAAAATTTTAGGTAAAAATTTATTTTTCAACTTAGCACTTATCCCATTTTTTTTCTTAGCCTAATTTACTTTTCAAAAAGAAAAATTGAAAATAATTTTCAACTGGCTTATTTTTTTGATAAATGGCAAAGGGGGAGAGTAGGAAATTCAAAAGTAAAAAGTAAAAAGTAAAAATTCAAAAATGAAATTCTGTATTAAGGGGGAGCTTCACAAAAGTTTAAGTGTTAGCTTAAGTTAGGCGTTCATTTGAATTTATATACTTAAGGTTGCTCACTTAAAACTTTGTAATATACTTATGCATTTGTTTTACTTAACTTTGAATTTGGGTTACCATAATCAAAAAGGGGGAGATTGTTGGTGCGGGAAGCATCCGACGATCGAACCCAAGTTTTGATAATGGCAAAGGGTTCAAAGTTAAGTCGTGTTGTTATCTAACATGTTGAATTAGTGTTTCAGGAAAGTCCTAACTGCGGTTAGGCAGGTGAAAACCCTAGGGGGTGGTAACCCTAAGTCCTAGGGGGCGGTAACCCTAGGTGGAGAAAAGTCCTAGCTGCGGTTAGGCAAAAGGGAAAACCCTAGGGGGCGGTAACCCTAGATCATAGGGGGTAGTAACCCTATGCGGAAAGTCTTGGCAGGTCGATGGCTTCAGGCAAAAGTCCTAGGGGGTGGTAACCCTAGGTGGAAAGTCCTGGTGTCGCGAACCAGGTGAAAGACTGGACTAGCCGGGAAGCGGATGTCCAGCAGAAAGTCCGGAAGCGTCGAGTGTTGAGAAAAAGTCCAGTCGATCTGGAGGATCGCACTGGCAACAGGTAAATCTCCTGAGTGGAGTAGGTGAGGACGCGTTCCCCATAAAGGGAACAGTAGGCGTCGGGTCGACCTAGAGTTTCCGGTCGGAAATCCGAAGTCAAACTCGGACAGTCCGGAGACTGTCAATATCACATCTATTATGTTTTATGTGCTAACTTTGTGCTGCAGGGTATATTTGGGATTAATGCATCTTGCAGGGACCAAAGTGCAAAGATTAACCTCGAATGAACAGTATCCGAGGCGCCTCCATGGAGCTTGGAGGTGCCTCAGGTGCAAAACCTGAGCTAGCTGCGAAGCAAGCTTCAAGGCGCCTTGAACACGTTGATGAAGGCGCCTTGGAGAGGTTGGAGGTGCCTTGAACAGGATAGAATTCGACTAGGTCGGTTCTGATCCACGCGGGTAATGCGGCCAGTCTGGAGGAGCCTTGGAGGGGTTTAAGGCGCCTTGAACACTGTTTAAAAGCAGGGTTCGAACAGCACTTCAAGACAACAAGTTCCAGGCTTTCCTTCTTCGACATACTGCTAACAAAATCATTCCGAAGTGCTGCTGCGACATTCCGACGACCCGGAGCTCCGTAACTTGTGATTTCAATACTGTTGTCGGTATAATCATAGTTCTTTCTATTGTACTTATTTGTAATACTTGTACTCTATTCGAATTTATAGTTGTTGCCCACGGAAAGCGATTAAGGATCACGGGCCTTCGAGTAGGAGTCGCATTAGGCTCCGAACGAAGTAATTCCTTATGTCTCTGTGTTTCTTTATTTTATTTCCGCTTATTCCGTTGCACATTTTAACTCCGACAGTTTTCCGATAATCGAAAAATGAAATAGCCGTGAGCGCTATTCACCCCCCCCTCTAGCGCGTCTCGATCCAACAGGTTGCTTTCACTCTTAACCGCATTCTATCTAAGGCTGTCATAAAGACACCATATACGATATGGACTGGGAAGAGTCCCAAGATATCTTTCATGATGATTTGGGGTTGTGAGATTTACGTTCAATGACAAGTTTCAAATAAACTAGGACCCAAATCAGACAAGTACTATTTTATAGGATATCCCAAGGAAACAAAGGGATACTACTTTTATAATCCCACACAAGGCAAAGTGTCTGTTGTCAGAACTGGTATCTTTCTAGAAAGGAAATTTGTTTCTAGAAAAACTAGTGGGAGTAAAGTCGATTTTGAAGAAATTCAAGATACACAAACTAGCACTGACACCTTGATGAAAACTGAACAGGAACCATAAGATGGATGTCGTGGATCATGATGTTGTTACACCACAAGAAGTTGTGGAGCAATAACCTGCTCAAGTAGCACAAGCTCTACGCAGATCTTATGGGACCCGTATTCAACCTGAGAGATATTCTTTTCTCTTGTCTAACAACGTTGATGTAGTGCTAATTAGTTTAAATGAGCCTACATCTTATCAGGAAGCTGTATAGGGCCCAGATTCTGAGAAATGTCTAGAGGCCATGAGATCCGAAATGGAATCCATGTACACTAGCCAAGTATGGACTTTGGTTGATCCACCTGAAGGGATCAAACCCATTAGGTGTAAGTGGGTCTTCAAGGTGAAGACTAACATGGATGGTCATATGCATACCAATAAAGGTAGATTGGTAGCTAAAGGATTCAAGCAGATTCATGGTATAGACTATGATGAAACCTTTTCACCAGTTGCGATGCTAAAGTCCATTCGAATCATGCTTGCTATTATTGCTTACTATGATTATGAGATCTGGCAGATGGATGTCAAACACACATTTCTTAATGGAAATCTACTCGAGGATGTGTACATGACACAACCTGAGGGTTTTGTCAATCCAAAGCATGCTAGAAAGATTTGTAAGTTGCAAAGATCCATTTATGGATTAAAGCAAGATTCTAGAAGCTAGAATCTTCGATTCGATGATGTGATCAAACGTTTGGTTTCATTAAGAATGAAGATGAACCTTATGTCTACAAGAAGGTTAGTGGGAGCATAGTCATCTTTCTCATATTGTATGTAGATGATATACTTCTCATTGAAATGATATCCCTACTCTTCAGTTAGTGAAGACTTGGCTTGGGAATTGTTTCTCAGAGTACATATATTGATAAGGTGCTTAAACGTTTTTCCATGTAGAATTCTAAAAAGGGATTCTCACCAATGTCACATGGTATGAGTCTTTCGAAGACACAATGCCCCTCTTCTAAGGAAGAAAGGGACCGCATGGATCAGATTCCTTATACATCTGCTATAGGGTCTATCATGTACGCCATGCTTTGTAGTCACCCAGATGTCTCGTATGCATTAAGCATGATGAGCAGATATCAGTCAAATACAGATGAAGGTCACTGGACAACAGTCAAGAATATTCTTAAGTACTAGAGAAGAACTCAAGATTATCTCTTGATCTTTGGAGGTGATGAAGAGCTTGTTGTAAAGGGTTACACCGATACTAGCTTCCAAACAGATAAGGATGATTATAGATTGTATTAAGGGTATGCATTTTGTTTAAATGGTGGTGTTTGGTATTAGATACTACAGCAGTTCCATCTCATTTGAGAGATCGTCAATAGATGAGATGTGAGGATATGCAGAGTATCAACCAATGCTAACATTACGGATCCCTTGACTAAGGTTTTGGCACAGAGGAAGCATGATGGTCATACTAGGCCACTGGGTATTAGATATTTCAGTGATTGACACTAGTGCTAGTGGGAGATTGTTAGTAATAACCCTAGTATCAATTATGAGATGATTGTAAAAGGCATATTTTTGTATCATATTTCATTATTAATAAAAGGCAAAGTTGGTTATTATATTTATTTTAATTTAGTGTCGAATGAATAAGTATAATAATGTCCTAGAGTAGGAGGTTCTAATTTATAATATATCAATTGGTTGAATTAATAGTGAGATATTATAGATATACATAGAATACTACTCTTAACTGTTCCTAGTCAAGCATTAATATATAAGGACTATATTAATGCGTTGAGACTAGCATGTAGGTCAACAGATGACTTAATCTCACAAGTCATGGATATGAGATATCAAGTTGACACATGAGAATATATTAGAGAATATACTCTAATATATATTGAATAGTCAATTTTGAACCATTGGATTGAATGATCAATTTTGAGCCATTGGATTAGAAGATGAAAGGACCAAACCCTTTGGTATTCATTAGATGAATATAAATGAAAATTTATGGATGATAATTTTATTAGATGAAAAACTTTTCTTATTCTTCTTCCTTCTTCCTCATCTTGGTCGAAACTCACCCTCTTGGTTGCTAGCACAACCTAAGGTAGTTTTCTTCTCCACTTTGAGAGTTTGTGAGACAAATGGAGACACTTGTTCATGTGGATACCGTTAGAGGCGTGAATGCTTGATCGTGCTGAGATCCTAGCTGTCGAGAGATCGTGTGCACGCACCAAAGGTATAACTATCATGAAACTTAGTATAGGATGCTTGTTTATTCTTCCCTTCGTATGGATCCTCTTGATAAGGAACTAGATATTTTCTGCTACGCTTTCACGTGTTTAGCACCCTATTTTCTTACACATATGTGATTAACTAAATTGTAAATCATGTTTTGCAGGACATTGATTCGAGATGAGAGTCACAACATGGGATTGTTAGTATGATCATCAGATAAAGGCGGATATTTCTTCCTTGGCCTCTTTAGTTCAATGAACTTAGTACATGGTTATTTTTGATTGATGGATTATGTTATTTTATCTTAAATCTATTCATTTATTATCTTGCTTGATACTTATCTACTTGACTTTAGAGATGATCTAGTTATTTCCTATACAGTCTTAGCTTTGGATATCTATACTTTGTTGTGTATACACATGTAGAGTATATTGTAGGGGATATCTTATTGACTGAGTTAACATACTGATTATGCATATGATGTTGAGTGTACACATATTTGGTATGTGTTATAGGAGTTATCATATTGATCGTACATCTATATGTTGTAGAGTGTATACGTATATGATGTGTATTACTAGATGAATCATGTCGATTGTACCTATGTTGTTGTACATATGTCTGGTGTGATTATTGGAGGTTTCTTATTGATTATACCTATATGGTTGTGTGCATATGTGTCTGGTATGACTATTAGAGATGCTATGTCAATAATACCTATGTTGATGATCATATGTGTCTGGTGTGATATTAAAGGTATTATTTTGTTTATACCTACGTTGTATGGTGTGTACATATCTTGTGTTGCTACTTATTGTATTTGTTGTTTAGTAGACATTAGTTGGATCTACCTATACCTATAGATATAGGTATTAGATGGATCATGGTATCGGGGGTATTTTATGATGATTGGGATGTTGCATTGATGATGATTGTGTCGTTATCATGATTATTACATCATCTTCATCATTGCACTGCATACTGATAACCATTTGCTCTCTTATAGTATGAGCTAGTCGTCAATCATATATATACATGTTGATGACCACTTGCTCCCTTGCAGTGTGAGCTAGTCATCAGACATGTTAGCTACCATTCAACCACTGTGGGAAAGTGGTAGCTTGGAGTGGAGCTAATCCTGTTGTGCTGTCCGACCACTCAAGGGTAGTGATATTCGGCGTTGTGAGTAGTCAGAGACCTCTATGCTATGTAGTGAGATAGCTACTTAGCGAACTATCCACCTCGGATGCTCTATAGTGGTATTTGGAGGGTAGTACAGTTGTCATTTATCTGACCTCTTAGCCACACAAGGGTTGTGGTGTCTTAAGGGGTGGGCGGGGTGACCATGCTGCATGCACGTGTATTTTACATATAATCTGCGGTGTATCTTTTAGAGACATATCTGCATTTGCTTATGATTGTTGTACATGCTTGAGATATAATTATTGCATATGGTTGCTATGCTTCATACATGTCATTTATCATACATGTATATGTTGCCGGTTATATTGCTAAGGTGTTATGAGTATATCTTTTATTGATCCCTAGTGAGTTTATTGATCACTATACCGTTTGTATCGGTTCAAGATTGGGTATGTGAATTTATTATGTTAGATATGGATATATGTATTTATTATGTCAGTTATGGTTATATGTATTAATTATGTTGTATATGATTATGTTCTTATTTTCCTTCTAAGACTATATACTTTGATTTCTATATTTTATACAAACCATGGACTATCTTGTTTATTACCTGTTGAGTCACCCTCACTCACCACTCCATTTTCATATTGTCTTTTCCTTAGGTAGCAGATAGATAATTGTGGAGTGTCTTAGAGTATCCTGTCTGCCAGTCCCATATCACATCCGAGGGCAATTTCTGATTTTATTTCCTGCTTTACGTGCATTACGAATTGTGGACTTGGCATTGTATAATTTGATTTTATTTTAGAGTTTTCCTATGTGGTGTCTTGTATTTACCTTATTGTGGTTGTGTAAAGCCTAGCTGCCTATCAGTTTGTCATTTTAGTTTATGAGTTTTCCTTTTATCTTCTGCTATATTTTTAGTATAGACGTGTGGGCTGCTTATATAATTGCGTGGTTGTGATTATTTCCAATCGTGTGGGCTATATATACAATTGCGTGGTTGTATCTATTTTCCAACCATGTGGGCTATAGATATTACTAGTGTACAGTCATGTGACTATGTATCTAGGTTTTATTTGTTACTGTTACAAGGGAGATGTTATCTGTTTGTCAGACAGGGAATCTACTGGGGCATGACACAAGTCACCAATAGGAGGCGCATGTTTGTAATAGATGTGATAGGTAAATCATTATTCTAAAACACCAATGGGCTCATCAAGGCGAACCTTATTCTTTGTGTCTTCTAAAATCCTGGTCGGCTCTATTTCTGGTCGAGTCTTTAAGGCTTTACCTTTCCTGTACTTGAGGGTAGTCCTTGCTAAGATTAATGCGAGAACCGATCAAACCATTTTATTATGTGATAATGGTCTCTAGTCCGACTGGATTTAATGCTGGATGGACTTAGCAGTCCGTAAGAGCATCACCCTTACATAAGTAATCTCTACATTACACCCGATCAGGTTAAAATAGGGTTAAAACCTGGTCTGACCACCGAGGTTTTATCACCTATGGTTGAGTAATAGGACTTCTAAGTCGCTAAATACATAACATTGGAGGAGGACAACCCTTCACTTAGGCGCATGGAGTCATCACAAATTAGGGAGAAATAGTAGCATTCAGACAATCAAATATAGATCAACAGTTGTCGAAACTCAATAAAATCTTAGTTATATAAGAAGGAAGTTTTAGTTATAAAGTTCCATTTGCTCAAAGGAGGGCGGACATAAAAAACAAACTATAGTAGATTAGGAAATAAGCCAGGAGGGCGCTCGTTGATTAACCTGTGGTGATCAAGGAAATGAGTTGGAGGATCAAAAGCCATGTAACCCCCCTCTTTAAGCTGTTGTACCACACCTTAGCCCCAAGAAGAAGAGCTTTGGTAATAGAGTTGATGATTAGTAAGTTAAAGTCCTTTGATTGAAGGAGGGCTATTTTCCTTGTCTTAAACCACTCGTCCTCCCTCACCTAGTAAGCAATTAGCTCTGCCCAAGCATCCGTCAATTCAGAAGAGAGACTCGCCAATTCAGATTTAAAGGCAGTCAGAGCATTTTGGCCTGCCTCTAAGTCCACCCAGAGGGATTCCAGCTTCTATCTTTGGATGCCCAAATTTTATTACCGCTCGAACACCAATTTAGTTTGGGTCATCAACTCCACATCATGTATATATTTTGATTCCTCTAACTTGGCAGAGAGATGCTGGACTTCGACAATTTTCTTGTCCAGCTTGGCCATTATTTTCAAGGGTGTGATGTTTCTAAGCGGAATCTATCTTAGGTAGTTTTCAGGGCAGCTTCAATTTTCTATGCCCATTCTACATCAGCCTTACTCGACGCTCGAGCCTCTTGAAGTTCCCTCTCTAACTGGCTCGGCTGGTCGAGTTCAGCCGAACTCTCATATGGCGATCAGACGGGAGCATAAAGGGAGCCCGCTTCTAATAAGCATTTCTTAAGGGCCTCATTTTCCTGGAATTAATGGGCTAATTTTTATGCCAGGCCTATCCCAATTGCCCATTTCTACAAAATAAACATTATTAGAGGAGTTCGGAGTAAAAGCTAGTTAGAAAGTTAAAGCATATTATGGTCAAATTATATGAATACTCATCCGCTACCTCTGCCATCATTTGTTCATCCAATTGGGTGGTAGATTGTAGGCTTCTATTAACTAGCTCCTCAATAATATTTAGATGCTAATCAATTGGGAAGCAGATGGGGAAGTTATGGCCTATGCGGATGGTAGATTGTAGGCAGCGAAAAATTGGTAGAACCTTTTGGGCTCAATGCCGAAAGCTATGGCTAGTTGAGCTTGTGCGAGAGGAGCAACGGGGAGAGTGGGGGATGCATGTACAGAGCTTGTTGGAGAGCCACCTGACTATGAGGTGGGTTCCTCTCGAATTGGACTGATGGAAGCAAGAGCGGATAAAGTTTGTTCGGAGAATTATATTAAGGTGGTTTCCCGGACGGGTGTATGTTGAGGAGAGGCCACGTTGATGGGAGATGCTCACCCCTCGGGGACTTGAGTAGAAAGGACAAGTCTACGCTTCTTATGTCTCCTCTTCAGAGGGGCGTCAGCTTCATCCATGGGAAAATGTTCAGGTATTGGGAGAGGGTTAGCGGATAACCCCTATGTTGTGGTTGTCAAGATGGATTCAGCTGCCCGGCTACTAGAAGCTTCGATAGAAGGGTCGATCGATTGTTGGGCTAGTTCTGCGAAGAGTGTTTGTTCTTGTTGAGTGAACTCTACATCCTCTAAATTAATGCGAGCGAAAACCAAAGTTTCAAAGATGGCATCTATTGTATAAAATAAAAAAAAAATACTTAGTTAGTGATAACATAATGGCTAAGTTGTTAAGACTTACCAACGGAACAAGGAAGCTTCACCCGAACAGGGCTTAATCCAAACAGATATAGTAGACCCTCCCACAACAACTTGTGGGCCTTGAATTGGACACCGTCAAATGAAGGCTAAGTCAAGTTTATGGTTCCCAAGGTCAGGGATGGGGGGAAGGTCAGATCGATAGCCGGTCAGCCAGGAAGTGTGATCAGGCGATTCAATAAAGAAGAAACGGGATTTTCATCCCTTATTTGAAGAGAGTAATTCTCTAAAGAACACCGCCTTTAGGTGAGATTAAAATAAAAATATCCTTGGTTTTAATTTTTTAGATAAGAAAACAAATGAAAGTTATAAGGAGTGGGAGGAATGCCATGCAGGTGAAACAAAATAAGCATTCCGCACATAGTGCGAAAAGCATTCAGTGCGAACTGCTAGATAGGAATGTTAAAATATTAGTTTATCTTAGATAAGAAGAGGGGGGGGGATGAAAATCCAAACCCACCTACAGTTGGTCTTTGAAGAATGTAATGTGGACAGGAGGAGAATGATGGGGATGATCTTGAGTGGAAGGAAGGTTGATACGGTGGTTTTTAGGGATTTCGTATTGCAAATGGATTAAGTTTCAATTAGCATTATCGAAATTCGAACGAGTAAAAGTATACTAAGGAGCAAAGGAATCTTAAGTCATGGGGAAAGACAAAGAATACAAAGAAGAACCAAATAAAGGACTTACTGATTTAGATCATGACAGGAGAAAATCTATTAAGGGAAATCGCCAGAGAATAGGTTGAAGAAGATGAAGTCCAAGTGATTTATTTTTACATCGTCTAGGGTTTTTAAACATAAGCTATAAGATATGGTTCAACCACATTCGTTGGATCAACAAGGTATGTTCACAAGGGACCATTGATTTGTAGAGGGAGAAGTGTTGTTGGTTCGTACAGAGAGGCGTACATCAGCGGTCGCTTCAAGAATGTGTTAGTGGGATACGTGGCGTCTACCCAAAATGGGCATTTATGATTGATGTGACAGCATAATCATTATGTTGAAAAAATACCTTTCCGTGTATCAATAGTGTATAATTGGGCATGTATAGCATTGGGCATGTATTTTTCCAAGAAATATAGTTAAGCATAACATTAAGGGGTGAGTGAAAACACGTCCTACTAGTTGAACCAGCAAATTTGGCGATCAGAAAAAAATCAGACATATGTCCAGTCAGTCGGCTACAAGCCTCCTTCGACTAGACTTGAAATGGAGGCTAGTGATACGGGATGTTACGGGCGGATCTAGGTATGACATGGTAGCCAAAGTTAAGGTGACGTGATAGTCAAAATCAAGGAGAGGTGGCAGCTAGTGTGTCACTCTCAATAGGACTTTGTTCTTCGCCCTGTGCTAAGGCCTTCATAATGAGGACGACCAACCTAGAAGCCGATCAGACTTAGGAAACTGATGTGCGTAGATTATATATACTTTTATACATGTTTTGATGCACATTCACGTACTTTATTTGATCTTGATCTATACACTTTTACACCTCTTATCATTTTTTCAGTATAAATACTCTTCTTTGTCATAGATCTACTCTTTGTGTATTTTCTTATTAACAAGATGTTCTTTTGGAATGAAAATAGTGCCGGTAGATAATTCGGAGAACAAACGAAGAAAAAGGGCCCAACCGTGTGGAATCCACATAGCTGTCCACATGCTAGAGGAGGAGAAGGCTCCCACTGTGTGAACCCACATGACCATGCCACAAAGCAGAGCAAGCAAGCCCGGGCTGTATGGAATCCACACGACCATGTTAATGAACTAGAGAAGAAGTAGGCTGCGGCCATGTAAAATCCACACGACCATATAAAATTTCCAGAGACGAAGCAGGTTGTGGCCCTGTAGAATCCACATAGTTGTGCCACCAGACCAAAGCCAAGGTAGCCTCCGACGGTGTGGATTCACATGACCATGGCATGGGCCTTTCCCTGCCAGTGCCATGCTCTATATAAAGGGAGTTTATTCCCCTTTTCAAGAGAGGAAGGTTTTCCCTTTTGGGGGATACAACTAGGATGAGATCTAGACTTCTTTAGCACTTTTATAGATGATCTGAAGCCAAATTTAGCGTCTCCATCACTCTGGAAACTTGGATTGGATCCGAAGACAACTCTTCATATAGGATATGCCTTCTTCCCTTCTCTTCTTAAGTTTTGATATTTTTGGCTCAGATCTTGATGTCTTGTGATTCAATTCTCCTAATTATGAAGTAGATCTCTTTTTCTAAGATTAAGAGAGTAATTTGTTAGATCGAAAGCACTCGTCGATTCAGAATCGTAAAGCTCGAGTAATAACGCAGCGGAAATAAAAAGAGGACAATCACACAAGAACTCGAGGAGTTACTTGGTTCGGAGCCTTGAGCGACTCCTACTCCAAGGTTGCGATCGTTGATCGATTTCGGTGGGCAACAATTATAATATCAAAAATGAATTACAAGTTAAGTACAAGGAAAACAGAAAACTTATACCAACGACAGAAGGAAAATAATAATATTAAGTCTCCGGGTCATCGACGTCAAGTCGCAGCTTCGTCGGATCGTCTCGTTAGCAATTTATAGCAAGAAGATAGCTTGTGAGTTATTGTTTTTTGGCTGCTGCTCGAATCCTCTTTTATATAGTGCTGGAGGCGCCTTCAATACCATCCAAGGTGCCTCCAGGTCTCCGAGTCAATCGCATGGATCACTGTTGAACTCGTCGCACCTTATCAGCTTGAAGACGCCTTCCAAGGCGCCTCCACTCCCTGGTCCAAGGCGCCTCCAACTCCTCTGGATAGCTGGCGTCCGTTTGTGCCCGAGGCGCCTCCAAGCTCCATGGAGGCACCTCAAATATTATTCATCTGAGGCTTAACTTTGGTTTTTTGTACCTGCAAGATGTGTTAGCTCCAAAATAATAACCTACCCTGCAAGACAAATATTAGCACACATAAAATATAGTAAAGATAGTAAATGACAGTCTCTGAACTGTCCGGGTCTGACTTCAGGTTTCCAACCGGAAACCCTAGGTCGACCCGACGCATACTGTTCCCTCTATGGGGAACGCGTCCTCACCTACTCCACTCTGGAGAGTTACTTGATGTCAGTCCGGTCCTCCAGACCGACTGGTCTTTCTGCCTAGGGTTACCACCCCCTAGGACCTAGGGTTTCCACCTCCTAGGGTTTTTCTCCACCTAGGGTTACCACCCCTAGGACCTAAGGTTGTCACCCCTTAGGGTTTTCTCCACCTAGGGTTACCACCCCCTAGGACCTAAGGTTACCCCCCCCCCCACCCTTAGGGGTTTTTCTCCACCTAGGGTTACCACCCCCTAGGGTTTTCACCTTACCTAACCGCAGCTAGGACTTTTGCCTAAGTATCACTTAAGACTTACCTGCAAGCTCCATGAACATATTAGATAACAAATAATCTTAACTTTGAATCCCTTTGCCATTATCAAAACTAAAGTTCGATCGTCAGATGCTTCTCGCAGCAACAATCTCCCCCTTTTTGATTATGGCAACCGAAATTCAAAGTTAAGAAAAAAGATGCAATAAAGAAAAGCATAACTAGTATAAATTTAGCTCAAGGAAAAAGATAAGTTAGTCCAAGAGTTTTATAAATTTTGTAGAATGCTCCCCCTTAATAAAAGCTCTCCCTAAATTTATAAATTTTCAAACTTTCTTTAATTCAAACTTTCTTTAATTTCCTTTTGAATTTCTTCTACTCTTCCCCTTTGCCATATATCAAAAATAAATAAGGAAGAATGATCAATGGCCTTGTCTTATTTTGAGAAACTTAAATTTTCGAAAAGGTTTAGGGAACCTTTAGCTAAGTGAAAAAAAATTTGATCACATAACTTTTTCGTTTAAAACTAGCTAAATTTAAAATTATAATGCCTTTGAAAAGTGACTTAGCTAATTTTTGATATTAAAATTTTTGAAGGCTCTTTGAAAAATATTTAGCTGCTAAAACTTGAAATGCTTTTGAAAGTACTTAGTTTTGAAAGGTCGTTAGCCAAAATTTTGTTGGTGCGGGAAGCATCCGATGATCGAACCTGAGTTTTGATAATGGCAAAGAATTCAAAGTTAAGGTGTATTGTGATCTAACATGCTTGACTAAGTGTTTCAGGAAAGTCCTAACTGTGGTTAGGCAGGTAAAAATCCTAGGGGGTGGTAACCCTAGGTCATAGGGGGTGGTAACCGTATACAGAAAGTCTTGGCAGGTCGAAGGCTTTAGGCAAAAGTCCTAGGGGGTGGTAACCCTAGGTGGAAAGTCCTGGTGTCGCGAACCAGGTGAAAGACTGGACTAGCCGGGAAGCGGATGTCCAGCAGAAAGTCTGGAAGCTTCGAGTGGTGTGCAAAAGTCCAGTCAGTCTGGAGGACCGGTGTAACGACCACCCTTCTTACTACTACTACTCTCTAAGGATGACCGTTACTTAACTACTAACTCTACTTAACCGGTATGATTAAAAATCACATGGAAACCCTACCGAAAAATTCCGGCAGAATCTCCCCTGTACCGGTGACCTTATTCAACAATACATGCAATATATACTCAGCCACAAGCGGCTGGAACACATATCAAACATACAAAAGGAATAACAGCACCACGCAGTTTAATGAAATCAAATCATGCAAGTATTGAATAGCGGAAACAAAATAAAAATATACAATTAACTAACAGCGGAAGACTAAATGACTCATCTAATACATTCTTAATAAATGACAATCTTAATAAATTCTTAAACTAAGTCCCAAGGCTTCCATAGTCCTGGCATCACACACCATCCGCGCCACCTTGTCGCCTTCCTTGCTAAATCTTTTCTTTTCCTTTATCTGCAGTAAGAGGAAGTGCAATCTATAAGCAAAATTTGCTTAGTAAGCGCTATCTAACTCACAAAATCACGAATGTGCATGTATACGAAATAAAAACATGCTAAAACTGAATGCTAACATGTAAAGCTACTCATGCTCATAAATGGCTAAGAAATCAACTAACAGAAAAGCTAACATGTATAGCTACTCATGCTCATAAATGGCAAGGACATCATACTAACTGTTATACTAAACATGTATAGCTAATCATGCTCATAAACTAATAAAGAAAGCAAACTAACTGAAATGCTAACATATAAAGCTAAACATGCTCATCAACTAGCAAATAAATAACATGTAAGAAACTAAACATGTAAAAGCTGCTAGCATAAAAGAAAACTCAGCTTGCTGATTTTAAAGATGAAACTTAATTCATCTGTTCTAAACTTGTCCTTTAATACTTTATAATTATGGAAAACTTGCTTTACTTGTTCGAAAACTTATACTTATAATACTTCAAAATAATAATCATCTTCTTCTTGGGCCCGGCAACTATGCTTTTTCTTTTGTAACGACCCGACCCATTCGGCGGCCCATTTGGCGGCCCATTTGGCGACCCTATGGTCGTCGGCCGAGCCGTTACTACTAGGTTATCTAAACCTAGGGACGACTATGGGAGCCCAGCCCAAGGACAGAGAGTCCAACACAGTGCCACTGATAAAAGTAAAATACTTGTTATCTTTTAATACTTCTATATAATGCCTCGGCATTTTCTTTAGCACCTTGTGTGCCAAAATCCCTAAAGTCTTGACTTTGGGATCTACTTAAGGCCTTGGCCTTTTTCTTTCTTATATTTTTCTTAAACTCTTAAAAAGGAATATAGGCATGCTACAACAGAATTAAATCAAAGGAAAGAAAATCTGACTTCAATAAGCATGCTATATCAGAGACAAATCAAAAGAAAGCATATCTAACTTCTTTAAACATGCCACAACAGGTTCAAATAACAACATGAACTTAGAACTAAACTTGGGTATAAACAGTTAGAGCTTAAGGTAAATCATGTATAGGAATATGATGGACTTAAAGCTATGCATACTAGAAGCGATAAATTCATATTAAAATGAAACCTAGGTCATGCTTAAATAATTCAAAAATCTGTATTGCTTCTACAGGTTGTTCATGTTATCCCAATAGCAAATAAATCTAGAAATCTGCTCGTGCACATTTAATAGCAAGGAAACTAGAAATAAAATGCTACACATAGCTATTCAACACTAAAAATCTGTTAAAGCTTGATACCCATGTAAAGCTTATACTTTTATAGAGTGATAGAGATCTTTACACATGTTACAACTAATCAAAGATTTACTACTGAAAGCATAGGAAAAACATGACTGTTCTTCATGTACTGAAACTATGTAAAGCTTATCAACCCACGGCAGAACCTGAAATCTGTAGCAATCCTAAATCATCTAACCGCAACTAATCAGAATCCAACCTAAATATGGTTTCTGCAACAGAATCTGAAACCTGAAACCTGAAGCCTAAATCTGCAACCTAAATATGGTTTCGGCAGAACCTAAAATCTGCATCAAACAATCAAGCCACACCTATCTATACAGAATCCAATCCAGGAAATGGAAGGAACAAAAGCAACTTCGAAAACTGAAGAAAGGTTACTAAATCTTTATCAACTAAATTCTGCATGGCATATTCCGGAAGCAAGAAAAGAAAACTAAATCCCTTGCACCCACAATTCTATACAACATGTTCCGTAGGCAAGGAAGGAACAATCAAAACTAGAAAACTAAATCCCTAGCATGTTAACTTTGTACAGAATTCTTAGGCATGCTTCCGCAGAAATAAAAGGAAACAGCAAATAGGCAAATCTGTGCAGCACGATCCAAAACCAGAGAAAGCAAGGGAACTCATGCAAAACTTCGGGAACAAGGAGAGAATCAAGGATTAAACCTCGGAGCTATCCTACTGCAGGTGAGTAGCAACTTACATTGCTGTTCTTGAGCTTACAGCCGAGAAGAAGGCTTCTAATGCTTCTAGGGCTCGCGGAAAACTCGACAATCCGGCTCCTCTTCGTGTCCACAAGCTCTCCTCGACGAAAGGATCGTGAGGAGGTGGAGATCTCTCGGAAAACTCCCTCAATCGGCCGCCGGAGTGAAGCCCTAGCCTTCCTTGCCTTCCGCCCGAGCACGGCCGTCGCGCGCATAAGAGAGACGCGAGGAGAGGAGAAGGGAAAGTTAGGTCACGGGGTAGGAAAATAATCTCTTCTTATAACTTAGGAATTTTCTAATTCAGTTATGACTTAAGACCAATTCTTTATAAATTTGTTTACGAAGTATCAGCTGGCGCGCTTGGTCCGCTGAAAAGAGGAATTCCCGAAGGTCTCGGGTTCGAGCCGCCCTCGGCTCCTTTTTAAACGAAATTTTTTTATTGCGTTTCTTAAGAATGCTTAATCATATTTAATCCCCTTAATTTATAACAAAATAGTCATAGACCAGCTGGTTGTCTGAATTCAGTTAAGACTCGGATTCGAGTCCGAGATCTTGGGTTCAAAACCCAACCTTAACATTTTTTATTTTATTTTATTATTATTATTTTTTAAACTTCTTCCTCTTGGTAAAAATACCAAACGAACTCCAAAAATTACGTAAAAATACTCTAAAAATTTCTAAAAATCTCTAGAATATTTTAAAGGTATTTCTAAATATTTTTGAATTATTTCTGAGGCACAAAATGAGGAAATTTGGGTCGTTACAATCGGACTGGCTTCAGGTAAATCTCCTGAGTAGAGTAGGTGAGGACGCGTTCCCCGTAGAGGGAACAATAGGTGTCGGGTCGATGTAGGGTTTCCGGTTGGAAACTCGAAGTCAGACTCAGACAATCCGGAGACTGTCATTATCACATCTATTATGTTTTATGTGATAACTTTGTGCTGCAGGATATATTTGGGATTAATGTATCTTGCAGGGACCAAAGTGCAAAGATTAACCTCGGATGAACAGTGTTTGAGGTGCCTCCATAGAGCTTGGAGGTGCCTCAGGTGCAAAACCTGAGCTGGATGCGAAGTAAGCTTGGAGGCGCCTTGAAGGAAGCCAAGGCGCCTTGGACAGCATGATGAAGGCGCCTTGGAGAGGCTGGAGGCGCCTTGAACCTGATAAGGTTCGACCAGTTCAGCCCTTATCTCCGCGGCTGACTTGGCTCATTCAAGGCGCCTTGGTGAACAGTGGAAGGCGCATTGAACACCCTTTATAAGGGATCTCGACCTACAGCTCAGGACAAGAATTCCAAGCGATCCCTATACGCGATTAGCTGCTAACGAAAGGTTCCCGAAGTGCTGCGACTACTGTCCGACGACCCTGAGCTCCAGAATTCTTATTCTCTAAGTGTTGTCGGTATTTGTATTTACTGTTTGAATTTGTACGTAGATTGTAATAATTCTCGTGCTTATAGTTGTTGCCCACGGAAAGCGATCAAGGATCGTGGGCCTTCGAGTAGGAGTCGTCACAGGCTCCGAACGAAGTAAATTCACTGTGTTCATCTGCTTTTTCTTTAATTCCGCTGCGTTTGTTTTTACTCGTACGAATTTGAAAAGTGTGAAAGCCGCGAGCGCTATTCACCCCCCCCTCTAGCGCGTCTCGATCCAACAATTGGTATCAGAGCCCTAAAGTACAAGCATGCTTAAACTTAATATTTCCTTCACCAACTGTCTAACCTTTAATCACTTGCTGATTGCCTAGAGGGCAGCAGCTTTCACTTGGTTAGTCAAGTTAAGTCATTTAGTGCAGGTAGATTTGACTAGAGCTGGAAGACTTGACTTGATTAATGTTAATAAAGTATTTAACGCCCAGACTCATATTGATGCACAGAAATAAGCATTCTTGAGTCCAGGCTGTACCCTATGCATCTCACGCTGTTCTATGTCTTACAAGCACAAGCAAGGTATACCTAGGTGTTTGTGAGATGCTCTGGCTTAAGTCTAGGGGAACATGATTTCTAGGGGAAAAGCCTAGGCTAAGTTCAACTTTTGAAAAATCTAATAAATTGGAATTTTGAAATAAATATTTTCTTAGAATTTTTAAAATGATAACAGTTTTGAAATAGGACAATGAGTTTGAAAATTAATTTTTATTCTACCCAACACATTCCTATTTGTCTTCTAAGTGAGATGAACTCAAGTTCAGGTAAGGGCTTTGTGAAGATGTTAGCTAGGTTTGATTTTGACTCAACATAGTTGAGTGCAATATCACCCTTAGCTACATGATCCCATACAAAATGGTGCTTCACTTCTATATGTTTAGTTCTTAAGTGACGAATTGGGTTTTTCGTTAGATTTATTGAACTTATATTATCAATTGAGATTTTTATTTTATGATATTCTAGTTGATAGTCTTTAAGAGTATGCATCATCCATAACAATTGTGATGTGCATTCACCTAAGGCTATATATTCGGCTTCAATGGTAGATAAAGCAACACAGTGTTGCTTTCTACTTGACCAACTTACTAGGCATTGGCCTAGAAATTGACAACTACCGCTTGTGCTTTTTCTATCTAGTTTACATCCGGCATAGTCTGAGTCAAAATAGTCGGTTAGGTCAAGAGTGCCAGATCTAGGGTACCATAGTCCTACATTTAGAGTTCCTTTAATATACCTAAGGATTCTTTTCACAAGGGTTAAGTGAGACTCTTTTGCACTAGATTGATATCGTGCACACATACCTACTGCGAAAATTATGTCTGGTCGACTCGCAGTAAGGTACAGTAGACTTCCTATCTCACTTCGATAGTATTTCAAATCTACTGGTTTACCTTCTAAGTCTGAGTCAATTTTAGCATTAGTAGCCATTGGTGTATTAATTATCTTTGAATTCTCCATGCCAAATTTTTTAATTAATTCTTTAGCATATCTAGTTTGATAAATATAAATACCATCTTTAGTTTGCTTAATTTGTAAGCCCAAGAAAAAATTTAGTTCTCCAACCATACTCATTTTGAATTCATTTTCCATTAATTTAATGAATTCTTTTAGAAATTTAGAGTTAGTTGAGCCAAAGATTATATCATCAACATAGATTTGGGCTATGAAGATGTCTTTTTCTATGGTTTTTACAAATAGGGTTGGATCGATGTTACCTTGTTTAAAGCCTTTGGATATTAAATAATTGGATAACCATTCATACCATGCTCTAGGGGCTTGTTTAAGTCCATATAAAGCCTTTTTCAATTTAAATACATGACTAGGATAGTCTAAGTCCTCAAATCCTGGGGGTTGGCTTACATAGACCTCTTCTTTAATAAACCCATTTAAAAAAGTTGACTTGACATCCATTTGGTGTAGTCTAAATCCTTTATGTGCTGCATAAGCCAGTAGCATCCTAATGGATTCAAGTCTAGCTACTGGTACATAGATTTCATCATAGTCCAAACCCTCAACCTGACTGAACTCTTTGGCCACTAGTCTTGCCTTATTTCGTACTATATCACCCTGATCATCCAATTTGTTCCTAAATACCCATTTGGTGTCAATTATGGACTTATCTACTAGTTTAGGTACAAGTTCCCAGACTTGGTTTCTATCAAATTGGGCTAATTCTTCTTGCATAGCAATAACCCAGTCTGGGTCAGGTAGGGCTTCTTCTATAGTCTTAGGTTCAATTTTAGAAATAAGGGCAATCTGACTCAGGTTTCTATAGGAGGATCTAGTTCTGACTCCTAATTTGGATCACCCAAAATTTGGTCAGGTGGGTGAGAGGTACTTACTCTAGTTGGTCTTATGTGTGGATCAGAAACTGGTTCTTCTGGTTTATTAAGGTTAGGTTGGATTTCATCATCTTCTATAGTTCTTGGATTGATTTTAATATTTTCATTTATATTAGGTAGGTTGTTTTCTCCATCAAAGATTACATTAGTTGTTTCTTCAACTTTTAAGGTATTTTGATTATATACTCTAAAGACCCTACTAGTTAAGGAGTATCCTAAAAATATTCCTTGGTTAGATTTGGGTGTAAATTTTCCTAAGTAATCTTTAGTATTTAAAATGTGAACTTTACAACCAAATACTTTTAAATAGTTTAGGTTGGGAATTTTATGGTAATATAGTTCATAAGGTGTTTTATTGTGAGGTTTGTTAATTAGAATTCTGTTTTGAATAGAATTTGTTGTATTTATGGCTTCAGCCCAAAATTGATGATTTAAATTATACTCATTTAGCATGGTTCTAGCTGCTTCTTGTAGGGTTCTATTTTTACGTTCCACTAGACCATTTTGTTGGGGGGTTCTAGGACATGAAAATTCATGTTGACATCCATTTATTTTACAAAATTGGGTAAGCCTATGATTTTCAAATTCCCCTCCATGATCACTTCTGATACGTTTAATTTTAGTATCTTTTTTATTTTCTGTTAATTTACAGAAATTACTAAATATTTCAAAGGTTTCATCTTTTGTTTTTAGAAATTTTACCCATGTGAATCTAGAGTAGTCATCAATTATAACTAAGCAATACTGGTTCTTGCTTAGTGACTTGGCTCCATGTGAATCAAATAGGTCAAGATCAAGGAGCTCAAGCACAGAGTTAGTTCTTTCTAGATTCGTTGACTTGTGTGTTGATTTGGTTTGTTTTCCTTGCTGACAAGCATTACAGATTGAGTTTTCAATAAATTTTAATTTTGGCAAACCTCTGACTAGACCATTTTGACTCATTTTAGAAATGAGTCTAGTGTGAGTGTGACCCAGTCTTCTGTGCCACAGTTGTGTTTCCTCTTGTTGTGTCATGAGACACTTTATTGAGGATATTGATAGGTCAATTGTGTAGATGTTATTTTTTTTCTTTGTCCCTTAAGTCTGATACCTGATCAAAATAAATTAATAAATTAACAACTATTTCTCTTGACTCATGCTTGGACTTAAGGACCAACCAACTTAATTAAATTAAATTCTAGTTTCTCCCTCTTCGTCCTAATAATTAAGTTCTTACTCCTACATTTTCAACATTAAGTATTAGTCAAAATTAAACTAAGTTTTTTTAACTTAAGCTCTATTTTCAAAATTCATTGTTTGCAAAAGGCTAAGCTAAGTAGTTCATATAGAAATCTTCAATTATGTTTTTTTTTTCCAAACTTAGCCACCCTCCAAATCTAACTTTTTATAAATTCTTGCTAAGCCATTTTCTTACCTAAAAGTATCATTGCTTTCAAAATGTTTTTTTTTTTTGCTAAGTAAAAAGAGACTTCAAATTTCTTTAAAAAATTTTCTAAGTTTCAAAAGTAGCTAAAATCGTTCTTAATAGTCTACTAAATATTAGCCTTTTTAAACTTAGTCAAATTTTTTTTCTAAAGAAAAATTAAAAATTGCTTGAAACTGGCTTATTTTTTTGATAAAAGGCAAAGGGGGAGAGTAGGAAATTCAAAAAGTAAAAATCTATCTAATTCAAAAGTAAAAGGAAGCCCTGTATTAAGGGGGAGCTTCACAAAGTTTAAGTGCTAGCTTAAGTTATGCTTTTATTTGAATTTATATACTTAAGCTTACTCACTTAAAATCTTTTAATATACGTATGCATTTGTTTTATGCATTTGTTTTACTTAACTTTGAATTTGGGTTGTCATAATCAAAAAGGGGGAGATTGTTGGTGCGGGAAGCATCCGACGATCGAACCTGAGTTTTGATAAAGACAAAGGATTCAAAGTTAAGGTGTATTGTGATCTAACATGCTTGACTAAGTGTTTCAGGAAAGTCCTAACTGTGGTTAGGCAGACAAAAACCCTAGGGGGTGGTAACCCTAGGTCATAGGGGGTGGTAACCCTAGATCATAGGGGGTGGTAACCCTATGCGGAAAGTCTTGGTAGGTCGAAGGCTTCAGGCAAAAGTCCTAGGGGGTGGTAACCCTAGGTGGAAAGTCCTAGTGTCGCGAACCAGGTGAAAGACTAGACTAGCCAGGAAGCGGATGTCCAGCAGAAAGTCCAGAAGCTTCGAGTGCTATGCAAAAGTCCAGTCGGTCTGGAAGACCGGACTGGCATCAGGTAAATCTCCTGAGTGGAGTAGGTGAGGACGCGTTCCCCGTAGAGGGAACAATAGGCGTCGGGTCGACCTAGGGTTTCCGGTTGGAAACCCAAAGTCAGACTCGGACAGTCCGGAGACTGTCATTATCACATCTATTATGTTTTATATGCTAACTTTGTGTTGCAGGGTATATTTGGGATTAATGTATCTTGCAGGGACCAAAGTGCAAAGATTAACCTCGGATGAACAGTGTCCGAGGTGCCTCCATGGAGCTTAGAGGCGCCCCGGGTGCAAAACCTGAGCTGGCTGCGAAGCAAGCTTGGAGGCGCCTTGAAGGAAACCAAGGCGTCTTGGATAGCTTGATGAAGGCGCCTTGAACCTAATAAGGTTCGACCAGTTTAGCCCTTATCTCCGCGGCTGACTCGGCTCATTCAAGGCGCCTTGGTGAACAGTGGAAGGCGCCTTGAACACCCTTTATAAGGGATCTCAACCTGCAGCTCAGGACAAGAATTCCAAGTGATCCCTATACGTGATTAGCTGCTAACGAAAGGTTCCCAAAGTGCTGCGACTACTGTCTGACGACCCTGAGCTCCAGAATTCTTATTCTCTAAGCGTTGTCGGTATTTCTATTTACTGTTTGAATTTGTACGTAGATTGTAATAATTCTCGTGCTTATAGTTGTTGCCCACGAAAAGCGATCAAGGATCGTGGGCCTTCGAGTAGGAGTCGTCACAGGCTCCGAACGAAGTAAATCCACTGTGTTCATCTGCTTTTTCTTTAATTCCACTGCGTTTGTTTTTACTCGTACGAATTCGAAAAGTGTGAAAGCCACGAGCGCTATTCACCCCCCCCCTCTAGCGCGTCTCGATCCAACAAATTTGATTTGTGCAAACATAGGTTATGTTTTGAAGGTTTGAAACAAACGATTTTCAAAGGGCAAGTTTCGAAAATAGTAGGTTGAGTTTTGCAATTGAAGGTGGCTATAGAGGTTAAAAGAAAATTTAAAAAAAATTGAAAATCCTTAAAGGCAATGGAGGAGCAATAAGCTTAAGACCCTAATGTCCAAAGCATGAGCTGGGTTAAGTAGAATATAAATTATTCAATTTTCTTTTGTAAGGTATCAGAGCCCTAAAGTGCAAGGTTAGTTAATTTAAAATTTTAATATCCTTAACCAACTGTCTAACCTTTAGCTACTGGCTGAATACCTAGAGGGCACCAGTTTTCACTTGGTTAGTTAAGTTAGTAATCCAGTTAGATTTGACTAGGGTTAGATCATTTAACTTGATTAATGTAGAGTTAGTTTTTAACGCCCAGACTCACTATGATGCACAGATATAAGAATTCTGGAGTCCAGGCTGTACCCTATGCATCTCACGTCGTTCAAGGTTTCTTTCAAACATAAACAAGTTATACCTAGTGTGTTTGTGAGATGCTCTGCTGAAGCTAGGGGAGCGTGATGTCTAATGGGAAGATTCTTGGCTAAGTCCAAATTTTGAAAGACTAGTAAGATTTGGTTTTTGAAAACATTATTTTTCCTAGAATTTAACAAGTTAATTTTAAAATTGAGAAATTTAAAATTAGATGTAGGGAAGTTGTTTGAAAATTAAGATCTATTCTACCACACATATCAAGCAAAATAGACGACCATAAAGGACTGGTACGCAGAAATAAGAGTAGCATAAGAACAACTAGACGAAGAAATGAAGGTGTCTGTGTCCAAAATCCATGGTATAATGCATAAGATGAGAGCGTCAAAGAGTAGGGTCATCAGCTGGAGGGTCGTCAGCTGGAGGTGGTACATGGGGCTGCTCCGATGCAGGCTGTCCCTAGCGACGTATCTCACCCCGTGGAGAAGAGAATTCATCAGCTATCTCGGATCGTAGGGATCGGAGGAAGCGATGACTATCTAGAACAGCTCATCGTGTCTGAATGGACTGAACCTCGAGACGAGCGAGTCTGTCCTTGATGGGGAGTGGAGCCGAAGTCGAGGGTCCGGCTGAAGTGGAAGGTCCGGCAGAGGTGGAAGGTACTGGATCTCCGAAGAACTCCTCGGGTAAGAAATCGGGCCACTCCTCTCCCTCGCCCGGGGCAATGTCGGGCGGTGCATCCTCATCCTTTGGAGCAATAGGAGCAGCGGCTGGCTGTGGCCGACCCTTCCAGGCTAGAATCCCCTCAGCGGTGACCTCTATACTGGCTAACCGAAGGTTACGCTGTCCTAACTCGTCGTATAGTGTAAGGGGGATAAGTGTCCCTACGGCCATGTCTATCCTGAGGGAAGAAAAGATCTGTGTCAAGATATGACAGTAGGGCATGTGGACTACTCCTGATGTGACTGTACTAGATGCATGTATGATTTTGTGGAACATATGGAGTGCAATATCTATATCTAAATGCTGACTCAGGGCGTACAAAAAGAATGAGTGTGAGGATCGCATCTTCGTGACATCCCGAGATGTGATCGGCAAAATGAATGTTGTTAGGACTCTGCACATAGCGTAGTCCTGAATCCTAAGAAGAGTTGACCTGAACTCAGTCAGGCCAAATGGTCTCTCCTCCCCGAAAAAATGCATATGGATGGTGTCTAATGTGATATGGGAATAGGGATCACCGAATGGTAGATCCCTACCCGGGTAGCATAGGAATGTACATGTAGACTCCCTAAGCTCTAAACTAGTGCGAATCAGGGAGGGAGTAAACTGAATGTCTGTTCCACCAACTCTGGTGGAATATGTGCTATCATTAACCTTCTCGAGGTTGTGATAGAACTGTGCACACAAATCCTGGTTTACTGTAGTGTTGCAGTAAACCAGTTTCCCTAACTGATAGTGTTCTATCATCTGGGTCGCAGGGTGACAGAACTGGACAAAAAATGACCTACCTACGTACCTAGGTTTAATGGATTCAAATGTAAATCTAGCAAAGTCTGCCCTATGCCGCTCAGAGGGGAATCTAGGATTCGTAGACGGGATCCTAGCCAGTGTAGGATCAACATGCCGATGTTTTCTGATTTATGCAACATATAACATAAAATGCATAAAAATAACATATAAGGACAAGAGGATGGTTGAAGATATACCTAGGAGGCATTGTAGGATGATTGAGAGGGAGGAGGTGGGGTTGAAGGTGCCTTAGGTGGGGAAATCACCGAGTAATTTGCCTCGGCAGCGCGTGAGGAAACGAAAAGAAACGAGCAGAGAAAGATTCTGTTTGTGATGAATTTAGGTATTGAAGGCGCCTTAATGATCGTTGGAGGCGCCTTTAATGTGACGTTGGAGGCGCCTTGGAGATGGTCCGAG
Source organism: Zingiber officinale (assembly GCF_018446385.1). Classification (NCBI taxonomy): domain Eukaryota; kingdom Viridiplantae; phylum Streptophyta; class Magnoliopsida; order Zingiberales; family Zingiberaceae; genus Zingiber; species Zingiber officinale. The sequence goes on along the minus strand of NC_055996.1, from coordinate 50,132,082 downwards.
GCACCTTAACTGAAGTCGGCGGGACCTTTCCCGCCGTTGGTTACGGCGCCTCCCTTGTGTGGGAGGCACCTCCGAGAGGCTGCACGTGTTTTTTTTTAAGTTTTGTAATTTAAGGATGATTTGAAAATAGAAAAATAATTTTCGTTTTGAAAATAGATAAGTAATTTTTAATTTTGAAAGATATTAAAATTAATTAGATTTTGAAAAAGTATTAATTAATTAAATTTGAAAAATCTTAAGTTTATTAAATTTTGAGAAAATATTAAAGTTACTTAAATTTGAAGAATATTAGAGTTAGTTAAAATTTTGAAAAATGTTAAAGTTAATTAATTAAAAGAGAAGCAAATTTGAAAAATACTTAGTTAATTAAATTTTGAAAAAAAATATTAAAGTTAATTGAATTTTGAAAAAATAGTTTAGTTAATTTTGAAAAAAGTTTTTAAGTTAATTACGTTTGAAGAAGTTAATTAATTTTGACAAAAGTTTTTTTTGAGTTAATTAAGTTTAAGAAAGTTAATTAATTTTGAAAAAGTTTTTAAGTTAATTAATTTTGAAGAAGTTAATTAATTTTGAAAAAAGTTTTTAAGAAGATTAGGTTTGAAAAAGTTAATTAATTTGGAAAAAGTTTTTAAGTTAATTAAGTTTGAAGAAGTTAATTAATTTTGAAAAAAGTTTTTAAGTTAATTAATTTTGAATAAGTTAATTAAAAAAAAGTTTTTAAGTTAATTAATTTTGAAGAAGTTAATTAAAAAAAGTTTTTAAGTTAATTAATTTTGAAGAAGTTAATTAAAAAAAATATTAGGTTGATTAAAGAGTTTAAATTTAATTTAATTTAAATTTAATTTAATTTAATTTTAATTTAATTTAATTTAATTTTAATTTAATTTAATTTAATTTTAATTTAATTTAATTTTTAGTCCTTAGTCATCTCATCCAATCTAGATTTTTCAATAAGGGGAACCTATAATTATGTGAGATGAATTAGGTTCAATTATGAGGTTTGGTTTAACTTTATGTTAGATTCAGGTTTATCTTTGGGCTCAACAAATAGGCATTCTTTGGATAAACTTCTGGGCTATGGTGAGTCACTTGGACATCATTAAAGTAAGCATACCTTCAAGGTTTTCCAAATAGTCTTATTCACTGAACTTAGTACAAAACCTTGGTCTAACTGGTTAGGATCCATAAAAAGTAGCTTCGGTCAGTTCCACTTAGCCAAATGCACCAGGTCGAAGCCATATCTTCCTAGACATGCATAGACTAAGTTTCCCTAACGTACTATCATCCAATACTTTACCAGTACCGTGGGTCAAGTTAAACTTAGCCCTTTTTATTCTAGTCCTAATTACCCTGCCGGGTAGGTTACGTTTAGTTACCCTGTCGGGTAAGTTCCTTTTTAGAGGTGTTAGTTATTCTGGAGCCTCCATTATGGATTTTCCTTTAATTACATTATTTGTTAAAATAATATTTTATTTATTTATCTATTAAGTTAATGTTAATTTTATTACTTTATTAATTATTTATTTGTTAAAATAACTTTTCTTTTTGCTCCCCCTGGATCATAGCCCCGATAAGGTCTATCAAGCTAATGTACTTGATCCTTGGGGACCCAGTATTGACCAAGTCCAACTTGATTGACCAGGTTGGACTTGGGTACCCATGCTTGGACTAGTTTTCTATTTGGTTTGTTGACTAACGATAGGTAAGACCGATATTTCCTTCTAGATTTAAAACCTAGTCCAGTTCTATTATAAATGGCTCTTTGAGTCCCAAGAATTAGGTCCAGGTTCTTGGACCCCAAAGAAAACCGTTCTAGGGTAGTCTTCAAATCGTTGACTTGACTTCTCAGGTTGGAATTCTCTTCCTCAAGTTTTTGAACTTGAGTTGAGGTTCCAGTCTGAGCTGGGTCAGTCAATGATTCGGTATTAGTCACTTCTTTAAGGAGTGTTACCTCCTTTAGAAGCGACTTGATTAGAACTTTGGACTTAGCTACTTTATGCATTAAGTAATTGATTAAACTGTATAAACGATTTTTACTTACAGAGGGGTTTGGCCCTTTTGAAACGGATGCGGATCTGTGGCTTCTCTCAGACTCGGCTTCTGATTTGTCCTCGCTTTTAGTGTAGTCCCGGGATGTCAATGCGAGGAGGCTCAACTTCTTCATCGTCGGATTCCTCGGAAGAAGATTCATCCCAAGTTGCCTTCAGAGCCTTCTTCCTTCTTGGTTTCTTTGGGTCCTTTTGATTCGGGCAGTTCGCCTTGATATGCCCCTTCTGATTGCACCCGTAGCAAGTCACCTCGAATTTGACCTTTGAGCTTGACTGGGCTTCTTTGGTCTGGATGGCCTTTTGACGTCCTTTTTGTTGAAGCCCTTCTTTTTGTAGAGTTTTTTCATCAGGTTGACGAATTCGCTTGTGAGATCGTTGTCGTCTTCCGAATCTTGTTCCTCTTCTAATTCTTGTTCGGTTCTACGTTTTGATTTTGACTCGCGTGCTCTTCCTGTACCTGCAATCAAGGCCAACCCTTTCTCGACCGGACGTGAGTTAGTCTGTTCGTGAAGCTCAAACTCAAAAAACAATTCGTCTAACTTAATAGTAGAGAGGTCCTTAGAAACCTTGTAGGCATCTACCATGGATGCCCACAAGGTGTTCCTCGGAAAGGCATTTAAGGAGTACCTTATAATGTCCCGGCTATCTACCTTCTGTCCAATCGCATGGAGTCCATTTAATAGTTCTTGAATTCAGGCGTGGAGCTGGCTGGCCGTCTCACCTTCCTGCATTTTCAGATTATATAATTTATTAAGTATCAGATCTCTTTTGCTTACCTTGGTGTTGGAGGTGCCCTCGTGGAGTTCGATCAGCTTCTCCCATAGCTCTTTTGTGTTGGAGAACGGTCCCACTCTGTTGAGTTCCTCCTTGGTCAATCCACACTGGAGTATGCAGGTAGCCTTTGCGTTCGCCTCAACTTTCTTTATTAAAAATGCGTCATAGTTCTGGTATGACACTAATTTGCCTGAGACATCAAGTCCTGTCTTGGTGATCATCCAGACTTCGAACTGGTTAGCAAGTACGCCTCCATCCTACCCTTCTAGTAGCCGAAATCGTCTCCGGTGAAGAGCGGTGGTCGAGCGGTGCTATAACCTTCTTGGAGTGCTATTTAGCAAATCTGCACACACACACAGAAAAATCTGTCCCAAGACTAGGTCTTGGATTAGTAGTGCGGGAATAAGTTTAATGAAATAACGAACTCGAGTGGTGTTGCACCGACTTCGAGTTAAAACCGATTTGAAGGAAAAATAATTAGAATTTAGCTATTGAGCTAATTCTAATTGACTCCGTAAAACTGAAAATACCATGAAAAAATTACTTGAACGGTGGTTGCACCGATTCAAAGCGACCCCGCTTTGATACCAATTGTTGGATCGAAAGCGCTAGAGGGGGGTGAATAGCGCTCATGCTTTCACTCGATTCAGAATCGTAAAACTCAAGTAATAACGCAGCGGAAATAAAAAGAGGACAATCACACAAGAACTCGAGGAGTTACTTGGTTCGGAGTCTTGAGCGACTCCTACTCTAAGGCCTGTGATCGTTGATCGCTTTCGGTGGGCAACAACTATAATATCGAAAATGAATTACAAGTTAAGTACAAGGAAAACATTAAACTTATACCAACGACAAAAGGAAAATAATAATATTAAGTTTCCAGGTCGTCGACGTTAAGTCGCAGCTTCGTCGGATCGTCTCGTTAGCAATTTGTCGCAAGAAGATAGCTCGTGAGTTGTTGTTTTTTGGCTTCTACTCAAATCCTCTTTTATACAGTGTTGGAGCCGCTTTCAATACCATCCAAGGCGCCTCCAGGTCTCCGAGTCAATCACGTGGATCACTGTTGAACTCGTCGCACCTTATCAGCTTGAAGGCGCCTCCATGGCCGTCCAAGGCGCCTCCACTCCCTGGTCTAAGGCGCCTTCAGTCCTCATGAAGGCGCTGATAGCTCCTCTGGATAGCTGGCGTCGGCTTGTGCCCGAGGCGCCTCCAAGCTCCATGGAGGCGCCTCAAACACTGTTCATCCGAGGCTTAACTTTGGTTTTTTGTACCTGCAAGATGTGTTAGCTCCAAAACAATAACCTACCCTGCAAGACAAATATTAGCACACATAAAATAAAGTAAAGACAATAAATGACAATCTCCAAACTATCCGGGTCAGACTTCAGGTTTCCAATCGGAAACCCTAGGTCGACCCGACGCCTACTGTTCCCTCTATGGGGAACGCGTCCTCACCTACTCCACTCTGGAGAGTTACTTGATGTCAGTCCGGTCCTCCAGACCGACTGGTCTTTCTGCCTAGGGTTACCACCCCCTAGGACCTAGGGTTTCCACCTCCTAGGGTTTTTCTCCACCTAGGGTTACCGCCCCTAGGACCTAAGATTGTCGCCCCTTAGGATTTTTCTCCACCTAGGGTTACCACCTCCTAGGACCTATGGTTACCCCCCCCCCCCCCCCTTAGGGTTTTTCTCCACCTAGGATTACCACCCCTTAGGACCTAGGGTTACCACCCCCTAGGATTTTCACCTTGCCTAACTGCAGCTAGGACTTTTGCCTAAGTATCACTTAGGACTTACTTGCAAGCTCCATGAACATATTAGATAAAAAATAATCTTAACTTTGGATCCCTTTGTCATTATCAAAACTAAAGTTCGATCGTCGGATGCTTCTTGCACCAACATAATTGTGATCTGAATTGATGTAAAACTCATGTATTTTCCAATTTCCTATCTATATGACATTGCTATTTCTTATATCCATTTGATCTTATACGTGTGTAGTGTGTTTGAGCTTAATTTTTATGTTTGATTAAATGTTTGTGTAGAATTGCTAATCTTGTAGGGAGAATGTCTTAGATCGTATGACCGAGGGGCCCTAGTGACAAGGGTATCCTGTTTCCGGACATCTAGGGCATTGCCATTAAAGGAGAAGTAATTCTTCACAAGGAAGTAGGGAATTGAACATAATTATTATTTTTATCTCTATTTTATTAAGTGTTAGTGCATTTTGTGATGTATGACTGAGGGATCCGAGTCACAGGGGTATCCCGTTACCGAAATTTATAGGAATCACTTCCATTTAATAGCATAAGATATGGATTAAGATAATATTCAGACTTTGTCTCCACAGGAAAGAGCTGATAATGAATCTAACTTCTTACAAGTGCATAGGAATAGAGGATGGGTGATAGGTGATCCATGATATATTGATTAGCATCACAATAAAATCGAACCCCTAGAATATTTTCCCAAACTAAGTTCCTCAACACTCTTTCTCTTTCTCTATCTTTCTCTTACTTACTTCCCTTTACATTTGTGATTGCGATCTTCAACCTTTCAATAGTTTAGCTAGTTCGTTGTGCTTAGATTCTAGTGCTTATATCCAGACCCTGTGAGATTGAGATTTTTATTACTTGACGATAGCCATATACTTGCGGGTTCACATCAGGAACCCAACATCCTATTCTTGTATTGAGACATCTATCATATATCCGTGCAGACGAAAGCCGATTGAGTTTTGGAGATGTCTGACATACCGCGGATCCATCTGGTCATACGTCCTGTTGGAGTGTATACTAAAAGCCTAGATTTTGTAAATATTTATTTGTTAAAATAAAAGAATCACATTGGTCAATATCTGCATTTATTAAATGTAATTGTTCAATTAATTTATATAGTAGACAACATGGAGTGTGGTGTCACACTCAGAAGATCATGTTGTCGGTTCTCTATAAATTATAAACAGTTGCTCGCAACTAAGATAGAAAGGAACAAACTATCAGTATAGTCGTAGTATAATTAAGTATTAGTTTATCTTGACTAATAAATTACACTAATACACTTTAAGTGTATTGAGTAGGATCATTTAGGTATGTTCTTTTTGTACTGACTTAGTAAAATAACTAGACCTTAGTTATTATGGAAGTATGTGCTCTTAATCCTAATATAATAACAAGCACATATATTTAATATTTATTTATTTAACTTATCAAAGGGTGAGGTTTAGCTCGATAAATCAATATGCCCGATAAGTTGGGAAATAATATTACTTATAGTGTGTACTGTTGATTATAGAAGGAATCTGTGTCCTAGTAATCTAGGTTGAGAATGTCCCCAAGAGGAGCTCATAAGGATTGCCATGTTAAACCCTGCAGGTGGACCTAGTCCGACATGACAATAAAATTGAGTGGTACTACTATTGGAGCTAGATATTAATTAAGTGAGTTGTCAGTAACTTACTTAATTAGTGGACATTCGTAATCTTAAACACAGGGAGACTAACACACTCATGATAAGAAGGAGCCCATAATGTAATTTGCGATTGGTGCGGTAGTGCGGTAATAACTCTCTAGTGGAATGAGTGATTATCGATGAACTTGAGTTGTGTGTTCGGGGCGAACACGGGATACTCAAGCTCATCGGAAGGCCAAAACCAATTTCTCCTCTAGGTCCCTATCATAGCCTCATTATAGCCTCAAGTCCATCCAAATGTAAGGCTCTTCTTGGTGTCCAAGAAGTAGGCCGGTCCAATGCTTGGTGACCAAGCAAGGGCCGGCTACATCCTCTCCTATAGGGGCTGGCCCTTTGCTTGGTGACCAAGCATAAACGGGCCGGCCACAATAATTCAAAAAGGGAGGGTTGTTTTGAATTTTTTTTAAAATCTTCTCTTTGTAGTAAACTATAAGTTTTAAAAGAGAGATTTTAATTTTTAAAACTTTCCTTATTTGAATTAGGCCACATGTTTAAATAGAGAGTTTAAAAGATTTTAAAACTTTCCATTTTTAACCATCCTCATGGTTTAAGAAAAAAAAGGAAAAGAAGTTTTAAAATATAAATTTTCTATCACCATGTTAAAAAAAGAAATTTTATAAGAGAAGTTTTAAATTTTAAAACATGATTTTAATTTTTAGAACTTTCCTTTTTTAACTCTTACTTTAGGAAAGAGAGCTTGTAAAATTTTATAAGAATTTTTCTTGAAAAATTTTATATAAAAATTATTTATTTCTTTCTCTTGTGGGGGCCGACCAACCTTGCTTGGTGCCCAAGCAAGGTGGCCGGCCATATTAAAATAATAAAATCATCATCCAATTAAGTTTGGTGATTGATTCAATCAAGAGGAAAGAAAAGGAAAAATAAAGGGGAAAAGGAAAAACTCTTGGATGATTTTATTTTTTGTAAAAAAAATTTCCTTATTTGCCTTGGGCAAGTAATATAAAAGAAGGGGTGAGGGGGCTTCATGAGACACAACTCTTATTCTTTTGCTTAGGTGATCTCTTGGTGGCCGACCCTCTCCCTTCTCCCTTTCCCTTTGCTCTCTTCTCCTTGGTGGTGGTGGTGGCCGAATTCTAGAGGAAGAGGAAGGACTCTTTTAGGTGGTGTTCATCTTGGAGGATCGTCGCCCACACGACGTCCAAGGCGAGGCGAGGAATATGGCAGAAGATCTCAAGGTCATTAGCTTACAAAGAGAAGGTATAACTAGTAGTTTTTTTCCGCATCATACTAGTTATTTTCTTTGTAAGAATTCTAAATACAAGAGGCAATTAGATCTAGTTTAATCGAATTTATTTTTCGATTTTGTGTTTTCTTCTTTTTCGAATTTGTGATTCGATTGTTCTTTTTGGTTAACCTAGAGTTATTTAAGGAAATAAATATTAGCTTTCCTTAAAAGGCTTTGCCTAGGCGATGGTGGTTGCTCCCATATCCAAGAAGGCCATGTGCCTCGCCATGCAGTCTTGGAAGCCAATTTTGGAAATTAATATTTATGGAATTAATAACTTAGGGAGATTTTAATCAATAGTGTTAAGTTCCGCTTGCGATTCAAATCTAAACCATTAAGAACAGATAAGTTAAATTTGGAATCAATGATGTTAAGTTCCGTCTGCGATTCCTTATTTAACTTCTAAAGAACACAATAGGTTATTTAAGGAAAGGTTCGACACATATACAAAAATTTTTGTACAGTGGAACCGGTAGGTTTTCCTAGGATTAACCAACAATTGGTATCAGAGCTAGGGTTTGCCTCTGTGTGTTTAGAATTCAAATAGGCTATGTACATGTCATACATAATTTAGGCAAGAAAATAGTAGGATGTGCTAACTCTTTGGTTGCAGGCTCCAACTATTATGGCTTATTGATATTGTGTGTGATTGGACTCTAAGACATGTCAAGGGCATTATTTGTGTGCATGATTGTATGTATAAAAATACAACAGGAGCTGTATTATTTTTTTTAGAATTTTATTTTTGTTTGATCTAGAATACATGTACATTCCCTCGTGGAATATAGGTTCAATATATGTAAAATTCTATTTTTGTTGCGGATCGGATTCTTGCGAGGCGTGGTACTTTTGGAGCACCAGAGGCGTAGCGGAATAAGAAGCAAGAAAGATGTGACAACTCGACCCGATGTCAGTGGTTAAATATGGCAGCAGCTAGGGTTGGAGCATACTGAAGACAGTGATGGAAAAGGCCATAATAGTTGGAAAATTAATTTCCAAATTTATTGCTTTTATTTACTGTAATGTTTATATGCATGTGATGTATGCTAGGATAGATTAAAAATCCTCATTTTTAAATAACTAAGTGGGAGAGGGATTTTAATAAATCCCATGGTCTCCATTACTGGTTTGTAAGTGATGCGACAAGCCTGCGTGTTGGCTCTGAGTGCCTCCCTCCACAACGGATGGGTTTGTTGCAGATCACTAGATCAAACTTCCTTTTATGGATGGTTATAGTAAATTATTTAGGAACGTGTGATCTTCTCCAACTGAAGGGGCACAATCCTATTTAATGGACTTAGTATCAAGTAATGGTATACACTTAGATGCATTCAATAGTATCCTCCCCAACGGAGTCACTGCTATTGTCTTGTGTGATCAAAGTGAAACCAACTATTAATTTTATTTGTCATAAAGTTAGGATGACAAGATAATAAAATTAATGGGTCACACCCTCCTCTTACAAATGATGAATTTGTATACGTCCACACTAATGTGGCATGCAATATTCACGGTGATTTGAGGTGTTGGTTAATTTAAAATAATATTGTTTGAGGAATCAATATTATTCTAAATTTAGAGTCTTGACCAAAGTTTATTTTTGTGATTCTTAGGATGACTTTCAACCCACTAGCCATTATACTAAAAGAGAACAAACTTACTGGTCCCAACTATATTGATTGGAAAAGAAACCTGGACATAGTTCTTACTGCTGAAAGCTATAAGTTTGTACTGACTGAGGCTTGCCCTGATGCACCTGACGGTGACTCTACCCCAAAGGAGATTGAGTATCATAAGAAATTGGTAAAAGCTAATGAGATAGCGCGGTGTTACATTTTGGCATCAATGTCAAATGTATTGCAACATCAGCATCAAGATTTACCAACATCTTATGATATAATGAACAATCTCAAAGAACTCTTTGGGCACCAGAGTCGGACTGATAGGCAAGAGGCAATGAGAAAGCTAATGATAGCCACCATGTCTGAGGGGACACCCGTAAGGGACCATATCCTCAAAATGATGGCTTATCTAAATGAAATACAAGTCCTTGGAGGAGAAATTGATGGGGAACCCCAGGTCGATATAATTCTCCAAACGCTACCCAGAAGTTTTGAGTAGTTCCGCCTGAACTATAACATGAACAAAAGAGAGTATACGTTGGCGGAACTTCTGACAGAACTACAGGCAGCAGAAGGAATATTTCATCACAGTTCTCAGATTTACTATGCTGAAAATGATTCTACTTCTAAGTCGAAAGGCAAGAAGAAGAAGAAACAGGTCTTTTCAGCAAAGAAGGTAAATAAACCTCAGAGTACAGGACAGAAAGCTGGAATGAAGAAGCCGAAGGGCAAGTGCTTCATCTGCAAGCAGTCTAGACATTGGAAAGCGGAATGTCCTCGTAGGAACCAGAACAATAAAGGTATATCTCATACTCTAGTAGTTGAAACATGTTTAGCGGTGTTATCTACCAGCACCTGGTGTGTAGATACGGGAGCCACTGATCATGTCTGCAATTCTTTGCAGGGGTTCCAGGAAACCCGGCGACTATTTGATGGAGAGATAACCGTCTACATGGGCAATGCTACTAAGGTGGCGGTTGTTGCAGTGGGAGACGTTTACTTATCTTTTGATAGGAAAAGAAATTTGATTTTAAGAAATTGTCTTTATGTACCCAGTTTTAGAAAGAATTTAATTTCAGTTTCTAAACTGTATATGGATGGATATTCAGTTTCCTTTAGTAACAATGTCGTTATAAAGAGAAATAAGGTGATTATCTGTTCTGGTGCATTGGTTGGCAATTTATACACTTTAAATCCAATTTCTCCTACAAAGCAAAATATGAAAATTAATAACACATCTTCTAACTCTAATAAGAGAAAAGAACCTTCAGAGATGAACCAAACGTATCTTTGGCATCTAAGGCTTGGACATATTAACTTAAGTAGGATTCAAAGGCTTGTAGCCAATGAACTCTTGGGTTCATTAGAGTTGGAAAACTTTCCAACATGTGAATCTTGCTTGGAAGTAAAAATGACCAAGAGACCTTTTAAGGCCAAGGGGTATAGTGCCAAAGATGTGTTAGAACTAGTTCATTCTGATTTGTGTGGTCCTATGTCTATCCAAGTAAGAGGTGGTTATGAATACTTCGTCTCCTTTATAGACGATTATTCAAGATACGGATACATTTACCTGATGCGCCGTAAGTCTGAATGCTTTGACAAGTTCAAAGAATATAGGGTTGATGTGGAGAAACGTCTTGGTAAAAGTATCAAGACACTACGGTCTGACCGTGGTGGTGAATACCTCTTTGGAGAGTTTAGGAAATACTTATCAGAAGTCGGGATTCAATCCCAATTGACTGCACCTGGTACACCCCAGCAGAATGGTGTGGCAGAACGAAGGAATAGGACTCTTATGGAAATGGTTAGATCGATGATGAGTTATTCAGAATTACCAAATTTGTTTTGGGGATATGCTTTAGAAACAGCAGTATACATTCTGAATATGGTACCTTCTAAAATAGTTCCTTCTACTCCCATGGAATTATGGAATGGGCGTAAGCCTAGTCTGAATCATATCTGGATATGGGGTAGTCCAGCACATGTGCTGAAGGGAGATACTGACAAGTTGGAATCACCTACAGAAGTTTGTCTGTTTGTAGGATATCCTAAGGGAACGAAAGGAGGTTTGTTTTATAATCCTAAAAATCAGAAAACCATTGTTAGCACCAATGCTCGATTTTTAGAAGAAGATTATGTAATAAACCATAAGCCCATGAGTGAAATAGTTCTAGAAGAAATTAGAGAGGATACGTCTACTTCAGTACCAATAGTACAAGATGAAGTACCACAATGGACTGCATCACGTGTCACACATGATACACAACCACAGACGGTGCCTCGTCGTGGTGGGAGGGTTGTGAGGTAACCTGAGAGATTCATGTTTTTGGGAGAGTCTTCGGACTTGATCCCGGGTAAACATGAACTTGATCCCCAAACATATGATGAAGCACTCCAAGATATAGATGCAGTATCTTGGCAAAAGGCAATGAATTCTGAAATAGAGTCTATGTACTCTAATAAGGTCTGGGAGCTTGTAGAACCATCTGATGGTGTAAAAGCCGTTGGATGCAAGTGGATCTACAAAAGGAAAAGAGGGACAGATGGGAAGGTAGAAACCTTCAAAGCAAGGCTTGTTGCGAAAGGGTATACTCAGAAACAGGGAATCGACTATGAGGAGACTTTTTCGCCGGTAGCCATGCTTAAGTCTATCCGGATACTCTTGTCCATTGCTGCTCATATAGATTATGAGATTTGGCAAATGGATGTCAAGACAGCTTTCCTTAACGGAAGTCTTGAAGAAAACATCCATATGAAGCAACCAGAAAGGTTCATTGAAAAAGACAAAGAGCATCTAGTGTGCAAGCTTAATCGGTCCATTTACGGATTGAAGCAAGCTTCAAGATCTTGGAACATCCGGTTTAACGAAGTAATCCAGTCATATGGATTTATTCAGTGTCTGGATGAGGCTTGTGTATACAAGAAGTGTAACGGAAACGTGGTGGTATTTCTTGTACTATACGTAGATGATATTTTGTTAATTGGCAACAATGTCAAGGTATTATCGGATGTAAGGGTATGGTTGTCCAAATAATTTGATATGAAGGACTTAGGAGAATGTGCACACATTCTTGGGATCAAAGTTATAAGGGATCGCAAGAAAAGAATGTTGTGTCTATCTCAAGCCTCATATATAGATACGGTCCTTGCTCGTTTTAGCATGCAGAACTCCAAGAAAGGTTTCTTACCTTTTAGGCATGGAGTAGCCTTATCTAAAGAGATGTCTCCGAAGACATCAAAGGAGATGGAGGAAATGAAGGCAGCCCCTTATGCTTCGGTTGTAGGAAGCTTTATGTATGCAATGCTGTGTACGAGACCTGATATCTGTTTTGTCATGGGCATGGTCAGCAGATATCAGAGTAACCCTGGACAAGGACATTGGACTGCGGTAAAGCATATATTGAAGTACCTGAGAAGGACTAGAGATTATATGCTAGTCTACCAAGTAAACAAGTTGCTCCCTGTGGGTTACACGGATTTGGATTTTCAATCAGATAGGGACAATAATAAGTCAACATCAGGCTATGTGTTTACTCTAGGAGGTGGAGCCATTGCATGGAGGAGTGTTAAGCAAAAATGCGTCTCGGACTCAACCATGGAAGCTGAGTATGTGGCAGCCTCTGAGGCAGCCAAAGAAGCTGTATGGCTCAGGAACTTTCTAATGGACTTAGATGTGATTCCTGGTTTGTTCAAGATCATCACAATTTATTGTGATAATAGCGGTGCAGTTGCAAACTCGAAGGAACCACGAGCTCATAAGGCAAGTAAACATATTGAGTGCAAGTACCACATGATACGAGACATCGTCAAGCGAGGAGAAGTTGTCATCGCCAAGATTGCATCAGAAGATAACCTAGCAGATCCTTTCACAAAGGCCCTTCCGGCGAAAGCTTTTGATCGGCATGTAGAGGGGATGGGAATCAGATGTAAGGCAACAGATATGGCAGCTTAGTCTTAGTATAAGTGGGATATTGTTGGAGTGTATACTAAAAGCCTAGCTTTTGTAAACATTTATTTGTTAAAATAAAAGAATCACATTGGTCAATATCTACATTTATTAAATGTAATTATTCAATTAATTTATATAGTAGACAACATGGAGTGTGGTGTCACACTCAGAAGATCATGTTGTCGGTTCTCTATAAATTATAAACAGTTGCTCGCGACTAAGATAGAAAGGAACAAACTATCAGTATAGTCGTAGTGTAATTAAGTATTAGTTTATCTTGACTAATAAATTACACTGATACACTTTAAGTGTATTGAGTAGGATCATTTAGGTATGTTCTTTTTCTACTAACTTAGTAAAAGAACTAGACCTTAGTTATTATGGAAGTATGTGCTCTTAATCCTAATATAATAACAAGCACATATTTTTAATATTTATTTCTTTAACTTATCAAAGGGTGAGGTTTAGCTCGATAAATCAATATGCCCGATAAGTTGGGAAATGATATTACTTATAGTGTGTGTTGTTGATTATAGAAGAAATCTGTGTCCTAGTTATCTAGGTGAGAATGTCCCCAAGAGGAGCTCATAAGGATTGCCATGTTAAACCCTGCAGGTGGACCTAGTCCGACATGACAATAAAATTGAGTGGTACTACTTTGGAGCTAGATATTAATTAAGTGAGTTGTCAGTAACTTACTTAATTAGTGGACATTCGTAATCTTAAACACAGGGAGACTAACACACTCATGATAAGAAGGAGCCCATAATGTAATTTGGGATAGGTGTGGTAGTGCGGTAATAACTCTCTAGTGGAATGAGTTATTATCGATGAACTTGAGTTGTGTGTTCGGGGCGAACACGGTATACTCAAGCTCATCGAAAGGCCAAAACCAATTTCTCCTCTAGTTCCCTGTCGTAGCCTCATTATAGCCTCAAGTCCATCCAAATGTAAGGCTCTTCTTGGTGTCCAAGAAGCGGGTCGGTCCAATGCTTGGTGACTATGCAAGGGCCGGCCACATCCTCTCCTATAGGGGTCGGCCCTTTGCTTGGTGGCCAAGCATGAAGGGGTCGGCCACAATAATTCAAAAAGGGAGGGTTGTTTTGAATTTTTTAAAATCTTCTCTTTGTAGAAAACTATAAGTTTTAAAAGAGAGATTTTAATTTTTAAAACTTTCCTTATTTGAATTAGGCCACATGTTTAAATAGAGAGTTTAAAAGATTTTAAAACTTTCCTTTTTTTAACCATCCTCATGGTTTAAGAAAAAAAAAGAAAAAGAAGTTTTAAAATTTAAATTTTCTATCACCATGTTAAAAAAAGAAATTTTATAAAAGAAGTTTTAAATTTTAAAACATGGTTTTAATTTTTAGAACTTTCCTTTTTTAACTCTTACTTTAGGAAAGAGAGCTTGTAAAATTTTATAAGAATTTTTCTTATAAAATTTTATATAAAAATTATTTATTTCTTTCTCTTGTGGGGGCCGGCCAACCTTGATTGGTGCCCAAGCAAGGTGGCCGGACATATTAAAATAATAAAATCATCATCCAATTAATTTTAGTGATTGATTCAATCAAGAGAAAAGAAAAGGAAAAATAAAAGGGAAAAGAAAAAACTCATGGATGATTTTATTTTTTGTAAAAAGTTTTTCCTTATTTGCCTTGGGCAAGTAATATAAAAGAAGGGTGAGGGGGCTTCATGAGGCATAACTCTTATTCTTTTGCTTGGGTGATCTCTTGGTGGCCGGCCCTCTCCCTTCTCCCTTTCCCTTTGCTCTCTTCTCCTTGGTGGTGGTGGTGGCCGAATTCTAGAGGAAGAGGAAGGACTCTTTTTGGTGGTGTTCATCTTGGAGGATCGTCGCCCACACGACGTCCAAGGCGAGGCGAGGAATATGGCAGAAGATCTCGAGGACATTAGCTTACAAAGAGAAGGTATAACTAGTAGTTTTTTTCCGCCTCATACTAGTTATTTTCTTTGTAAGAATTCTAAATACAAGAGGCAATTAGATCTAGTTTAATCGAATTTATTTTTCGATTTTGTGTTTTCTTCTTTTTCAAATTTGTGATTCGATTGTTCTTTTTGGTTGACCTAGAGTTATTTAAGGAAATAAATATTAGCTTTCCTTAAAAGGCTTTGCCTAGGCGGTGGTGGTTGCTACCATATCCAAGAAGGTCATGTGCCTCGCCATACAGTCTGGAAGCCAATTTTGAAAATTAATATTTATGGAATTAATAACTTAGATAGATTTGAATCAATTGTGTTAAGTTCCGCTTGCGATTCAAATCTAAACTATTAAGAACAGATAAGTTAAATTTGGAATCAATGATGTTAAGTTCCATCTGCGATTCCTTATTTAACTTCTAAAGAATACAATAGGTTATTTAAGGAAAGGTTCGACACTTGTACAAAAATTTTTGTACAATGGAACCGGTACGGTTTCCTAGGATTAACCAACACGTCCGGCCAGAATAAGGTGACCCAGCTTTGCATTCAGTACAAGTCTTTCAGCATATGACCAGTTGGCGATAATGTTGATCGACCCTATGGGTTTTATCACATGCTAGTCTTCCTTCATATAGCCGGTCAAGAATGACTCTGGTTAGATATACACAGTTCAGTAGGCCCGCCTCTTATACATACAGAAAGACAATTCTCCTTATAAACTCGGACGGGCTTCTAGATCTCAGGTTCTCACTTCAAACGCAAGTCTTCTTTCATATGGACTTTCCTCTTAAAGTACCGATCAAATCTTTATTGACTTAGTTCTCCATTCATTAGAGGCAAGTATCCCGATATATGGTCGATCAGCTAAAGAACCGACCAGATCTAGGGGACTTAGCTTCATATTACTTCTAGAACAGATCTTCAACAACATCCACTGTATAACTGAGCAGCTTAAGGGAAGGACAGATATACAGTCGGCCAGCTTATAAATCCGGCCGAGATACACTCAGCAGATAACATGGTCAGAGAATTATAACAACCTATCAGAATAATAGCCGTTTATTAGAGAATATTCCTCTATTATAATATAAGTATTTACTAGAACCTTCTTCGATGATGACTACACTTCTCATCAGTTGACAACTTATGATAGAATATTACTTCAACCACCCCATTAATGGCGTAAGTTACAAAAGATAAAAGATGTACACATATGGTTAACAGAAGATTTCTCGGACGGTTACTGTACATCGCCTAAGTTGTATGTTTTCCCTTACTTGACAACTTCTGACATTCTCTGCCATCTCATGATTGCGGAGGTTATGAGAGGTGGTATATAAAGGGGGTCCTCTCTATTCGTAAGGTAAGCATGCCTTACGGAAGTCTTACTTACGTGCACGCATTCCACTATTCTTCTCTCCATTCGCCCGCTCGGATATCGTACTGACTTGAGCATTGGAGAGACTTCATCAGAGACCTCATCCCTGGTTTTTGGGCACTGACATCTTGTTTCCTCTCTTTGGTGTGTGTAGAAAAGAGGAAGACACTCGGATTACTTTTTCTATTCCAGTTCATCATCTTCTTTCTTTCGTCTTCTGTCAGTCAACCATATGTTACTTAGAGCCCTAGAGCCAAACATTTAATGATTGTTGTATGGACTCGTTGTATCATATTCTTGTATATAAATAAAGACATTTGTATTGGTTATTATACTTACTTGTATTGGTGCCAAATAACTAAGTATAATAGTATCCTTGAGTAGAAGGTTCTTACCTATATCAGTCGATTGGTTGAATCGATAGTGAGATGATATAGGGAACACTACTCTTAATCATTCCTAGTCAAGTATTAACATTCAGGGACAATGTTAATGCGACGAGACTAGCATGTAGGTCAACTCGATGACTTGATCTCACAAGTCATGGATATGGAGATATCAAGTTGACACATGGGTATGCATTGAAGAATGTATACTGAATGTCCCGCCATGAGAAAGTATCATGGATCGTTATATAAGTGGCATATACTTTCTCATGTGGCTATTAGTATGACTACTAGTCCTTGGACCTGAAGTCACCATGGTTCCCGACATAAGGAGTTACGTACTTTGGCTTCGTCAAATGTCACACGTAATTAGATGGACTATAAAGGCGATTACAGGGTATGTAATAAATTATGTGGAGGAATGTGAGTGATGTAGATAGGATCTATCCCTCCTATATGACGGGAGTGACATCGATATTCTTGATAGAGTGAGACCACTAAGTGCATGGCCATGCCCAAATGAGTCAATATGAGATATTGAGCTCATTTGATTGAGTGAGTCTACTTGGGATTCAAGATTTAGATTGATTAGAGGATGACACGGTCTTTACCTCATATTGATCAATCTAGATGTCTAGGATAGAAGGACAATGTCATATATTGTGAGGAGTCACAATTAGTAGTCACAAGGTGATGTTGGATCTCAACATTCTTATAACTTGGGTAGTAATGATGTGTTGCTAGATACCGCTCATTACTTATGCTTCTAAATGGGTTTAGGAGCATTGTCAACGTTATAGGAACCTATAGGGTCATACACATAGGGCAATTAGATGGAGATTAGGTTCATTCGATGAACCTAAAGGATTAGGCTCATGTGATGAACCAAATTGGATTAAGAGTAATCAAAATTGAGCTAATTGAGTTGGACTCAATTTGGTTCATGTGTTTAGTGAGTCTAATTTGGACATAGACTCATTTAATTAATTTAATTCAATGAATAGAGATTCATTAAATTAAAATTGACTTAAACCAATGGTTAGATTAGATCAACCAAGGGAGAGAAGTGGTCAAGTTTGACTTGACTTGAGAGGAAGATGAAGGGTCAAGTTTGACATGACCATTTGCCACCTCATTGGTGAGTTGGCATTAAGTGGGCTTATAATGATGTGCCACATCATCAAGACCACTTCATGGTGTTCCACCTCATGAGGGAGATCAAGAGTTTTTGACTCTTGAAATTCCATGGAGTATATAACCACTCACTTGAAGGTGGCCGACCACTTTTGTGGAGTTACAAGCTTGAATTGATTTTTCATTCAAGTCATCTTCTTCCTCAAGCTCTTCTCTTCTCTCCCTCTCCTCCCTTGGCCGAACCCTAAAAAGGTGCTAGCACACCTTTTGTTTGGTCTCTCCATCTCTTGCTTGTGTGGATACACATAGAGGAGTGTCTACTTTGACACTCTCGAGATCCGGCGAACTTTGGACGAGCGGGATTAAGCGAAGGGCTTCGCATCAAGGGTAAAGCTCTTCTCCTTTGTAGATCTAGTTTAGATCTAGGTTAGAAAACTCATACTCAAAGTTTTACGAAATTTTAATCTTCGCACGGATCCGTGGCATGGAAATTTCGGGGTTTCCACAACGCAAAAAGCGGTTTTTCCGGCCCGAAAAACCCAACAGTGGTATCAGAGCCACGTGTGAAGCGAGTATGAGTTTTAATTTGTATTTTTATGAAAATTACAGATCTGTAAATTTATGTGAATTTATGATTTTTGGTGTTTTTATGAATATTTTTCTCGTAGAAGTGAAGCACAAGTGTTTAGACACTTGTAGGCTTCGACTACCGAGAAAATATTTCCGAAACGGCAAGGTTTCGCCCCAAATCATTTTGGGACAGCGGACTAAGGCACTGTAGGATCGCTTAGGAACACTCGCGATGGTTATATCGCGGGTAGGGGTGCTTCCCCTGACCTCGCAAGGGGATTCGTTCCGCGATTGTGCCCGAAAATCGCTAAACGGGACCGCCGGGAATTTTTACTCATAAAAATTGTAAAAATTGTTAGAAAAATTACAGGAATTTATAGAAATTACATAATTTAGAATTATATATTATTTTTGTGATGGTCATGGCCCAAAATACCCAATTAGATTGGAAATTTGTGTTGTAATTCATATTATGGCCCACGTGCCATTTTCTGTGATGTGCGTGTTGTATATGATACGGGACCTGCACGTCGTGCCTTTCCTATTTTTATATTCCTGTTGTAAATAGTTTAGACTCGAATGTAACTTGAGTTTCACTCTTTTTAATGTACAAAATCAAGGTGGTGGAAGGTCCACTCAAGACGGAGTTACGAGGAGAGCGCGAGCAACACAAGGTACGTGGTCAAAGGAAGGAGCTTGAGAAGCTGTTGACCTTACGTTGACCATCCGATCTTCTCATTGGCTTGAGAAGATCATAGTAGGGCCATGACTAATCATAAAATATTTAATTAATTGCTTGTGTATGTATATGTGATGCATGCTAGAATAGTAATTAATTAGCGCCTTAACGATTAGATTAGATCTAAATCGCGTACATGATGCGCCCTAACGATTAGATTAGATCTAAATCGCGTATATGATATGTAACGACCCGGCCCTCTTGGCCCATTTGACGGCCCATTTAACGACCTCTCATGTCGTCGACCGTCGGCCCTTATGTCGTCGGCCCATTTGGCAACCTCTCATGTCGTCGACTGACGACCCTTTGGCCGTGCCGTTACTCACTAGGACTTTCCACCCCTGGCAGTGGATTTTCGCCTCCCCCTGGATTCGAACTCTAAACCTCCAGGCTTAAGTATTAGAGTTTATGATGATCTCACTGGGTTACCAGGAATCATAAACTCTAATACTTAAGCTTGGAGGTTTAGAGTTCGAATCCTGGGGGAGGCAAAAATCCACAGCCAGGGGTGGAAATTCCTAGTGAGTAACGGCACGGCCAAGGGTCGTCGGTCGACGACATGAGAGGTCGCCAAATGGGCCGACGACATAAGGGCCGACGGTCGCCAAATGGGCCAAATGGGCCGGATCGTTACAATAAAAAGGCGCCTTTTTATTGTAACGACCCGGCCCTCTTGGCCCATTTGGCGGCCCATTTGGCGACCTCTCAGGTCGTCGATCGACGACCCTTGGCGTTACAATCACCAGGCGCCTTTTTATTGTATCGACCTTGGCCCTTTGGCGGCCATTTGGCGACCTCTCATCGTTAAAAATCGTCGCCCATTTGGCGACCTTAATGTCGCCGATCGACGACCCTTACCGTCGTTACTCACTTGGATTTCCACCCACGGCGGTGGATTTTTACTCCGAGTTGAACTTAAACCTCCGGGCTTATATTAGGTTTATGATCACGGCAACCATGAGATCATCTCACGGTTGCGTGATCATAAACTCTAATACTTAAGCCCGGAGGTTTAGAGTTCGAATCCTGGGCAATCCACCGCCAGGTGGAAAGTCCTAGTGAGTAACGACGCGGTCGTCCGTCGACGACATTAGAGGTCGCCAAATGGCCCGACGACGACGACATGAGAGGTCGCCAAATGGACCGCCAAATGGGCAACAGGTGGTCGGCGCCAAATGGGCCCAGGTCGGTCGTTATAATAAGGCGCTTTTATTGTAACGACCGCCCTCTTGGCCCATTTGGCCATTTGGCGGCCATTTGGCGACCCTCGGGTCGTCGGTATGTCGTCGGCCCATTTGGGGACCTCTAATGTCGACGACCCTTGGTCGTCGTTACTTAGGACTTTCCACCGGTTGATTTTGCCTCAGTTGAACTCTAAACCTCGCTTAAGTATTGGTTTATGAATCACTGCAACCAAGGAGATCATCTCACTTGGTTACGTGATTCATAAACTCTAATACTTAAGCCCGGAGGTTTAGAGTTCAACTCGAGGCAAAATCTGGGGAAAGTCAAGTGAGTAACGACGAGCAAGGGTCGACGACATTAGAGGTCGCCAAATGGGCCGACGACATAAGGGCCGACGGTTGACGACATGAGAGGTCTCCAAATGGACCGCCAAATGGGCCAACAGGGTCGGGTCGGGCCGCCAAATGGGCCAACAGGGTCGGGTCGTTACAATGACCCGACCCTCTTGGCCCATTTGGCGACCCTCGGGTCGTCGTCGACCCTTATGTTTTGGCGATCTATCGACCCTTGGTCGTCTTGGTTACCACTGACTTTCCACTGGTTTTTTGCCTCCCCGAGATTCGAACTCTAAGCCTCCGGGCTTAGTAGGGTTTATGATCTCGCAAAAGTGAGATCATCTCATTGGTTGCAGGATCATAAACTCTAATACTTAAGCCTGGAGGTTTAGAGTTCGAATCCTGGGGGAGGCAAAAATCCACTGACCAGGGGTGGAAAGTCCTAGTGAGTAACGGCACGACCAAGGGTCGTCGGTCGACGACATTAGAGTTCGCCAAATGGGCCGACGACATAAGGGCCGACGGTCGACGACCCGAGGGTCGCCAAATGGGCCGCCAAATGGGCCAAGAGGGTCGGGTCGTTACATGATACACCTCATCGATTAGATTAGATCTCAATCGCGTCAACTCTAAATACCAACCATGTCGTGATACCCATCACTACCTCGATCGCATGTTGTTGTTGAATCTACCAAAGCAGAGCAACGCATACTATCTTGGTAGGGTGCGGAGGGACAATCTTGGTCCCACCTATCAACGCATGGGTGAGTACAACTCAATTAGATTGAGTAACTAGTTAACTCAATTGGATCGAGTTTAGCTATAGGTATTTTCCAATGGTTGGTGGATAGGTCAAAATCACGTTTATATTAACTCTTGGATGTATTAGCCAAAGCTAACTCGAATTTTAATATAAATGCGGATCTTGATCCTATAAACAAGAGTTGCATAGAGATGTAATTGGTAATTAGTTACCTACCGATCATACTAAGTCTTGGGCGATTTAGCCAAAGCTAACTCAGGGTATAGTATGATGTGGATCTTGTCCCACATGAATTATAGAATTCAGTGGGAGCATCATTTAATTAAAGGCCTACTTAGATGATTAATAGAATATGATATTTATTTTTCTGTATTTTTCTATTGTAGATAACCATGACGTCAAATACGAACTCTTTCTCCCTGCGTTCCATCCTTGAGAAGGACAAGCTCAACGGAGCTAATTTCCTGGACTGGTACAGGAACCTGAGAATCGTTCTCACACAAGAACGTAAACTGTACATTCTAGAGCAACCCATTCCGGAGGCACCTCCTGCCACTGCCACGCGAGCTGACCGTGATACTTACAAGAAGGATCAAGATGACGCATTAGATGTGTCCTGTCTTATGCTCGCGACCATGAATTCAGAAGCAACACGAGTTGATGGGCGCTTATGATATGGTTGAACATCTTCATCAACTATATCAAGGACAAGCGAGGCACGAGAGATTCGAGATCTCTAAGGCACTGTTTCAATGCAAGATGCAAGATGAGATTCCTGTAGGCTCATATGTACTCAAGATGATTGGGTACATAGAAAACCTACAGAGGTTGGGATTTCCCCTTGACCAAGAGCTGGCCACTGACTTGATCTTGCAGTCCTTGCCAGAGAGCTACAGTCAGTTTGTCATGAACTACAACATGAATGAAATTGACAAGTCACTGCCCGAGCTGCTTAGCATGTTGAGAACTGCTGAGCTCAACCTTAAGAAGGTTAAGCCCAACTCTATTTTGATGGTTCAGAAACATAAGGGCAAGGGCAAGTCCAAAGGCAAGGGAAAGTCCCAAGCCAAGGGAAAAGGCAAGGCACTGAAACCCAAAGGAGGGATCGCCAAAGATGCTACCTACTTCCACTACGATCAAACCGGGCACTGGAAGAGGAACAACAAAGTTTACCTGGAAGATCTTAAGAAGAAGAGAAGTGAGACTTCCACTTCAGGTATCTATGTTATAGAAGTCAATCTATCTATTTCTTCATCATGGGTATAAAATACCAGATGTGGTTCTCACATTTGTACTAATGTGCAGGCATTGAGAAATAGCAGGGCATTGACGAAGGGCGAGGTGGACCTACGAGTAGGCAATGGAGCATGGGTTGTTGCTATTGCTGTAGGAACTTATCATCAATCTCTGCCTTCTGGGCTTGTATTAGAATTAGATGAATGTTGTTATGTGCCTGCTTTAACTAAGAACATAATTTCAGTTTCTTGTTTGGACAAGAAAGGTTTTTCATTTATAATAAAGAACAAATATTATTTAGTTTATTTAAATGATATGTTCTATTGTAGTGCACCTCTGATGAACGGATTCTACATTCTAGACCTTGAAAACCCTATCTATAACATAAATACCAAGAGGTTCAAGTCAAATGACATGAACGAAACCTATCTCTGGCACTGTCGCTTAGGTCATATAAATGAGAAACGCTTATCCCAGCTCCATAAAGATGGTTTACTGGACTCATTTGATTTTGAATCATATGAGACATGCGAGTCATGCCTTCTAGGTAAGATGACCAAGACTCCTTTTAGTAGACACAGTGAGAGAGCGATTGACTTGTTAGGTCTTATATATAGTGATGTATGTGGCCCTTTCAATGTCACTGCTAGAGGTGGTTATAAGTACTTCATTACATTTACTGATTACTTCAGTAGATATGGTTATGTCTACCTGATGACACATAAGTCAAAATCCTTTGAAAAGTTCAAAGAATTCAAGAATGAAGTACAAAACCAGCTTGACAAAAGTATTAAGATACTTCGGTCAGATCGAGGTGGTGAATACCTTAGCCATGAGTTTCGTGACTATCTAGCTGAGTGTGAGATTCTATCTCAACTCACTCTTCCTGGAACACCACAGTGGAATGGTGTATCCGAAATGAGGAATCATACCTTATTAGATATGGTACGATCTATGATAAGTCACACAGATCTTCCTATGTATCTTTGGGACTATGCTATGGACACAGCAGCCTTCATTCTCAATCGAGTTCCATCTAAGGCTGTAATAAAGACACCATATAGGCACTATGTGAAAAATGACTTTTTACTTCGCCACAATTTACTTCGTCAATTTAAATATACGAAGTAAAAGTGTATAAGCAACTTCGCTGCAAAAACTGACGAAGTATATACAAATATAGACTTCGCAGGTTTAAAAACACGGGCTTCGCATTAAACTGAAATAAGCTATTACTTCGGAAATTTGTTAAATACCGAAGTAGTAACGTCGTGAATACATTTTTTAGTGTTTACTCCGAAGTAATAGTACAAAGAGTTAACTTTTATTTTTACAAAGAGACTCTGACCACTTTTATTTCCCCCCACTTCCTTTCATTTTCTTGGGTTAGGGCTTCCGATGCTCCTCTTCTGAAATTGAGTTGTTGAACCTCCACTTCCTACCCCTTCATTTCAGTCCTCTCAGTTCCCCCGCGTTAGGGCTTCTGATTTGGAGTCTTAGGCAACAGAGATGAAGGTTTGTAGTAGTCAGCCAAAAATAAGGTTTGGCAACTTGAACTTTCTTACGCAGGGTTTAGGTTACAAGTGTTTGACATATTGTAGGGTTCTTCGGGCCGCGAAAACCACTTTTTCACATCGCGGAAACCCCGAATCACCCTAGCCAACGGATCTCGTGCGAAGAAAAGATTTCAAAACAAAATTACGAGTATGAGTTTCTACTTAGATCTACTCCTAGATCTACATGAAACGAGTTATACCTTTGAAGCGAAGCCCATCGCGTTCCCGCTCGTTCAAACGGTGCCGGATCTCAAGAGTATCAAGATAGATACTCCTCTAGAAGTATCCACACGGACTCGTAGGTGGAAAAAAAACACACACACAAAGAGGTGTGCTAGCACCTATGTGTGGTTCGGCCAAGTTGAGGAGGAGAGGGAGAGGAAGAGAGCTCCAAGAGGAAGAAGAAGGTATAATGCACTTGAATGAGGAAAATCAATTCATTTCCCATTCAAAAGTGGTTGGCCACTTCAAATTGTGTAACTCCCAAAAAATTGCATTAAGTGCAATTAATGTGAAGCTATTAAAGAAAATGGCTTTGTAACTTCCATGAGGTGGCACCCATGATGATGTGGAGTAACATCATTGGTCCACATCAATGCCAACTCACCAATAAGGTGGCATAAAGTCAAGTCAAACTTGACTTTTAATCTTCCTCTCAAGTCAAGTCAAACTTGACCAAATCTCTTCCATGGTTGATCTAATCTAACCATTTGATTCAAGTCAACTTAATATAATGAATCTAATTCATTAAATTAAGTTGATTTAATGAGTCATAATCTAAATTAGACTCATTTAATACATGAATCCACTTGAGTCCAACTCAAGTTAGCCCAATTAGGATTACTCTTAATCCAATTTGATTCATCAAATGAATCTAATCCTCTTGGTTCATCATATGAACCTAATCTCCATCTAATTGTCCTAAGTGTGTAACCCTATAGGTTCTTGTAACGTTGGCAATGCCCTAAACTCATTTAGGAGCATAAGTAATGAGCGGTATCTAGCAACACATCATTACTACCCAAGTTACAAGAATGTTGAGATCCAACATCACCTTGTGACTACTAATTGTGACTCCTCACAATATATGACAAGTGTCCTTCTATCCTAGACATCTAGATTGGTCAATGTGAGGCATAGACCGTGTCATCCTCTGACCAATCTAAATCTTGAACTCCAAGTAGACTCACTAAATCAAATGAGCTCAATATCCTATATTGACTCATTTGGGCATGGCCATGCACTTCGTGGTCTCACTCTATCAAGAATACCGATGTCTCTCCCGTCATATAGGAGGGATAGATCCCATCTACATCACTCACATCCCTCTGCATAATTTTTTATATACCCAGTAATCGCCTTTATAGTCCACCCAATTACGGGTGACGTTTGATGAAACCAAAGTACATAACTCCTTATGTAGGGATCTATGGTGACTTCAGGTCTAAGGACTAGTAGTCATACTAATAGCCACATGAAAAAGTATATGACACTCATATAACGATCCATGATACTTTCTCATGGCGGGTCATTCAGTATACATTCTCTAATGTATACCCATGTGTCAACCTGATATCTCTATATCCATGACTTGTGAGATCAAGTCATCGAGTTGACCTACATGCTAGTCTTATTGCATTAACATTGTCCCTGAATGTTAATACTCGACTAGGAATGATTAAGAGTAGTGTTCCCTATATCATCTCACTATCGATTCAACCAATCGATTGATATAGGTAAGAACCTTCTACTCAAGGACGTTATTATACTTAGTTTATTTGGCACCAATACAAGTAAGTATAATAATCAAATAAATGCCTTTATTAATATAAAAATATGATACAATAAGTCCATAATACAATCATCAAATGATTGGCTCTAGGGCTCTAGCTAACAATCTCCCACTAGCACTAGTGCCAATCAGTGTAGGCTCTAAGCCCAAATGACCTAGTGTGACCATCATGCTTCCTCTGTGCCAAAGCCTTGGTCAAGGGATCTGCGATGTTAGCCTCTGTAGGTACTCTGCAAATCTTCACATCTCCTCTCTCGATGATCTCTCGAATGAGATAGAAGCACCGTAGTATGTGTTTGGTCCGCTGGTGTGAGCGAGGTTGCTTCGCCTGTGCTATAGCTCCATTGTTGTCACAATAGAGCTCAATAGGGTCAGCAATGCTAGGAACCACCCCAAGTTCAGTGATGAACTTACGAATCCAAATTGCCTCCTTTGCTGCCTCTGATGCAGCAATATACTCGGCCTTTGTCGTAGAATCAGCTACTGTGTCCTGCTTCGAACTCTTCCAGCTCACAGCACCACCATTAATGCAAAATACGAACCCTGATTGCGATCTATAGTCATCCTGGTCGGTCTGGAAGCTAGCATCACTGTAACCTTTTATAGCTAGCTTATCATTGCCTCCATATATCAAGAAATATTCTTTAGTCCTTCTTAAGTACTTAAGAATATTCTTGACCGCTATCCAGTGACTTTCACCTGGATCTGACTGGTATCTGCTCGTCATGCTCAAAGCATACGAGACATCAGGTCGAGTACACAGCATGGCGTACATGATCGATCCTATGGCTGAGGCATAAGGGATCTAATCCATGCGGTCTCTCTCCTCTCTAGAAGAGGGACCTTGAGTCTTCGAAAGACTCACGCCATGTGACATCGGCAGAAATCCCTTCTTGGAGTTCTGCATGGCAAACCGAAGGAGTACATTGTCAATATATGTACTCTGACTTAGGCCAAGCAATCTCTTAGATCTATCTCTATAGATCTGTATCCCTAGAATGCGGGATGCCCCACCTAAGTCCTTCATTGAGAAGCAACTCCCTAGCCAGGTCTTGATAAACTGAAGCAAAGAGATGTCCTTCCCAATGAGTAGTATGTCATCCACATACAATATGAGGAAGACAACTATATCCCCTACAACCTTCTTGTAGACACAAGGCTCATCTTCATTCTTGATGAAACCAAAATGTTTGATTGCATCATCGAATCGAAGATTCCAGCTCCGAGAAGCTTACTTTAGTCCATAAATGGACCTATGCAGCTTGCATACTCTGCTAGTATGCTTTGGATCTACAAAACCCTCAGGTTGTGTCATGTACACATCCTCGAGCAGGTTTCCATTCAGAAACGTGGTTTTGACGTCCATCTGCCAGATCTCGTAATCGTGGTAAGTTGCAATAGCAAGCATGATCCGAATAGACTTAAACATCGCTACTGGAGAAAAGGTTTCATCATAGTCAATACCATGAATCTGCTTGAAACCTTTAGCTACCAAGCGACCCTTATAGATAAGTCCATCTATGTCAGTCTTTCTCTTAAAGACCCACTTACACCCAATGGATTTTACCCCTTCAGGTGGATCAACCAAAGTCCATACTTGGTTGGTGTACATGGATTCCATTTCGGATCTCATGGCCTCTAGCCATTTCTCAGAATCTGGTCTCATCACAGCTTCCTGATAGGTGGTAGGCTCATCCTCTATGAGCATAACGTCATCATGGTCAGACAAGAGAAATGAGTATCTCTCAGGCTGACGACGTACCCTATCAGACCTGCGAAGAGGTATGTCTACTTGAACTGGTTGTTGTTCCTCAACTCCTTGTGGAACAACATCATCCACAACACTTTGTGGTTCCAGTTCAATTTCCATCAAGGCATCAGTGCTATTGTTCGCATCTTGAACTTCTTCAAGATCGAACGTGCTCCCACTAGCCTTTCTAGAAACAAAGTCCCTTTCTAGAAAGACCCCAGTCTTTGCCACAACAACCTTGTGCTGACTGGGAATGTATAAGTAATATCCCTTAGTTTCCTTGGGATATCCAATAAAATAACACTTGTCAGATTTGGGTCCTAATTTGTCTGAGACTTGACATCGAACGTAAGCCTCACAACCCCAAATCCTCATGAAAGATACCTAGGCATCTCTCCCAGTCCATATCCTATATAGTGTCTTTATCATGGACTTGGATGGAACTCGGTTGAGTATAAAAGCTGCCGTGTCTAGAGCATAGCCCCAAAGGTATGTCGGAAGATCTGTGTGACTCATCATAGATCGCACCATATCTAATAGGGTATGATTCCTCCTTTCGGATACACCATTCCACTGTGGTGTTCCAGGAGGAGTGAGTTGGGATAGAATCCGATACTCAGCTAGGTAGTCACGAAACTCATGGCTAAGGTATTCTCCACCTCGATCGGATCGAAGTATCTTAATACTCTTGCCAAGCTGGTTCTGTACTTCATTCTTAAATTCTTTGAACTTTTCAAAGGATTCAGACTTATGTGTCATCAAGTACACATAACCATATCTACTGAAATCATCAGTAAATGTGATGAAGTACCTATAACCGCCTCTAGCAGCAACATTGAAAGGGCCACATACATCACTATGTATGAGTCCTAACAAATCAGTTGCTCTCTCGCTGTGCCCACTAAAGGGAGTCTTGGTCATCTTGCCTCGTAGGCATGACTCGCATACCTCATATGATTCAAAATCAAATGAGTCCAGCATACCATCCTTATGGAGCTGCGATAAGCGCTTGTCATTTATATGACCTAAGCGACAGTGCCAGAGGTAGGTTTGGCTCAGGTCATTTGACTTGAACCTCTTGGTATTTATGTTATAGATAGGGCTCTCAAGGTCTAGAATATAGAGTCCATTTATCAGAGGTGCACTACAATAGAACATATCGTTTAAATAGACGGAACAACATTTATTCTTTATTGTAAACGAGAAACCTTTCTTGTCCAAACAAGAAACTGATTAATGTTCTTAGTTAATGCAGGCACATAACAACAATCGACTAACTCTAGTACAAGCCCAGAGGGCAGAGATAGAAAGTAAGTCCCTACAACCCGTGCTCCATTGCCTACTCGTAGGTCCACCTCGCCCTTTGTCAATGCCCTGCTATTTCTTACTGCACATCAATACAAATGTGAGAAGCACATCCAGATCTAATACCCATGATGTAGAAATAGATAGATTGACTTCTATAACATATATACATGAGGAAGTCTCACTTCTTCTTAAGATCCTCAAGTATACCTTGCGGTTCCTCTTCCAAAGGTGCTCGAGCGGTGGGCAGGTAGCATCCTTGGCAACCCTCCTTTAGGATTCAGCCTTGCCTTTGCCCTTGGCTGGACTTTCCCTTGCCTTTGGGCTTGCCCTTGCCCTTATGTTTCGAACCATCGAACAGTGTTGGGCTTAGCCTTCTTAAGGTTTAGCTCAGCAGTTCTTAACATGCTAAGCAGCTCGGGCAGTGGCTTGTCAATCTCGTTCATATTGTAGTTTAGAACGAACTGACTATAGCTATCCGGAAAGGATTACAAGATCATATCAGTGGCCAGCTCTTGGCCAAGTGGGAACCCCAACCTTTGTAGGTTCTCTATGTACCCAATCATTTTGAGTACATATGGGCCTACAGGAGCCCCGTCTGACATCTTGCACTGAAACAGTGCTCTTGAGATCTCAAATCTCTCATGCCTCGCTTGACCTTAATACAGTTGACAAAGATGTTCAACCATATCGTAAGCGCCCATTAACTCGTGTTGCTTCTGAAGCTCAGAGTTCATGGTCACAAGCATTAGACAAGACACATCTAATGCCTCATCTTGATGCTTCTTGTAAGCATCTTTGTCAGCTCGCGGGGCATTGGCAGGAGGAGCCTCCGGAATAGGCTGCTTACGTTCCTGAGTGAGAATTATTCTCAAGTTCCTGTACCAGTCCAGGAAGTTTGCTCCGTTGAGCTTGTCCTTCTCAAGAACAGATCGCAGGGAGAAAGTGTTCGTATTCGACGTCATGGTAATCTACAACAGAAATAAAAGCAGAAATAAATATCATATTCTTAATCATTTAATTAGGCCTTTAACTAAATGATGCTCCCACTGAATTCTATAATTTATGTGGGACAAGATCCACATCATACTAACCCTTGAATTAGCTTTGACTAATACGCCCAAGACTTAGTATGATCGGTAGGTAACGATTACCAGTTACATCTCTATGCAACTCTTGTTTATAGGTTCAATATCCACATTTATATTAAAACTCGAGTTAGCTTTGGCTAATACGTCCGAGAATTAATATAAACGTGATTTTGTCCTACCTTTCCAACCATTGGAAGAATGCCTATAGTTGTACTCGATCCAACCAAGTAAACTAGGAATACTCAATCTAATTGAGTTTGTATTCACCCATGCGTTGATAGGCGGGACCAAGATTGTCCCTCCGTACCCTACCAAGATAGTATGTGTTGCTCTGCTTTGGCAGATTCAACAACAGCATGCGATCGAGGTAGTGGTAGGTATCACGGCATGGTAGGCATTACGAGTTGACGCGCTTTAGAACTAATCTAAATGATGATGCGTATCATATACTCGATAGATCTAATTTAATCGAAGGGTGCATCATGTGCACGAATTAGATCTAATCTAATCGTAAGGCACTAATTAATTACTTAATTAACTAGCATGCATCATATACATATAAGCAATTAATTAAACTATTTTGTGATTGTGTCATGACCCTACTACGATCTTCTCAAGCCAATGAGAAGATCGGATGGTCAACCTAAGGTCAACAGCTTCTCAAGTTTCTTCCTTTGACCACCTTGTGTTGCTCGCGCCCTCCTCGTAACTCCGTCTCGTGTGGACCTTCCACCGCTTCAAAATTACATTACAATTTTGAAACTCGAGTTACATTCGAGTCTAAATCTAATTTACAACCAGAATATAAGAGAAAGGCACGACGCGCAGGTCGCAAAAATAAAATAAAAAATAAAAATACAAGCACGCACATCACATAACGGCACGTAGGCCGTATTATGAATTACAACACAATTGTCCAATCGAATTGGGTCTTTGGGCCATGACTATCACAAAAATAATATATAATTCAAAATTATATATTTTTTATAATTTTTCTATAATTTTTCATAATTTTACAGATTTTATGAGTAAATTTTCCCGGCAGTCCCGATTAGCGATTTCGGGCGCAATCGCGGAGCAAATCCCCTTGCGGGGTTAGGGGAAGTACCCCTACCCGCGATCTAACCATCGCGAGTTGATCCTAAGTGATCCAAGAGCACCTTAGCCAGCTGTCCCAAAATATTTTGGGGTGAAACTTTGCCGTTTTTGAAAATTCTTCTCGGTAGTCGAAGCCTACAAGTGCCGAAACACTTGTGCTTCGCTTCTACGAGAAAAATACCCATTAAAACTATAAAAACATGAATTTACAGAAAGTTTACAGATTTATATTTTTCATAAAAATACGAATCTAAACTCGTACTCGCTTCGCACGTGGCTCTGATACCACTGTAGGGTTCTTCGGGCCGCGAAAACCATTTTTTCGCGTCGCAGAAACCCCGAATCACCCTAGCCAACGGATCTCGTGCGAAGAAAAGATTTCAAAACAAAATTACGAGCATGAGTTTCTACTTAGATCTACTCCTAGATCTACATAAAACGAGTTATACCTTTGAAGCGAAGCCCTTCGCGTTCCCGCTCGTCCAAACGGTGTCGGATCTCAAGAGTATCAAGATAGATACTCCTCTAGAAGTATCCACACGGACTCGTAGGTGGAAAAAAAACACACACACAAAGAGGTGTGCTAGCACCTATGTGTGGTTCGGCCAAGTTGAGGAGGAGAGGGAGAGGAAGAGAGCTCCAAGAGGAAGAAGAAGGAATAATGCACTTGAATGAGGAAAATCAATTCATTTCCCATTCAAAAGTGGCCGGCCACTTCAAATTGTGTAACTCCCAAAAATTTGCATTAAGTGCAATTAATGTGAAGCTATTAAAGAAAATGGCTTTGTAACTTCCATGAGGTGGCACCCATGATGATGTGGAGTAACATCATTGGTCCACATCAATGCCAACTCACCAATAAGGTGGCATAAAGTCAAGTCAAACTTGACTTTTAATCTTCCTCTCAAGTCAAGTCAAACTTGACCAAATCTCTTCCATGGTTGATCTAATCTAACCATTTGATTCAAGCCAACTTAATATAATGAATCTAATTCATTAAATTAAGTTGATTTAATGAGTCATAATCTAAATTAGACTCATTGAATACATGAATCCACTTGAGTCCAACTCAAGTTAGCCCAATTAGGATTACTCTTAATCCAATTTGATTTATCAAATGAATCTAATCCTCTTGGTTCATCATATGAACCTAATCTCCATCTAATTGTCCTAAGTGTGTGACCCTATAGGTTCTTGTAACGTTGGCAATGCCCTAAACTCATTTAGGAGCATAAGTAATGAGCGGTATCTAGCAACACATTATTACTACCCAAGTTACAAGAATGTTGAGATCCAACATCACCTTGTGACTACTAATTGTGACTCCTCACAATATATGACAAGTGTCCTTCTATCCTAGACATCTAGATTGGTCAATGTGAGACATAGACCGTGTCATCCTCTGACCAATCTAAATCTTGAACTCCAAGTAGACTCACTAAATCAAATGAGCTCAATATCCTATATTGACTCATTTGGGCATGGCCATGCACTTTGTGGTCTCACTCTATCAAGAATACCGATGTCTCTCCCGTCATATAGGAGGGATAGATCCCATCTACATCACTCACATCCCTCTGCATAATTTGTTATATACCCAGTAATCGCCTTTATAGTCGACCCAGTTACGGGTGACGTTTGACGAAACCAAAGTACATAACTCCTTATGTAGGGATATATGGTGACTTCAGGTCTAAGGACTAGTAGTCATACTAATAGCCACATGAGAAAGTATATGACACTCATATAACGATCCATGATACTTTCTCATGGCGGGTCATTCAGTATACATTCTCTAATATATACCCATGTGTCAACCTGATATCTCTATATCCATGACTTGTGAGATCAAGTCATCGAGTTGACCTACATGCTAGTCTTATTTCATTAACGTTGTACCTGAATGTTAATACTCGACTAGGAATGATTAAGAGTAGTGTTCCCTATATCATCTCGCTATCGATTCAACCAATCGATTGATATAGGTAAGAACCTTCTACTCAAGGACGTTATTATACTTAGTTTATTTGGCACCAATACAAGTAAGTTTAATAACCAAACAAATGCCTTTATTAATATAAAAATATGATACAATAAGTCCATAATACAATCATCAAATGATTGGCTCTAGGGCTCTAGCTAACAGATATACCGTATGTTTTCAATTTGACAGAGCTGGCGGAAGGCTGAGGTCCAGGTTTCTTTCCTTCGATTTATTTTTCTTATTCTTCTTCTTTTTCTCCTCCTTTATTTTGCAAAATCATGTTTTAGACGGTCTCCAATTTGTTGTAGGTTTGGTGTTATTCTTCCAACAAAGACAAGGATGTACAATTTGTAATTACAGTTTGTGCTATTCTTCAGGATTAAATATTTAATTCAATTATCATTAATGAAAGGTTTCAGTTGGTACGCTAGTAATGTTTGCCATTAATGAGATATGATTCGATTTAGAACCGTTCGATTAAGACTGTGACTATCTTAAAAAATAACTAAGATGATATTTGTGTGGAGCTTTGCTTTAGTGACTAAAACAGAGGCTTGACTCGAGTCGAGTCGCTTGGTCGACTTTACCCACACGTGCAACGCACGCTCGCGTCGGTCGTGCGGTTCAAGTGAACCTAGGGTTTTGGGTGGTTTTGCTAAAAGGTTTCAATTGGATACTTGGATCGTCTCCTTTTCTTCTAGAGGCTTCGAGACCGAGATCTCGACTCGTTCTCGCTTCTTCTCCTTTCTTCTTGGTTGTCTCTCGTCGTTCGTCCAGGGTTTGGCGAGATGTCGTTCGGGTTGCAGGCTTATGGCATTCAGGCGATGCTCAAGGAAGGGCACAAGCACCTCTCTGGTCTCGATGAGGCCGTGCTCAAGAACATCGACGCATGCAAGCAGCTCTCTGACATTACACGCACCTCTCTCGGCCCCAACGGTTTGTCTATCCAAAGATCTTTCTTTTGAGCTCAAAGTGTCGATCTCATTTATTAACCCCAGTTATCTATAAGAATGTCGGTTACGTATTATTGTTTCAGTCTCAAAATCATATCCAAGTGGTCATTTTGTAGGTGAACTGCTTTTTATTGAATTATCTTAGATAGATAAATTGCCTTTGGGTTCCATTCTAGTTCATGAAGATGCCAAATAGGTCGTGCGCATCTGTTTGGCCTTACATCCTTGCCTTTTTCGTCCTCTTAAGTTGACTTGTCACATTACAAACTGTATATAGATGTTTAGCTTTATTTTTTCAATATACAAACTGATAGCAATTACTATTGTGTGTTACATAATGTCTTCGACTTAGCACCTCAAAGCGAGGCGGCAGTGATGAGTTCAGCAGGCCAGAAATGGAGAGACTTCAAAAACAAACTCAACAGTAGGTTTGTCTGGCCATATAGAGATAATTCTGAAAAACTGAGGTCACCACCGAAGCAGTATCAGATCCCATCTGCAATTTGGAAAGCTTTTGTCGATGAGAGGCTACATCCATCTTGGGAGGTACTTGATGATATTATCATGTTATATTTAAATTATTATATGCACCAAGATTTAAAACATTTAGGGCATTTAATTAACAAAATGAAGTTCTGTACAGCAGGAATATATATAATAATTTCATGTACATCAGGAATATATATAATAAGTTCATCATACTCCATCCTATTGTTTTTAAATTCTAGCAATTCTTCTATAAATTTTTTTTTTTTACGTGATATAGGTCACTCATGAAAAACAAAAGGAACGGACGAGCCATTGCAAGTATCATCACAAAATGTCTCGCAAGGGTTACATTGGCTTGGAGACTGAATTGGTAATCCATGGAACATTATATTATCCTTTTCATGTAGTACGTCATGTTTTAAATGATCGTTTTTTGGAATTGTAGAGGCAGAGAAAAATATTCAGGGAGGATGAGGAAGTTGATAGGTCATTACTTTGGTGTAAGGCCCGCAAGGACAAATCCCGAAACATCACAAATACAGAGACTGCTGAAGTTGCTGAAAAAATTGTATTATTTTAGTTTTATTTCAAGTTCATTCATAATATGTGAAAAAAGTGTCTTCATTGGATATTTAATGTTACCTCCATATTTTTAGGATGATTTGTTGGACAAGAAAAAGAGGGGAGAGTTCATATCTTCTGGAAGCAATGACGTATTAATTACTGCATTAGGGAGCCAAGAACATTACGACAGGGTTAGAGGTGTAGGGGGATTTGTGAAGCCCCAAGTCTACTTCAAAACTCCAAGGAAGAAGAGGGAGTTGGTGTCAAAGGATTTGGCTAAAAACTTCAAAGAGCAAGCGGAGGAAACAAAGAGTTTGAAAGCTGAAGTTGAAAAACTCAAGGCTCTTCTTGCTCGATTTATGCCAAAAACTAGTGATCGAGTTTCTGAACGTGTAGCATCTAACAAGTCATCGCACATGGCAGTTCAAAGATTGGAATATGATGTGGAAGTTTTTGAATGTGGCAGTTCATTAAATGAGGTTTTATATTATATTTGGTACATTAAATTTGTTTCCTAGCTTTAGATATTAAAACATAATATCTTATTGTTCAGGGGAAAAAATGTCATTTGGCTCTGAAGAATAAGGGGAATGTGGTGGCATATGGCACGATAGTATATGACGGAGGCCCAAATGTTATGCTGCACAATGCTCCACTTGGGGAAGGAAACTTAAAGGTGTCTGTTGATGTTGTTTTACAGGAGGAAGCGGAGCTTCTAATTCCACTTAAGTCGGGACCAACAGTAATGGTAGATGCTGTTGGAACTGTGGTTGGCTGGCCAAAAGAGTTGGTGACATTTCCGACGATAAAGGTATTTTCAGTTCACTTTTCTGTTGCTATAGTTATATATTTTGCTACAATTATTTAAAATTGCAGAAAAAGGAGAAACCTACACCATCATTTGCTATTTTGGAGGTTCCTGATGAGAAAAATAAATTCAAGGAAGTTGAAAGTGCTCTACCAATGCCATGCAAGTTTTTGTATTCTTATGTTGTTAGACTGATGACTGAGGAGGAGACCATTCCTATCAAATTTGATGAAGCTATGTTTGGACGTAATGTGAGTACATCGTTGTTGAGAGAGGATGTCATGCGTTGTATGGAAATGAAAGAGATAGGGTCCAAGCAAATTTTGGTTTACATGGGGTAAGTTATGTCTTATATACAATTCTTCTCTTTGCATGAGTTCATATCTTAAGTAACCATGTTTTTTATTACTTGAATGCAGTTACTTGTACAAGTACTTGAAGGAAACAAACAGGGCTGAGTATGTGTCGTTTGTGGATCCCAACAAAATACCAGCCGCTCAAGATGGCAGTACCTCTTCACAACACATTGCTAATCAGTTGAAAGCATCAAACGGAGACAGCATATGCCTTATCCCATACAACACTAGGTATATTTTTAATCCCTGCTCAATTCCTAATACATAGTAGCTTAGCTATATATTGACAATCGTGTAGGTACCACTGGATCTTGACCGTTATAAACGAGGACAAAGATATAATCTATTTGTTGGACTCAATGGGTAATAGGAACCGAGATAATGCTTGGAAAACTATAGTGTGCAAGTATGTTTTAGATTATGTAGATTGTGAATAGATTGATTAGCAAATATGAAATGAAATAAGTTCTATTTTTACAATGTAGTGGAGTGAGGACGTACCTTTGTATGAGGGGTAATCCAAAACGACCAACTTTCAAATAGTTAACGGTATGTCTTATTGAAAACATGCATTTCTGGTTCTTATATATTTGGTTTTTCACTTTGCATTAACTTTGATTCATTAGGGTAATCTAAAACAACAAGGTTGTGTTGAATGTGGATATTGTGTCATGCGGTACATGAAAGAGATTGTTGAATATGAGGATCTACAGTTGGAGAGGAAGGTGTGTGAATTTCTTCCATTTTGAACAGGAATGCACATACTGAATCAAATCGATATAGTGTTGCACACTGAATCAAATTGTTCACGCCCTGCTACTGCTTTCTTCTCATGCTTTGATATGGCTTCTTTCCTTCTTTTTTTTCCTCGCCCTTAGATGACACCCTGTTTATGGTTTTATACAAAACTATGTTATGCATAGTTCTATTAGTAGCTGGGGGAAATTAGTAACTGATTTGGGGCTAACATGCGTACTTTCCTGTGGGAAGAGGGGAAAGGTGAATAGGGGTACATTTTTTTTGAGTTATTTGTCTATACAAAGTGTGTATGTGCTTAGTAATGGGGTGGGTGTGTGTGTGCTTAGTAATATTGTGTGTGTGGGGGGGGGGGGGGGGGGGGTGAGTATTCTGCAAAATCCATTCCAAATTGGGCTTCTGTAGCCACTGAGCTTACTTCAAGCATCCAAGTTGCTGGGTTATACTTCTCTTTGATTTTTAGGATTCCAGAAATTGCCTATAAAACATAACAGATTTTTTGCAAAAATTAGCTACAGATATGTTAAGCAACCTGAGCTTCACACAACCTGAGCTTATTTAGGCAGATTTTTTTAGGATTCCAAAAATTATCTTTTGTGATAGATAATGCTTACTTCAGTTAGCTTACTTCAAGTATTGCTGGTCTCCAGTTAGCTTACTTCAAGTGTTGCTGGACTTCACACAACCTGAGCTTACTTCAGGCATATTTTTTTAAAAATATTCTTTTGTGATAGACAATGCCTCAACTTTTAGTCCAGTAAAATAATGAGCATGTAAGGCCCAAATTTATTTAGGCTTCTGTGACCCACATGTTATAATTCGAACAAAATTGTTACTATAAGAGTGTATATAAAAATACATATTTATTTGTCTTATCATGCTTTTGTTAATTTAATTCATGATTTTTTTGTCAACTTACTGTGTTTTGATTTAAAGTTTTCAGTTACAAAACATAACATGATGGTTCTTTCTAAATTGCAGTTTGCAGGTTGTGTGAAGAACCAGTACTATATGCAGACACAATATGATGAAGTGAGAATTGAATGAAGTGAATTTGTGTACTCGTTCTTAAAGTGAATTGCAGGTTGTGTG
Source organism: Zingiber officinale (assembly GCF_018446385.1). NCBI lineage: Eukaryota > Viridiplantae > Streptophyta > Magnoliopsida > Zingiberales > Zingiberaceae > Zingiber > Zingiber officinale. Next base: position 50,093,712 of record NC_055996.1, on the reverse strand, counting down.
AATGAACCAGTACATGTTTTTAGTTTTTTATGGCTTATTTTGACCATATTTAGGGAGATTTGTTTTGTATAAGCATATGCTGAAATCATGGCTTATTTTGATCAAGGCTTATGAAGTTACCTTTTGTGATGCTCAAAATTACTGAAGTCTAAAAATAATGAAGTAAAAAGAGAAAAAATACTTCACTTTATTCATAAAATCCGAAGTAAAATCTACTTATAACTTCGAAGCAATACAATTTGTTGCTGTAAAATAGTATCAACTAGTTCGGTTATTACCAAAAATTTTGAAGTAGTATCTATCTATTACTTCGATCCAGAACGAAGCTAAATGTAATTTAATCGATAATTACTTCAGGAATTAACGATATATGTCGAAGTAAAAGTAATCCATTACTTCATTTTTAACTAAAGTTAAAGTAGGTATATTACTTCACAACAAATATTAAACGATGAAGTCGAAAAAGATTAATTACTTCAGTGTTTTTAAAAACCGACGAAGTTAAATGCACTTTTTACTTCGTAATATGTCCGAACCTGACACCCAATACGACTTCGTTTTTCTGGGCCTACAACTTCGGAGTGTATCCGAAGTAAAATAAATCTTTTTACTTCACGCGTGTCTACTTCGGTAAAAACAGGTCTTTTACTTCAGGTAATCAACGAAGTAAAAAGTCATTTTGCACATAGTGAGGATATGGACTGGGAGAGATGCCCAGGTGTCTTTTTTGAGGATTTGGGGTTGTGAGGCTTACGTTCTACGTCAAGTCTCGGACAAACTGGGACCCAAATCCGACAAGTGCTATTTCATTGGATATCCCAAGGAAACGAAGGGATATTACTTCTACATTCCCAGTCAACACAAGGTAGTTGTGGCTAAGACTGGGGTATTTCTAGAAAGGGACTTTGTTTCTAGAAAGACCAGTGGGAGTACGTTTGATCTTGAAGAAGTTCAAGATGTGGACCATAGCATTGAAGCCTCGATGGAAGTTGAACTGGAACCACAAAGTGTTGTGGATGATGTTGTTCCACAAGGTGTTGAGGAAGCACAACCAATTCAAGTAGACCTACCTCTTCGCAGATCTGATAGGGTACGTCGTCAGCCTGAGAAATACTCATTTCTCTTGTCTGACCATGATGATGTTGTGCTCATTGAGGATGAGCCTACCTCCTATCAGGAAGCTGTGATGAGACTAGATTCCGAGAAATGGCTAGAGGTCATGAGATCCGAGATGGAATCCATGTACACTAACAAAGTATGGACTTTGGTTGATCCACCTGAAGGGGTCAAACCCATTGGGTGTAAGTGGGTCTTTAAGAGAAAGACTGACATGGATGGACTTATTTATAAGGGTCACTTGGTAGCTAAAGATTTCAAGCAAATTCATGGTATTGACTATGATGAAACATTTTCTCTAGCAGCGATGTTTAAATCCATTCAGATCATGCTTGCTATTGCAGCGTACCACGATTATGAGATCTGGCAGATGGATGTCAAAATCGCATTTCTGAATGGAAACCTTCTCGAGGATATGTACATGACATAACCTGAGGGTTTTTTAGATCCACAGCATACTAGCAGAGTATGCAAGCTGCATAGGTCCATTTATGGACTAAAGCGAGCTTCTCGGAGCTGGAATCTTCGATTCGATGATGCAATCAAACAGTTTGGTTTTATCAAGAATGAAGATGAACCTTGTGTCTACAAGAAGGTTGTTGGGAGCACAGTTGTCTTCCTTATATTGTATGTGGATGACATACTACTTATTGGGAAATACATCCCTTTGCTACAGTCTGTTAAGACTTGGATAGGGACTTGTTTCTTAATGAAGGACTTAGGTGAAACATCCCGCATTCTAGGCATACAGATCTATAGAGATAGATCTAAGCGGTTGCTTGGCCTAAGTCAGAGTACATATATTGACAAGGTACTCCTTCGGTTTACCATGCAGAACTTCAAGAAGGGATTTCTGCCGATGTCACATGGTGTGAATCTTTTGAAGACTCAAGGTCCCTCTTCTAGAGAGGAGAGAGACCGCATGGATCAGATCCCTTATGCCTCAACCATAGGATCTATCATGTACGTCATGTTATGCACTCATCCTGATGTCTCGTATGCCTTGAGCATGACGAGCAGATACCAGTCAAATGCAGGTGAAAGTCACTGGATAGCGGTTAAGAATATTCTTATGTACTTAAGAAGGACTAAAGAATATTTCTTGATATTTGGAGGCGATGATGAGCTAGCTTTAAAAGGTTACAGTGATGCCAGCTTCCAGACCGACCAGGATGATTATCGATCGCAGTCAGGATTCGTATTTTGCATAAATTATGGTGTTGTGAGCTGGAAGAGTTCAAAACAGGACACAGTAGCTGATTCTACGACAGAGGCCGAGTATATTGCTGCATCAGAAGCAGCAAAGGAGGCAGTTTGGATCCACAAGTTCATTGCCGAGCTTGGGGTGGTTCCTAGCATAGTTGATCCCAGAGAGCTCTATTATGACAACAATGGAGCAATAGCACATGCTAAGGAACCTCACTCACACCAGCGGACCAAACACATACTACGACGCTTCCATCTCATTCGAGAGATTATCGAGAGAGGAAATGTGAAGATTTGCATAGTACCCACAAAGGCTAATATCGCAGATCCCTTGACCAAGGCTTTGGCACAAAGATAGCATGATGGTCACACTAGGTCATTAGACCTTAAAGCCTACACTGATTGACACTAGTGCTAGTGGGAGATTGTTAGTTAGAGCACTAGAGCCAATCATTTGATGATTGTTGTATGGACTCGTTGTATCATATTCTTGTATATAAATAAAGACATTTGTTTTGGTTATTATACTTACTTGTATTGGTGCCAAATAACTAAGTATAATAGCGTCCTTGAGTAGAAGGTTCTTACCTATATCAATCGATTGGTTGAATCGATAGTGAGATGATATAGAGAACACTACTCTTAATCATTCCTAGTCAAGTATTAACATTCAGGGACAATGTTAATGCGACGAGACTAGCATGTAGGTCAACTCGATGACTTGATCTCACAAGTCATGGATATGGAGATATCAAGTTGACACATGGGTATGCATTGGAGAATGTATACTGAATGACTCGCCATGAAAAAGTATCATGGATCGTTATATGAGTGTCATATACTTTCTCATGTGGCTATTAGTATGACTACTAGTCCTTGGACCTAAAGTCACCATGGTTCCCTACATAAGGAGTTACGTACTTTGGCTTCGTCAAATGTCACCCGTAATTGGGTGGACTATAAAGGCGATTATTGGGTATGTAACAAATTATGCGGAGGGATGTGAGTGATGTAGATGGGATCTATCCCTCCTATATGACGGGAGTGACATCGATATTCTTGATAGAGTGAGACTACTAAGTGCATGGTCATGCCCAAATGAGTCAATATGATATATTAAGCTCATTTGATTGAGTGAGTCTACTTGGGATTCAAGATTTAGATTGATTAGAGGATGACACGGTCTATGCCTCATATTGATCAATCTAGATGTCTAGGATAGAAGGACAATGTCATATATTGTGAGGAGTCACAATTAGTAGTCACAAGGTGATATTGGATCTCAACATTCTTATAACTTGGGTAGTAATGATGTGTTGCTAGATACCACTCATTACTTATGCTTCTAAATGAGTTTAGGAGTATTGCCAACGTTATAAGAACCTATAAGGTCACACACATAGGGCAATTAGATGGAGATTAGGTTCATTTGATGAACCTAAAGGATTTGGCTAATGTGATGAATCAAATTGGATTAAGAGTAATCCAAATTGAGCTAATTGAGTTGGACTCAATTTGGTTCATGTGTTAAGTGAGTCTAATTTGGACTTAGACTCATTTAATTAATTTAATTCAATGAATAGAGATTCATTAAATTAAAATTGACTTGAATCAATTGTTAGATTAGATCAACCAAGAGAGAGAAGTGGTCAAGTTTGACTTGACTTGAGAGAAAGATGAAGGGTCAAGTTTGACTTGACCATTTGTCACCTCATTGGTGAGTTGACATTAAGTAGGCTTATAATGATGTGCCACATCATCAAGACCACTTCATGGTGTGCCACCTCATGAGGGAGATCAAGAGTTTTTGACTCTTGAATTCCATGGAGTATATAACCACTCACTTGAAGGTGGCCGGCCACTTTTGTGGAGTTATAAGCTTGAATTGATTTTTCATTCAAGTCATCTTCTTCCTCAAGCTCTTCTCTTCTCTCCCTCTCCTCCCTTGGCCGAACCTTAAAAAGGTGCTAGCACACCTTTTGTTTGGTCTCTCCATCTCTTGCTTGTGTGGATACACATAGAGGAGTGTCTACTTTGACACTCTCGAGATCCGGCGAACTTTGGACGAGCGGGATTAAGCAAAGGGCTTTGCATCAAGGGTAAAGCTCTTCTCCTTTGTAGATCTAGTTTAGATCTAGGTTAGAAAACTCATACTCGAAGTTTTATGAAATTTTAATCTTCGCACGGATCCGTGGCATGGGAATTTCGGAGTTTTCGCAACGCAAAAAGCGATTTTTACGGCCAGAAAAACCCAACACCTACTCAGTGTATCATCCTCTTCAATTTTTAGATAGGATCAACACATATTTTCTTTGTCAAAACCATTTCAACTCACCAAATGTATATGTAATATAGGTTCCATTTATAAGGAAAATCTCCCATCATTTTTATAGCAATTAATACAATGTACGAGACAAAAAGATGAAAAATCGTGCACCATCTCTCTACACGAACGAGTGGGCAAACATCATCCTTTATTGATGCATTCTTTATAAACCATCCTTTATTAACGACACACAACTATTGGATGCACGATAGATATAGACTTATCAAGTAAGTCGAGGATGGAAAACAAGTAATGTTGGATGCAAAACATAGGAATTTATGCATAGACATCGGGGTTGGCAATCAAATATGCTTCGACGGCCTTTAGCACTTGGGTTGATCCATCTCTAATGCCTTTTAACTCTTCTTCGCTAGGAGGCTTATCTTCGAGTGTTTCATACACGGTCTTGACCTTTGCAACGCAAGTGTTGGGGCCCGTTGCTTCAAATATGCTCTCATAGCTAACCGATTTAAAATACACGCCAACAAAGCCTCCTTCGATGACCGAATACTTAGTCGAGTATGTTGCCTCATCGAATATCTCTACCTTGGTCTTGTTGACACTTCCTATTGGCATTTTGGAAGCTGCAATTTTTTGTGCACAAAATGAAAAGAATATTTTAGCATGTATAATCAATAACAGATATAGTAGGAACAAATTGATTTTCTACATATAAACAATTTTTACTTAATGTGATTTTGGTAGGCTATTCGCCTACTTTTTGGTAAAATAAAACAGCTATAGACCTGGAGCAAAGTGAAGAATGTTAATAGAGCCAACTCCTTCTCCAACACGTTCGCCTTTGGCGAAAAAGTCAGGCAAGAGCTTAGGGTACAAAATATGTGCATCGCAAACCGCTCCCTTCCAAAGCCTTGAGTTGGAAACGTTGACGGTGATCTCGTCGATGCAAGAACCGACAACCATTTTGGTAGGGAATAATACTAAGAAGCAGAAAGAGAAAGGGATAATGTGTTGAGGGGGAGTAACCCCCTCTTTATATAGATCTTGTGAGGATAGAATATGTAGATTGAGTGTTGGGGCAAACATTTGGCAATAATGTGGAAATGTGATCAGGAAAAAAACGAATTGGTAGAATTTTCAATGTGCAACAAAGTCCAAATTGTAAACTTCTCAAGATAAGACTATAATGCCACATATTATCGAGTGATACAGGAAATTATATTAGTAGCTTCTAGAGGACTCTAGAATCATGGGACATTTATGGTCCTCAAGATATGCAACTCTTATATGGTATTTGTCATCGTATGACATACATGACATGATCTTTTGCATATCTACAAACTAGAACAAATGATTTCGAAGAAAAATAACAAAATAAATCTAGTTGCACCCTTTAAGAATTATACTTGAAGCTTCATTATTATTTATTATTTTTATTGCATTGGAATAACTAATTTATTCCTTATCTATTATATTGCTTGTATATTTCTTCTTTTATACTAAATATACTATAAATTTTCGTATTGCTTCATCGTCGAAGTAAGCGTTCCAATTCTTACCCTAAACTTGAAAAAGAGTTGCTAAGAAATTTGTGCACTTATCTTGACAAGTCATGGTCAAGCTTTTAGATGGTGAAAAGTAAATTAAAAACTAGGGTTGGAATTCCCATTGAGATGCAACTCAAAAGTCTAATTTGTCTGCCTCGAGAACAAGAAATTAGGGGGTTTTGCTTGTTGCACTCTTTCTACTCTTTGTCACGTTTGTTAATTTACTTATTTTTAATCAATTATTTGACTGGAATTTATTTATTTTTATAAGGAATTTATTATTATTTTAATTGAGGGGTACCGATAACCCCCTTTATATAAATTGTCGAGGTTTAAATTTGTATAATGACACTATCAGAAATAATTTAACTTTCAAATCAATAGTTTAATTCGTTTTATAAAATATATATATATATATATAGTTCACCTCTAACGTAATATGAACACCTTTGACTGTGAAAATTAAAATAAAATAAAATACGTGTCATCATCTTTTACATTGTAAAATATTTATCCCTTTGAAAAAAATAAAAATATTTATTAGAATTTAGGAAAAAATGTACAAATAAGCTCCAAATGTCTTCTCCAAGGTCTGAACACTTATACTATGTGCAAACAGATTAAATCACTATGACAACAATTTTATTGTTATTTGACTGTGAAAATGTCCATGTCACTCTTAATATTTTCAAATAATATTATTCGACATTGAAAACACGTCTGACTAAGTGTTACCAATGACTAAGAATGATATACAATGAAATAAGATATATTAAAATTATACTCATGATGTCTTTTTCTCCATTTTTTTTGTCAAAAGTATTTAAAGAGACTTCTTTTTTATATATTAGTTACAGAGTCTTTCTCTTTAGTTTTTCTACCGGATAAATTTAAAATACAATTTATGCATACTAAGAATATTCAAACTTAGTAGAGCTTAAATTTTGATCCTCTTAATTAATCCTTTGAATATTTTACTATTATACTACTCTCCTCGAGAATGAAATATGATAATATTTAATAATAGCTAGACAACTTTTCTTTTAATCTGTCTACTGAGTAAATTTAAAGTATAATGCATTCAAAAAAATAACTTTTAGAGTATTCGTCTTTATTGGATTTGAACCTTCTCCTCACAATTATTCTTCTGAATACTTTATTATTGCACCCCCTATAAATGTACACAGAAATGATATGCTACTGGACGTGTGGCACGATCATAAGCGATGTGCATATGTTGCATGCCAGCTCGATTTCTTTAGAAAAAAATATTTTTTTTATTCTCTTTCCTCTTCCGCCATTTATTTAAAACGACGGTGAAAAAATTTTCTCAAAAATAATTTCCCTTGCTCTATCTCTCACTCTCGCCTATTCCTTCGCCGTCGTCTTCCGTCATAGCTCACTCCTTCCGAGCACATAGCTGATGGCTGAAGCTTGTTCTCAAGCTGGCTGAAACTACCCAAACTGTGCGTCGAACACAAAGCCAACGTTGGTTTTGAAGGCACCCCTCTCCATTCTCAATCGTAAGCATTTCCATTCCACTGTTTGTTTTTCAGCTCTGTTCAAATTTTTTAGCTTTGATATATCCTGCAACATACAAGCTCTAGTTGCTTTCTTGCCAGTTTTTGCTTATATATTTTGCAGGGAACTTGCAAACATCAATTCCCACATTTCATAACCAATGGTAATTCATTTCATTTTAAGTTGTAATTCCCGACTATGATCCTAATATATATTAGAAGGGTTTATGCTATAATATACAAGGCTGACGCCAGCTACAATGGCTGCAACCACTTGATAGACTACTTGGTAAATCGTTTTATTGTAAGTTGTAATCCCTCTATTCCCAACATATACTGTTTATGCATAATTTTAAATGATCTATTTAATTAATATAGAGAAAAAGATATATTGTCTTTATTGGACGTCAGTCGGTTGTTAAACTGTTAATTAATATACTCGTTACAACATTATATCAACTACTTAGAATGTTAGCTGCTACAATGTTGTAACAACTACTTAGAATATTAGCTGCTACAATATTGTAGCAGTTACATTGACAAGTGGTTGCTACAATGTTGTAGCAACTAATTCGACGGTTAGCTACTACAATGTTGTAGTAACTAATTCCACATGTAGCAGCTACAATGTTGTAGTAGCTACTTCCACAGCTAGCTGGTACAACATTATAGTAGCTACTTTGACACTCTAAATAACTTTTTTTTACCTTTTTTTTAGTATATAATTTATAGAAAACTTGTCAATATAGTAGTTGATCCTGTCCGAATCGCTGAACCAAAGGACGCTGGGCACGTGGCGCGCTCCTAGTCGATGGAGTGGATCTCCGGCTGGATGGAGTGGATCTCCGGCTGGATGGAGTGGATCTCCGGCTGGTCAAACGAAGCTCCGGCGATCCTGCACCAAAGTCGAGCCGGGAAGGGATTCCCGGCGGCGACCCTCCGACGCTCAAGTCAGGTAAGTGGTGGAAAAAGTGGCTGCCAAGCTTGTATTATGCGTACCTTTGGCGGAATAATAGGCTCTTTATATTGGACGGAGAAGGAACTAATGAACGTCCACCGAGGTGCATACGTGTCTGCAACCCATACCCCGGTATGCACTTGTCAGAGAGCTTACCTGACACCATACTGCTACAGTCCGAGCATGTTCTTCGATGGGACAACAGGACCCCCCGTTGTCAGACTAGGAGTATGGCGTAGCCATACGACTTGACGACTGTCAGAAGATGTTCCCGTATTTTACCCACCGCCTGACCGGAACGTCCGGCCGGCCGGGCTGGCGAAGAACGTCGTCCGGACGACCTTAATTCCTTGCGCCGGCCGGGAGGCACGTCCTTCCGCTCGGTCATTATGTACTGCTTCATTTGAGCGTCGGAACCCTGGTCCCTACCAGGGTGCCTTTTACTATCAGATTTCCCTTTCTTCCGAGTCCGGTCAGCTCGTCCCTTTCCGGCGAGCCACTGGACCCTTTGACCTCCCCGTGGCGTTGACCCCTCCTTTTGGGGTTCCGGATTCTTACCGCCGGATCACTTGCCTTCCTCTCGAGTCTAGTCGAAGGAGGCAAAGTCCGACTGACTGGACTGCCGATCTGCCTGAGCAATGATCATTGCATTAGGCCGCTCGGCCAGGCATAAGGATGCTTATCCGTGCGGCGGTATCTGTCCGTTCGGCGATATTTTGTCCATGCCTTGTGTTTTCTTGGAATCCACGCCCGTTGTTCTCCCATGCTACCCATCACGTGTTCTGCGCACGGTAAGGGGAGCTCATTAAATGCGACTAGTAACCGGCTGACACGTGGCGATCGTGCATTTGTCAGCGTATGGCGGTTGCGCCACTTCCGATGGGACAGCTGCCGTTTGAAATGGACGGCTAGATGACAACCTCGATATCAACGACCTGGATCGGACGGTGGAGATCGCTCCCGGGCGACAATATAAAGCCCTTGACTCCATTTCCGCCGCATTTCGCCCTCTTCGTTTCCAGACCCCTGTCGTTCCTCCTTTCGCCGGCGACCTTGTGCTCAGGCTTTCCGACGACCATACGGCTTCTTCCGATCATCTTCCTCGCTTGTAAGACCTTTTTCTCGCTCCCGACGCTTTCTTCTTTCTGTTAATCATCTTTTTCAGTCGGTTTTCCTCCATTGCTTGAACCCTCCTCTTCTATCCCGCATTCTGGCCTTTCGATCATGACCAGTACCTCGCAGTCGACCGGCGGTACTCCGGGTCTTTGGTACTCGAACATGGAAAGCCGGTTCGACGAGGAAGGCGCCTTGCGCCTCACTCGAGCATATGACCTACCGATCGACCACCAAATAGTGTTAGCCACACCGTCCGATCGGCCTCACGATCCGCCGCCCGGCACTGTTGTTTTCTTTCGGGACCAATTTCTGGCCGGCCTACGTTTTCCACCCCACAAGTTTTTCTTAGAAGTTTGCAATTATTTCCGCATTCCGCTCGGCCAGGTAGTTCCCAACTCTATTAGGTTGCTGAGCGGAGTGATAGTTTTGTTCAAACTGAACGGCGTTCCCTTAACCCCAAAAATCTTCCACTACTTCTACTATCCCAAGCAAGCCGAGTGGGGCACTTTTGTTTTCCAGTTTAGGATAGGCTTCGTCCTTTTCGATAATATGCCGAGCTCCAACAAACATTGGAAGGAGCATTTTTTCTATATACGTTTTCCCGAACGGCCAACTTTTCGCACCAAGTGGCAGACGGCGATGCCATCGCAACCGGAGCTCGGCAAATTTAGAGGTGACGCGGCCTACCTTCATGCAGCCGAACGGCTAGTTGGCCAGCGCTATCATATTGACAAGCTACACCTCCCGGGAGTAATGTACATATTCGACTTGTCCTCTACCACAGCCGATCTGCCCTGCAGCATGAGTAAGTTTCCTTATCTTCCCATTTGTTTTGTTCTAACTGATTTATTTTTTGCTTCTGCAGCTGAAGTCATGTGGCGCGCCAAAGCTACCGAGAAGCTCAAACTGAAGGCCGCTCAGATTGAGGCGGTGACGAACAAGGAGGCCGCCGAACGGGGCCTTGCTCTCGCTGATCCGGCAGGCGAAGAAGGTGAGGGGATGCCAACTGTCCCCGAAGCCTCAGACGCCCCAACTCCTCATGATGAGGCCGCGGGCGACATAGAACCTCCTACCGAAACTGAGGTGGAGGGCCGTTCGGCCGATGATGTGCCGCTACGCACTAGGAAACGCCGACGACCGGAATCCGCCCCTGCCTCTACACTTGATGAGCCACAACCCGAGCAGGGCGCGGATGCACCGATGCAGTCTGGGACGGTTTCCCTCGAGAGTACCCCGACCCTCAGGGTTCTCCGAGGGCCAGTTCGGAGGTGCCGTCTTCCATCCCTTCAAGAACTTTGCGCCGTATCAGGCGTTTAGGCGAGCTACCCTCCTCGTCTGCTGGTGGGCCGTCTCAGAGCGAGCCGAGCGGCAGAATTTACTTAAAACCGTTCTGCGCCTTCCTTCGGAGGAGTACATGGCTGCTGCTGATCGGCCAGTGTTTCCTGAGCAGATGACCACCCTGACGGGCCCTCTCGCCCAAGCTTGGTTGGATGCTCGGCGACGAATAGCCACGCTAACTCCCGGGCAGCTCGGCGACAGCAACCTTCAGTCAGCCACCGGGGTATGCTCTCCCCCTTTTTTTTTCGTATATTTGAATTAAGTTTTTAACCTGCCCACGTTTGCTAGCAGAACTGGGTGGAGCAGATCGCCATTAGCGATCGGTTGGCCGAACTGGAGGATGAAATGAAGAAACAGAAAGCAGCGGGGGAGGCCAGGCAGTCGACGGCCGCTCTGGAGAAGTCCCAAAAACTGCTGGATGCCGAGCGGAAAAGGTTCTCCGAGGGCCAGTTCGGAGGTGCCGTCTTCCATCCCTTCAAGAACTTTGCGTCGTATCAGGCGTTTAGGCGAGCTACCCTCCTCGTCTGCTGGTGGGCCGTCTCAGAGCGAGCCGAGCGGCAGAATTTACTTAAAACCGTTCTGCGCCTTCCTTCGGAGGAGTACATGGCTGCTGCTGATCGGCCAGTGTTTCCTGAGCAGATGATCACCCTGACGGGCCCTCTCGCCCAAGCTTGGTTGGATGCTCGGCGACGAATAGCCACGCTAACTCCCGGGCAGCTCGGCGACAGCAACCTTCAGTCAGCCACCGGGGTATGCTCTCCCCCCTCTTTTTTTTTCGTATATTTGAATTAAGTTTTTAACCTGCCCACGTTTGCTAGCAGAACTGGGTGGAGCAGATCGCCATTAGCGATCGGTTGGCCGAACTGGAGGATGAACTGAAGAAACAGAAAGCAGCGGGGGAGGCCAGGCAGTCGACGGCCGCTCTGGAGAAGTCCCAAAAACTGCTGGATGCCGAGCGGAAAAGGGTGTCCGATCTGGCGAGCAAGGTCGTTCGGCTTGAAACAATGATTAAACAACGAGACAAGGAGATCAAGACGGCGACCACTCGGAAGCAACAAGCCATCAATGATATGGACCGCATGAAGGTGGAGATCCGGGGGCTGGAGCAACGCATCAAAGACTTGGACGCCCCGCCGACCACCGAGAAGGAGAGCCGCTCGGCTGATCTCCAGAGATTTGATGGGGACTTGAAGGAGCTTCAAGCTGCCAGTGATGCCGCCCACTCCGCGCTCAAGGAATACCAAGAGGGGGAGTCGGCCCGCTCGGATGAAGTGAGGAAGGCGTTCCTCCGTTCGGAAAACTTCGGAGAGAAGTTTACCGACAAGATATCCCTCACTTTCGAGGAGGCGATCAAGGCGGCGGTGGGCTATCTGAAGACCAAAGGCCACCTGTCTGCCGAGCTGACCATCCCCCCTGAGGATCTAGCGAGCGTGATGGACACTATCCCCAACGCTCTTTTTGATTTTGATGTGTGAGGAGCGTTTCTGTAAACTTTTTTGAATTCCCGCCGTTCGGCCCCGCTTATCTCTGTAATGACTTTTTTGGCTTGCATATTAGATAATCTTCTGTTCCTTTCACTTTCTATTTTGGCAAGAAATTTTTCCCTCGTCCCAACTTTAAGTGTTCTTTAAAACTCTTCCGCTCGGCACCACGCTACGCCAGATAAGCGAATTGTCTTTAATGTCTTTCATCATGCGACTAAGCAGCCGCTCGGCGCACGGACGACGCTCGTTCACTTGCTCGCATTTTTAATTCCGATTAACCATCTTTTGCTTCGCGCCTCGCCTCAAAGGGGTTTTTGCTGGATTTTCGCAAGGCCTTCCGCTCGGACGTTTATAGACGCCGGCTCGTCTCTCGCTCTTTAACGTCGGAGCTCGACGGCGCGGATATTTATAGCCGGTCGGCGCGGCTCTCGATCTTTAACAACGGGGCTCGTCGGCCTTTCGCTCGGACGTTTATAGACGCCGGCTCGTCTCTCGATCTTTAACGTCGGAGCTCGTCTCTTTAACGTTTATAGACGACGCCGGCTCGTTTCTCTGGACGCTCGGCGATTCTCCTGCCTTAGAGAACGACGCCGATTAGGAGTCTGTTGTTGTTGTGGCCTATCAGCTCGCGCCCGATCGGCTTCATGTGTTCTCTGTCGCCTGTCGACTGAGGGTGACCGTCGTCCGACATTCCGAGGAACAGGATGAGCCACGAAGGGAAGACTTCGACAATCCCTTGTGTTGTGTGTATCCGTCCGGTGGAATGAGCAAAACATCGGGGTCCATCTTTTCTTTGGCTTGGGCCGAGCGGCAGCTACCTCTTGTACGTGTGATCTGGCGTGGGTGGATCGGATGGCTTCGGCCCTCGGTCCTCTGGGCGGTTGATGAACGACAGGCTGTTTACGCTCGGCAGGCGGAGCCCGCTCGGTTGGGGCTTCTTTCTTCCTAGCCGCTTGTGCCTCTTCCACGTTGATGTATTCGTTCGCCCGGTGTAGCATGTGATCATAGTCCCGGGGCGGCTTTCGGATGAGCGATCGGAAGAAATCCCCATCCACTAGACCTTGTGTGAAGGCATTCATCATGGTCTCCGAGGTGGCTGTTGGAATGTCCATGGCCACAGTGTTGAATCGCTGAATGTAGGCTCGGAGCGATTCGCGGGCTTCCTGTTTGATGGCAAATAGACTAACGCTAGTTTTCTGGTAGCGCCTACTGCTAGCGAAGTGGTGAAGGAAGGCCGTTCGGAAGTCCTTGAAGTTAGTGATTGATCCGTCCGGCAGTCTCCGAAACCACCGTTGGGCCGACCCGGAGAGGGCGGTGAGGAAAACTCGACATTTTACTCCATCTATGTATTGATGGAGAGTAGCTGTGTTGTCGAACTTACCCAGATGATCATCCGGGTCGGTTGTCCCATTATACTCGCCGATCGTTGGAGACGCGTAGTGCTTGGGCAGAGGATCTCGTAGAATAGCCTCCGAAAATTGGCGATTGATCCGTTCGGGAGATGCGTCCGCTCGGGGGGCTTTTCCTTTTCATTCATCTCGTCTGGGTATTTCATCCGAAGAAGATCCCCTATATTTATGAGTTGGTACGGCTTCAGGGGTGCGGAATAGAGCCCGATGAAATGCAACGGTGGCCTGCGGCGCTTCCGCTCGGCCACCAGAAGCAGACGTTGCCTGTTGCTCCGGCCGCTCGGCTGTTGCTTTCTGTTTTTGCTCCACAAGCTTGGTGGCCCTAATTTCGACCAGAGCGTCGAGTTCCTCGTTCGAGAGCGTCACCATGTGTTGTCGTCCAGCCTCGTCCATTGTTTCCGATCGGATGCAGGAGCGTTCCCACAGACGGCGCCAAATTGATCCTGTCCGAATCGCTGAACCAAAGGACGCTGGGCACGTGGCGCGCTCCTAGTCGATGGAGTGGATCTCCGGCTGGATGGAGTGGATCTCCGGCTGGTCAAACGAAGCTCCGGCGATCCTGCACCAAAGTCGAGCCGGGAAGGGATTCCCGGCGGCGACCCTCCGACGCTCAAGTCAGGTAAGTGGTGGAAAAAGTGGCTGCCAAGATTGTATTATGCGTACCTTTGGCGGAATAATAGGCTCTTTATATAGGACGGAGAAGGAACTAATGAACGTCCACCGAGGTGCATACGTGTCAGCAACCCATACCCCGGTATGCACTTGTCAGAGAGCTTACCTGACACCATACTGCTACAGTCCGAGCATGTTCTTCGATGGGACAACAGGACCCCCCGTTGTCAGACTAGGAGTATGGCGTAGCCATACGACTTGACGGCTGTCAGAAGATGTTCCCGTCTTTTACCCACCGCCTGACCGGAACGTCCGGCCGGGCGGGCGGGCGAAGAACGTCGTCCGGACGGCCTTAATTCCTTGCGCCGGCCGGGAGGCACGTCCTTCCGCTCGGTCATTATGTACTGCTTCATTTGAGCGTCGGAACCCTGGTCCCTACCAGGGTGCCTTTTACTATCAGATTTCCCTTTCTTCCGAGTCCGGTCGGCTCGTCCCTTTCCGACGAGCCACTGGACCCTTTGACCTCCCCGTGGCGTTGACCCCTCCTTATGGGGTTCCGGATTCTTACCGCCGGATCAATAGTTATCCGATTGATAGCTGATATACATTGTAGTAATTACAACTTGTAGCAGCTATCCGACAGTAACTGCTACACAATGTAATAGCTACCCTACAATAGCTGCTCTACGTTATAGCAGCTACCATATATTAGCTGCTACATGTTGTAGTAGGTATTTCGACACTCCAAACAACCTTTTCTTACCAATTTTTTATTATATAGTTTGCAGAAAACTTGGCAAACTACATTTCCCACATACTATTCAATGGTAAGTCTTTTTAATATAATTTATAATTCTCTCTAATCCTAATATATATTATTATGCACGCCTGGAGAAAGTGAAAATATATTATGCAATTCCATTCGACAAACATTTCTAAAGAATTTCATTAAAAGTAGATCAATGCCCCCACGATGTCTTCGTCAATTAACCTCACCGCGATGACTTGTTTCTCCTCTAAAGCTTTGGCCCCATTGTAAGTATTTCATTAGACTTGAATGTTTTAATTCTTCTCTTTTTGTATAGGGGTTTGGTTTTTTAGGGTTTTGATTCTTCTTCTAGTTGCTACAATGGTGCTTAATTATTATAGGCCTTTGGATAGAAGATTTACTTTCAATGAATAGAGGTTTTGAAAAAAGGTTGTAACATTGTAGTAGCTATTCAATAGTAGCTGCTATAATATAGTTAAACCTTAATTAATGATACAACATGGTTATACCCTATACTCCCTATTGACTTCTCATTATTATAATCATTACTTGACCGTAACTGCTACAATGTGATTAGTAGCCATATTGTAGAAGCTACTAATCACATTGTCGTAGCTAGGAGAAATTATAGACATTGTAATTATGGGTGTAATTGACCTAGGTTTGATTGGGTAGGATCATGATTTTGATGTGTGTGTCAAAGAGTTAAAGTTAGGTTTCATATATTTTTGATATGTGTGTTAGAGTCATGCAGGACTTGGTGAAACACACATGAGGAGCTTGGTGCGACCAACCTTGGGAAGCTTATCTTAGGGCTCGGGTCCTTGAGACAGTGAAGGATGATGTTGAAGGTATCCAAGGGACCGCCATATAAGGAGCAATGGAGTGGAGCTGAGGGAAGTGGATTTCAAGGCAACGTGAATGATTCATGGAGAGGAGCCGCAGACTTGAGTGCATCTGAGGAACGAAGGCCAAGGAAGAGGGCTTCAAAGGGTAACTCCAAAGAAGATGAGAGTTGAGTGTGTAACCAGGACCAGTTGACTGGTCCAGTTAATTTCTCAGTCGACTGGGAGCGAATAGAAGCATTCTGTTCGCTCTCAGTCAGTAGCCACCAGTTGACTGGTAAGTGCTCGTTGGTGACCGTTGGTAGAATTCTTAATTTTGCGAAGTAGTCATTGATTATATTCAACGGTAGCACCAATCGACTAATGAGTTTTCCAATCAACTGGTGCGCAGGAATTGAGTTGATTAGTTATCAACTCTTTTCACTCTATTTATAGGGAGTTTGGGACATTAAAGGAGGTAACTATTTTATTGTATTCTCCTAGTCTTTGCCTCCAAGCTTCCAAAGCCTACACTCTTCTTCTTACACCTAATTCCTAATCTTGTAAAGAAGAAGAGTTTCTTTGTGGGAGGTTTTGTTCCACTGAGAAGGAGCTCATTTAGTCAAAGATTTCTAGGGACTAATCCATCAAGGGATTAAAGGTTCGTCCACCTCAAGGATAAGCCGTGGAGTAGGAGCGAGTAATCTTCGAACCATGTTACATAATCTCGTTAGAATCTATTTTCTCTTTTACTTTATTTTCATTATTATTCTGCTTGCACAACTAACAATTTGTAGAGAAGCAAACAATTTATATTCAACCCCCCTTCTAGCCGGCCTAAGATCTCTAACAAGTGGTATCAGAGCAAGGACTCCCTTCAACGAATTAATCGCCAAGAATATCATCAAAATGGTCGGGTCACACATCAAACTACCGAAATTCGGAGGAGATTTCTCTTGGTGGAAGGAAAGAATGGAGGTATTTTTTTATACCAATTTTGATATTATGCTAATAATGGAAAATGATTTTGAGATGCCTAGGGATGAGAACAATGCATTAATCAACAAAACAAGGTGGACCAATAAGCAAAAGGAAGAGCATTTAGCAATCTCAAAGGCAATGCATCATCTACTACAATTGCTTCCCTAACAAGAAGTGATTAGGATTGGAAACTACACAAGTGCTAAGGACTTGTGAGAAAAGCTAGTAGAGCTTTATGAAGGAACATTGGAAGCAAAATTGACAATAAGAGACCTTTTCTACACTCAACTCAACAATGCTAAACTTGAAAAAGGTGAAAAGGTATCAACACTTCATTCTAACATTAAGGAAACTCTAAATGGACTAATAAGTGTAGTGAGAAACTCTCCAACTATGATATAATGATGAAAGTCATCAATACCTTCTTAAGAACCATCACTTGGATGTCAATTGTAGGTTCATTCTACATTTCAAAAGATTTGGAGAAATGTACCCTAGATGAATTCTTCTCAACAATAGAGCTTCACGAAACTCACATTGAAGGGATAAATGGAGAAACTCAACGATCAAGAGGAGTAGCTCTTGTGGCCAACATGGAAAAGGGGAAGAAGAAGAAGTCTCCATCTCCACCATCTTCCGATTTCGAGGAGTCAAGTGTCTCAATGGATAGTAATTAAGAAACATATATGATAAGGAAAATGAGAAAAATATTAAAGAATTTTAATTCTAACAAACTACATGCTAGGAGAAGTTAAAGGGGTAAGAGTAGAAGAAGGATAATCAAATGCTACAATTGCCAAAGAGAAGAACACATGAGAGATGAATGTCCATTCTTGAAGAAAAAGGAAGAGAAGAAGAATGAAGAAAAGAAAAATACAAAAGAGAAAGGGAAGAAGGCCCAAAACGTAAAAGCAACATGGGATGATCCTTTCTCATCGCAGGAAGAAGAAGAATATCATGTATCCCATTTTGTTCTAATGGAAATTGATGATATTGTCTCCACTTCATCCGAAAGAGAAGAGGAAAGGAGCTCAAGTGAAGAAGAAGGGAGATCAAGTGAAGGGGGAGGACAAATATCGGATTTGGACTTCTCGGTAAGTGAAGTATACAATCTCCCTACTCAAACCTTAGTTAAGATTATTACAAGTACAAATAGGGATTTGTTTAAGGCTAAGAAGAAAAACAAAGCCTTGAAACATGATATTAGCATGCTTGAAGAAAAATTAGAATCCATGACTCTTAAGGATAGTGATATGCATGCTTCTTCTTCTTTTTTAATGTGTCATGTTTAGAAGAAGAAAATAAGGATCTAAGGGAAAACATAGAATACTGTTAGTATTAGGCCTAGTACCAATTATGAGATGATTGTAAAGAGCTCCTTTTGTATCATATTTAATTATTAATACAAGGTAAAGTTGGTTATTATATTTATTTCAATTCCGTTCCAAATGAATAAGTATAATAATGTCCTAGAGTAGGAGGTTCTAATCAATAACATATCAATTGGTTGAATTGATAGTAAAATATTATAGATATACATAGAATACTACTCTAAAGTATTCCTAGATAAACATTAATATACATGTAGGTTAACGGATGACTTAATCTTACAAGTTATAGATATGAGATATCAGGTTGACACATGGGTATATATTAGAGAATATATACTGAATGACCCGCCATGAGAATATTTCTTGGATCCTTATATAAGTGTCATAAACATTTTCATATGACTATTGGTATGAATAGTCTTTAGACCTGAAGTCACTACGGTTCCCTACATAAGGAATTGTGTACTTTCGTATCGTTAAATGTCATCTATAACAGGGTGGACTATAAAGTCGATCACTGGATATGCAATGATTTATACGGAGGGATGTGAGTGATGTAGATGGAATCTATCCTTTCCATATGACGAAAATGATATCTATAGGCCCCTTGATTAGTATGACACAAGAAAATAGTCATGCTCATATGAGTCAATATGAGATATTGAGCTTATTTGATTAAGTGTGTCTACTTAGAGATCAAGAAATACAAAGATTGATAAAATAATGACACAGTCTATGCATCATTGATCAATCTAGATATCAAGGATAGAAGAATTGAGTCATACAAGATAATAGCTTAAGTTGGATCTCGACATTCTCGTCACTTGGGTAGCAATGATGCTTTGCTAGATGCCACTCATTCCTTATGTATCTAAAATAATTTTAGAGACATTGCCAATATTACGAGAACCTATTGGGTCACATACAAAGAATATATTGATTTGGAGATAAGTTCATTTTAGTTTGACTAAAATGTGATGAACTATTGGATGAGATTATTTTAGTGATTGGCATATTCGGATTAGAGTCATTGAGTTAGACTCAAGTGAATCCAACCATATAGATTCAATCTAATTTGAATTAGACTTGAGTTAGACTCAAGTTAATTCATTCACTAAAGAGCATTAATGGAGATTAATGAAATATTAGAAGAGTTAATTTCAAAATTCATTCAATTTCAAAATTAAATTTAAAATGAAGAGTTCAAAAATGACCTTAATGGAGTGTTAATACTCATTAAGTCTAATTAAGTGAATTAATTCTCATTAATTATTTCCATTGGATGAAGTACAAAAGTATTTTTTTTTCTCATTTTTGAGTGAAAATTCATTCTTCTTCTTCTTCTCTCTTTCTTTGGCCGAAACTCATTAGAGGGTTGCTTGCACAACCTTGAGTGTTGGTCTTCTCCATTTTCTTATGTTCGTGTGGATATCGAAAGAGGCACAGACACATGATCGTGCTGAGATCTTAGCCGTCGGGAGATCGAGTACACGCATCAAAGGTATAACTCTCTATCATGTTAAAACTTAGTATATGTTTTCTTCGTTCGCATGAATCTTCTGATAGAAACTAGATATTTTCCACTATGTTTGTTATGTATTTAGCACTCTAGTTCCTTACAAAAACCTCACTAAAGGTCTTGGAAAATTTGAAATTGGCTCTAAAACCCTAAACATGATCCTTGGGAGCCAAAGGACAAGTTTCAACAAAAAGGGTTTAGGGTATAAGGAATTCAACAATGAAAAGTCCTACCATTGTCTAATTGCTAGTGGCAATCAAAGACAAAAATTATAGATAGAAAATGAATTTCCAAGGAGTATTTGGTTAACTTAATTAGAAAGAATGTCTATTAGGTGCCAAAGTCAATCCTCAAAGGTTAGAGGATTTTGGGAGAGCCATCCATAGAAGACTTAATTCAAATTCTTTATAAATGGTTGACTTAAGACCTAAAGGGGAACACTTAGCCATGGATAGAAATTGATGATAAAAAGGGCTAAGAAAAACTTTCCTTTATTATATCTCACAACAAACAAAAGCTTGACTTGTTTTATAACTCTAGACAAGGATGTGAGATGATAGGATGACACATTTAATTCACTAATACTTATGACATTTTGATAAAATACAAAATGTATCAAATATAGTGATCATTGACCAACTATGGGGAAAGCAAATGTTTAATTAATGGACATCTTGCTTATAGATCATAGATGGATATTTTAGATATTTTGAAAATAATTATATATTTTATAAATAGTGACTTAGCTTTTGAAGAACATATGAATTCAAAACAAGTTTTAAAGTTGATACAAACATGAGTAGTTTTTAAGGTTTTTTGAGTTTTGTCAAAACTTCAAACATATAATGAATTTTAATGAAGATATATTTTTCTTTGTTAGAAGGCACTAAAATAAATATGCTTTCAAAATTTCATGAGTTTTTAAATTTTATGGATTTTTCTATATATTTCTGAAGTTGACTTCAGAAGTTGAAATTCAGACTAACTATGTGACAGTCGACTGGTGACTGTATTTTTCAGTATTTTGCTTGTATTTTTAGAAATTAAACTTAATTAAAATTAAGTCAAAATTGATACTATAATATACATGGTTGTTTGAATGCAATCTTTTTTATGGTGCCAAAGTGGGAGAAATGGGAAGATTTAAGTTAGAAACTTATTTCTCCGTATTTGTGCAAAACTTAAAAATTAAAGTGTTATAGCATATGTTAAGGGGGAGCTTGGTTTTATGCTTCATATTTTACATTATCCTTATAATTTTCAAGTTTTTATTTATGTCTAACTTTAATATATTACCATACATCAAAAAGGGAGAGATTGTGGGTACAATCGACTTAGGTTTGATCAGGTATGATCATGGTTTTGATGTGTGTGTCAAAGAGTTAAATTTAGGTTTCATATATGATTGATATGTGTGTTAGAGACATGCAGGACATGGTGAAACATACATGAGGAGCTTAGTATGGACAAGCTTGGGAAGCTTATCTTAAGGCTTGGGTCCTTGAGACAGTAAAGGATGATGTGGAAGGCATCTGAGGGATCGTTGGACGAGGAGTTATGGAGTGGAGCAGAGGGATGTAGACTTCAAGGAAACGCTAAAGATGCATGCAGAGGAACTGTGGGCTTGAGTGCATGTGAGGGATGAAGGTCGAGAAAGAGGGCTTTAAAGGGCAACTTCAGAGAGGATGAGAGTTGAGTGTGTAACCGGGACTAGCCAACTGATGGGTTTACCAGTTGACTGGTTTAGTCTACTACTCAGTCGATTTCTTAATCGACTGGGAGCAAATAGAAGCATTTTGTTCACTCAGCCAGTAGCCACCAATCAACTAGTATCTTTATCAGTCGATTGGTATCTTTGTTAGTCGACTGGTAAGTGACCATTAGTAGAATTTCTGATTCTGTGAAGTATTTGTTAGCTATATCCAATGGTACAAACAGTCGACTGATGAGTTTTCTAGTCGATTGGTGCACATGAATGGAGTTAATTAGTGATCAACTCTTTCTACTCTATTTATAGGGAGCTAGGGACATTAAAGGAGGTAACTGTTGTATTGTATACTGCTAGTCTTTGCCTCCAAGCTTCTAAAGACTACACTCTTCTTGTTACACCTAATTCCCAATCTTGTAAAGAAGGAGAGTTTCTTTGTGGGAGGTTTTGCTCTACCATGAAGGAGTTCATTTAGTTGAAAATTGCCAGGGACTAATCCATCGAAGGATTAAGGGTTCATCCACCTCAAGGATAAGTCGTGGAGTAGAAGCAAACAATCTCCAAATCGCATTACATAATCTTATTAGAGTTTGTTTTATCTTTTACTTTGTTTTCATTAATATTCCGCTTACGCAACTAACGATTTATAGAGAAGCAAATGATTTGGGTCAACATCTATTCAACCCCCCCTTCTAGCCGGCCTATGATCACCAACAGTAATGTAGGATTCCACTCATGGCCTTGCTCAATTGGGCAGAGCTATTTTGATCAACTAGAATTAAAGAATGTGGTCTTCTCATGTAGAGGAAGAATCTATTCTTTATATACTAGTCAGATTCAGATCAAGAGATCCATACTATATGTTGGTTGCTACTCGAAAAACCTATAGGTTCCACTGTACAAAAATTTTATACCAAAGTCTGAACCTTTTCCTAGCTACCATGTGTTCTTTTAAATTAAATTTTGGATCGCCTGCGGAACTTAACACGTTTGATCCAAAACTTAATCTATTTGTTCTTTTAGGTTTTGACTTGGATCTCCTGCGGAACTTAACACGTTCGACCCAAGTCACCTTAAGTTATTAATTCCATTAAATATTAATTTCATAATTGGTTCCCAGTACTGACGTGGCGAGGCACATGACCTTCTTGGATATGGGAGCAACCACCACCGACTAGACAAAACCTTTTATAGAAAGCTAATATTTAATTTCCTAAAATAACTTTAGGTTAACCGAAAAGAACAATCAAATCATAAGGAAAAATAAAACAAAAGAACACAACATCAAAAATCATATTCGAAATACTAGAATCGTAAGCCTCTTGTATTTGGTATTATTTCCAAAAATAACTAGTATGATGCGGAAAGAAAAAGTACTAGTTATACCTTTTAGAAAAAACTCTTGATCTTCTACCGTATTCCTCTTCTAACCTCGGACGTTGTGTGGGCAACGATCCTCCGAGATGAGAAACCACCAACCACCTTCTTCTCCTCCTAGCTAGGTTCGGCCACAAAGAAGCTTTACCAAGGATGAAGAACAAAACACCAACCAAGCTCCAAGAGATGCAAGTTTTCTCTCCTTCTTCTTCTTCTTCTCCAAGTAGTATCCGACCACCGCAAGAGCTCCAAGGGGAGAGAGAGGTTCGGCCACCACAAGAGGAAGAGAGGGAGAGGATAATGATGATGGTCGGCCACACCAAGGAACAAAAGAGGGAGAGAAACAATAGAGGTTGTGTGTCATGAAGGCACCCTCACCCCTTCTTTTATATTCCTTGGCCTAGGCAAATTAGGAAATTTAATTACAATAAAATTTCCTTAATTTCGTTGACATGATTTAATTGAGAAAAATAAAATAAAATTTCCCCAATTAAATTCTAATGGCCGGCCATATCATGAAATCAAATTAGACAAGTTTCAATCAACAATTAAAACTTCCTAATTTGTTTCCGGAAATTTTAAAATTAAAATTTATCTTTAAAATCTCTTCATGGTTGATAAAAAGAAATTTCCATAATTTTAATTTTACAACATGTGAATAATTTTTAAAGAGAAAATAAAATATCTCACCAATCTACAAATAAGGAAAAAGATCTAATCTCTTTCTTTAATCTTTTGTAGATCTTTTACAAGAGAGATAATTTAATTTTAATTCTCTTTAATAAATTATATCTTCCACATAATAAAAAGTAAAATTAAAATTATTTTTTTAATTTAATTTGGCCGGCTCCTCTAGCTTGGATTCAAGCTAGGGCCGGCCACCCCAATTTATATCTAGGCCGGCCCTAGCTTGGTTCCCAAGCTAGCTTGGCCGGCCCCCTTTGGGTGGGTATAGAAGGTGGGTATAGGTGGGTATAGTACTCTATAAATAAGAGGCTATGATAGGGACCTAGAGGAGGAATTGGTTTTGGTCTCCCGATAAAATTAAGCATCCCGTGTTCGCCCCGAACACACAACTTAATTTTATCAATAATAATTCATTCCACTATAGAACTATTATTGAACTACCGCACCAATCCCAAATTACATTTTGGGATCCTTCTTATAATGAGTGTGTTAGTCTCCCTGTGTTTAAGATATCGAATGTCCACTAATTAAGTGAGTTACTGACAACTCATTTAATTAATATCTTAGTCCAAAAGTAGTACCACTCAACCTTATCGTCATGTCGGACTAAGTCCACCTGCAGGGTTTAACATGACAATCCTTATGAGCTTCTCTTGGGGACATTATCAACCTAGTATCTCTAGGACACAGTTTCCTTATATAATCAAAAACACACACTATAAATGATATCATTTCCCAACTTATCGGGTTTATTGATTCATCGAACTAAATCTCACCCTTTGATAAATTAAAGAAATTAATATTAAATATATGTGCTTGTTATTATATTAGGATTAAGAGCACACACTTCCATAATAACTGAGGTATTTGTTCCTTTATAAAGACAGTATAAAAGAAACAACCTCAAATGGTCCTACTCAATACACTCTAAGTGTACTAGTGTAATTATATAGTCAAGATAAACTAATTCCTAATTACACTACGACCTTCCAATGGTTTGTTACTTTCCATTTTGGTCGTGAGCTACTGTTTATAATTTATAAGGTACTGATAGCATCATCTTCTATATGTGACACCACATACTATGTTATCTACAATATAAATTAATTGAACAACTACAAAAAAATGTAGATAATTTGACCAAATGTGATTCTTTATTCAAAACAAATGTTTACAAAAGATTAGGATTTCATTATACACTCCAACAATTTCCCACTTATACTAATGACTAAGCTGCCATATCTTCTACCATACATCTGATTCCCATTCCCTCCACATGCCGATCGAAAGCTTTCGCCGGAAGGGCCTTAGTGAAAGGATCTGCCAGGTTATCCGCTGATGCAATTTTGGCGATGACAACTTCTCCTTGCTTCACGATATCTCGTATCAGGTGGTGCTTGCGCTCTATATGTTTACTTGCCTTATGAGCTCGTGGTTCCTTCGAGTTTGCAACTGCACCGCTATTATCGCAATAAATTGTGATGATTTTGGGCAAACCAGGAATCACATCTAAGTCCATTAGAAAGTTCTTGAGCCATACTACTTCTTTAGCTGCCTCAGAGGCTGCTACATACTCAGCTTCCATGGTTGAGTCCGATACGCATTTCTGCTTAACACTCCTCCATGAAATGGCTCCACCTCCTAAAGTAAACACATAGCCTGATGTAGACTTACTATTGTCCCTATCTGATTGGAAATCTGAATCCGTGTAACCCACAGGGAGCAAATCGTCTGCTTGGTAAATTAGCATATAATCTCTAGTCCTTCTCAGGTACTTTAATATATGCTTTACCGCAGTCCAATGTCCTTGTCCAGGGTTACTCTGATATCTGCTGACCATGCCCACGGTAAAACAAATATCAGGTCTCGTACATAGCATTGCATAAATAAGGCTTCCTACAGCCGAAGCATAAGGAACTACTTTCATGTCTTCTATCTCCTTTGATGTCTTTGGAGACATCTCTTTAGATAGAGCTATTCCATGCCTGAAAGGTAAGAAACCTTTCTTGGAATCCTGCATACTAAAACGAGCAAGGATTGTATCTATATATGAAGCTTGGGACAGACACAACATTCTTTTCTTGCGATCCCTTATTACTTTGATCCCAAGAATGTGTGCACACTCTCCTAAGTCCTTCATATCAAATTGTTTGGACAACCATACCCTTACGTCTGATAATACCTTGACATTGTTGCCAATTAACAAAATATCATCTACGTATAGTACAAGAAATACCACCACGTTTCCGTTACACTTCTTGTATACACAAGACTCATCCGGACACTGAATAAATCTATATGACTGGATTACTTCATTAAACCGGATGTTCCAAGACCTTGAAACTTGCTTCAGTTCATAAATGGACCGATTGAGCTTGCACACTAGATGCTCTTTGCCTTTTTCAATAAACCCTTCTGGTTGCTTCATATGGATGTTCTCTTCAAGACTTCCATTAAGGAAAGCTGTCTTGACATCCATTTTCCAAATCTCATAATCCATATGAGCAGCAATGGATAAGAGTATCCGGATAGACTTAAGCATGGCTACCGGTGAAAAGGTTTCCTCATAATCGATTCCCTCTTTCTGAGTATACCCTTTCGCAACAAGCCTAGCTTTGAAAGTTTCTACCTTCCCGTCTGTCCTTCTTTTCCTTTTGTAGATCCACTTACATCTAACGGCTTTTACACCATCAGGTGGTTCTACAAGCTCCCAGACCTTATTAGAGTACATAGACTCTATTTCAGAATTCATCGCCTTTTGCCAAGATGGTGCATCTATATCTTGGAGTGCTTCATCATATGTTCGGGGATCAGGTTCATGTTTACCCGGGATCAAGTCCGAAGACTCTCCCAAAAACATGAATCTCTCAGGCTGCCTTACAACCCTCCCACTACGACGAGGCACTGTCTGTGGTTGTGTATCATGTGTGACACGTGTTGTAGTCTCTTGTGGTACTTCATCTTGTACTGTTGGTACTAAAGTAGACGTGTCCTCTCTTAGTTCTTCTAAAACAACTTTACTACTGGGCTTGTGATCTATTATATAGTCTTCTTCTAAAAACTGGGCATTGGTGCTAACAATGACCTTTTGGTCTTTAGGACTATAAAATAAACCACCTTTCGTTCCTTTCGGATATCCTACAAACACGCGAACTTCTGTACGGGATTCTAACTTATCAGCATCTGGTTTCAGCACATGTGCTGGACTACCCCAAATCAGAATATGTCTTAGACTGGGTTTTCGCCCATTCCACAATTCTATGGGAGTAGAAGAAACTGATTTAGAAGGTACTAAGTTCAGAACGTATACTGTTGTTTCAAAAGCATATCCCCAAAACGAATTTGGTAATTCTGAATAACTCATCATCGATCTAACCATCTCCATAAGAGTCCTATTCCTTCGTTCTGCTGTTGGGGTGTTCCAGGTGCAGACAATTGGGATTGAATCCCGGCCTCTGATAAGTAATTCCTAAACTCTCCTAAGAGGTATTCGCCACCACGATCAGATCGTAGTGTCTTGATACTTTTACCTAATCATTTTTCCACATCAGCCTTGTATTCTTTGAACTTATCAAAGCACTCGGACTTGTGGCACATTAGGTAAATGTATCCGTATCTTGAATAATCATCTATAAAAGAGACAAAATATTCAAAACCTCCTCTTGCCTGGACAGACATAGGACCACACAAATCAGAATGAACCAATTCTAACACTTCTTTGGCTCTATACCCCTTGGCCTTGAACGGCCTCTTGGTCATTTTACCTTCCAAGCAAGATTCACAAGTTGGAAAATTTTCCAACTCTAACGAACTCAAAAGTCCATCAGCTATAAGCCTCTGAATCCTACTTAAGTTAATATGACCAAGCCTTAGATGCCAAAGATATGCTTGGTTCATTTCCGAAGGTTCTTTTCTTTTATTAGAGTTAGAAGATGAGTTATAAATTTCCATGTTTTGCCTTGTGGAAGAAATTGGATTTAAAGTATACAAATTGCCAACTAATGCACCAGAACAGATAATCACTTTATTTCTTTTAATAACTACATCGTTACTGAAAGAAACTGAATATCCATCTAAAAACAGTTTAGAAACTGAAATTAAATTCTTTCTAAAACTGGGTACATAAAGACAATTTCTTAAATCCAAATTTCTATTTCTACTAAAAGATAAGTAGACGTCTCCCACTGCAACAGCCGCCACCTTAGTAGCATTGCCCATGTAGACGGTAATTTCTCCTTCAGTTAGTCGTCAGGTTTCCTGGAACCCCTGCAGGGAATTGCAGACATGATCAGTGGCTCTCGTATCTACACACTAGGTGCTGGTAGATAACACCGCTAAACATGTTTCAACAACTAGAGCATGAGATATACCTTTGTTGTTCTGATTCCTACGAGTCCAATGCCTCGTTTGCGGATGAAGCATTTGCCCTTGACTTCTTCACTCGCTTTTAAATCCTACTGAGATTTATTCACTTTCTTTCTTGAACCAACTTGTTTCTTCTTCTTTCCTCTTGGTTTAGAAGTAGAACCATTCTCAAGATAGTGAATTTGAGAATTGTGACGAAATAATCCTTCTGCTGAAGTTACGTCAGTAGTTCCACTAATGAATAAATCCTCTTATTCATATTATAGTTCAGGCGGAACTGCTCAAAACTTCTAGGTAGCGTTTGGAGGATCATATCGATCTGGGTTTCCCCATCAATTTCTCCTCTAAGGATCTGTATCTCGTTTAGATAAGCCATCATCTTTAGGATATGATTCCTTACAGGAGTACCCTCTTGCATGGTGGCTGTCATTATCTTTCTCATGGCTTCTTGCCTAGAAGCCCTATCCTGATGACCAAAGAGTTCCTTGAGATTGTTCATAATATCATAGGCTGTTGGTAAATCTTGATGCTGATGTTGCAATACATTTGACATTGAAGCCAAAATGTAACACCGCGCCATCTCATATGCTTTTACCCATTTCCTATGATATTCAATCTCCTCTTGGGTAGATTCACCGGTAAGTGCTTCAGGACAAGGCTCAGTCAATACAAATTTATAGCTTTCAGCAGTAAGGACAATGTCCAGGTTCCTTTTCCAATCTATGTAATTAGGTCCAGTAAGTCTATTCTGTTGAAGTATGATGGACAGTGGGTTGAAAGTCATCCTAAGAATCACAAATCACTTTTGGTCAGAACTCTAAATTTAGAATAATATTGATTCCTCAAACAATACTATTTTAAATTAACCAACACCTCAAAACACCGTGAATTTTGTATGCCACGTTAGTGTGGACGTATACAAATTCAACATTTGTAAAAGGAGGGTTTTATCCCATTAATTTTATTATCTTGTCAACCTAACTTTTTGACAAATAAAATTAATAGTTGGTATCATTTGATCACACAAATAATAGCAGTGACTCCGATGAGGAGGATACTATTAGATGTGTCTAAGTGTATACCACTACTTGACACTAAGTCCATTAATAAGATTATGCCCCTTCCATTCGGGAAGATCACACGCTCTTAATTAACTTTCTATAGTCATCCAAAAATGGAAGTCTGTTCTAGTGATCCGCAAACAAGCTCATCCGTTATGGAGGAAGGCACTCAGAGCCAACGCGCAAGTTTGTTTGCATCACTTACAAACCAGTAATGGAGACCATGTGATTTACTTAAAATCCCCTCTCCCACTTAGTTATTTATAAATGAGGAATTTTAACTATGCTAGCCTACTAAACTTGTAAACTAACATGCACACACAGCACAATATAAAAGCAATAAATAGAAAATCTAATTTTCAACTATTATGGCTTTTGTCTCTAGTTGTCCTCCATGTGTTGTCATCCCAAGCTGCTGCCATATTTGGCCACCGCCACCATCTTGCTCCTAGTTCCGCTGCGCCTCTGGTCCTTAGAAGGTTCCACGCTTTGCAAGATTCGATCCATGACATAAATAGAATTTTACATTTTGATCCTATATTCCATAAAAGGAATGTACATGTATCTAGATCAAAATAAAATCCTAATAAAACTAAATACAACTCCTGCTGTATTTTAATACAATCATGCACACATATAAATGCCCTTGACATGTCCAAGGGTCCAATCACACATAATAATTAAAAGCCATAATAGTTGGATCCTGCATCCACAAAGTTAGCACATCCTACTATTAACTTGCCTAAATTATGTATGACATGTGCATAATTAACCTAATACCAAATACACAGAGGCAAAACCCTAGCTCTGATACCAATTGTTGGTTGCTACTCGGAAAACCTATAGGTTCCACTGTATAAAAATTTTGTACCAAGGTCTGAACCTTTTCCTAGCTACCATGTGTTCTTTTAAATTAAATTTTGGATCGCCTGCGGAACTTAACACGTTTGATCCAAAACTTAATCTATTTGTTCTTTTAGGTTTTGACTTGGATCTCCTGCGGAACTTAACACGTTCGACCCAAGTCACCTTAAGTTATTAATTCCATTAAATATTAATTTCCATAATTGGTTCCCAGTACTGACGTGGCGAGGCACATGACCTTCTTGGATATGGGAGCAACCACCACCGACACTACAAGAAAAACGTCATTCAACAACACTCAAACGACAATGGTTTTATACCAAACCGTT
The DNA here is from genome assembly GCF_018446385.1 of Zingiber officinale. Taxonomy (NCBI): domain Eukaryota; kingdom Viridiplantae; phylum Streptophyta; class Magnoliopsida; order Zingiberales; family Zingiberaceae; genus Zingiber; species Zingiber officinale. The sequence continues at coordinate 50,063,304 of NC_055996.1, read as the reverse complement.
GTCTTTTTGCCTTTTAACAACGGTTTTAACAAAAACTGTTGTCTTTTAGTAATTTTTTTGGCCTATGACAACGGTTTTTAAAAACCGTTGTCTATTTATGTTTTTTTGGGGATACAACAACGGTTTTTAAAGGGTATGACAACAGTTTTTTAAAACTGTTGTCTATGTGCGCTTTTTTGGGATTACGACAACGGTTTTTAAAAACCGTTGTCTATTAAATGTTGTTAAATGCAATTGTTTTTTCTTTCGCCACTTTTTCTCCTTCGTCATTTGTCTGTTTTACGCTTGTTTTTTCTGTCTCTTTCCCAAAACCCTACTCTTCGCCGACTCCTCCTCACCGCCCTCTTCGTCGCCTCCCTCCTCACCACCCTCTTCATCGCCTTCTTTGCCGCCTCCCTCCACACCGCCCTCTTCGCCCCCTCCCTCCTCACCACCCTCTTCGCTGCCTCCTTCCTCGCCGCCCTCTTCGTCGCCTCAACTTTCGGCCTCACCACCTCCTCCTCGCGGCCTCTACTTTCAGCCATCTTCACTGCCTCCTCCTCCTCAAGCCTCGACCTTTCTCGTCCTCCTCCTCCTCCTCCTCCTCGTCTTCCTCTTTCTCCTCTCTCTGGGTTTGATAATTACTTAAAGTACATTGATTGATTGTTCCATCCATAGACTAGTCAGTTATCTTGAATGTGCTTTAGGTTAAATGGATCACACATTTTCTCATGTTTCGAGTCTCGAATCCATGTTTACAGGTTTCATATGGCTCTCATTCTGTGCACAGGCTTCTCAGTTTACCGTTTCCATAGCCCTTGTATTAGTAGTAAAATATTTGCCAATTTTCTTTCCTCAGATTCAGTATTTCTTCTTCACCAAACCTTTCTGCTTCATTTGATATTTTTATTCAAATAATGTTTCTTGACCATTCTTTGAACACAGCAAGGAATTTTTGATGCAATTTTGAAGGGAGTCATTGATTTTGAATCAGATCCATGGCCGTTGATCTCAGACAGTGCCAAAGATCTCATAAGGAACATGCTATGTTCTAAACCTTCGGAACGCTTGACAGCCCATCAAGTACTATGTATGCTATTTGCCAATCACAAATTAACTAGTGTTTCTTATCGATACCTTAGTTCTATTATGAATAATTTTTTGTGGATTGTGGAGTATTATGAATACACAGCATGGCCTTAGTTTTCATTCTTTATACAGTGATTTTGTTGGCAACTTTTCGTATTAAAGCATTAGTGGATCTGCTCTAGATTAAAAGATTTAATTGTCATATGCCAGTTGCCGCTAACCTTTCACTAAGCAACAGCAATAGTATGGCTCATGTGAATGTATTACTAATTTTTAAATTGAATATAATCCAGTCATCATATATTAATAAATTTGGGCATCTGAAACTTCTTCAGCATGCATAAACTAGACTTTCTTTTTTTTCTTCTTGTGTTTAGTCACCTTTGTGTAGTTTTCACTTGACAAAAGGGCTACTGTACCTGTTTCTTGTGAGAATTAGGCATCAAAAGATTGGTAACTTTTGTCATCTGATATTCTGATTGGAGTTTTACATTTACATTTACAGAGTGCAGAACTGCAGATCTTAATTTCTTGTCTTGGTTTGAGTAGGAAAGTTTTAGTTTTGGAGTAAAAGTGTTAAAGGCTTATGCTTGCAAGAATCAAGACCTAGTTGATTAGTCTATGGATGTTATCTAATAAATTCAATTATATTATACATTCAAATTTAAGTAAAATGAGTGTTATCTTGGTTCTGTGCTTACTGTTTTTCTATGGTCAGGTCATCCTTGGATATGTGATCATGGAGTTGCTCCTGATCGAGCACTTGATCCGGCAGTTCTTTCTCGCCTCAAACAATTCTCTGCAATGAATAAGTTAAAGAAGATGGCTTTGCGAGTGAGTTCACAACCTAAAATTTTCGTGACCTTTATTATTGGGATGAAGTTTCTTGTTGATTCCCATAAAAGTTTGCTCTATTTTGCATTGCTAGATTATTCAAACTTTACTTTCACATTTATTAATTAATTTATTTGATTTAACACTGCCACAACCCCTCTTTTATGATTAAGTACACTGGATGGATAGATATTCCAAAATTTGAAGAAAAAGGAATTAGATTATTCACAAGGGCTTTTATTTTTATTATAAATATTTCCATGGATGCTCTGTACAAGCCTAATAATTTTAGATTGTGAAATAATTTCTCTATTTTCTATCAGGTTATAGCGGAAAGCCTTTCGGAGGAAGAGATTGCCGGATTAAGAGAAATGTTCAAGGCAATGGACACAGACAACAGTGGGTCAATTACCTTTGATGAGCTTAAAGCAGGTTTCAGAAGATATGGTTCGACTTTAAAGGATACAGAGATTCGTGATCTTATGGAAGCAGTAAGACAATGCTACCTTGAAAGGAATAGCACAATTTGATAATTACTTAAAGTACATTGATTGATTGTTCCATCCATAGACTAGTCAGTTATCTTGAATGTGCTTTAGGTTAAATGGATCACACATTTTCTCATGTTTCGAGTCTCGAATCCATGTTTACAGGTTTCATATGGCTCTCATTCTGTGCACAGGCTTCTCAGTTTACCGTTTCCATAGCCCTTGTATTAGTAGTAAAATATTTGCCAATTTTCTTCCCTCAGATTCAGTATTTCTTCTTCACCAAACCTTTCTGCTTCATTTGATATTTTTGTTCAAATAATGTTTCTTGACCATTCTTTTTCTTTTTGAACTTCTTCAGTGCAATTGTTCCATTCGAATAGAATTTACTTTTGAAGATCTAAACTTGTGCCCTCACTTTAATCCTCTTTTGGAGTTCATCTGAAATTATGGAGAGAACATCTTGAACTTTATAATGCTCGGTACATTCTATTTAAAGATACCTTTTGATATACGAAGACTATCGCTTGTAGATTAAAGAGAATCAAGTTTTGTGCTTCCTTTGACATGTTAAACTACTTTTAGGCAGATGTGTACAACAGCGGAACCATCGACTATGGTGAATTCATTGCTGCGACAGTACATCTTAACAAGCTCTTAACAAGCTAGAGCGCGAGGAACACTTGGCGGCGGCTTTTTCATACTTCGACAAGGATGGAAGTGGTTATATCACAGTTGACGAGCTTCAGCAAGCTTGCAAAGAGCATAATATGACTGATGCTTTTCTCGAAGACATCATTAAAGAAGTGGATCAGGATAATGTGAGTACTATATTACATGATCTACATGCAATTCTATAGAAATCTCATTCCTTATAAATTAACAGAAACCAAAATTAAGTATTCTTTTGTTCATCAAACCTTGCATGCTCCTACTTGATAAATTTTAGTCGCTAATTTTTCATGGCCCTGGCAACAAGCTTATAGTGAACATATGCTTCCAAATCTGGGTCTCAACACAAAAACTAACAGAAAGTGACTTGGTCTTTCAGGATGGTCGCATTGATTACGGTGAGTTTGTTGCTATGATGCAAAAGGGTACCATGGGATTGGGACTCGGTCGGCGGACAATGAGGAATAGTTTAAACATAAGCATGAGGAATAGTTTAAACATAAGCATGAGGGATCACAAATGCCGTTGCAGTTGAGTGTTGTTTCGTTCTTACTCGTCCTTGTAAATCGATACAATATGTCTCGTTATTTACTTACATTTCTGTCTCTTCTCTTGCATGGGTTAGACGAAGGCCGATACTCCTACAAGTTCCACCGACTCTAAACCTGGGTAAGTTTCTTCTCTTATGCAGTGCTGTTTTTTGACAATTGATTTTTTTTGGAAATTGCAAAGGATTTCTCATGTTGAGTTGTTATTTTCTAAATTCATTTGTGGATTGGAAGAGACGTAGGACAGGGAGTTGTTACTCATTATAATCTTGGCCCAATCTGGAACATTGTGTTTATAATAACATCCACTGTCTAGTGTTTCCATGTCCCTTTTCCTTGTTGAAACTTTTATCCAGCAGGGCGCTAGTATTTTCTAACTCATATAAACATTTATTTGTTGAAGCTTCTGCTATTGTCAGAATTCTTGTTGATCAAAATCAATGGTATTTTGGTGCAAGTTACTCCAAGTATCTGTTGTCAGATTCATAAAGTGTTCTTATAATGTTGAAAGAAAAATTTATAATGTGGACGTAGGAAGTTTCAGAATATTTACTGAACTAGGGTGGAATCTGGAATTTAATTAAATGCATCATCATGTAGAGATGCTGATAAAGTGGACATGATTAGTCAGATCAGTAGAGCTTCTGGTGTGTACAATCGTTGTATGTCATATCTTAATTTGCCAACTTTATACTTATAAAATGTAAGATGGAGTATGCGCCAAAGGATGATATGTTTGCTTGTTTGTTGCTTTAGGCTTGTGAAGGGCATAAAGATACTGTTGCTTTACATTTGATTTCATCATGCCAGAAGTTTTTATTGTATGAACATGGAACATTAAAGTCCTTGAATGGCTAAGCACGCCAATGAATATTAAATTCTACAACAATTTTTGCAGTGTGATTGGTCCAATTGTTTTTGGACACAACAAAAACAACTAATGATCAACTAATGCTCTTCACTCTTCAGTCCTTACTAAAATGATTAAGATATTCTAAAGTTAGATTTCAGCCTGATGAAGAATATTCTTTGTGACTGTACAATAGTGCAAGCAGAGCAATTAAATATGCTAGTTGTTGTAAGATTTTTACTGAAAATGTGTGATAATACATATAGTTTGTCAGGAGTAGGTTTATTTGCTAAAATCACTCATTTTACAATTTAACAACATTTAGGAAGTGCATTTCTCGGTGCTCTAGCATTATGTTTAGGCAAACTTATGGAATTAATTTCTTTTTTTTTATCTAACAGAAGTGTCAAGTAATTATCTTTGCAACCTTTTATTCTTGGACTTTCGTTTACAAAGCCGGTTAGCAATAAAGCTTATCAAGTGTTTAATTCTTTTAGTATTTATTTCTTGATTGACCATAAGTTATGATGTAGGTTATTGAGGACATGTCTATACAAGTCAATGTACCTGCTCTAGCAATGGAAGAGGTAAAAATATCTTTTGGAGTTGTCTTTTAGTTTATGGTAAAAACAGTTTCGAGTCACTGAAATACAATGGTTTTGCAGGTTGCTCCATTGGCCGTCTCAGATGCGGCTATGCTTGCCCCTGAGGAGATTTTTCATGGAAAAGGAAACATCAAAGAAGAGGCAGAGTTAACAAAAGAAGAGAGGAAAAGGAGACGGGCCAACCAGAAAAGAAGATTTTCAAGATTGAAAGGTATCCTTTATTCGCTTATATTTATGGTTCTGCTTATTTTCATGCTTGTCTACAATCTGTGAATAATGGTCAAAAAAATTAGTGGCGAACTTGTGACAGACATGATCCACCACTTAGAATTACATAGTTCTTGTGCACAGGATTGTATAATTTCATTCTGCTCTTTTTAGGTGTCCTCAAGAGTATTGGGAAGAATGCCGATAAGCTAAAAAAATGAAGAGACTTTAACAAATTAAGGAGCACTAGGAGCTGCAATCCCTCCTCTTCACCGACATCTAAGTAGAAAATCTTGTGTTATATTGTTCTACCTTTGTTTTAATAGTGTTATCATTTTGTTGGTTGCTTATGAAATTTTGTTGGTTGCTTATGAAATTTCTTCAGAATGTTATAGATATTATTTTTGAATGTTAGAAAATTGTATATTAAATTTTATTTTGAAATTTAGTATTTTGAATGATTTATAATATTGGAAAATTGTGTATTAATTTTTTTTATTTTTTTTCTAAAAAAAACAACGGTTTTTCACCGTTGTCGTAGATAGTTTAAAACTGTTGTTGAAGACCCTGTTATTAAAGGTAGACGCTCAAAGACAACGGTGAAAAACTGTTGTCTTTGAAGGAAAAGACAACAGTTTTTCACCGTTGTAAAAAATGTTGTCTTTTCCTTCAAAGACAACGGTTAAAAACTGTTGTCTTTTGCCACCCCTTTTAACAACACGGCCTTTAACAACAGTTCAAAATGGCCTACGACAACGGTGAAAAACCGTTGTTGTTTGACTTTTTTCTTGTAGTGCGACTAGACAAAACTTTTTATAGAAAGCTAATATTTAATTTCCTAAAATAACTTTAAGTTAACCGAAAAGAACAATCAAATCACAAGGAAAAATAAAACAAAAGAACACAACATCGAAAACCATATTCGAAATACTAGAATCGTAAGCCTCTTGTATTTGGTATTATTTCCAAAAATAACTAGTATGATGCGGAAAGAAAAATTACTAGTTATACCTTTTAGAAAAAACTCTTGATCTTCTACCGTATTCCTCTTCTAACCTCGGACGTTATGTGGGAAACGATCCTCCGAGATGAGAAACCACAAACCACCTTCTTCTCCTCCTAGCTAGGTTCGGCCACAAAGAAGCTTTACCAAGGATGAAGAACAAAACACCAACCAAGCTCCAAGAGATGCAAGTTTTCTCTCCTTCTTCTTCTTCTTCTCCAAGTAGTATCCGGCCACCGCAAGAGCTTCAAGGGGAGAGAGAGGTTTAGCCACCACAAGAGGAAGAGAGGGAGAGGATGATGATGATGTCCGGCCACACCAAGGAACAAAAGAGGGACAGAAACAATAGAGGTTGTGTGTCATGAAGGCACCCTCACCCCTTCTTTTATATTCCTTGGCCTAGGCAAATTAGGAAATTTAATTACAATAAAATTTCTTTAATTTCCTTGACATGATTTAATTGAGAAAAATAAAATAAAATTTCCCCAATTAAATTCTAATGGTCGGCCATATCATGAAATCAAATTAGACAAGTTTCAATCAACAATTAAAACTTCTTAATTTGTTTCCGAAAATTTAAAAATTAAAATTTCTCTTTAAATTCTCTTCATGGTTGATAAAAAGAAATTTCCATAATTTTAATTTTACAACATGTGAATAATTTTTAAAGAGAAAATAAAATATCTCACCAATCTACAAATAAGGAAAAAGATCTAATCTCTTTCTTTAATCTTTTGTAGATCTTTTACAAGAGTGATAATTTAATTTTAATTCTCTTTAATAAATTATATCTTCCACATAATAAAAATTAAAATTAAAATTATTTTTTTAATTTAATTTGGCCGGCCCCTCTAGCTTGGATTCAAGCTAGGGTCGGCCACCCCAATTTATACCTAGGCCGGCCCTAGCTTGGCCGGCCCCCTTTGGGAGGGTATAGAAGGTGGGTATAGGTAGGTATAGTACTCTATAAATAAGAGGCTACGATAGGGACCGAGAGGAGAAATTGGTTTTGGTCTCCCGATAAAATTAAGCATCCCGTGTTCGCCCCGAACATACAACTTAATTTTATCAATAATAATCCATTCTACTAGAGAACTATTATTGAACTACCGCACCAATCCCAAATTATATTTTTGGGCTCCTTCTTATTATGAGTGTGTTAGTCTCCCTGTGTTTAAGATATCGAATGTCCACTAATTAAGTAAGTTACTGACAACTCATTTAATTAATATCTTAGTCCAAGAGTAGTACCACTCAACCTTATCGTCATGTCGGACTAAGTCCACATGCAGGGTTTAACATGACAATCCTTATGAGCTCCTCTTGGGGACATTATCAACCTAGTATCTCTAGGACACAGTTTCCTTCTATAATCAACAACACACACTATAAGTGATATCATTTCCCAACTTATCGGGTTTATTGATTCATCGAACTAAATCTCACCCTTTGATAAATTAAAGAAATAAATATTAAATATATGTGCTTGTTATTATATTAGGATTAAGAGCACACACTTCCATAATAACTGAGGTATTTGTTCCTTTATAAAGTCAGTATAAAAGAAACAACCTCAAATGGTCCTACTCAATACACTCTAAGTGTACTAGTGTAATTATATAGTCAAGATAAACTAATTCCTAATTACACTACGACCTTCCAATGGTTTGTTCCTTTCCATTTTGGTCATGAGCTACTGTTTATAATTTATAAGGTACTGATAACATCATCTTCTATATGTGACACCACATACTATGTTATCTACAATATAAATTAATTGAACAACTACAAACAAATGTAGATAATTTGACCAAATGTGATTCTTTATTCAAAACAAATGTTTACAAAAGCTTAGGCTTTCAGTATACACTCCAACACTATATATTATGAATTCAAGCACGAAAGATAGTATCCACTGATAGGCTCGAGTGAATGCGAGAGGAAATTTTGCACACTTCATGATAATACTTGACTATTGCTTTATCAAGGGTATCAAAGATAGGCTCGACCAATAGGAGAGGGTCATATTTATTATTGAAAACTTACAACATTGTAATGAAGCCAAATGATTATCACTGAAATATGATGTATTTGTTTGACAGAATTAAATAGCGAGACAGAGAACTTCTACTTCCCATGTATATCATAAGAAAGTACATTCGAAAAGTAATTACTCTCACTTCAAGGCTTTTTCATCATTACTTGACATAAATGACCGGTAGATGGAGTTGATAAATAAAAGCCCATTTGCTTGGGTCATAGCCATGCCTGAAATTGTATATATCCAAAGCCTTATACAAAATATATTTGATAATTAGGATGTTGAAACCAGATGTTTCATCTTTAATAATAAGGAGGTTAGCTCACTAATTCTAGGACTCCCAGACCAAGACGATGAAGTAAATTTATAGCAGTATGCAACCACCCCCCCATTATATCTTCAACACTTCAGTACTGTGGAGTGTACACAAAAGAAACTAGAGAATAAGATGATCAACCTCAGCAATAACCTTCAACTACTGAATCTGATACTGTCTTTTGCCAATTTTTAATATTGTATTTCTTTATTTGTGTTTTATTTATTACTACTAGCAATATATCTAGATTACCAGTACAATCATGAATTGATTGCCTAGATGATTTTGAGAATTTAGGTAGGTATAATGTAATTGTTGGATTTTTCGGACCGCGAAACCACGTTTTCGCGTCGCGGAAACCCCGAAAGCCCCAAAGCCAACGGATCCGTGCAAAGAAAAATTTTGAAAACTACGAATATAAGTTTCTAAAACTTAGATCTACTCCTAGATCTACATGGAAGAGATCTATACCTTCGATGCGTGCCTTTCGCGTATCCCGCTCGTCCAAAATGCCGGATCTCTAGACCGTCAAGCGTACGGTCCTCTAGAAGTATCCGCACGGACAACTTAGGTGGAGAAGACCTAAAAAAAGGTGTGCTAGCACCTTGATAGGTCATGGCAAGAAGAGGAGAGGGAGAGAGCAAGAAGAACTCAAGGAAGAAGAAGGAGGAATGAATGAGATTAACTCACAAAAATGAAACCCCTCCTCCTCTTGATGTGGCCGGCCACATTAAGAGATGTGTAACCTCCATGGAATGCCAAGAGTCACAACTCTTGGTAACTCCCATGAGGTGGCATCCTACTTAAGCAACCATGATGATGTGGAGCATCATCATTGGCCCAATCAATGCCAACTCACCAATGAGGTGGCATAATGTCAAGTCAAACTTGACTCTTCATCTTCCTCTCAAGTCAAGTCAAACTTGACTTAATCTCTCTCATGGTTGATCTAATCCAACCATTTAATTCAAGGCACTTTAATATAATGAATCTAATTCATTTAATTAAATTGATTCAATGAGTCATAATCCAAATTAGACTCATTAAACACATGAATCAACTTGAGTCTAACTCAATTAGCCCAATTAGGATTACTCTTAATCCAATTTGATTCATCAAATGAATCTAATCCTCTTGGTTCATCATATGAACATAATCTCCATCTAATTGTCCTTAGTGTGTGACCCTATAGGTTCTTGTAACATTGGCAATGCCCCTAAACCCATTTAGGAGCATAAGTAATGAGCGGTATCTAGCAACACATCATTACTACCCAATGTTACAAGAATGTTGAGATCCAACATCACCTTTGTGACTACTAATTGTGACTTCTCACAATATATGACAAGTGTCCTTCTATCTTAGACATCTAGATTGATCAATATGAGGCATAGATCGTGTCATCCTCTAATCAATCTAAATCTTGAACTCCAAGTAGACTCACTAAATCAAATGAGCTCAATATCCTATATTGACTCATTTGGGCATGGCCATGCACTTCGTGGTCTCACTCTATCAAGAATATCGATGCCACTCCCGTCATATAGGAGGGATAGATCCTATTTACATCACTCACATCCCTCTGCATAATTCGTTACATACCCAGTAATCGCCTTTATAGTCCACCCAGTTACGGGTGACGTTTGACGAAACCAAAGTACATAACTCCTTATGTAGAGATCTATGGTGACTTCAGGTCTAAGGACTAGTAGTCATACTAATAGCCACATGATAAAGTATATGACACTCATATAACGATCCATGATACTTTCTCATGGCGGGTCATTCAGTATACATTCTCTAATGTATACCCATGTGTCAACTTGATATCTCTATATCCATGACTTGTGAGATCAAGTCATCGAGTTGACCTACATGCTAGTCTTATTGCATTAACATTGTCCCTGAATGTTAATACTCGACTAGGAATGATTAAGAGTAGTGTTCCCTATATCATCTCACTATCAGTTCAACTAACCGATTGATATAGGTGAGAATTGTCTACTCAAGGACGTTATTATACTTAATTTATTTGGCACCAATACAAGTAAGTATAATAACCAAAAACCAAATGTCTTTATTTATATAGAATATGATACAACAAGTCCAAAATACAATCATCAAATGATTGGCTCTAGGGCTCTAGCTAAAACTCCCACTAGCACTAGTGCCAATCAGTGTAGGCTCTAAGCCCAAATGACCTAGTGTGGCCATCATTTTTCCTCTGTGCCAAAGCCTTGGTCAAGGGATCTGCGATGTTAGCCTCTGTAGGTACTCTACAAATCTTCACATCTCCTCTCTCGATGATCTCTCGAATGAGATGGAAGCGCCGTAGTATGATCTCTCAATAGGGTCAGCAATGCTAAGAACCACCCCAAGTTCAGTGATGAACTTGCGAATCCAAACTGCCTCCTTTGCTGCCTCTGATGCAGCAATATACTCGACCTCTGTCGTAGAATCAGCTACTGTGTCCTGCTTCGAACTCTTCCAGCTCACAGCACCACCACTAATGCAAAACACAAACCCCGACTGCGATCTATTGTCATCCTGGTCGGTCTGGAAGCTAGCATCACTGTAACCCTTTACAGCTAGCTCATCATTGCCTCCATATATCAAGAAATATTCTTTAGTCCTTCTTAAGTACTTAAGAATATTCTTGACCGCTATCCAGTGACTTTCACCTGGATCTGACTGGTATCTGCTCGTCATGCTCAAAGCATACGAGACATCAGGTCGAGTACATAGCATGGCGTACGTGATCTATCCTATGGCTGAGGCATAAGGGATCTGATCCATACGGTCTCTCTCCTCTCTAGAAGAGGGACCTTGAGTCTTCGAAAGACTCACGCCATGTGACATCGACAGAAATCCCTTCTTGGAGTTCTGCATGGCAAACCGAAGGAGTATCTTGTCAATATATGTACTCTGACTTAGGCCAAGCAATCTCTTAGATCTATATCTATAGATCTGTATCCCTAGAATATGAGATGTCTCACCTAAGTCCTTCATTGAGAAGCAACTCCCTATCCAGGTCTTGACAGACTGAAGCATAGAGATGTCCTTCCCAATGAGTAGTATGTCATCCACATACAATATGAGGAAGACAACTATATCCCCTACAACCTTCTTGTAGACACAAGGCTCATCTTCGTTCTTGATGAAACCAAACTGTTTGATTACATCATCGAATCGAAGATTCCAGCTCCGAGAAGCTTGCTTTAGTCCATAAATGGACCTATGCAGCTTGCATACTCTGCCAGTATGCTGTGGATCTACAAAACCCTCAGGTTGTGTCATGTACACATCCTCGAGCAGGTTTCCATTCAGAAACGCGGTTTTGACATCCATCTACCATATCTCATAGTCATGGTAGGCTGCAATAGCAAGCATGATCCGAATGGACTTAAACATCGCTACTGGAGAAAAGGTTTCATCATAGTCAATACCATGAATCTTCTTGAAACCTTTAGCTACCAAGCGACCCTTATAGATAAGTCCATCCATGTCAGTCTTTCTCTTAAAGACCCACTTACACCCAATGGGTTTTACCCATTCAGGTGGATCAACCAAAGTCCATACTTGGTTGGAGTACATGGATTCGATTTCGGATCTCATGGCTTCTAGCCATTTCTCGGAATCTGGTCTCATCACAGCTTCCTGATAGGTGGGAGGCTCATCCTCTATGAGCATAACGTTATCATGGTCAGACAAGAGAAATGAGTATCTCGGTGACGGCGCACCCTATCGCACTGCAAGAGGTATGTCTACTTGAACTGGTTGTTGTTCCTCAACTCCTTGTGGAACAACATCATCCACAACACTTTATGGTTCCAATTCAATTTCCATCGAGGCATCAGTGCTATTGTTCGCATCTTGAACTTCTTCAAGATCGAACGCGCTCCCACTAGTCTTTCTAGAAACAAAGTCCCTTTCTAGAAAGACCCCAGTCTACCTTGTGCTGACTGGGAATGTAGAAGTAATATCCCTTAGTTTCCTTGGGATATCCAATAAAATAGCACTTGTCGGATTTGGGTCCTAATTTGTCTGAGACTTGACGTCTAACGTAAGCCTCACAACCCCAAATCCTCATGAAAGACACATGGGCATCTCTCCCAGTCCATATCCTATATGGTGTCTTTATCACGGCCTTGGATGGAACTCAGTTGAGTATAAAAACTACCGTGTCTAGAGCATAGCCCCAAAGGTATGTCGGAAGATCTATGTGACTCATCATAGATCGTACCATATCTAATAGGATACGATTCCTCCTTTCGGATACACCATTCCACTGTGGTGTTCTAGGAGGAGTGAGTTGAGATAGAATCCCACACTCAGCTAGATAGTCACGGAACTCATGGCTAAGGTATTCTCCACCTCGATCGGATCGAAGTATCTTAATACTCTTGTCAAGCTGGTTTTGTACTTCATTCTTGAATTCTTTGAACTTTTCAAAGGATTCTGACTTATGTGTCATCAAGTACACATAACCATATCTACTGAAGTCATCAGTAAATGTGATGAAGTACCTATAACCACCTCTAGCAGCGACATTGAAAGGGCCACATACATCACTATGTATAAGTCCTAACAAATCAATCGCTCTCTTGCTGTGCCCACTAAAGGGAGTCTTGGTCATCTTGCCTCGTAGGCATGACTCGCATATCTCATATGATTCAAAATCAAATGAGTCCAGCAAACCATCCTTATGGAGCTGGGATAAACGCCTGTCATTTATATGACCTAAGCGACAGTGCCAGAGGTAGGTTTGGTTCATGTCATTTGACTTGAACTTTTTGGTATTTATGTTATAGATAGGGCTCTCAAGGTCTAGAATATAGAGTCCATTTATCAGAGGTGCACTACAATAGAACATATCGTTTAAATAGACGGAACAACATTTGTTCTTTATAGTAAACGAGAAGCCTTTCTTGTCCAAACAAGAAACTGATATAATGTTCTTAGTTAATGCAGGCACATAACAACAATCGACTAACTCTAGTACAAGCCCAGAGGGCAGAGATAGAAAGTAAGTCCCTACAGCAACAGCAGTAACCCGTGCTCCATTGCCTACTCGTAGGTCCACCTCGCCCTTTGTCAATGCTCTGCTATTTCTCAGCGCCTGCACATCAGTACAAATGTGAGAAGCACATCCAGTATCTAATACCCATGATGTAGAAATAGATAGATTGACTTTTCTTCTTAAGATCCTCCAAGTATACCTTGCGGTTCCTCTTCCAATGAGGCAGGTAGCATCCTTGGCGACCCTTCCTTTAGGCTTCAGTGCCTTGCCTTTGCCCTTGGCTTGGGACTTTCCCTTGCCTTTGGGCTTGCCCTTGCCCTTATGTTTCTAAACCATCAGAACAGTGTTGGGCTTAGCCTTCTTAAGGTTCAGCTCAGCAGTTCTCAACATGCTAAGCAGCTCAGGCAGTGGCTTGTCAATCTCGTTCATATTGTAGTTTAGAACGAATTGACTGTAGCTATCCGGCAAGGATTGCAAGATCAGGTCAGTGGCCAGCTCTTGGCCAAGTGGGAACCCCAACCTTTGTAGGTTCTCTATGTACCCAATCATTTTGAGTACATATGGGCCTACAGGAGCCCCGTCTGACATCTTGCACTGAAACTCAAATCTCTCATGCCTCGCTTGACCTTGATACAGTTGACGAAGATGTTCAACCATATCGTAAGCGTCCATTAACTCGTGTTGCTTTTGAAGCTCAGAGTTCATGGTCGCGAGCATTAGACAAGACACATCTAATGTGTCATCTTGATGCTTCTTGAAAGCATCTCGGTCAGCTCGCGGGGCAGTGGCAGGAGGAGCCTCCGGAATGGGCTGCTCCAGAACATACAGTTTACATTCTTGGGTGAGAACTATTCTCGGGTTCCTGTACCAGTCCAGGAAGTTTGCTCCGTTGAGCTTGTCCTTCTCGAGGACAGATCGCAGGGAGAAGGTGTTCATATTCGACGTCATGGTAATCTACAACAGAAATAAATGCAGAAATAAGTATCATATTCTTAATCATTTAATTAGGCCTTTAACTAAATGATGCTCCCACTGAATTCTATAATTCATGTGGGACAAGATCCACATCATACTAACCCTTGAGTTAGCTTTGGCTAATACGCCCAAAACTTAGTATGATCGGTAGGTAACGATTACCAATTACATCTCTATGCAACTCTTGTTTATAGGATCAAAATCCGCATTTATATTAAAACTCGAGTTAGCTTTGGCTAATACGCCCAAGAGTTAATATAAACGTGATTTTGACCTATCTACCAACCATTGGATAATGCCTATAGTTAAACTCGATCCAATTGAGTTCATTAGTTACTCAATCTAATTGAGTTGTACTCACCCATGCGTTGATAGGCGGGACCAAAATTGTCCCTCCGTACCCTACCAAGATAGTATGTGTTGCTCTGCTTTGGCAGATTCAACAACAACATGCGATCAAGGTAGTGGTAGGTATCACGGCATGATAGGCATTATGAGTTGACGCGATTTAGATCTAATCTAAATGATGATGCGTATCATATACTCGATAGATCTAATATAATCGAAGGGTGCATCATGTGCACGACTTAGATCTAATCTAATCGTTAGGCACTAATTAATTACTTAATTAACTAGCATGCATCACATACACGCAAAAGAAATTAATTAAATAATTTTGTGATTATGTCATGGATCTACTACGATCTTCTCAAGCCAATGAGAAGATCGGATGGTCAACCTAAGGTCAACAGCTTCTCAAGCTCCTTCCTTTGACCACCTCGTGTTGCTCGCGCCCTCCTCGTAACTTCGTCTCGAGTGGACCTTCCACCGCTTCAAAATTTACATTACATTTTGAAACTCGAGTTACATTCGAGTCTAAATCTAATTTACAACAAGAATAAAAGAGAAAGGCACGACGCGCAGGTCGCGAAAAAAATAAAATACAACACGCACATCACATCACGGCACGCAGGCCGTATTATGAATTACAACACGAATTATCCAATCGAATTGGGTCTTTGGGCCATGACTATCACAAAAATAATATATAATTCAAAATTATATATTTCTATAATTTTCTGTAATTTTTCTACAATTTTTACAATTTTTACGAGTACAATTTCCCGGCGGTTCCGTTTAGCGGTTTTCGGGCGCAATCGCGGAACGAATCCCCTTGCGGGGCCAGGGGCAGCGCCCCTACCCGCGATCTAACCATCGCGAGGGTTCCATTGCGATCTAACAGCGCCTTAGCCCGCTGTCCCAAAAAGTTTTGGGGCGAAACTTGGCCGTTTTGGAAAATTCTTCTCGGTAGTCGAAGCCTACAAGTATCGAAACACTTGTGTTTCGCTTCTACGAGAAAAATACCCATAAAAACTATAAAAATCATAAATTTACAGAATATTACAGAACTGAAAAGTTTTCATAAAACACAAAATAAACTCGTATTCGTCTTCGCACGTGGTTCTGATACCACTGTTGGATTTTTCGGGCAGCGAAAACCGCGTTTTCGCGTCGCGGAAACCCCGAAAGCCCCAAAGCCAACGGATCCGTGCAAAGAAAAATTTCAAAAACTACGAATATGCATTTTCGCGTCGCGGAAACCCCGAAAGCCCCAAAGCCAACGGATCCGTGCAAAGAAAAATTTCAAAAACTACGAATATGAGTTTCTAAAACTTAGATCTACTCCTAGATCTACATGGAAGAGATCTATACCTTCGATGCGTGCCTTTCGCGTATCCCGCTCGTCCAAAATGCCGGATCTCTAGACCGTCAAGCGTACGGTCCTCTAGAAGTATCCACACGGACAACTTAAGTGGAGAAGACCTAAACAAAGGTGTGCTAGCACCTTGATAGGTCACGGCAAGAAGAGGAGAGGGAGAGAGCAAGAAGAACTCAAGGAAGAAGAAGGAGGAATGAATGAGATTAACTCACAAAAATGAAACCCCTCCTCTTGATGTGGCCGGCCACATTAAGAGATGTGTAACCTCCATGGAATGCCAAGAGTCACAACTCTTGGTAACTCCCATGAGGTGGCATCCTACTTAAGCAACCATGATGATGTGGAGCATCATCATTGGCCCAATCAATGCCAACTCACCAATGAGGTGGCATAAAGTCAAGTCAAACTTGACTCTTCATCTTCCTCTCAAGTCAAGTCAAACTTGACTTAATCTCTCTCATGGTTGATCTAATCCAACCATTTAATTCAAGGCACTTTAATATAATGAATCTAATTCATTTAATTAAATTGATTCAATGAGTCATAATCCAAATTAGACTCATTAAACACATGAATCAACTTGAGTCTAACTCAATTAGCCCAATTAGGATTACTCTTAATCCAATTTGATTCATCAAATTAATCTAATCCTCTTGGTTCATCATATGAACATAATCTCCATCTAATTGTCCTTAGTGTGTGACCCTATAGGTTCTTGTAACATTGGCAATGCCCCTAAACCCATTTAGGAGCATAAGTAATGAGCGGTATCTAGCAACACATCATTACTACCCAATGTTACAAGAATGTTGAGATCCAACATCACCTTTGTGACTACTAATTGTGACTCCTCACAAAATATGACAAGTGTCCTTCTATCCTAGACATCTAGATTGATCAATATGAGGCATAGATTGTGTCATCCTCTAATCAATCTAAATCTTGAACTCCAAGTAGACTCACTAAATCAAATGAGCTCAATATCCTATATTGACTCATTTGGGCATGGCCATGCACTTCGTGGTCTCACTCTATCAAGAATATCGATGTCACTCCCGTCATATAGGAGGAATAGATCCCATCTACATCACTCACATCCCTCTGCATAATTCGTTACATACCCAGTAATCGCCTTTATAGTCCACCCAGTTACGGGTGACGTTTGACGAAATCAAAGTACATAACTCCTTTTGTAGGGATCCATGGTGACTTCAGGTCTAAGGACTAGTAGTCATACTAATAGCCACATGAGAAAGTATATGACACTCATATAACGATCCATGATACTTTCTCATGGCGGGTCATTCAGTATACATTCTCTAATGTATACCCATGTGTCAACTTGATATCTCTATATCCATGACTTGTGAGATCAAGTCATCGAGTTGACCTACATGCTAGTCTTATTGCATTAACATTGTCCCTGAATGTTAATACTCGACTAGGAATGATTAAGAGTAGTGTTCCCTATATCATCTCACTATCAGTTCAACTAACCGATTGATATAGGTGAGAATTGTCTACTCAAGGACGTTATTATACTTAATTTATTTGGCACCAATACAAGTAAGTATAATAACCAAAAAGCAAATGTCTTTATTTATATAGAATATGATACAACAAGTCCAAAATACAATCATCAAATGATTGGCTCTAGGGCTCTAGCTAACAGTAACGCCCCGCCCCTCCTGCTAAGGCGACGGGGGTTACTTACCCATACATACCTACTTATTACAGCGGAAGTCTTATTTATAGAAGTTAAAAACTTTTCTTTTATTTAAAATCAACATGACTAATCACCTGGACATATAAAACCACATAGCATACTTAACATGATTTGTAAGTCATAATGCCCAAACACAAAATTAAATGTCATGGAATCATAAAGCAGTAACATAACTAGGCATAGTTCTTATTAAACAAAAAGCAGGTCTTTCTCCTTTAGCCAAGGCACTACCACACACATCCTTCTAGCCCCTCCTGTTGCTCCCCTAGTTCATCCATTCCTTGCCTTTATCTGTGGTACAAGAAAGTAAGCTGTGAGCACTCATGGCTCAGTAAGTTCCTTTCCTACTCACAAAAAAAAACCGTATACCATATCAAAATCACAAGACATAATACATGGAGGCAATTCATCATATCATGCAGCATATCATGGCATATCGTAACATAAGCATAAGGTATCATGGCATAACATAACATAATCATCAATTGCACCCTGACATATCATAACATCATCATAAATATCATGGCATAATCATAAGGTATATGCAAGGTGAATTCCTAAACATGTATCATGAAAACATATGCAATATGTCCTTTGAAAACTTATAATATACTACTTAAACATAATCTTAACATGATTAGGGCCCTGGCTTGTACCACATACATAAATGCGCGCGTCCTATGTAGGTCCAAGGTAGCAAGTCTTGAACCCTACAAGGCATACATACTAGGCCCGTTTCTTAGTCCATCGACCCCGGGGCGCTTATGGAGCCCACCCTTGGTACAAGTCATACATAAAGTAAAATAGCATGTTTTTACATATCATGGTTCTTATCTTTTCTTGTACATCGTGTCACTTATCATATCATACCATATAGAGTTTTGGGCACACAGCTCATCATAATGGTATGAAAAGATTTGGGCACACAGCACATCATATCTTTTATGCATAAATTAGGCACACAGCACATCATATATTTCATGCATAAATTGGGCACACAACTCATCACATATATCATGGATAAATTTGCACATAGCTTCATCATACATAATACACACCATAGCATAAGGGTCTCCATCATGTATAGATCATAAGTGTGCATAATTAACATAGAAGCATAGAAATCTCAAAATCATGGCATATAAGATACATGGAAAACATAATTCGATTTCTAACCCTAATGTCTTTTTTTTTGTGGCCGAACCATATAGGTTGGGTTTTTTTTTTTTTGTAAAACTTCATACCAACATGTGAACCCTAAGTAAGCATCATTTCTTATACCATAAGAACTATCATGAGCAAGTTTAGATAGAGTTCTAGGTCACTTAAGCTTACAACTTATCATGGCCGAAACTTATCAAGCATACATTGGGTTAAAAACTATCATTCAAGCTTGTGAACCCTAAACAACCTTCATAGCAAACATTTCAAGGAATAACATGGTTGAGTTAAGTTCCAAGTTTCCTAAGTCCTACATCATGTAATGGCCGAATGTTATAGGACTTAAAATTTAGGTTCAAGTGTCCTAAAATCATGAGAACCTTAAGCAACCTTCATAGCAAATATATCAAGGAATAACATGAGCATAGTTGAGTTAGGTTCTAAGTTTCCTAAGCCCTAAATCTTGAAGTGGCCGAAACTTGTAGGGCTTAAAATTAGGGTTCAAGTGCCCTAAAAACATGAGAACCTTAAGCAACTTTCATAGCAAATATATCAAGGAATAACATGAGCATGGTTGAGTTAGGTTTCTAAGTTTCCTAAGTCCTACATCATGTAATGGCCGAATGTTATAGGACTTAAAATTTAGGTTCAAGTGTCCTAAAAGCATGAGAACCTTAAACAACCTTCATAGCAAATATATCAAGGAATAACATGAGCATAGTTGAGTTAGGTTCTAAGTTTCCTAAGCCCTAAATCTTGAAGTGGCCAAAACTTGTAGGGCTTAAAATTAGGGTTCAAGTGCCCTAGAAACATGAGAACCTTAAACAACTTTCTTAGCAAATATTTCAAGGAATAACATGAGCATGATTGAGTTGGGTTCTAAGTTTCCTATGTCCTAAATCATGAAGTGGCCGAATGTTATATAGCATGAATTTAATTTCCATACAACAATAAACATAAGCACATTAGATTAGCTACATAACATTTCATCAAGGAGATCATGAGCATCTTAGATTTGCTTTAAATTCTCCTAGGCTTTTTAAGAACAAAAATCCAAACATAGCCGAACCTTCATGGACATGAAATAGAGTTCAACTTAACATATAATCATGGGCATATCATAATAGTTTCATATCTTATCTTAAGGAGATCTTGGCATACTTAGTTTTAAATTAAAGCTCTCCTAGGCCCTTAGTTCTACCATGGCCGAATACTCATGAATCTAAGTTCTACCAAACATTTTAACATAGATAAATCCTTACCATAAAATACATGCTGCAAGAGAAATATCAAGCATATAAATTTTAGATCCTTTCATTCTCTAGGTCCTTCCTTTGGTCTTATCTTGGTTAGAATTTCTTCTTGATGTTTTCTTAACATTTTCATGTGACCGAATCTTCATAGAAAAATAAGAGCTATTGTACCACAGGTTAGGGGAACTTACATCCTTTCGCTTGTGGTTTTTCCTTAGAGAGAAAAGTGTTCTAGGTGATAAGGAAGGTGGAAGCTTCTTCTTCTTGTACCTCCTTTTGTTTCCTTTGCTTGTAAGGGCTAGAACTTGAAGTTTCCTTCTCGGAAATTAGCTTTCTTGGAGAAGAACTTAACTTAGAAATTGGTATGAGGAGAGGAAAGGGGTTTCTTGGTTCGGTGATAATGAAGAAGGGAGAAGGAGGAAGAAGAAAATGAATTAAATCCTTTGTTTTTCTTCTCTAACCCTATTTATCCCTTTGCCAAATGAAACATGCCCCCATTCATTCCCTCAACTCCTCTTTTCCCTCACTCCTTTAATTCCCATGAAAATAGAGAGAGGGAGGGGAGTAGACAATCCCTCTTTTGCTTGCTCCCTTTTCTTAACCAAGAGGGAAAAGAAGGTAAGCAACTTGGTTTTCTTGTTAGTTAGAGTCCTAGAGCCAATCATTTGATGATTGTATGGACTCATTGTATCATATTCTTGTATATTAATAAAGACATTTGTTTGGTTATTATACTTATTTGTATTAGTGCCAAATAAATTAAGTATAATAGCGTCCTTGAGTAGAAGGTTCATACCTATATCAATCGATTAGTTGAATCGATAGTGAGATGATATAGGGAACACTACTCTAAATCATTCCTAGTCGAGTATTAACATTCAGGGACAATGTTAATGCAATAAGACTAGCATGTAGGTCAGCTCGATGACTTGTTCTCACAAGTCATGGATATAGAGATATCAAGCTGACACATGGGTATACATTAGAGAATGTATACTGAATGACCCGCCATGAGAAAGTATCATGGATCGTTATATGAGTGTCATATACTTTCTCATGTGACTATTAGTATGACTATTAGTCCTTAGACCTGAAGTCACCATGGATCCCTACATAAGGAGTTATGTACTTTGGTTTCGTCAAACGTCACCCGTAACTGGGTGGACTATAAAGGCGATTACTGGGTATATAACGAATTATGTAGAGGGATGTGAGTGATGTAGATGGGATCTATCCCTCCCATATGACAGGAGCGACATCGGTATTCTTGATAGAGTGAGACCACTAAGTGCATGGCCATGCCCAAATGAGTTAACATTAGATGTTGAGCTCATTTGATCGAGTGAGTCTACTTGGAGTTCAAGATTTAGATTGATTAGAGAATGACACGGTCTATGCCTCACATTGATCAATCTAGATGTCTAGGATAGAAGGAAAATGTCACATATTGTGAGGAGTCACAATTAGTAGTCACAAGGTGATGTTGGATCTCAACATTCTTGTAACTTGGGTAGTAATGATGTGTTGCTAGATACCGCTAATTACTTATGCTCCTAAATGGGTTTAGGGCATTGCCAACGTTACAAGAACCTATAGGGTCACACACTAAGGACAATTAGATGGAGATTTGGTTCATACGATGAACCAAGAGGATTAGATTCATTTGATGAATCAAATTGGATTAAGAGTAATCCAAATTGGGCTACTTGAGTTAGACTCAAGTTGATTCATGTATTTAATGAGTCTAATTTAGATTATGACTCATTAGATCAATTTAATTTAATGAATTAGATTCATTATATTAAGTTGGCTTGAATCAAATGGTTAGATTAGATCAACCATGAGAGAGATTGAGTCAAGTTTGACTTGACTAGGGAGGAAGAGGAAGAGTCAAGTTTGACTTGACTCTTTGCCACATCATGAGTGAGGTGGCAAGATGTGGACCAATAGTGTTGCTCCACATCATCTTGCTTTGCCACCTCATGGAGGTTACAAGCCTCCATTGCATTTAATGTGAGTTAGCCACATTAAATGAGTGGAGGTTACTCATTTGCCACATCATTGTGAAGTGGCAAGATGTGGACCAATGGTAATGGTCCACATCTTCATGATGTGCCACATCATAGGAGTTACAAAACACCTCTTAATGGCTTCACATTAATTGTGATTAATGTGGAATGGGAGTTACACTCCATGGAGTGGCCGGCCACACAAAAGTGGTAAATGAAATTTGATTTTATTCAAGTGTGATTATTACTCCTTTCTTCTTCCTCTCAAGCTCTCCCTCTCCCTCTCCTCCTTGCTTGGCCGAATCTTACCAAGGTGCTAGCACACCTTTGGGTGAGGTTTTCTCCACCTACGTGTCCGTGTGGATACTTCTAGAGGACCGACGCTTGATGGTCTAGAGATCCGGCAATTCCTTGGACGAGCGGGAACGCGAAAGGGCACGCTTCAAGGTATACTTCTTAACACATAGATCTAGGAGTAGATCTAGAAGTTTTGAAACTCGTACTTGTATTTCATTCGGTTTTTCCTTGCACGGATCTACGGCTTTGGGTAATTCGGGGTTTCCGCGACGCGAAAAGCGATTTTCGCGGCCCGAAAAACCCAACATTTCTCTTGTTCTTTTTGCTTAGTTTTCTTTTCTCCTTTAACTAAATTTTTCATTCCTTTCTATCCAATCATTTCTCCTTATCCTAATGGTTATCATTCATAAATTTATCTCCATTTATTGTGGGAGGTTCAAGGTTCAATCCTTGACCTCACCTCTTCTTATTCTATATTTTCTTTTGTTTTTATTTTCCTTTTTCTCCTATTCTTTTCATTTCTATGCTTTAAGGAAAATAATATTCCTATACCTATAATTTCGTGGGTGTTACATATAATTGGTGTAAGGTTGTATATGATTATATAAGCCCGCAACTAGGGGCCATTGGTGTGATGCTTTCATAGAGGACGAAGCCAGAGGGCCTTGAGAGAAATCAAGCTTCCATGCTCAAAAGGTCTGCACATCTCCTCGCTATAAATCCTTAAATTTAATGATAGATTCATATATTATATACATAAAATTTGATATTTAACCATTTTTATTATATTACAAGTGTGGATGTGTGAACATGTTAGAATAATGGATCCTTACAGACAACATACTCTTTCAAAAATATGCAGATGGAAATGGTCAGGCTCGCCATATGGAAATAATAAAGTCTAGGATTGCAAAACTACTTGCTAAAATAATTATTTATTTAAATTCATTAGATCTAAAGATGCATCTGCTCTCAAATGATTCCCTAGAAGATGTTGTAGAGCATATAGAGGGTTTTATACAATCAGTTTCTAAAGAAATTCCTGAACAAGTTTCGAAGCAATTTCCTTAATAGGCAGTTGGAGCTCAGGAATATACTACAGAATATGTTCAAGAGAAAGAAGCTTGTACAATTTGCCAAGCAAGGGAGGGCAAAATTGTTCATTTGGAGTCTCTAGTTGAGGACAATATCCAGCTCATTGCAAAGACAGAGACCAAAATTAGTGACTTAATTGATCAAATTAAAATCTATGCTAGCGATTCAAAAATTATAATTGCTGCCAAGGACAAAACAATTAATGAAAAGGACATAATTATAGTTCTAAAAGATAAAATTATAGCAAAAAAGAGAGAAAAATAAAAGATCTTCAAAGTCACTTGATTGCCAAGGATATAGAGGCATTACCTGCTAATCTGCTAATAACAAGGGAAAAGAGGATTGCTACAAAGAGAATCATAGCCTCACCTACAAAAGAGATTGAGGGAGTGGCCTTGGCCAAAAGAATTAAAAAAAGTCAGTATCCAAGATGAACATGTGACACGGATGGTCAAGGGCAAAGGAGAGAAAAATATTGAGCATCCTATAAATGTTCAAAAAGCCCCTGTCGATTTGCGGATGTAGCTGTCACATCTTCTATCACACCCCAGAGGAGTCCTTACCCGACAAACGGACAGTATCTCCCCTGTAACTGTGACAATACAAAACATATATACAATGCCACAAAGTTGCTTGTAACACCTGCTTGTAATACCTGAGCAATATAACTGACAGCATATACATGTATAATAAATGACATGTATGAAGCATGACAACTATATGCAACAATCATAGCTCATACAAGTGCAACATATCACAATCACATGTAGCTAGTATCTACTAGACATGTACACAAATATATCTCCACAAGATGCACCGCACATCATATGAAAATGTGTATGCATGCCACATGGTGTCACTCCTGCCCGTCCCTCCACCTTCCATGACCCCTGTGTGGCCGAGGGGTCGGGATAATGACAACTGTACAACCCTCTAGAAAACACTACTCTCGAGTGGTCGAGGCGACAGTATGCTAAGTAGTTATCTAACTACAAAGCGATGGGGTTCCTGATTGCTCACAACACCGGATATCACAACTCCTAGTGACCGAGTGGCATGACAGGACAAGCGGCAACTGATCTAGCTACCACTACCCATGAGTCGCTGAGTGTGCATCACTACAAAGGACTGACAACCCGCTCAACCATAAGAGAGACATTTAATTGTTAGCATATAATGCAAATGATGAGCATGATGTAATAATCATGATACAAACAAGGTCATCATCAATATAACACATCAATCTACCATAAATATCTCCGGTACAAGGATCCATCTAATGCAACACCAGACAGATATACACCACACATATACGCACCCTATAACATAGGTATAATCAACATGATACCTCTAATATCACACCAGACACAACATCACCAACATAATTATTATCGACATAATATCCCAATAGTCAAACACATGTACACACAACATAAATACAATCAATATGGTTCCTCCAATAGTAAACATTGGACATGTGTACACATACAATATGCGAATAGACAGTCAATAAGGTGACTCGTATAATTCATACCAACATGTGTAACTCAACATCAAATGCATAATTAGCATTTTAACTCAGTCAACAAGATATGCCCTATCATACATACTCTACATGTATATACACAACAGAGTATAGATATCCAAAAGCTAAGACTATATATGAAATTAATAGATCATCTCAAAGGTCAAGAACAAGTATCAAGCAGGATAACAATACAGATAGATTTAAGGTAAAGCAACCTAATCCATCAATCAAAAATAATTATGCACTAAGTTCAAAGAACTAAAGAGGCCAAGGAAGAAATACTCGCCATTATTGTAGATCAACCCCACGTCGAAATATCCATTTCAAAATTAGAGTCCTACATCAATGTATTTAATTCAGAGTCCTACATCACGTTAATGATCATTAATTAATCCTAATTAATAATTAACTTCAATTAATTCTCTTTTCCTTCACATAATAATCTTAACAACCTGTTAATTAATCTAATGATTCAATCGAACCTATCATGAAACAAATGGTACATCTATAACTTCCTTTGCATATGCCAATTATCTAATCTAGTTTAATTCCATCAATTACTAAGCATCATGAATCAAACATGCATAATTCATCCACCTTAATCACATATTAAAATCTCAAATAAAATGTGATACAAATCCATATCAACCTAACACCAACAAGAAATCAACCAATCCATCATAGAAATAAAAACTAATCTTCATACACAACTTACCTTACTTCAGTTGCCCCCTATTATCTCTCGGATGAAGGTCCTACTATTGGAAAATGGTAGCCGACGCTAGGTAGAACTGTTGTCATTCAAAAAGACACCCCCATATTAGCAATCCATACAGCCATATATAAGAATTAACCCTAATTCTTAATCCACAGTCGTTAACTAATAACTTACCCCTCGAGTCGATCTCTGATTTTTAGCCAAATCAGTGATGCTTGGAAGATACCCAGCAACTTCATGTTAGAAACAGAAAGTGAAGTCATTGGATCTTTGGCAGGAAGATGGCCGAAGTAGAGATCTGGTGGTTGCAACTTGCCACTAGCAGCTAAAGCCCAACCGTAGTCAACTTCTTAGCGATGGGGAAAACTGAAGTGAGGCCATAGTCACCGGCACTAGCCAACTGAAGGGGGGGGGGGGGGGTCCAAGGGTCGAGATGCAACGCATCGATGTGGCAATGGCGAGTTGACGACTAGGGCACAACTCAGTGTTGATCTACATCGACGATGAGGAGAGATTGGAAACACAACAAAAAGATGACGGGTGAATAGGAGACGATGGACCTCCCCTGATCCAAGATCCAGCGAAGAGGAAGATGCGGTGGACCTCTCTAATGCAAGATCTGAAGCTCTTCTCGACTCCACAAACAAGGGGAAAGGATTACCCTAATCCCTTCGTCGATTCTCCTTTTCCCAAGGACAGTGAGATTGCAGAAGTAGAGGAGAAGAACTCGGGAAAATGGGGAGGGCTCGGGCGGCCTAGTGCCAAGAGGGCTCGATGGTGGTGAGGCACGTCGAAGGAGAAGACCTGTAATGTCCATAGTTTATTTTTTTTTCATATGGATGCCACGAATTGTAATTACACTTACATTCATTACATATTCTTAACTTAACTAAGGTACTTAAATAGTTATTAAAATAAATAACTACTAGCAATATTGGTCCTAGTCATATAGTCCCAGAACATATTCTATGAAAGGAAAATTTAACTAAGCGAAAATTGAAATGGAAAGTCTTCGGGTTGTACTGTCATTGTCCTAAGCTTACTTAGCCGTCAATGCCTTCTACCCCATTTGTCTCATTACCTGAAATAGTAAAAAAAAACTATGAGTCAAGAGACTCAACACATTCAAACCATATTATGTGTTAATTAGTTCATATATCCATGTGTCCTTGAGGAAAAATGTGCCTAACTAAGTCTTCATTCATTTTCAAGCATTTTTTCAGTATGTGTATATCAAAAGCATGAATGTAAACATATTACGGGCCAAGACTTACACTCAATCGTAACCATATAAGCATAAACATAAACATGAACATACTTAATCATAGGCATAAACAAATTCGAATACAAAAAGAAACATGAATCATAAGCAGTAGTGCATAGGCATGAGCATGGCATACATAACATAAACATTCACATGAACATAAGCCTTCATTGTTTGGCATGCTTCCCGGACTTAGGTCCTCGGGTCATTACATGGCAAGCTCCCCAGGCTTAGGTCCTCGGATCATAACCCGGTAAGCTGTCCGGGCTTAGGTCCCCAGATCATAACTTGGTAAGCTCCTCAAGCTTAGGTCCCCGGATCATAACTTGGTAAGCTCCCCGGCTTTAGGTCCCCGGATCATAACTTGATAAGCTCCTCGGGCTTAGGTCCCTGGATCATAACTTGGTAAGCTCCTCGCGCTTAGGTTCTTGGATCATAACTTGATAAGATCCCCGGGCTTAGGTCCCCAGATCATAACTTGGTAAACTACCTGGACTTAGGTCTCCAGATCATAACTTGGTAAGCTCCCTGGGCATAGGTCCCCGGTTCATCACTTAACATATAGAATAAACATGAACATAACATAAACAGGTATGTAAACTCAACCACGATCATTACATATGCATGGGCTTAAACATAAACATGTGCAAAAATATGACAGGATCATTACATGAGCATGAGCATAATCAAAACATGCACCTAGCATAACCTTGACCACTTCATAAGCATAAAAATAAACATAAATATGTACATAAACATAAACATGATTACTATGTAAGCATGGAACATAGGCATAAACATATGCATAAACATAAGCAAGTTCATTTCATGAGCATTTAAAACATGTGCATAAACGTAAGGAAGTTCATTCCATGAGCATTTAATTACCATGATGAGATGAAATATATGTCTAACTAAATTGATTTCAATCTTATCTAACTAGAATCTGAAAGTACATTTAGCATGTAAAATTGTCATGATAAGGAGTAAGAATAAACACAAGCATACTAAAATGAAATTCCAAAATCTTACATATAACCTACCAAATTATCATAACGTGAAGCAAGACTAAACAGAAATATACTAAATTAAATTTCCGAAAACAAACATTCAACATACGGCATGCACACAACATGATTGTCCATAGCTTATAAAACCTCTTCAAAAAACATTTCCATTCAACTTGCATTTGACATTCTCATAATCGCTAGCATGCATGAACAATAAAAATATAATCTGATCATTAAAACATGGTGTGCATGCTCAAAAAAAACAACTTATAACTCAACCTTTTATCTCATACGTAAGTACATGCAACATTTCCATAGTCCATAATGTTGGAATCCAAAGGTTGTTTTGGTATGATCAACAAGTTAAGTTAGGTCCTGTGTGTTTTAACCTTGTGTCTAAGTGTGCATGAACTTAGGAGCACAGGTACTCGAGCAGAAGACGCAGCTAGCGAGAAGGATGGCACGCGGTGCGTCCGAGGGACGAGGTGCTGCGGAAGAGTACCCCGGTGGACGAGAAGGAAGTGTGCGGTAGTTTCGAGGGACGAAAATCGGAGCGGAAGATTGCTCAGGGGCAAGAGACGCAGCTAGCGAGAAGGTCAGCACGAGGTGCGACCGAGGGACGAAGACTGCGAATGAGTACGCTGGTGGATGAGAAAGAAACACGCGATGATTCCGAGGGACGAGAAGCCGAAGCGGAAGACTGCTCGAGAAGACCAGAAGTTGGGTTCGGGTGAGTCCTATTCCGAATGACAGAGATCACCCAAGCGAGCGGATCCGGAGCAGAAGACCCGGACCGAGGCGGGATTGAACCAGAGAAGAGGTCCCGGACAAAAAGTCAACAACTGTTGACTTTTTGCTCCGAGGCGCTCGGAATGGCTCCGGGCGCCCGGGCCTGGAATTTGATCAGGATAGATATTTGACTTGATCTGATCGTTGGGGGATAAAGTTTATCCCCCCAGGGCGCCCGGGACCCTTCGAGGTGCCCCGACCAAGGCTATAAATATAGCCTTGGTCCAGATGCTTTTCAACGAACTCATTACTTGTAATTCCAACGCTTGTGTGCTTTAGAGTTGTAGTTAAAGCTTCTGTTTCTGCACTTCAACGTTGTAAGAGGCTTCTCCGCCTGAAAGACTTTTTAGTGCTTAATCTTCCTTGGATAAACAACCACATCGGTTGTAACCAAGTAAATATCTTGTGCCTCGTTCTTTATGATTTTAATTTACTGCTTTACTTTATTTATGCAAGTGTTAGCTTAAAGAGTTCGAGGAAGGGTTGTTTTGTTTTTATTTTATTTTATTTTATAGGGCTATTCAACAACCCCATCCTAGTCGGCCGCAACGGTCCAACAAGTGGTATCAGAGCCGAGTACGCCTCAGAGGGACTAACCATCGTCTGAAGCAACAAAACGATGGTCGGACCTAGCGACTACCCACCAGCATTCGAGGGGGAGTTTTCTTCCTGGAAGCAACAAATGAATGTATATTTGAATTCAAATTTTGGTATTTCTTTAATATTGAAATGTGGTTATGAAGCACTAAAGACAACGAATGGAGAAGAACTCGATCTACACCTCTGGAACAAGAAGCAACGTGACGAGTCAATGGCAAACGGTCGGCCAGAGTTTCACATTCTAACCGTAATACCAAATGAAGATCTTGATAGAGTTGGCGAATATAAAAGCACAAAAGAACTTTGGGAGAAGTTCTTGAAGCTCTACGAAGAACCTTTGGAAGCCGACAACTCAATGGACACCAAACCGCCGACGGAACAGTCCGAGAATGAAGAAACTGGTGAAATCCCCGAAGTCCATCCCAAGGACAGAGAAAGCCCTTCTTCAATGAGCATCGATGGAGGGGGATAATCTTCGAAAGAAAGTAATTCAACAGGGGAAGAACCAATGGCCGATGAGGTAAGTTAGGTATGACCTCCACCTTCTAAACAATCGGTTCAATCAATCGAAAAATTACGTGAAGATTTTTGCGAATTAAAAATTGAATCATCAAAAGAATTTTTCATATTAGAAAATCAACTGCCGAACACTTCTTGCAAATTAGAAATATTATCGAATGAATTTTTCGAATTACAAAATATTTTGACGAAAGATTCTTGCAAACTAGAAATATTATCGAAAGAGTTTCTCGAATTGCAAAAAGTTTTGATGAAAGATTCTTGAAAATTACAAATTATTTTATCAAAATAATTTTGTAAATCAGAAATATTGCCAAAAGATTCCTGCAAGTTACAAAATATTTTGTCGAATGAATCTTGCAAATTAGAAAAAGTGTCAAACGAATTTTTCCAATTATTTTGTCAAAAGAAATTTGCAAATCATAAATATTGCCAAAAGATTCCTGCAAGTTACAAAATATTTTGTCGAATGAATCTTACAAATTAGAAAAATTGTCAAACAAATTTTTTCCAATTATTTTGCCAATACAATTTCTTGCATGTTTAATATTTATTGCCTTAAATCTAAAAAATTGTGATTTAAGAAGTTATGATAAATTAAAATAGAAATTTAAAAATAAAAGTATTAGAATAAAATAAATAAATGCATAGAAAATTTTTTAAATGTTATCAATTGTCTTAAATTTTCTTGCATAAAGTTTTCGGCTTAAGAAAGTTCTTAATTTTGATAACAAAAACTTAGAAATTTTCCAAAAAGTTATTTTGAACTTAGAAATTTTCCTTGACTTAGAAATATTTTCTAGACAATTATTGAAATAGATTTCCATAATTTTTTTTTCTAAGTGTCAACCCTTAGATTTTTTTTTCAACCCCTATTTTTTATGTGATCAAAGGGGGAGAAGAAAAAGTATAAGTCTAAGGGAGGTAGAAATTGAAAATTGAAATTTTTTGAAATTTAATTTTTCTATCTTGTTGCACGCTATTGCAATATAAATTGTTTAATTTTCATATCTATTTTTGACCCTAGCTTAACTTGGGTTGATCACATCAAAAAGGGGGAGATTGTTGGAACCCCAAGGTTGTTTTGGTGTGATCAACAAGTTAAGTTAGGTCCTGTGTGTTTTAACCTTGTGTCTAAGTGTGCAGGAGCTTAGGAGCACAGGTACTTGAGCGGAAGATGCAACTAGCAAGAAGGACGGCACGCGGTGCGTCCAAAGGACGAGGTGCTACGGAAGAGTACCCCAGTGGACGAGAAGGAAACGTGCAGTGGTTCCAAGGGATGAAAGCCGGAGCAAAAGATTGCTCGGGGAGCAAGAGACGCAGCTACCGAGAAGGTCGGCATGGGGTGCGACCGAGAGACGAAGACTACGGATGAGTACGCTGGTGGACGAGAAGGAAACACGCGGCGATTCCGAGGGACGAGGAGCCGGAGCGGAAGGCTGGTCGAGAAGACCGGAAGTTGGGTTCGGGTGTAAAATACTGAAAATAGGCGAATATTAA
Source organism: Zingiber officinale (assembly GCF_018446385.1). Lineage (NCBI taxonomy): Eukaryota > Viridiplantae > Streptophyta > Magnoliopsida > Zingiberales > Zingiberaceae > Zingiber > Zingiber officinale. The sequence continues at coordinate 50,031,488 of NC_055996.1, read as the reverse complement.
TAAGGAAATTTTCCAGAATTTTTTGAAAATTTTCGGGAATTTATCGGAGCTCGTACGGACGAGTTAACGGGAATAAAAAACGGGTCCCGGGAAAGCCTGTTTAGGCTACCCTATTTTTAGTGAGGAAATGTTTATATTTCCTTTTCTTTTTATATTTATTTTTATTTTAATTATTTTTATTGCCGTTTCTCCTTTCCCGTGTGCCACACGCCCGAAGCCTTCTCCCCTTGCCCTAACCGGCGCCGACGCCGAGAGGTTATCTCGCAATTTAGAGTCGCGGCTGAGAATTCTTGGCATCCTATGCTTCTCCTCCATTTCCTTCCCGAGCCGCCGCTCTTCCTTGCCTCACACCGAGACCCCCTTCTTCCTCCCTGTCCAAGCGCAGGCGACGTGCAAGCACAGCCCTAGCGCCGGCCACCACGTGCCTTGCCGACGCCGCTGCCCTCTCTGGACCGGAGCAGCGTCGCCTGTGCCCTAGCGCCGCTGCCGCATAGGACAGAGCCGACCTTCTCCACGCCGAGCCCTCGTTTCCTAAGGCTGATTTCTTCCTCTCTACCGAGGGTCTCGTCGCTGTTGTCCACTGCGGACTCACATCTGGTCATCGTTGATTCCACACCGCCAGCATCCTAGGTACCTGATCGCAGCCCCTTTATGCCCTAACTGACACGGTCTGAGAGGTTCTGTGGGTTCTCCAGCAAAGAGGAAGCTGTCGACACTGAGTTGAGGTAAGCTACGGCTGAGAACAGATTTGGTAGGAAATGTAGTTTGCATTTTCTGTATAGGTTTGTAGAGATTAGGTAATGTTTGGTTTGTAATCATCACTGCTTGATCTCTCCTTTTGATTCCATCTAGTGAGGATTGGTTGGAAGTGATCTTGGTTCTAGGGGTGTTTCTTGCCGGCAGCACTCAAACAAATGTCGTCAGGGGTTTTGGATCAAGAGCAAAGGTAAGTATGTGTAATGTGAAGAAAGGAAAGAATTTATTACTAGAATTTGTTTTAGGTTTAACTTTAAATCTATTTGTGTTAAGGGAATTAGGTTTGTATTTAATCTAATGGGTTGATTGGGGATTAAGTTACTAACCCTAATTAACTATTAGATTTAAATAGGTAAATTGAGATTATGTGATTAGGGTTTTACTCTAAATTAGTTTTAGGGATTTTATTTAGCTATTTCTTTTTATGAATGTAGCTAAATAAAATATTTATGTTATTTGACGCAGGACACTGATTCGAGACGGTATCTCGACGAGCATCTTGATTACCGGATAGGACCATTGTATCGGAGGCGGGTACTTTTAACTTATGTCATTGGATATACATAGTAGTGAATATAACAAGTTACATTAATTATGTTCTTATTTGTTCCGGTTAATCACTACCCGATAATTGTTACATGATTGATTAATTGTTTGTTTTGCATCTCATGTATTCATTACCTGTTGATGCATGCTTATAGGGGTAGTGATACACCATGCTTCACCATGTTCAGGACCTAAGTTTTATACCTTCTGTGTACCTTTGATTTGATTTGATTCGTTGACCTATGATGCACTTATATATATATGGATTAAGTCAGGATATTTTGTGGTTAGTGTCATGCACCATTTGCATGATTGCATGCTGTGCGATAGTCCGCTCCATTATTGTTGAGCACATCGCCAGTTACATGGATCTGCACACACCACCACTCATGGGTTAGTGGTCGATTCAGGCAGAGTGTGTTACAGCAGGGACTCTGTTAGGCACCGTTGGTCCGCTCATGGGTAGTGTGACACAACGTGTTATCCGGCAGGGATTCCTCCCCGTCATCGTGTACCGGGAGTTGAGAGCATTGCGCTCCCCCATTTATGATTTGGGGTAGGAGGATAGGTGTACTCTGACAGCATCCCGTCCACTCGGTCACTTATCAGGAGTAGTGATGACAGAGTGTACGGTTGTCACAGCCCAACCCACTCGGCCTCACTATTGTGTGAGATGATCGACTGGCGTCAGGGGTGACCAGGACGCATCATTAGCATCATATGCATGATGCATTTATTGCTTGTGTTTGTGTTTGATGCATTTATATGCTGCATATTGTTTGGATACCTATGTATGACATGCATACAGGATTTCTATATCACTCGGATTGTTTGTCCTTATACCCAGGTCCTGGTTAGTACAGTTTCCCTCTTGTTTACTTCAGATGTATTTTTATCCTTCTTATATCAGGAGACTGTACGCATGATTAGTACTAGATGTTATTTCCTTACTTTGTATATCTGTTGTACCTGCTGAGTGTTGGACTCACCCCGCCTCCATTGTTGTTATTTTCCAGGTTGATGCTGTCAGGAGAGAGTTCCAGTTGCTAGTCCCCTGCTGACCACGAGGGCTTAGTAATCTTTTGGTTTTCTTCTTTATTAGTCTATGTTCAGACTTATTCTGTTTTTAATACTATGGATCTGGTATGAATTTTATGTGTCGATGGATTTTATTTCGATATGTTTTACTACATGCCTGCCTGGACGGCAAAAGAGGTGAGTAAATCGGATTTGAGCTTTACGAGTGTAGTGGAGTAGGGTTGATTTCGAGTCAGAGTATTATTCTTCCGTTTACTTGTTATATAAACTGCGTGGAATGTTTGTGTATTGTATTTTATTTCTGCTATTATTCCAGCCGCATGTGGCTGAGGTATGTGGATATGTAGAAAGTTTCAGATTGTCCGCCGTACAGGGGAGATGCTGCCGAAATTTCTTCGGACAGGGACTCCTGTGGGGCGTGACAATTTAGTGGTATCAGAGGGGATTATGATGCCTGTTTATGGTGTTCTAGATTTTTTCTAGGTGAGCCAAGTTTGCGAGTCAAACTGAGCATTTTCAGATTTTCGTTATGGTTATGTGTCGGATTTTCATTTCGGATTTTATATGGATTTCCGGCGATGTTTCTCGTTCGAAATTTTGAGGTCAAAAGTTGGGGACTAGACAGTGACGGAACATCTCCAGACAGCAAATAGGTATGATGTTTATTTTATGATTGTTATATTGGTAGTAATATCTGTAATATAACTTAACAGATATGAGGAGATCTACGCGTATTGCTGCGAGACGTGGTGCTGGACGACCACGTATGAGGACCACGGGATCTCTGGATATGCCAGAGATGCCTACCGTTGATGAGTCTATCAGCCAGGGACAGACTCAGGATATTGCGGGCGCGTCGAGCTCTCATACCCCGACGGCTCCTATAGAGGTACCTACCTCGGTTACGCCGAGTGTACCTATCCCTACTGTAGTTCCGGTACCATCAGAGATACCATTGGCGTTCCCGATATCTGCTCCAGCGCAGCCTACAGCGTATTCAATACCACCGGCACCTGGACCTATAGTGTACCCGACACCAGTGATATCTGTACCCCCAGTGTCTACAGTAGAAGCAGCTGCTCCACATCCGGTACCATTACCTACTGTACCTCCAGCTGCAGCCACTTTTGTTCACCCTACAGTACCACCGACGGCTTATGCTCCAGTTTATTCAGCAGCACCGAGAGTACCTCCTCCGGTTTATTCCGCGGTACCACTTGTAGCACCAGTTCCAGTGGTTCCGCCAGTTCCTGCAGCCGTCCCGACATAGCTCACTAATATTGTCGCAGCACGAGCTAGGATTCCAGCATTGGCTGAGTCGATGAAGACTCGATTCACTCTTTTCCGAGGAGACCTCGATCCGGGTATGGCCCTATCATGGATAGAGACTATGGAGCAGACTTTCTTCTACATGGCTTGCTCCGAGTGGGAGAAAGCAGAGCTGGCTGCTTTCCATTTACGGGATGAGGCTAACGTCTGGTGGATTACTCAGCATTCTATTATCGGTGAGCGGAATGTCACTTGGACCAGGTTCAGAGAGGATTTTGAGAGCTGTTTCTTTCCACTATCATATCAGATGGCTCGCCGGCAGGATTTCATGAGTTTGAGGCAGAACAATCGCACGGTGACAGAGTATAATACTGAATTCAACCGGTTGGCTAAGTTTTGTCCAGAGTTAGTTGCAGAGGACAGATCTCGTATGATGCAGTTTATACAGGGATTGGATGGTTATCTGCAAGTAAGGCTTGCCGGTTTAGGGATCGTATCTTACTTAGATGCACTGGATCGAGCTTTGATGATAGAGTTAGCTCAGCAGAGAGCATTTTCGGACAGGAAGAGGAAGCATACGGGTCAGGTATCTGGACAGATCCAGCAGACACCGGCGACAAGACAGCAGCAGAGTAGTCGCAGTCGGTCAGGTCAGGGTACTTCGGGGTATCTTGTAGGCCTCAGAAGTCAGGGTGGTTTTCTTCAGGACGTTCCCGGTTTTTTCAGCAGAACCGGCAACTATCTTCCAGCGATACTCACTGTTTCAGATGTGGGTCCAGAGATCACCTCACCCCAGCTTGCTCTCTGGGACAGGCAGTTTGCTTTTATTGCAAACTGCCTGGGCACCAGAGCCGAGATTGTCAGCTGAAGGCTCAGGACACGGCTTCCGGAGGGTCAGGTCAGAGGGGACAGTCTAGTCAGTCAGGGGCATATCGAGGAGGTCAGAAAGCCCAGTCTTCACATCGTCAGCAGGGGACAGTTTCACCTGCAGCAGCGGCATTTGGCATGCTTGGACAGGAGTACTTCAGTGCTTCCATAGCACCCCAGAGTTCTGTTCCAGGACCTTATTATCCAATGCAGGGGAAGTATCAGATGCAGCCTCAGCCTCTAGGCCAGTACCAGACTCAGTCCCAGTCGTCGGCACAGTATCAGTCACCATCCTCTCAGTCTCCTCTGGCACATTATCGAGCACCGCCTCAGTGGCAGGCTTCTGCCCAGCCGCAGCAGCCGCTGGCAGCGTTACCCCCTCCTACTCTGCCAGAGACTGGACGTGTTCATGTTATTACCAGAGAGGATGCACAGCGAGCCGACGGATCCATTTTCCGCGGTATGATTTCCATTTATGCATTTTCCGCTGATATATTGATTGATACTGGTAGTCGCATTCTTTTATATCCCGTACCTTTATGCGAGAGATTGGTAGATTACCTACTTTTAGACTGCAGCGATTGACCGTCTCCCTACCGTCCGGTGATACTATAGACGTCACCCAAGAGATCAAAGGTTGCCCGTTAGACTTTGGCAACATGATACTTACGGTAGATCTTCTAGTATTGGAGATGGTCGAGTTTGATATCATTCTTGGCATGGATTGACTATCAGTATATCATGCTACTGTTGATTGCCAGACGAGGGTGGTCACCTTCTGTCCTCCGAACCAACCCTCGTGGAGTTTCACTGGCATCAGAGACGATGACATCTCAATTATTTCGGCGATTCAGGCGCAGAAGTTGCTATCTCACGGCTGTCACGGTTTCCTATTATCTCTGATTAGTACTGAGGACAGCAGTAGTTCGCAGCTCTCTGACGTTCCTGTAGTCCGAGAGTACCCAGATGTATTTCCAGAGGAGCTACCAGGTTTGCCTCCCAGAAGATAAGTGGAGTTCGCTATTGAGCTGATTTCTGGGACCGCGCCGACATCGAAAGCTCCTTATCTTATGGCACCAAAAGAGTTGAACGAGCTGAAGGTTCAACTCCAGGAGCTTTTATACAGGGGATTCATTCGCCCTAGTGTTTCTCCATGGGGTTCTCCGGTATTATTTGTCAAGAAAAAGGACGGTACTATGAGGTTATGTATTGACTACAGACAACTGAATGCAGTGACTGTCAGAAATAAATATCCTTTACCACGGATCGAGGATTTGTTTGATCAGCTCAGAGGTACATCAGTGTATTCTAAGATTGATCTGCGATCCGGATATCATCAGTTGAGGGTCAGAGACTCAGATATCCAGAAGACAGTTTTCCGTACGAGATACGGTCATTATGAGTTTTTAGTAATGCCATTTGAGCTTACCAATGCTCCAGCGGTGTTTATGGACTTGATGAACCATATTTTTCTTGAGTATCTGGATCAGTTTGTTATCATTTTCATTGATGACATATTGGTCTACTCGCATTCCAAGGAGGAGCATGCACATCATCTTCGTATAGTCTTGGAGACTCTTAGACGGCATCAGCTGTACGCGAAGTTCAGCAAGTGTGCATTCTGGCTATCTTCAGTCAGTTTTCTGGGATCCTCAGAAGATCGAGGCTGTCACCAGTTGGGAGCAGCCGAAGTCAGTTCAGGAGATCCGCAGTTTTCTGGGATTGGCCGGATATTACCGACGTTTTGTCAAGGGGTTTTCGCGTATTGCTATGCCGCTGACACGCCTTACCAGGAAAGGCGTGAAGTTCATGTGGTCCGATGATTGCGAGACCAGCTTTCAGGAGCTGAAGTGGAGATTAGTGTCAGCTCCAGTTTTGGTTTTACCTTCTGGAGAGGATGGATTTGTACTCTACACCGACGCGTCTCTTCAGGGTTTGGGCACTGTTCTGATGCAGCACGGAAGAGTAGTCTCTTATGCTTCTCGTCAGCTGAAGGAGCATGAGAAGAACTACCCAGTTCATGACCTGGAGTTAGCCGCTATCATATATGCTTTGAAGATTTGGCGTCATCATCTTTACGGCATTACATTTGAGATTCTCACTGATCATAAGAGTCTCAAATACATTTTTACCCAGAAGGAGCTTAATCTCCGAAAGAGGAGATGGATGGAGTTCCTGAAGGATTACGATTGTACCATTAGCTACCACCCGGGGAAAGCTAATGTGGTTGCAGATGCACTCAACAGGAAGTCCAGAGGGACTTTGGCTTGCCACTGAGTTTCAGTTACAGACTTGATTCAGGGTTTCTCTGAGTTAGATCTTGAGGAGCAGGGACCGACAGAGCAGGGTATTCTTGTTACTATGGTTGCTCAGTCGTCGATCAGGACGAAGATCCGAGAGGCTCAGGCTGGTGATCAGCATTGTCAGTTCGTTGGCAGCCAGATAGCTTCCGGGCAGCAGACCGAGTTCACACGAGACGAGGGTGTTATATACTTCCGAGGCAGATTATGCGTACCTCAGTCTCATCCGGTCTTACAGGAGCTACTTCAGGAGGCTCACCATTCTCGATTTGCGATCCATCCAGGTGGGACCCGTATCTATCGAGACTTGAGGCGTTCCTATTGGTGAAACGACATGAAAAAAGACATCGCGGATTTCGTAGCTAGATGTCTTGTTTGTCAGCAGGTGAAGACTGGCACCAGAGACCTGCAAGGTTACTTCAGCGGATTCCTATTCCTGAGTGGAAGTGGGATCACATTACCATGGACTTTGTGGTGGGTTTGCCGAGGACACGACGAGGTCATGACGCGATTTGGGTGATCATTGATCGATTAACCAAATCTACGCACTTCTTGGCGATCCGGAGGACTGATCCCCTGGATCGATTGGTATATCTGTATTGCCGAGAGATCATCAGACTACATGATGTTCCATTAAGTATCATCTCGGATAGAGATCCACGGTTCACGTCTCGTTTCTGGCAGAGTCTGCAGCAGGCCTTGGCCACACAGCTCTATTTCAGTACAGCTTTCCATCCACAGACAGATGGACAGTCAGAGCGGACCATTCAGACTTTAGAGGACCTGCTGAGGTCATGTGTTTTGGATTTCGGAGGTAGTTGGGAGAACCATCTGTCGTTGGTAGAGTTTGCCTACAACAACAGCTTTCATTCAGCTATCCAGATGGCACCGTTTGAGGCGTTGTATGGTAGACCTTGTCGGACACCCGTCCTCTGGGATGAGGTTGGAGAGGCCCAGTTGTTAGGACCTCATAGAGTTCAGCAGGATGCAGAGTTGGTCCGTACTATCAGACGGAAGATGTCAGAGGCGCAGGACCGCCAGAAGAGTTATGCTGATCGGAGACGCAGACCATTAGAGTTCTCTGTTGGCGACCATGTATTTCTGCGAGTTTCACCCACGAAAGGGGTGAAGAGATTTGACCTCAGAGGTAAGCTAGCTCCGCGGTACATTGGCCCTTTCGAGATCTTGGAGAGGATCGGAGCGGTAGCTTACCGACTGGCACTACCACCGTCCCTGTCAGGCGTTCATGATGTATTCCACGTATCGATGCTGAGGAGATACGTGCCCGACCCGGCGCATGTGTTGGCAGATATTCCAGTTCCAGTTCAGCCTGACATTACTTATGAAGAGGTTCCGGTACGGATTCTCGACCGGAAAGAGCGTCAGTTGCGGAACAAGACTATTCGGCTGGTTAAAGTCGGATGGCAACATCATTCGGATGAGGAGGCTACTTGGGAGCTCGAGGATACGATCCGAGCTCGATATCCCCATCTTTTCACTTGAGGTATGTGATTTGTTTACCGTTCAGCATTTATACTTTATATCTGTTGTTGGTACTTGTTGATAGTAGATAATGAAATTTGGGGACCAAATTTTTATTAGTGGGGGAGAATGTAAAATACCGAAAATAGGCGAATATTAATAAGGGAATTTTCCGGAATTTTTGGAAATTTTTCGAAAATTTATCGGAGCTCGTACGGACAAGTTAACGGGAATAAAAAACGGGTCCCGGGAAAGCCTGTTTAGGCTACCCTATTTTTAGTGAGTAAAATGTTTATATTTCCTTTTATTTTTTATATTTCTTTTGCTTTTAATTATTTTTATCGCCGTTTCTCCTTTCCCGTGTGCCGCGCGCCCGAAGCCTTCTCCCCTTGCCCTAACCGGCGCCGACGCCGAGAGGTTATCTCGCAATTTAGAGTCGCGGCTGAGAATTCTTGGCATCCTATGCTTCTCCTCCATTTCCTTCCCGAGCCGCCGCTCTTCCTTGCCTCACACCGAGACCCCCTTCTTCCTCCCTGTCCAAGCGCAGGCGACGTGCAAGCACAGCCCTAGCGCCGGCCACCACGTGCCTTGCCGACGCCGCTGCCCTCTCTGGACCGGAGCAGCATTGCCTGTGCCCTAGCGCCGCTGCCGCATAGGACAGAGCCGACCTTCTCCACGCCGAGCCCTCGTTTCCTAAGGCTGATTTCTTCCTCTCTACCGAGGGTCTCGTCGCTGTTGTCCACTGCGGACTCACATCTGGTCATCGTTGATTCCACACTGCCAGCATCCTAGGTACCTGATCGCAGCCCCTTTATGCCCTAACTGACACAGTCTGAGAGGTTCTGTGGGTTCTCCAGCAAAGAGGAAGCTGTCAACACTGAGTTGAGGTAAGCTACGGCTGAGAACAGATTTGGTAGGAAATGTAGTTTGCATTTTCTGTATAGGTTTGTAGAGATTAGGTAATGTTTGGTTTGTAATCGTCACTGCTTGATCTCTCCTTTTGATTCCATCCAGTGAGGATTGGTTGGAAGTGATCTTGGTTCTAGGGGTGTTTCTTGCCGGCAGCACTCAAACAAACGTCGTCAGGGGTTTTGGATCAAGAGCAAAGGTAAGTATCTGTACTGTGAAGAAAGGAAAGAATTTGTTACTAGAATTTGTTTTAGGTTTAACTTTAAATCTGTTTGTGTTAAGGGAATTAGGTTTGGATTTAATCTAATGGGTTGATTGGGGATTAAGTTACTAACCCTAATTAACTATTAGATTTAAATAGGTAAATTGAGATTATGTGATTAGGGTTTTACTCTAAATTAGTTTTAGGGATTTTATTTAGCTATTTTTTTTTATGAATGTAGCTAAATAAAATATTTATGTTATTTGACGCAGGACACTGATTCGAGATGGTATCTCGACGAGTATCTTGATTACCGGATAGGACCATTGTATCGGAGGCGGGTACATTTGACTTATGTCATTTGATATACATAGTAGTGAATATAACAAGTTGCATTAATTATGTTCTTATTTGTTCCGGTTAATCACTACCCGATAATTGTTACATGATTGATTGATTGTTTGTTTTACATCTCATGTATTCATTACCTGTTGATACATGCTTATAGGGGTAGTGATACATCATGCTTCACCATGTTCAGGACCTAGGTTTTATACCTTCTGTGTACCTTTGATTTGATTTGATTCGTTGACCTATGATGCACTTATATATATATATGGATTAGGTCAGGATATTTTGTGGTTAGTGTCATGCACCATTTGCATGATTGCATGCTGTGCGATAGTCCGCTCCATTATTGTTGAGCATATCGCCAGTTACATGGATCTGCACACACCACCACTCATGGGTTAGTGGTCGATTTAGGCAGAGTGTGTTGCAGCAGGGACTCTGTTAGGCACCGTTGGTCCGCTCATGGGTAGTGTGACACAACGTGTTATCCAGCAGGGATTCCTCCCCGTCATCGTGTACCGGGAGTTGAGAGCATTGCGCTCCCCCATTTATGATTTGGGGTTGGAGGATAGGTGTACTCTGATAGCATCCCGTCCACTCGGTCACTCATCAGGAGTAGTGATGACAGAGTGTACGGTTGTCACAGCCCTACCCACTCGGCCTCACTATTGTGTGAGATGATCGACTGGCGTCAGGGGTGACCAAGACGCATCATTAGCATCATATGCATGATGCATTTATTGCTTGTGTTTGTGTTTGATGTATTTATATGCTGCATATTGTTTGGATACCTATGTATGACATGCATACAGGATTTCTATATCACTCGGACTGTTTGTCCTTATACCCAGGTCCTGGTTAGTACAGTTTCTCTCTTGTTTACTTCAGATGCATTTTTATCCTTCTTATATCATGAGACTGTACGCATGATTAGTACTAGGTGTTATTTCCTTACTTTGTATATCTGTTGTACCTGCTGAGTGTTGGACTCACCCCGCCTCCATTGTTGTTATTTTCCAGGTTGATGCTGTCAGGAGAGAGTTCCAGTTGCTAGTCCCCTGCTGACCACGAGGGCTTAGTAATCTTTTAGTTTTCTTCTTTATTAGTCTATGTTCAGACTTATTCTGTTTTTGATACTATGGATTTTGATACTATGGATCTGGTATGAATTTTATGTGTCGATGGATTTTATTTCGATATGTTTTACTACATGCCTGCCTGGACGGCAGAAGAGATGAGTAAATCGGATTTGAGCTTTACGAGTGTAGTGGAGTAGGGTTGATTTCGAGTCAGAGTATTATTCTTCCGTTTACTTGTTATATAAACTGCGTGGAATGTCTGTGTATTGTATTTTATTTCTGCTATTATTCCAGCCGCATGTAGCTGAGGTATGTGGATATGTAGAAAGTTTCAGATTGTCCGCCGTACAGGGGAGATGCTGCCGAAATTTCTTCGGACAGGGACTCCTCTGGGGCGTGACATCGGGTGAGCCCTATTCCGAATGACAGAGATCACCCAAGCGAGCGGATTCGGAGCAGAAGACCCGGACCGAGGCAGGACTGAACCAGAGAAGAGGTCCCGGACAAAAAGTCAACAACTGTTGACTTTTTGCTCCGGGGCGCCCGGAATGGCTCCGAGCGCCCGGACCTGGAATTTGACCAGGATCAAGATTTGACTCGATCTGGTCGTTGGGCGATAAAGTTTATCTCCCCAGGGTGCCCGGAACCCTTCGGGGCGCCCCGACCAAGGCTATAAATATAACCTTGATCCAGAAGCTTTTCAACAACTCATTACTTGTAATTCCAATACTTGTGTGCTTTAGAGTTGTAGTTAAAGCTTCTATTTCTGCGCTTCAACATTGTAAGAGGCTTCTCTGCCTGAATGAGTTATTAGTGCTTAATCTTCCTTGGATTAACAACCACATCGATTGTAACCAAGTAAATATCTTGTGCCTCGTTCTTTATGATTTTAATTTACCGCTTTACTTTATTTATGCAAGTGTTAGCTTAAAAAGTTCGAGGAAGGATTATTTTGTTTTTTTTTTATTTTACAGGACTATTCAACAATCCCCTCCTAGCCCGCCGCAATGGTTCAACACATATCATGCATGATCATCATAAACATAACTAATACATACATGATCATTAAAACATAGCATACATGATCATTAAAATACCAACTTAAAATCCAGCAGTTTCCCTCTTACATTCATGCAACAACTTGCTAAAAGTAATAGTTCAGTTTGGCAATGATGTATTGGGACATGATTGGGAGTGGTTATTTCGGATTTTGAATAATAAAATAAATGTATGAGATTAAAATTCCAAGAATCCAAGTTTACAATTTCGGCAACCAAATAAATAACAACAAATTCATTAAAAATTTGGATGAACTCTGAGGTAGACTTAGTCATACACAAGATCTTTAAGGGAAAAACAACCAGAAACTTCTCGAAGGTAAAATCTTAAACGACATAATAAAATGATCGATACGTAGAGCCTACATTACACATAACATAATATTCTCATAAACTAGAACTTCATTGATGCACATGGTATGGTACAACTATCATACATCATGTTTTCAAGGCCTCTTACACCATTAAAACTGAACTTCAAGGGTATCTAAACATCCATGAATTTAAGGAACTAAAAAAAATAACATGAGAAGAGCATGTCAAAACCGGAACCTAAAAATTTGGGTAAACTTGGTTGCTATTCTTCTATTACTTTACAGTGTATTGTGGATAATAATACATACATGTTAGAAGTTATAATTAATGGAACCAAATCTCAAGAGTTTAGGTGACCGTGGTAGGGAGTAAGAATAACATAAGTACACTAAATAAAATCCAAAGTTAACACCTAACCTACCATGATATCTAAATATACATGAATTTAGGGGAACTAATTAAAGCATGTCATAGCATAGAACATGCTAAACTAGATTTCCGATGCTAACATTTAACCTATGGAAGAAAATATCATGCGGGAAAATACAAAGAGCATGAGCACAATTAAATTCAAATCCGAAAACTCAATCAAAACTAGAAATCCGAAACCTTCTCAAAGCATATAAGATTATCTTGATTAGAAAACAAGTAGGAAACATAAACACCTTCACAACTATCTAAATTTCGAAGTTTACCACTTAACTTACTATAGTATCTAAACGTACATGAATTTTAGGGAACTAATTAGAACAAAACAAGGTATAGAACGTGCCTTTAACTCCTTGCTACTAAGTCTTTTTCTCTTCTTCCTTTTCCTCTTGGTTTGGTGGTGGCAGAGGCTAGGGCCAGCGGTGATATCGGCTAGGGGTTGGCAGAAGTGAATAAAAATAATAGGGCAAGATTGTTTTTCCCGTCGGTAAACTAATGATATTACCGACGGAATAAGCCATCCCGTCGGTAAATTAATGGTTTTACCGACGGAATTACTAATTCCGTCGGTAAACATAAAGTGTACCGACGGAATATGAATTCCGTCGGCAAGTCCCCCTAAAAAAACCCTAACCTCCCTCCTGTTTCCCTGACGCGCGCGCGGCCGACGGCTTCGTTCTCCCGTTCCCGATCGCTTCGTTCTCCCGTTCCCGATCGCAGGTTAGTTTTTGGTTTTGTTTTTTTTCCTTTTTTTTCGGCGAGCGGCAGTTGCCGCCGGCCTTCGCCCACACGCGGCGGCGCGTACCCGCAGTGGGCTTCCTCGCCCGCAGCGGGTTTCTGCGCCCGCCATCGGCTGGCGGCGTTCGGCTTCGGCCGCCAGCGGCCATCTGCGCCAGCCGGCGGCGGCCGCCTGCGAGCCGGCGGCGGCCGCCTCCAGCCTACTGGGCCCGCCAGCGGTCGGTGGCGGCTGCCTGCGGCCTTCTGCGCCCGCCAGTGGCCGGCTGCGGCCTTCTGCGCTGGCCAGCGGGCGCCTGTGCCTGCCTGCAGGTGTGCCGGCTGTTGTCGGCCGCCAGTTGGCTGCTGGCGGCTGTGCCAGCCGACATCTGGTTGCTGTGCTAGCCGGCAGCTGGCTGCTAGTGCCACGAGAAATTTGAAAAATATTTTGTGTTAATTTTTTAGCTAAATTATTTTTATTTTGTAAACAGGTAGCATTTGCTGCTCTTCTCCAGTTGACCTACACATATTCAGGTAAAATTTACTAAATTATACTGTATGTCATTTAACATGATTAAAGTTAGAAATAGGTTATGTTAGTATGTTAATTTATAGCATAATATAGTCCGTTTGTTTGTTTTGTGTTAGTATCTTAATGTATGTTAATTTTTAGTTCTCAATATATTAGTTTTAGGTAAAAATGTCTATGAACAAAGCTTGGATGTACAATCGATTAGAAAAAGGATTTATCAGAGATGATTTTATTGCTGAAGTTGAACAGTTTGTGAACTTTGCTAAAAGTCACCCTGAATGTATGAATGGTGCTGAGTTACGGTGTCCATGCAATCATAAAAAATGTCAAAATAGAGCTTTCCGTGATGAGGATACTGTAAAAATGCATATATGTAGAAATGGTTTTGTGCCAAATTACTACAATTGGTACTGTCACGGAGAACCTTATTTATATGAACCAATTGGACCTTCTGGTGGTTCGTCATCCAGGGCAACAGTTACTGATCCTGAAGCATCAATTAATATTGATATCGCAATGCAATCAATGGTTCATGATACGATAAATGCTACAGTTGATTATTCTAATATAGATGAAACACCAACACCTGAATATCAGCAACTATATAAAATGTTAAAGGCTAGTGAAAGAGAAGTGTGGAAAGACATTCCCTCGTGTCATTCTCAATTATCGACTACTGCAAGGTTATTAAATATGAAAGCAGAACATCATTTTTCAGAAAGATGTTACGACGACATCTGTCAGTTGATGTCAGAATTGCTTCCTGCTGATAACATAATGACGGATAGTTTTTACAGTACAAAAAAATTGATCAGAGGTTTAGGTTTGCCTGTGGAGAAGATTGATTGTTGTATAAATAACTGCATGATATTTTGGAATGAAGACAATGATCTGCGTGAATGCAAAATCTGTACACACCCTCGTTATAAGCATGATACTCGCATACCTGGGCAGAAGAAGAAAAAAATAGCATGGAAAGTGATGTATTATTTTCCGTTAACTGCTAGACTTCAACGTTTGTATGCATCTGCTGCTACAGCTTGCCATATGACGTGGCATCATGAGCATGAGCACGATGGAGGTATAATGTGTCATCCTTCTGATTCACCTGCATGGAAACATCTAGATGTTGTATTTCCTTCATTTGCAATGGAACCACGTAATGTGAGATTGGGACTTTCTGCAGATGGATTTCAACCATTTGGACAGTCAGGACAACAATATTCATCTTGGCCGGTTATATTAACACCTTACAATTTACCGCCATGGATGTGTATGAAAGATGAATTTATGTTCCTTACAGTACTTATTCCTGGTCCAACCAATCCCAAAGAGAAGATAGATGTTTTCTTACAACCTCTTATTGCAGAGTTAAATGAATTATGGAATGTAGGGTCGGTGATTTATGATGTTGCAAGCAAAACTAATTTTAGATTGCATGCTGCATTATTATGGACGATCAGTGATTTTCCAGCATACTCAATGTTATCGGGTTGGAGCACAGCTGGTAAATTAGCATGTCCACACTGCATGACTGATTCTGATGCATTTTCATTACCTTACAGTGGGAAGGTGTCTTGGTTTGATAATCACCGTAAATTTTTACCACTTGATCACTCTTTTAGGCGAAATAAGAAAAATTTCTTAAAAAATGTTGTAGTCAGAAAATCCCCGCCACTCCATGCTTCAGGTGAACAAATCATTGAGCAAATTGATAGTTATGGATTTCTACCAGTATCACAATCTGGTTCTGATGAGATAAATAAATATATTGTTAGGATGTGCAAGTGTGGTTGGAAGAAAAGGAGTATTTTTTGGGAGTTACCGTATTGGAAGTATCTGCTTATTCGACATAATTTAGATGTTATGCATATTGAGAAAAATTTCTTCGATAATATCTTTAATACTGTGATGAATGTGCCTGGAAGAACTAAAGACACTGCAAAATCACGCGAGGAATTAAAAGACCTAGTCAATAGACCAGAGTTGCATCAAGATGAAATAACTAATAGATTTCCAAAGGCTTGTTATACATTGGACAAAGATGGCAAGCAAGCTTTATGTAATTGGTTGAAAGAAATCAAATTTCCAGATGGTTATGCATCAAATATGGGTCGATGCGTGGATATGAATAGATTAAAGATGTTTGGAATGAAAAGTCATGACTGTCATGTATTTATGCAAAGACTTATTCCAGTAGCTTTCCATGACTTACTTCCTCAAAATGTTTGGCAAGCACTCACTGAATTGAGTCTATTTTTAGAGATTTGACATCAAGGTGTATTACGATAGATGATATGCTTGACTAGAAATAGACATTCCACTCATATTATGTAAACTGGAGCGCATATTTCCACCAAGTTTTTGATTCAATGGAACATCTACCGGTACATTTACCATACGAGGCACAAATAGCAGGTTCTGTGCAATACAGATGGATGTATCCATTTGAACGGTTTTTGAGGAAATTAAAAAATAATGTTCGTAACAAAGCAAGAGTTGAAGGGTCAATATGCAATGCTTATCTAGTAGAAGAAGCATCTTCTTTCTGCTCATATTATTTTGTTGATAGTGTGCAAACAAGACATCGCAGGTGTCCTAGAAATTCTGATGATGCTTGTCAGTCGATAGATCCATCTATGCTTTCTATTTTTAAGTTTCCTGGTAAGTTAATGGGTGCATCGCTTGCTAGATGGTTAACCGAGGAAGAATATCATGCTGCAAGAACATATATACTCTTAAATTGTGAAGAGGTCAAACCATACATAAAGTAAGTAAACTTCTTAAATCAAACAATTATCATTTGTTTAATTATTTTGCTTGATATCCCAATTTTAATATAATTACTTATTTTCTCAGCTTATACGAACAACAATTATATCTCCAAAATCCATCAATTGGTGCAACTGAGGTAGCTACAAAGTTAGAGACCGAATTTGCATTGTGGTTTCAAATATATGTAAGTTAGAAAATTTGTGAAATTTTTAAGTTCATGTTTATTAAGAAGTGTACTAAGATATATGTTACTTATTTTTATAGGTGAAAGATCGTAGAATATCAAATGTGCAAGATGATAGGATAATGAATATTGCATCAGGACCCTTTCGTAAAATAAAGGTGTATTCTGGTTACTATGTTAATGGTCTTAAATTCCACGTGGCACAACGAGATTCACGAAGATTAACTTATAATTCTGGTGTTTGCGTCAAAGGATATGTGGACAACAATAACACTGAATTTGATTATTATGGTAGACTTGATGAAATCATAGAGATTGAATATCCTGCATTACCAATAAAGAGGTGTGTGTTGTTCAAATGTTCATGGTATGATCCGACCCCAAGAATAGGTACTCGAATTCATCCAAATTATAATTTAGTTGAGGTTAATGCAAATAAAAGATTCAACAAGTTTGAGCCTTTTATTTTCGGAATACAAGCGGGTCAAGTTTTCTATCTTGAATACCCTACGAAGAGAAGAAGATCTAGTGAATGGTTGTCTGTTTGTCGAATCAAGCCTCGCTCGACCATAGAGATGCCGAATACAATCACTGCTCAAAACCATGATGCATTTCAGAATAATGAAGTGGAGATATATTCAGTTGATTTACAACACCAATCTACTTCTCAATTGCTTGTAGATGCTAATGACATTTACGAAGAGATGGATGATGGGGAGATGTCCAACAGTGAGGATGAAGTTGAACTAAGCTCATCTAGCAATGAGGACATAGAAACTGTTAATGTTGACTAGTCAGATGTTAATGATGATTAAATATTAACATTATTATTTCCGTCAGTAAGTAGATTTCCTTAATGTTTTGTATTTATATTATCAGGTTTTTAGACCTTTTTATGATGTGTTGCAATGTTATTTTGTAGATATTATCATGGCAGAGCAGCAGGCTGTGGCACCCCGTGGCCACAAAGTCCTTACCGTTGTCGGGGACTCGTAAGTATATTGTCTTATTAATTATTCAAGTTTATATATAACATTAGTTATAATATATTTCTCATAACCTAAAGGTCTATTTTTGTGCAGGTTCACTCCGGATGGGCACAGAGTTGCCACATATATCACTGCAAAATTTAAGGAACGAGTTAGCGCGTCTGGTACTACATGGAGGCATGTAGACCAGGAGATGAAGCTATTTTATTATAATGAATTTGTGGTGAGTAAATTTAATATATTTAATTCACATTCTATAATATAGTTATCATTTATATCATTTAAACTAAATGTTTAACTTATAATTATAGAAAAGATATACTTGGGTGGACGGGCAAGAAGATCAATTTAAAGCTACATGGAATACTTATTGTGCCAAACTCTACAGAGATCATATGTATTACATGAGAAAGAAGGGCACTAGGCCTGCGTATGTTTCGGAGGTGATATGGAGTGCATGGACGACCACCTGGGCTGCAGAAAGGTGGCAAGCTAATGCCGAAAAGGCAAAAGCAAATAGGAATACAGAACCAGGTGGCCCGAGCACCGGAACCGCTCGGCATACGTCAGGATCCAGATCTATTGTTGAGCATACCATTGATCTGGTGAGTATAATTTAAAATTATACTTTATAACAAATTTTATATTTATTACCAACCTTGTATTGTTGAGCATATTAATTTTTTCCTTAATTTATAAATGTAGGAACGTGAGCTTGCCCGACAGCCTACATGTATGGAGATTTTTCTGAAGACCCACAAGAAGAAAGATGGGTCATTTGTTGATTCTCGATCTCAAACTCTACATGTAAGATAATTAACTTTATTACATTTGTTCATTTATATCTTGATTAGTAATTAGTAATACATATCAAATTGGATACTATATTATTTTTTATGCAGCAAGAAATGACAGAACGGGTGGCTCAGGCATCTCAGCCATCAGCAGAGGGTGGAGAGTCACAGTCTTTATCCACCGACGATCTAAATGAGATATATTATGATGTTGTCGGTGGAAGGACAAAAAACTCCACCCTCTACGGCCTTGGCTCTCAGGCCAAAGTGGCATTTGATCATTTGAGGAATCCAGTAGGCCGTGCTAGTTCCTCTTCTTCTGGTGAGATGCAGTCTTTAAGACGTGAAAATCAAGAACTGCGGTCTCAGCTGAAATCAATGGATCAGAGGATGGCTGATATGGATCAGTGGAGAGCTGATGAGGAGAAGAAGAGAGCTGAACGTGACAAGAGTAATGAAGATCTCATGGCCCAAATGCGGGCAATCGTGGCTTCTTTCACCCAAGCATCACAGGGATCTGAGTCACAGGAGACTCCAGATCTATCAGACGGTGGTCGTTAGCTTTTTGAGGTTTGTTAGTTCAGCTATACTTTAGTTTTTTATTTATTATATAGAACGTGAGCCTGTTTTGATATTATAACATGTTTATTTCTAAAGGTTTTATTACTATATGTTTCAGGAGTCACGTTCAGTCATATATACATATTGGCTCTTCACTACATCATTTGCTCACTTTTTGTTCAGGTATTATTTCATATAAAATTCTTAATATATAAATATGTAAACTGTTTATTTAAACATCATTTTGTATTTGTCTTTTTACAGGATTTTCTCTACGATTTCCCGTTCTTGTATTATTGGGACTACATTTTAGTTCGGTATGTGTTATGTAAACTTGATTTTTGATATGGATATGTGTAGAATATATATTCTGTAGATTTAGTTAGCTATGGATTATATGGAATATGGTTTTTTTTGTGGATTTTATTAGTTTGTGATTATCATATGATAAATATATGTGCGTAGATTATATTTGATGTAGATTATATTTGTTGTGGATTGTATTTGTTGTGTGGATATTGTATGAAACCATCGAGTGTGATGGTTTGTTTATATATGTGGAAAATGTATATGGGAACAACGTGTAAACGAAAAGAAGCTGGAATTTTTTTTTTGAAATTCCGACGGATTACCGACGGAATAGATTCCGTCGGCAATTATCGAACTTTTAGTTCGATGCATCACTTCGGGCAACCGACGGAACAGGATGATCCGTCGGTAATTACCGACGGAAAATGTTGTTCCGTCGGTAATTACCGACGGATAAGCCTGATCCGTCGGTGAACAACATTTTCCGTCGGTAATTACCGACGGATCATCCTGTTCCGTCGGTAATTACCGACGGAAAATATTGTCCCGTCGGAGAATGTCGCTCAATCGGTGATGGAGAATATCGTTATTATACCGACGGAATGTATTTTCTGTCGGTACGTTACCGACAGAAACTTAATTTCCGTCGGTATAAAATACCGTCAGAATTCTGTTTCCGTCGGTAATAGAAGCCGGCGGATATTTTACCAACAGAAATTATTCCTTCGGAATTCCGTCGCTATAGACATATAGCGACGGAATTCCGACGGATAAATCTGTCGGTAATGCTGGTTTTTTTTGTTGTGCAAGCCGTCGAGAAAATACCTAAGCTTCTCCTTTAGGGTTGTTAGCTACCAGGGGCACAAAGTGGCACCCTCGTTCAAACTTCCTGACAAACTCAGCGACAGCTTGACTTCCTGGTATCAATGTCATGAATTCTCGGGTCAGCCTTGATTAAACATCCTCTATGAAGTGTTTAGCGTAAATCACTTCCTTGAATCCCTTATGAGCCAAAATGAATCTTATTCCTCAAAATGGTGTCCTAGATGCATCAAATGTAAGCATTTCTTCTCCCAAACTTGAAGATGTCAAGGTATTGTGTGTGTGGGGTCCATCTTATACAGCCTAAGCAAATGTAACTTTGCCCTTCGCTCCAGAGTCCTTTGCACTCTAGCAGCTCCTCGAAGGATGCCAAGGGTGTGTTTAGTCCTAACCATATCCATAACATGGGAACAACAAAAGACTCATTAGATTGGCATAGAGTTAGTCGCACTATCCAACCCCTGCAATATTGTTCCATTTGTCGCTTAGGCGGTTAGCGGTAAATGATCCAACCACTACGAAATTAATTTAAACACGTAAGATGTAAAGCTTTAATTTACAAACTCAAGGACTTGAGGCTTGACTTCATGAGCTTCTTGGAACCGGCAGTAGGCACAATCCTTCGAGGAACCTTACTCGGATACCAATTGTAACATCCATAGTTTTTTTTCGTACGGACGCCACAAATCATAATTACACTTACATTCATTGCATATTCTTAGCTTAACTAAGGTACTTAAATAGTTATTAAAATAAATAACTACTAGCAATATTGGTCCTAGTCATATAGTCCCAATCCTTATTCTACGAAAGGAACATTTAACTAAGCGGAAATTGAAATGGAAAGTCTTCGGGTTGTACTGCCATTGTCCTGAGCTTACTCAACCGGTAATGCCTCCTACCCCAATCATCTCATTACCTGAAATAGTAAAAAAAACTATGAGTCAAGAGACACAGTACATTCAAACCATATTATGTGTTAATTAGTTCCTATATCCATGTTTCCTTGACGAAAAATGTGTCTAACTAAGTCTTCATTCATTTTAAAGCATTTTTTCAATATGTGCATACCAAAAGTATGAATGTAAACATATTACGGGTCAAGACTTACACTCAATCGTAACCATATAAGCATAGACATAAACATGAACATACTTAATCATCGGCATAAACAACTTCGAACACAAAAAGAAACAGGAATCATAAGCAGTAGTGCATAGGCATGACATACATAACATAAACATTCACATGAACATAAGCCTTCATTGTTTGGCGCGCTCCCCGGGCTTACGTCCCCGAGTCATTACATGGAAAGCTCCCCAGGCTTAGGTCCCCGAATCATAACTTGGTAAGTTGTCTAGGCTTAGGTCCCCAGATCATAAAATGGTAAGCTCCCCAGGCTTAGGTTCTCGGATCATAACTTGGTAAGCTCCCCGGGCTTAGGTCCCTGGATCATAACTTAGTAAGCACCCCGAGCTTAGGTCTTCAAATCATAACTTGGTAAGCACCCAGGGCTTAGGTCCCCGGATCATAACTTGATAAGCTTCCCAGGCTTAGGTCCTCGGATCATAACTTGGTAAACTACCCGGGCTTAGGTCCCCAGATCATAACTTGGTGAGCTCTCAGAGCTTAGGTCCCCGGTTCATCACTTAACCTATAACATAAACATGAACATAACATAAACATATTTGTAAACTCAACCATGATCATTACATATACATGGGCTTAAACATAAACATGTGCAAAAACATGACAGGATCATTACATGAGCATGGGCATAATCAAAACATGGATCATAAATTGGTAAGCTCTCCAGGCTTAGGTCCCCGGATCATAACTTGGTAAGCTCCCCATGCTTTGGTTCTCAGATCATAACTTGGTAAGCACCCAAGGCTTAGGTCCCCGGATCATAACTTGATAAGCTTCCCAGGCTTAGGCCCTCGGATCATAACTTGGTAAACTACCCGGGCTTAGGTCCCCGGATCATAACTTGGTAAGCTCTCCAAGCTTAGGTCCCCGGTTCATCACTTAACCTATAACATAAACATGAACATAACATAAACATGCTTGTAAACTCAACCATGATCATTACATATGCATGGGCTTAAACATAAACATGTGCAAAAACATGACAGGATCATTACATGAGCATGGGCATAATCAAAACATGCACCTAACATAACCTTGACCACTTCATAAGTAGAGGAATAAACATAAATATGTACATAAACATAAACATAATTACTATGCAAGCCTGGAACATAGGCATAAACATATACATAAACATAAGCAAGTTCATTTCATGAGCATTTAAAACATGTGCATAAACGTAAGGAAGTTCATTCCATGAGCATTAAGTTATCATGATGAGATGAAATATATGTCTAACTAAACTGATTTCAATCTTATCTAACTAGAATATGAAAGTACATTTGGCATGTAAAGTTGTCATGACAAAGAGTAAGAATAAACACAAGCACACTAAAATGAAATTCCAAAATCTTACATATAGCCTACCAAATTGCCTTAACATGAAGCAAGACTAAAGAGAAATATACTGAATTAAATTTCCGAAAGCATACATTCAACATACAGCATGCACGCAACATGGTTGTCCATAGCTTATAAAACCTCTTCAAAAAACATTTTCATTCAACTTGCATTTGACACTCTCATAATCCTTATAACTCAACCTTTTATCTCATACGTAAGAACATGCAACATTTCCATAGTCTATAGCATGCATGATCATCATAAACATAACTAATACATACATGATCATTAAAACATGGCATACATGATCATTAAAATACCAACTTAAAATCCAGCACTTTCCCTCTTGCATTCATGCAACAACTTGCTATAAGTAATAGTCCAGTTTGGGAATGATGTATTGGGAGTGGTTATTTCGGATTTTGAATAATAAAATAATTATATGAGGTTAAAATTCCAAGAATCTAGGTTTACACGTTCGGCAACCAAATAAATAACAACAAATTCATTAAAAATTTGGATGAGCTCTGAAGTAGATTTAGTCATACTCAAGATCGTTAAAGGGAAAATAATTAGAAACTTCTAGAAGGTAAAATCTTAAACGACATAATAAAATGATTGATACGTAGAGCCTACATTACACATAACATAATATTCTCATAAACTAGAACTTCATTGATGCACATGGTATGGTACAACTATCATACATCATGTTTTCAAGGCCTCATACACCATTAAAACTGAACTTCAAGGGTATCTAAACATCCATGAATTTAAGGAACTAAAAAAAAATAACATGAGAAGAGCATGTCAAATCCGGAACCTAAAAATTTGGGTAAACTTGGTTGTTATTCTTCTATTACTTAACAGTGTATTGTGGATAATAATACATACATGTTAGAAGTTATAATTAAAGGAACTGAATCTCAAGAGTTTAGGTGAACGTGGTAGGGAATAAGAATAACATAAGTACACTAAATAAATGTCATGCCCTGGAGGAGTCCCCGTCCGAAGAAATTTCAGCAGCACCTCCCCTGTACGGCGGACAATCTAAAACTTTCTACATCCACAATATACTTCAGCCACAGGCGGTTGGAATATACACATAACCACGCAGTTTATATGCAGCCTACTCGGCCGATACAATAAAAATAAAACCAAAATACAGCAAAAAATGATAGAAAATCAAATATACAAGACTGCTAGCCGGCTAGGCTTACACCACATAACAACACAATACTCCGGAAACAAAATCGGAACACAAAGCCAAATACACACATACCATATACCACGATAAACATAAATAAAATGCGAAGACTGGTCTTCTAATATGACGTGGGGACCGGCAATCAGGATACTCCAAGCGACTCCATAAACAACCTGGTACCTGAAAAAGATAGTGTCCATGGGGGTGAGTTCAAATACCAATAGACATGCCTAGTAAGATATATCTAACAGCAATAAACATGGAATACAACTTCCTAATCATATATAGGAAAAATGCAAGACTGAAAGGCAATTGAGGAAGTTGTACTCACCAGGAACTCCTATCCAGAACAAAAGGATCGTCAAACCAGATACACAATATGCCTCCTGTATGCATATTAAACAAATGCATCCACCAAAATGCAGCATATAAGTGCAGCAAACACAAGCAAATAAATGCAATAAATGCAATAAATGCAAATGGTGCCAATGACATGGTCACACCTGACGCTAGTCAGTCATCTCACACACAATGGTGAGACTGAGTGGGTAGGGCTGTGACAACCGTGCACTCTGACGTCACTGCTCCTGATGAGTGACCGAGTGGACGGGATGTTGTCGGAGTACACACATACTCCTACCCCAAATCATAAGTGGGGGAGCGCAATGCTCTCATCTCCCGGTACACCATTACGGAGAGGGATCCCTGACGTGCTACCACGCTGCGTCACACTACCCATGAGCGGACCAACGGAGCACCGAACAGAGCAAAACTGACGTGCTACCACGCTGCGTCACGCTACCCATGAGCGGACCAACGGAGCACCGAACAGTGATGAAACTGGCGATATGCTCTACAATAATGGAGCAGCCTATCACGCAGCATGTAATCATGTGAATGGTGCATGAAACTAAGCATGACAATATCCTGAACCAAATCCACATATATATATATATATATATATATAAATGTGTACCCTAGTACAAGTAAGTCAAATCCATAAATCTAGAGTATACAGGCCCTCTATGGTATAACAACCTAGGTCCTGAACATATCCACCTCCATAAAATATGTACCAACAATGTACATGGATCAAAGCAAAAGGTCTAGGTACATAGATCAAGTATGATATAAAAATATAGGTACACATGTCAGATAATAAAAATCCAGAGTCTAGTCCTAAACTCAGTAAAGCATAGTATGTCACTTACTTTAGGAACTAAAGTACTCATGGTAAGAATCATGAAGTATAAACATGGATACATAACAAGCGACCAAACAGATCATGCTATGAGTATCAAACCGTGACATACCAAAGGCAAACATGATCATTGCTTGCAGCTATAAAATACTATGTATATCCAATTGACAATATCATAAAAAGATAAGTTAAGAGATACCCGCCTTAAAATCTGTCGATCATGATAAGCTATCCCGCGTCACGACGCTCGCCTTGTAACAAAGTCCTGAGATCACATACTGTATTTAGTTAAATACTTATACAGTAAATAACTAAATAGACTCCCCAATCAAATTAGGGAAAACCCTAATCACAATAATTAACCTAATTTCTTAACCTAATTAGGTTTAACTAAATCCACAATCTTTCACTTCAATCCAATCAACCTATCAACCATATCATCAATCACAAACTCTACCATCCTTTAGAAACTTAATTTAGCAACATACTAATAAAATACCCAAGGTACATCACTAGAAAAGCACTGACCTTGAGGTATGACCGAAACTCCAGTAGCTCAGCAACCCTACCAATCACTGCCAAGAAGCTCAATCCATAAATCCAACTATATAGTAAAAGATTTGCTGAAACCTTAATTCAAAACACCAAAGCTCACCTCAACAAAACCTTACCTCAATTCGCAGCCTTGTTACTGCTGATGGAATACGGCCCAAGGGGTTCACCGCTGAAGCTAGATCACCGGAACCGTGAATCACCCGTAATCCGTATTAATCGAAATTATACTGACCATACAAGCATAAAATCTGATACGAACCATACACACCAAATTCTGAAACCTCAGCTGAAGCAAAAATCACTACAGCAAATTCCAAAACCCCTAAATCAGAAATATCACCACAACCATATAAATGTTTCCAACCAAAAGACTAAATCCAAATACTCACCCAAACATAAATGCCTAATCTGTTGAGTCACTGCCGTATGTGGCTGCAGTCGGATAACGTCGGAAACCAGTGGCCGAAACAAATCTCCAAGTCCAGTGGTCGTCACAGAGGAGAGCAACAACCCTCAGCCGGCAGTGAAGAACTAGCAGGGTCCGATGGTGTCTGTTGGCGTCGACAGCGGTGCTAGGGCACAACAAGAAGATGGCAGACGACACGAAGGTAGAGAGGGGAAACACTCAACACTGTGGCTCGTGGCGAGTAGGAAGACTAGGGCATCGGCTTTGGGGTGGTGCTCGGGTGGTGGCTATTGGCGTCGAAAGGGCATAGTGTATCAACTCTAGGGCACAACATCACTGACGGTAGTGGGGATGATGCTAGGCGGCTGCGGCAGTGGAAACTAGGGCACGATGCGGCGCTAGTAGATGTCGGTGGTGTTAGCCTTTTTGCATGTCACGAGGCGCTCCAAATTAATAAAGATTGAAACTCACATAAACTAAAATAAACTCATGTAGTATGGAGTCCCAAGTCGTATTTTTCCGAGAGTAACTATTCAATGTGTGATAATTCTAGAATTAATTCCAATCAATTC
Organism: Zingiber officinale; assembly: GCF_018446385.1. NCBI lineage: Eukaryota > Viridiplantae > Streptophyta > Magnoliopsida > Zingiberales > Zingiberaceae > Zingiber > Zingiber officinale. Next base: position 50,004,773 of record NC_055996.1, on the reverse strand, counting down.
TTTACATCAACAAATTCAACTTAGTCTTTCCATTAACTCACAATTCCATTAAATTCATCTAATAAATTCAAAAATTCATTCAAAGAAAATCAATCTCATCTAATCATGATTCTTTTCCATCTCAACAAATGAGCATCAACTAAATTCTGATTCTTATGCCATATTGAATCAAATGAGTCAATTAATGTACCTTATACTCAAATTCACATTAATAAATCATTCAAGCCTTCAACTTTCTCATTCACAGTAGAAATTAAAAATCTCTAGTTAAAGCATTCATCATTCACACTTATTCACCATAGCAAAGATTAAATGTGTAGAACAAAGGATTGCTAACTAAGTCAATAAAACCTACAAACTATCAGTGTCAGTATTGCAAACAAAACCTACAGCTCTAAGATTAGTATCAGTTTCAGATCAATTATCCAGGTTTGAAAGCAAGAAATTGAAAACAGAAAATCTAAAACTCAAACAGAAATGAAATTGCAAGGAAGGTATCAGATCTAAATCATTGCAGAATTGAAATCTAAAGGGACAGAACTACAGCTACTCAATTCAGATTTGAAGAAACAATGAATTAAAGAGCAAAATCTAAAGAGAACAGACTAGCAAGATCAATAAACTGCAAAATCGAAATCTAAACCATCTCTATTCAAATCTACTCTTCTAATGAGTCTTTCCTTGCCGTCACACAAGGAACATGAATGAAGAAGCTCTCAAACACTTAACTCAGTTCAGAATTCCCCAGCATCGACGAAAATCTTCCCGGAAAAGCTGGTGAAGAATGAATCTGCCAAGCTCGAAATTCTGCAGATCTGAAGTATGCAGCCTCTGAATCGATGCTCTCTGATGGAGGGCGAGCCACTGTCACCGAAGAATTTCCCCGATGATGGCTGAAGCAGAGGAAACTCACGGACAGGTCTGAGCTCTGGAGAGATGTTCGCCGGTGCGTGCAGTTGATCAAGACTTGGAAGCCAACGGATGGAAGCTCCAACGCAAACAAGACTCACTTAGAAGTGGATCTGGAAGAGGATGGTGGTCGGAATCCACTGGAAAACTCGCGGGACGCGGCGCTGTGCGCGGAGTCGACGACCAAGAAAGGTACTGTAGCTTCTCATTTAAATCAGATCTGGATCTGATCGGACGGCTGAGATTGATTCCGGGCTAAATCAACGGTGAAATGTCATCCAAAATCTGATCCGAAGGTACTGATGTTGATCTAGGGTCTGGATCTATCCTCCCGTAGGTCGGATCAATCAGATCATGACTGGATGGCCCAGATCTGCACAGTCTTCAATGAACGGCCCAGATTAATTAAGCTGGATCAATGGCTGGATGAACTCAGATCTGGATCAAAAACTTCTGGATCTTCATCAATAGCTTAGATCTGCTCCCCATTAAGTTGGATCGGCCAGATCTTCAACGGATGGTCCAGATCTGTCCTATTCTTGATGAACGGCCCATAATGCTCCAAAGCTTGATCTTCTTGTTTAAACTCCGATTCGAGCCCAATTTTGGTCCAAATAGATCCAAATCTAAGATCCTTTGATGCCTACAAAATAAGAATCAAATATTAGCATCAAATAATACCAAAAATAAGATAATTTGCAATTAGGTCCAAAAATACATACTATGCACAAAATGTGATGTAACCATGATTTACCTATAAAATCAACCTCAAAACCATGCATAAATGAATCAAAATAATGCAGTAAAATCATGGTTATCAAATCCCCCACACTTAGCCTTGAACGTCCCGTGAAAGTATAGAAAACTAGAAATCATCTCCATAAAAATTTTCCTAGCAATACCTAAAAGTTAGTAAAAAGAATTTAACTAAGATCATCTTAAAGATCACAAACATTCATGAATACAATTCAAACAATAATCAGTAGGTATGGTGGTTTCAATCCAATTGAAGAATTAAGCAAGTTGCAAGCTCACAAGGTATTCACCTATTCTAGCCCTCACACTCAAAACATGTATTAGTAGAGCTCACTCAATGCAACTCACAACATTTCACTACCATAAGCTTGCTTATTTTCTAATTCTCCACTACTATAAACATAGCATACATGAATCAAAAGGATTTAATCATCAAGAATTGAAATGGAAGCAAAAAGAACAATGGAAGTAGATAAAATGGCAAAAGAAAAGAATTTTCATGAAAAATTAAGGAGATAAGAGTATTGGAGGAATATACTTGATGAGTTGACCAATTTGATGTAAAAAGAGATGAATACCATTTGTCATTACCAATTCAACATATCAAGCTAACCTCTCCTTCAATTTGATGGCAAACAAAGAATCTTGATACTCTATCTTCCACTTGATACTCTCTTGAATGTGCCATTTTTTCCTTTCTTCACTGTTTTTACTGTTTTTCCCCTTCATTCCATAACTTTGAAAGCTCAAATAATCCCAAATCAACTAATGGAGAAGAGCTCCCTCCCCCACACTTAAAACATTGTCCATCTTGGTCAATAGAATACATCACATGTTAACCACTTGAACACTTTAAAACCACTATTTCCTTGTCCTCATTCTGCAGATTTCTCTTTCTCTGATTCTGATTTTTTTTCTGTGGTTTTTCATCAGTTATAGATTTCACACAATTGCAACAGAAAAGTTATTCAGAAGTTAAGTAGCATAAATTGACTAATCTGTTCAAAATCAGCATTTAGAGTTGGCACAATTCTAAGCTCTAATTCCATTTCCAGCAAAATATAACCTGGATTCCATTTATATTCTTGCATTCTTTTAAGTCAGAAAATAAGTTTACAATAAAAATCCGGTCCAAGAAAATTGGTACTCTAGCAAATTCCAACAGCAACCTTATCATTTCTGCATTTATCCTTGCAAGTTCCAAATTCAAAAGGCAAATCAGAAATGTTCACTATTGAAACTCATTTCTGAAATTCTTAAGTTACAGAATTCAGTATTAGAATTCTAAATCCCAGTTATGCTCTGAAAATACAGCTTATCAAAAGGGAGTATTTTCCACTAAGTTCACAGGAACACCAATTGAGATTGTTGGTAAAGAAAGATTCGGCAGTTTGAATTCTGAATTTTGGAAATCAGTAATTCAGAACTCAATCCCAGCAGCATATAAACAAGTACAAGGATCTACATCAGATTTTACATCACTTCACATATAGACATCCACCACTGATTTCCTGCATTTCTGAGCTCCAAAAATTCCAGCAAGTCACCGATTCCAGCTTTGATGTGCAACTAGCCAACTCCAAACTTTGAGTTTATCAGTAACCAAGAAGCTATATAGAAAGTTTGGCACATAACTAGTCCAAATTGATACACAACTGCTACCCTTTACAGAAACACAGCAATAGCGATATCAGAAATCAGATTTGTTAATTGTTATTGTCACTTCCCTTCTTTCTTATGAACGACCTCAAACTATGGACAGAAACAACCACCAGAAATATCTTTCGATTACATAGATAAGGATTCAAATTGAGTCCTGCAGTAACCCAGCAAATCACCTCTTTCAATCCTTAACAACGACAGCAACTTCAGAATTCTGCATTCACAGAATTAAGGCTAACATGAAAAGAAAGAAACACCAATTGATACCATTCAGACATCTCAAACAGTTTTCGAACTCCCTGCAATAGAATTCCAACAATGAATCACAAGATACTTGAGAAAAAATGAAATACCACTTGTCTTTGAGTAAACAAGAACATTACTTAGTCTTTCCACTTATCAGTTATTTGCCACAAAAGTTTGGCACGTAACTTGTCAAGGTTGATACTTCAATTACAGATTTACTGGCTATTCTTTTCTTCATGTGTCATGTCAGATCTTAACTCAAGGATCCAGCTTTTGCAAGAAAACTTTTAGGCCAGCCCTCAGCAAGGTGAAGACAGGATCAAGATTTGATAGTTAAAGTAGTTCCCACTTATATCATGTAGAATTCAGCTTAACAAATATCTCCATTTAGCATAGAATGAATACGAAATTGAATTCAGTTTCTACTGATCAGAATTAACAAACAGAATTGGCACTAAATACTTTCAGTTTCTTCAGTTGGTACCAGCCTTTAAAAAAATTTGATAAGCTTCTGAATTCCATGCAGTAGCAATGTGCAACTTAATTCCAGCAGCTTATAGCTCCTTACATCAACAAATTCCTTAATTAAGTCCCAAGTCGTATTTTTCCGAGAGTAACTATTCAATGTGTGATAATTCTAGAATTAATTCCAATCAATTCTTTACATCAACAAATTCAACTTAGTCTTTCCATTTAACTCACAATTCCATTAAATTCATCTAATAAATTCAAAAATTCATTCAAAGAAAATCAATCTCATCTAATCATGATTCTTTTCCATCTCAACAAATGAGCATCAACTAAATTCTGATTCTTATGCCACATTGAATCAAATGAGTCAATTAATGTACCTTATACTCAAATTCACATTAATAAATCATTCAAGCCTTCAACTTTCTCATTCACAGTAGAAATTAAAAATCTCTAGTTAAAGCATTCATCATTCACACTTATTCACCATAGCAAAGATTAAATGTGTAGAACAAAGGATTGCTAACTAAGTCAATAAAACCTACAAACTATCAGTGTCAGTATTGCAAACAAAACCTACAGCTCTAAGATTAGTATCAGTTTCAGATCAATTATCCAGGTTTGAAAGCAAGAAATTGAAAACAGAAAATCTAAAACTCAAACAGAAATGAAATTGCAAGGAAGGTATCAGATCTAAATCATTGCAGAATTGAAATCTAAGGGGACAGAACTACAGCTACTCAATTCAGATTTGAAGAAACAATGAATTAAAGAGCAAAATCTAAAGAGAACAGACTAGCAAGATCAATAAACTGCAAAATCAAAATCTAAACCATCTCTATTCAAATCTACTCTTCTAATGAGTCTTTCCTTGCCGTCACACAAGGAACATGAATGAAGAAGCTCTCAAACACTTAACTCAGTTCAGAATTCCCCAGCATCGAAGAAAATCTTCCCGGAAAAGCTGGTGAAGAATGAATCTGCCAAGCTCGAAATTCTGTAGATCTGAAGTATGCAGCCTCTGAATCGATGCTCTCTGATGGAGGGCGAGCCACTGTCACCGAAGAATTTCCCCGATGATGGCTGAAGCAGAGGAAACTCACGGACAGGTCTGAGCTCTGGAGAGATGTTCGCCGGTGCGTGCAGTTGATCAAGACTTGGAAGCCAACGGATGGAAGCTCCAACGCAAACAAGACTCACTTAGAAGTGGATCTGGAAGAGGATGGTGGTCGGAATCCACTGGAAAACTCGCGGGACGCGGCGCTGTGCGCGGAGTCGACGACCAAGAAAGGTACTGTAGCTTCTCATTTAAATCAGATCTGGATCTGATCGGACGGCTGAGATTGATTCCGGGCTAAATCAACGGTGAAATGTCATCCAAAATCTGATCCGAAGGTACTGATGTTGATCTAGGGTCTGGATCTATCCTCCCGTAGGTCGGATCAATCAGATCATGACTGGATGGCCCAGATCTGCACAGTCTTCAATGAACGGCCCAGATTAATTAAGCTGGATCAATGGCTGGATGAACTCAGATCTGGATCAAAAACTTCTGGATCTTCATCAATAGCTTAGATCTGCTCCCCATTAAGTTGGATCGGCCAGATCTTCAACGGATGGTCCAGATCTGTCCTATTCTTGATGAACGACCCATAATGCTCCAAAACTTGATCTTCTTGTTTGAACTCCGATTCGAACCCAATTTTGGTCCAAATAGATCCAAATCTAAGATCCTTTGATGCCTACAAAATAAGAATCAAATATTAGCATCAAATAATACCAAAAATAAGATAATTTGTAATTAGGTCCAAAAATACATACTATGCACAAAATGTGATGTAACCATGATTTACCTATAAAATCAACCTCAAAACCATGCATAAATGAATCAAAATAATGCAGTAAAATCATGGTTATCAGTCGGCCGGTGGCTCGACTGGGCAGCGAAGCAAAGATTAGGGCACCGAGAGGGAAGAGGGAGAGGAAAGCGAAGCTCAGCCGCCGGCTATCTGTTCCCTGGCGTCGTCGGCGTCGGCAGAGGAGAGGGAGGCGGCGGCGGTTTGTGGCGCCGGTTAGGGCACGCGTGAGGGAAAGAGAAGGCGTGCGGGGGTTTGGGGCACGACGACGGAAGAAGAGAAAAAGAAAATAAAGAAAAGGAAAACAAAAAGGAAAAATGAAACTTTTCCTCGCTTAAATTGGGTAACCTAAACAGGATTTCCTCGGGCCCCATTTTTATCCCCGTAAACTCATCCATATGAGCTCTGAAAAATTCCCGAAAATTTTTTAAAAATTCCGGAAAAATTTCCTTATCATTATTGGTCATTTTTCCGGTATTTTACAATAAACTCTGAAGTTAACGCCTAACCTACCATGGTATCTAAACATACATGAATTTAGGGGAACTAATTAAAGCATGTCATAGCATAGAACATGCTAAACTAGATTTCCGATGCTAACATTTAACCTATGGAAGAAAATATCATGCTGGAAAATAAAAAGAGCATGAGCACAATTAAATTCAAATCTGAAAACTCATTCAAAACTAGAAATATGAAACCTTCTCAAAGCATATAAGATTATCTTGATTAGAAAACAAGTAGGAAACATAAACACCTTCACAACTATCTAAATTTCGAAGTTTACCACTTAACTTACTATAGTATCTAAACCTACATGAATTTTAGGGAACTAATTAGAACATAACAAGGTATAGAACGTGCCTTTAACTCCTTGCTACTAAGTCTCTTCCTCTTCTTTCTTTTCCTCTTGGTTCGGTGGTGGCAGAGGCTAGGGCCGGCAGTGATATCGGCTAGGGGTTGGCGGAAGTGAATAAAAAGAATACGACAAGATTGTTTTTCCCAAAGGGTGTATATCTATATTTATGTGGAATCGCCACATCAGCGGTCCCCTTAGAGTCGGTCCCCAGGTACACAGCTGAAAGCACATAGCCGGGACGTTAAGGGTGTATATCTATATTTATATATATATTGATGGTGACAAGTCTCCCTAAGAGAAATTTGGAAGGTTGTTTTTCCCTAAGGGTGTATATCTATATTTATATATATATTGATGGTGCCAAGTCTCCCTAAGAGAAATTTGGAAGGTTTCATATAAAATTTTATATTTATGTATTTTTGTTCTTTCCATAATTATTTTATAAAAAAGGCAACAAATTCAGATAAAATCCTTGACCAACTCTCCATACCAAATTTTCTCTCCTTTTTTGGGTTTAGAAATTTTTGTACATACAAATTTCTTTCAAATTTATGGAATGATTTGGATTTTCTATATTCCTCTATATCTATACACATATGTATACCTTTTATAAATTATTACATGTATATATATTCATACACATACCACGTAAATATACTAAGCCATTTTTGTTAAATTTGTTTATTTTATTTCTAGAAGATATTTATATATATTTATATATATATCTTAATTACCTTTCTGGTATAAAATTTACATATAATAAATTTCAAATTATATCCATGTGGTTATAATTTTTTTTTTTATAGATTTCCTAAGTTTATGTATTTTTGTTCTTTCCATAATTATTTTATAAAAGAGTCAACAAATTGGGATAAAATCCTTGACCAACTCTCCATACCAAATTTTCTTTCCTTTGTTGGGTTTAGAAATTTTTGTACATACAAATTTCTTTCAAATTTATGGAATGATTTGGATTTTCTATATTCCTCTATATCTATATACATATGTATACCTTTTATAAATTTATTACATATATATACCATGTAAATATACTAAGCCATTTTTGTTAAATTTGTTTATTTTATTTCTAGAAGATATATATATTGTATAATACCAAAAAATGACCTATATATATATATATATATTTTTGTTAAATTTATTTATTTTTGTTACCAAAAAATGACATATGAAGATTTATTTTTGTTAAATTTGGTATATATATATATATATATATTGTAAAATATCAAAAAATGACGACTAATGATAAGAGAATTTTTCGAAATTTTTGGAAATTTTTCTGAAATTTTTCGGAGATTGTATGGACAAGTTTACGGGGATAAAACTGGGCCCCGAAAAAGTCTGTTTGGGCTTCCCCATTTAAATGAGGAAATGTTTGATTTTTCTTTTTTAATTTTATTTTCTTTTTCTTTATTTCTTTTTCCTCCGATCCTCTACTGTGTCGTTTTCCTCACCCAAGCCTCCCTCCGCGCGCCGCTCTTCTTTCCCTGCCGAACCAATCTGCCCTAATCGCCCTTCCCAACAGACGTCGAACCATCTTCTCCTCTTCCTCGCCGCCTCGCGCCACTCTTGCTCCACCACTTCACCGAGTGACAGTGCCAATCGGCTCCCATAGATGTTCGGTCCCTCTGTCCTAGCGTCGGCAGACGACCGCCTCTCCTGTGCCCTAGCTGTCTCCCGCTTGCTACTGACTTCTGCTGCAGCCACTGCTTGGCATCACCGTCACCGAAAGAGAGCAGTCTTAAGCTCCCATCGACACCAAAAGGTAGAGATCTTTCCAAATTTGAGTCACTGCATACACCGTAAGTTCATCTGCTCATATTGTCTACCAACAGGAAGGCAACTAGGAATCGAAGTGCATTATGTCAAAGTTCTGCTATTCTAAGCATATAGTGCTAGTGCAATGATCCGTGTTTGCTTCTGAAGAATTGTTAGACTCTTGGTCTACATGTTAGGTTGCATTAGCAATTGGTTGAAGCATCATATTGTTTCCTTTTTGGATCCGGGCAGTGAAGAGGTGTCCGGCAAGAGCTGTGGTGTTTCCAGCAGCAGTTACATTCTTCCAGCAGCCACCCATTTTTCGGCAGCCACCTTCTAGCGGCGAACAACCCTATTGGGCAACAACTCTTGGATTCCAACAGCGAGAACGGCTGTGAACTTGAGGTAAGGGTAGAGATTTGATATGTATGTTGAATTAGGGCTAAATTGGGAAGATGCTATGATTGATTATGCTTATTGTAAGTCCTAATTCAAATGGATTTGTAGAATCGATTGAGGAGTTAGATGATCCAATTAGGGTTTGTAATTGGATCTGGATTTATGTTAGCTTCTCGAGGATTTGATTTAGCTAATTTATTTATATGTAATTAGCTAAATCTGGATACTATGTATCATAGGACTTTGACGCGAGACGAGCATCTCGACGTCGGATTTGGACCGGATTGGACCCTTCTATTGGAGGCGAGTACCTTGACTTATCTTTGACAATGTCATGTTGATATGTTTAGTAGGTTATAACCTATAGTAATGATTATGTTTGTCTTTGCTTCAGTTGGTCACTACCCGATACCTGTTACATGCTTATTTCGTTTACCAATTATGCACTTTATGATAGTACCTACCTGATTATACATGCTTATTGGGGTAGTGACACGATCATGTGTTTGTTGTGTTCAGGATCTAGATTTTTATACCTTATCTGATCTGTGTACCTTTGATTTAGTTCATTGTCCTATAGTACACATTTTATATTTATATATAGATATTGCTATGTTGTTCAGGATATTGCCATGTTTAGTGTCATGCATCATCTCGCATGATTGCATGCTGTGTGATAGTCTGCTCCATTATTGTCGATCACATCGCCAGTTACATGTATCTGCACACACCACCACTCATGGGTTAGTGGTATATCAGACAGGTGTGTGGCAGTTCTGCTGTTTGGCTCCGTTGGTCTGGTGACTCAGCGTGGTAGCCGGCAGACAGTTCTGCTCTGTTTGGCTCCGCTGGTTTAGTGTAGCAGCGTGGTAGCCGGCAGGCGGTTGGACTTTGTTTGGCTCCGTTGGTCCGCTCATGGGTAGTGTGACGCAGCGTGGTAGCCGGCAGAGATTCCTCCCCGTCATCGTGTACCGGGAGATGAGAGCATTGAGCTCCCCCATTTATGATTTGGGGTAGGAGGATAGGTGTACTCCGACAGCATCCCGTCCACTCGGTCACTCATCAGGAGCAGTGATGGCAGAGTGCACGGTTGTCACAGCCCTACCCATTCGGTCTCACCATCGTGTGTGAGATGGCTAACTGGCGTCAGGGGTGACCATGTCATTGGCATCATATGCATTTATGCATTTACTGATTGTGTTTGCTGCACTTATATGCTGCATTTGGATGGATGCATATATTTGACATGCATACAGGATTTATGATACTCTCGGTCTGATGACCTGACTATTCTGATAGGAGGCCCTGGTGAGTACAGTTCTCTTCAGCCCTTTTTTATTGTGCATTCCAGCTTTTGTCCAGGAGACTGTATTCCATAGTTATTACTGTCTGTTATAGTTTACTATATATGTCAACTGGTATCTACTGAGTTGTTGAACTCACCCCCGTGGACACTATCTTTTTCAGGTACCAGGTTGTTTATGGAGTCTCTTGGAGTATCCTACCTGCCGGTCCCCACGTCACATTAGAAGACTAGTCTCCGTATTTTTGTTTATTTTTATCTTGGTATATGATATGTGTGTATTTGGCTTTGTGTTCCGGTTTTGTTTCTGGAGTGTTGTGTTGTTGTGTGGTGTAAGTCTAGCCGGCTAGCAGTCTTCGTTTATAGTTGTATGTATTGTCTATTGGATTTTCGCTGTGATTGGTTTTGGTACAGCCGAGTGGGCTGTTAGATTTACATATAACTGCGTGGTTGTATTTTTGTAGTATCAGCCGAGTAGGCTGCATATAAACTGCGTGGTTGTGTGTATGTTCCAACCGCCTGTGGCTGATATATATTGTGTTTGTAGAAATGTTTCAGATTGTCACCCGTACAGGGGAGGTGTTACCGAAATTTCTTCGGACAAGGACTTCCCCGGGACGTGACATATATATATATATATATATATATATATATATATATATATATCTTAATTACCTTTCTGGTATAAAATTTACATATAATAAATTTTAAATTTATGTCCATATGGTTATAAAATTTTTTTATATATTTCCTAAGTCTTACAAATTTTAATATACATATTTACTTCCAACCATTTTTTTAAATATAATTGACCATCTAAATTCTATAAATGTGAGCTTAATTGATTATATTTAACTAAATCTATCTATTTAAATTATTAAATTCTCAATTAATTCTAAATTAACAAAATTAAATTCTCTTAATTAAATTAATTGGGTTTTAAACACTACAAGACCGCTGTTGGCGGTGCGCTCACGGACGATCGGTGCAATTGCAGCATAGTGCGTGCGCTAGGAAATGATCGAAATGGGGGAAGAAGAAGAGAAAACAGGATTAGGGAAATGAATTAAAACTTAGGTATAAATATATAACCTTAGGTTAATTATTCCATCAACTCCCACTTAGTAGATATTCTAAACAGACTTTTCTAATCCAATAAATCCATCCCCTTCATACATATCATACGGATTCCGTTTAAATCCTTAAAAATTTCAAAAAAAATTCAAAAAATTCTCAAAAAAAATTCAATTAAGTTATTTCACCAATAACACTTATTATTTAATTGTCGTATTTTACATTCTCCCCCATTAATAAAATTTGGTCCCCAAATTTACTGCTCAACTTAGGGATCCTCATCCAAAGATAACAACTACGCAACATACCCATATACTACTCCATCCAAGAATCCTGAACAAATATCCAACCATGAGGGATTATGATTCCCTTATAAAACTACAGAAGGGTCCACTGCCAAATAAATAGTGGTGACTCTGTGGATTATGAGCTCACCTTGCTTTCGTTATTTCCCCACTACTATCTAGCCAACTGTGGGTAAATCAACCATCTTTGGAATCCATAACACACTCTATTAGCATATCCTCAAACGTCTTATGGTGCACTCTGACTATCCATTGGTCTGAGGATAGAAAACTGTATTAAAACAGAGCTCTATACTCATGGTTTGATGTCAAATCTGCTAAAACTGTAATGTGAATCATGGATCTCCATCCAATATAATACTCAGAGATATACCATAAAGTCTAGTAATCTCTCTACAGTATAGCCCTACTAATCGATCCAAAGAATTCATCCTATAGATCGATAGAAAGGGAGTAAATTAGTCAACTAATCAATGATTACCTAAATTGCATCATATCCTCTCCGTATCCTGGGAATCCCACAACAAAGTCCATCGTGACATACTCCAGTTCCATTCCAGTATCTAAATCTACCGAAATAATCTTGTCGGTCTCAGATGTCTAGCCTCCATTTGCTGACATACTAGACATCTAGCTATAAAATCAGCGATGTCTTTCTTCATGTCATTCCATAAATAGAAACGATCCAAGTCTCTATATGTTCGGGTACCACCTAAATGTATTGCAAATTCAGATCAATGTGTTTCCTGTAGTAACTCCATCCAGATAAGAAGTGACTCGAAAATACACATAATCTTCCATAAAAATAATGAATCTCATATAAATAATGTCACCACACTTTCAATGTGAAATGGTAACTACTAACTTCAAAATCATGAGTCGGATGATTCTTCTCATGATCTCTCACTCGTCATGTAACATATGGAACTATTCAACAATGCTGCTACAAAATTGCACCTAACCCCTGATACGATACATTTGTGTAGAGTATAAATCCATCTACATTAGAAGGTAAAATTACACGAGTACAATAACGAGCATTCGCTTGTGTTGCTAAAAACTCATCTCGCTAAACTCTGTCCAGGTAAGCTCCATACCCTTCCTAGACAGTTCAGTCATCGACATAGCAATGTTGAAGAAACCCTCAACCAATCTCTAATAATATCTAACCAGACCAAGAAAGTTGCAAGTTTCTTGTATAGACTTCGACTACTCCCAACTGGTAACAGCCTTCTGTGGATCCACTGATATACCCTTGCTTGAGATCAAGTGTCCCAAAAATCTTATAGAAAGTAGCCAGAACGTGCATTTACTGAACTTCACATAGAGATGTTCTTGTCGAAGCATCTCCAGAACTATGCGAAGTTGTTGTTCGTGCTCCACCTCGGATCAAGAATAAATCACAATATTATCAATGAAGACAATACCAATCTAATCCAAATTCCCTAGGAATACTAGATTCAAAGAGTCCATGAAAACATCTAGGGCATTGCTAAGCCTAAATGATCATACCAAGAACTCATAATATCTGTACAATAGACACCCTCAACTATATGATCACCAATGAATCTATAATCTGATCACCAAGTATAAATCACCAAATCCATAAATATCACAAACATGTTACTCCTCATGTCACTATCATCAACAACAAATATCAAATAATAAATCATCAAGTCAAATATTCACTAATAGATCATCATAAAACAACATGTCACCACATCTGATCTCACAATAACTATCAATCACAAATTATCATCAATATCAATCAAATCTAATAGCTTCCTGCACCATGATAGAGAAAAAGAAAGGCATCCAACCTTAAACACCCACTTCCTATAAATATCAAGATATTTACCTTGGTTCAGCATTGCATGTCTATGCTGTACCACTACAGGGAATATATCTAGTGGAGAAGTTTATTACCATATAATTTTTAGTAAGATAGACTAGTCATGTGCTCACAAATCTAACTTCCTAATTTACATCATGATGTACTATCAAAATATAGAAATATATCACTATCCCATCAAAAGTGTATAACTACAGAAGTCCAAGAAATATCCCTTGACTTCTTGATTGATAATCATCAACTCTTCAAATGGTAGAGATACAGTCAATCCCTGAGATATGAGTATAAAAACTCTACTAATCTTATCTAAAAAATGTCTAAAGAGTATGTCAAATCTCATCCTTTCAAATATCCAAATATCTACAGTAAAGGAATGACAATTCAAAGTCCAAAGAGTCACTTAACCTTTTGACTAAGAGACTATCTATGACGTGGATATCTCCACAACTCTCATAATCGTGGCAGTCAATGTCCCTCAATAAATGTTGACAAAATGTTGAACACCCTCTGATCTGACATATAGACTACAAGATCTTAGGTATAAGATCCTATGGTTAAGGTCTTAAACTATTTGATGGAGAGATTGCTAGTTAAGTCGACTAACCATTATCTTATAATCCATCATACTACTATTGCTCCACCTGAGATTCAGTAACCTCTAGTGGCGATCCATACGCATTGATAGAGGAGCACTATCACTAGATAGCTTGTCAAAATAATTGTCAATCAACACTTTGCCCGTTAAAGATCATCATCTAATATTTCCACTCAGTGACGATGGAACTTCTTAGGTGTTAATCAGCTAACACCACCCTTTATGCATGATTATGGATCATATATCTTTAGGTACCATCGAAGATATCAAACCATATCCAATCGGTCCATAAGTCAGGATCCCCTATGGAACAACGTTAGGCAAATTGACCGGTCATCCCCTTATAAACCGTTATACTACCAAAGGAGGTAGAGAAGTACTCTCTCAAAACACCTTACGATAATCACCAAGTGATGCCTTGATCTCAAAAATCATCTTCTGCATCTTCCTTCATGTGGTGCTTGGTCACGTAAAGGATACACAACTAACATCATTTGTTTCATGTCTGTACAAATCATATATCTGAATGTACTCTCTAAGTTATACACCAGATTACGATTGTATCTCATAAGTGTTAAGCAAGTAACTCTATAATTTTTCACATCAGTGGAGGGGGCATCTATTCAAATGTACCATTTAGGTAATCCTACTAAGCACATACAGTCCATGGTCAAAGTTCTCATGGAATGGGATACACCAATCCTCTAAAACTAATCGAGCCGATAATGGTATATGGCTAATCCAGTCCTTTCTACATCTGTACAAGTCATGTACTCAAACGTATCTTCCAGGTTATCTAACCAAATACAAGTAACCTAAAGGTCAAAATCTCTATGAAATAGAGCAAGTTGGTCCCCTACTGATCGAACCAACAAAAGTAAATCAGTCATCTACTGACCAAACTAACTAAGGTAAATCGGTACTCTACTCTACTGACTGAGTAAACATGAGTATGCATATACTATCAACTACCCAACTAATATTAGCATAAACTGGTATGTGACTCTAACTCTCAACCAACTACTAGTAACAGAAACTAGTAATACCGGTGATATGATATAGGGAATCCCTTGAGACTGTAATCTCTGATCTCCAACAAGGTTAGGTAGACCTGGATAGTAGCTGACCCACACATGTAATACATGATACAAACAAGTAGACAAGTACTAATGGAAGAGTACTAATGCATGTCATAACTATCATAGACAATTATACATGTACCAACAAAATGCATTATAACAGTGATACGAACTTACCTCCTATAGCTTGGAGATATCCTGTAGCTGCATGCTCTCAAAACTCAAAAAGTCACATCGAGAAAATAAAATATGAAATCCAAAACACAGGAAATGAGCCTCGTAAACCTGTGGCTCTGATACTAATAAATTGTCATGCTCCAGAGGAGTCCCTACCTGACAAACGGACAACATCTCCTCTATAATTGTAACAATATGAAACATATATACAATGTCACAAGGCTACTCACAAGCTATATCAACAGCCCACACGGTCGGAATATACACAAGCACGCAGTTAT
The DNA here is from genome assembly GCF_018446385.1 of Zingiber officinale. Taxonomy (NCBI): domain Eukaryota; kingdom Viridiplantae; phylum Streptophyta; class Magnoliopsida; order Zingiberales; family Zingiberaceae; genus Zingiber; species Zingiber officinale. The sequence continues at coordinate 49,989,173 of NC_055996.1, read as the reverse complement.
ATACACAGCTCACTCGGCTGGAACAAAATGATCACAACCACGCAGTTGTATAATAAATAGCTCACACGGCTGTTCTAAAAATACAACGAAAAATAAAAGGAAAGCACATACAAACTAAAAAGATATAATGCATGCTGACACGACTTAAACATAACAACAACAAGACAAATACTAAAACGATAAAATAATCACATGGATAAACACCCAATACAACGCCAATACTATAAGGAAAATGGCTAAGAAATCAAGAGCGAAGTAAAGATCATCTTCTGATGTGACGTGGGACCAGCAGACAGGATACTCCAAGCGACTCCACAATCATCTACATGGTACTTGAGGAAAAAGACAATACACAAATGCGGTGGTGAGTGCAGGTCACTTAGCAGGTAATAAATAAGATAATGCATGGTCTAAATAAAATATAGAGATCAAAATATACAATCTCATCAGGGAAATAAGAATATGATCATAAACTGACATAATGAATGTACATACCCAATCTGGATCTAACACCTAATATCATGATCATAATGTCATAGTAAATGAACCTACCCAATCTGGTACTAATATATAATGTCAAGATCGTAAATGACATAATAAATGCATATACCGGAATCAGTCAAATACATATAGTGTAATAAACAGTAAACTCACCAGAGATTATCAACAAACCTACTCGTAACACCTGAGCAATATAACCGATAGCATATACAGGTACAATAAATGATATGTATGAAGCATGATAACCATATGCAACAATCATAGCTCATACAAGCCACTAATTTTTAGTGGTTGTACTAATCACCAACCCTAGACGTAGGAGGAGGAGGACTAGGCAAAGGAAGAGGAATCACATAACTCATGCAAGTGTGTTGCAGAGGAGGTAAGAAAGGATAGGGAAAGCAAAGGAATGAATGTCGGAATCAAATTCAAGAAGAAAAGAATATTTTAGGAAGTCCAACCGGTTATCCTTGTGGAGTAGTACAGGTACAAGCCCATACCAAACAGACCAAAATGAATGCATGGTCCACTTAAATGCACATCACTTAAATCCTTTCATGCAAATCTTACCTTGATACCTTCTCTCAGTGATTGTCGAAATTCACCTCTTTATTTCCTTCATGGTCATCCTTGTATGGTTCATCTCATGTTTGCCTTAATATAAGTGCTTCTCTGTGATAATAAGCTACAGAGTGATCTTATACCTATTGTTTAGTAAGTATGCCACATTTATGAGAAGGGCACCATATCATAACTTACTAACAATGAAGCTAATTCCAATATAGACTATATATCTCCTTATGACCAATAAGGATATCTATGTTACCCAAGTATTAATACAGTACCAAAATTATAAAATTAAAACATCATACTTATCTGTCGTCTGGAGATGTTCCATTACTGTCTAGTCCCTAAAATAACCTTTCCTTGTCGAGGTCAAATAATACCTCAGAATTCCAAAATGTAAAAATCGACGAAAATCTGTATAAATCCGAAATGGAATTTTGAACCATGAAAATCGACGGAAAGCCGTATAAAATTGAAAATACCCAGATTGACTCGCAAATTCGAGTTCTGATACCAAAAGAATTGGTATTAGATTAACTCAAAAATCCATAACACGAAAAAAAGGTATCATAAACCTGCTTTGATACCAAATAAACTGGTATTAGATTAACTTAACAAATCGTAAATCAAAACAAAATCGAAATCTCAAAAATACACAACCCAACATTTGACTCGAACCATGCTCTGATACCAAAAATATTGGTATTAGGTTAACTTGAAAATCAAGACTACGAAACACAGGCATCTCAACTTGGCTCTGATTCCAAAAATTAGGCACGCCAACGTACTTTTAATGCATGCCATTATTTATGAAAATATAATATTATCCGTAGCGCACTTAATTAGGTACATTGTAAATACTATTATTAATGGCGTGCCCTAATCGTGCACCGTTAATGACGTGCTGCAGAAAGTCACATTTGTTGTGGTGCCAATTCATTAGCCTACTAAATTAATTAAGACAAAACCTTAATTTCAATAAATTCCAATCGGTGCATCTTCTCTTCTTCTTCTCCAACTTCTACAATGGTAACTCACAATAGAGAAGGTCGCGATAGCCAGACACGACAACACTGACTCCAGAGGTGGCAATGGTGTTACATCGGCAAGTAGTGGCCTCGAATAGCCGAAGGCCGAGTTCGCAGCAATGGAAGTTGTTGCTTCCGACCCGCATGCATGAGAGGCATGGCTTGCTCTCCAATGTCAGCTCGGTTCTCCAAAGACTCCTAGTAGTTGATGGCGATTCACTATCCAAGTCTAGAATGGAGGTTGATGGTCGGTGCAGCGACGCCGAGCGAAGCGACTCTTGGTGAGGCAATGTAGAGTGTGTCGCGGGCAGACTTGCAACCTCAGTGCATTGATCGTTAGTGCTCAAACACCAGTGTTGACGACGGCTGCTCGAGCGACAACTTCCGAGTAATGGCATGTCGACATCATCCAGAATGGGAGAGGGCGATCGACTCACGGGCACAGCCCCATGACCTCTTACTCGTGGACAGAGAGGTGTCAGAGGTGCATAGGAGTCCGATGACTATGGCCACAGTCAGCGCTAGGTGATTTGGGCGACGTCGACGATAGGGAAACATGGTATCGCACGTGCACTGGAGAAGACATAGAGAGAGATGCAGTGGATTAAAAGAAACTTATGGTTTAATTGATGAACTTTTGTTTATAACTCCCACTTTATTAGGATATTTTAACTAGGTTTTATTATCTTACCCATTTATTTCCATAAAATCTAAAATGACTCATTTAAATTATAAAATAAAAATAAAAAAATTTACAAATTCATATAAACATATTTCCTAATTAATTATCTATTTTTGTGTTAATATTTTTCCTAAATATATTCACTTATTTCAATATATATTATATATTATATATATATATATATATATATATATATATATATATATATATATATATATATATATATATATATATATATATATATATATATATATATATATATATATATATATATATTCATTATTTTACAAAGACATTGGTAGTTACTTGACACTAGAAACAATGATGAAGAGATGCATGGTTGCTGAAAAGATGTTGATGAAGATTGAAGGTTGTTTGTTTCTTTCCTAAATCACACTAAATTAGACCATCTTCCAGCTAACGAAGAAATAGTTACTAATTGCAATTGGAGAAAAGATACTGGAAGTACAAGTTTTAAGGCTGGAATTGGCACAAATCAGAAATAACATGGGAAAAGCTGACAAAAGCTAGAAATTTCCTCACTATACTGATCTGTATAAACTCTTAAACTGTTTTTCTGATTTGGAACCAATGAAATTCAAGCTTGTATTGGTTGAGTGATAAAAAAAAGGGCAGCATGGTGCATGAAGTTCTCGCCATGCGGAATCCCAGGAAAGAATTCATTGTATGCAATCTTACGCTACTTTTTACGAGAGGCTGTTTCTAGGATTCGAACCCGTAACCTTTTGGTCACATGGCAATAATTTTACCGTTGCGCCAAGGCTCCCCTTCTTATTAGTTGAGTGATAAATGAGAAAATTTATAGGGATTAAATTTCAAGTTTTTTCAGAGAGACAGTAACATCAGAGTTGAGACTGATATCAGAATTTAGAATTTAGCAATCAGAGTGTATTGAGGCTTTATTTAAAAATTTGTTGAAACAAATGACAAATTCAATCAAGGTTAAAAGTGAAGAATAGATTGTATAAAAGCTGAGTTGCTGAAATGTTGAAATAGAAGCTTTGATAGATTGGAAAAGCTGTTGGAATCTGTACAAATCAAAAAAGATAGTGAAGAATGAACAATGAAGAGTGTGCCAACCTTCTAATTGATTTTTTCATCCGAAATAAATGGAACTTAAGTTTTTATGGATTGTATGTTAAATGAGATCTTTGATGAGATTAAAGCATCAAGGTTTGGTCAGAATTCCAAGAAGATCAGGGAGTTGAAACTGAAACCATGAATTCCAAGAAATTCAGAAGCTGTGTTGTTTCAAATCTGGGTCAAGCTTAAATGATTTAAACCTCTTAACTCTAGAAATTTTACAGTAATGAAAAACATGTAAGGTATTTGGTCTGTCTAATTTAGACAACACCAAGCTGGGTTAGATAGAAATAGAGAGCAGATTAGGAAGCATCGCCGATTTGCTGGAAGCTGTGACAGCTTCAGGTACAAGCAAAGTTTAAAAAATGGAAGGGAAGTTTTGCTGGCCAAAACTTTATGAAGTTTCTGATCAACAATTGAGCGCAAAATGAAACCCTCACCTAGGCCAAATTCTTTATGGTATAAGCTGAAGCAACTTGTGAATCAGTATTCTAAAACTTATATCTGAAACCATGCAGAGTTAGTTTTAATTCTGGAAATTCTGCAACATGGCAAGATGATTTAGGTTGAAGTGAGAAGATCGAATGGATTTGAATGATATGCATCAAGATTTCTATCGAAATAGAGCTGCGGAAATCATAATGAAAAATATTTGTTCAAGTGTGCCAATTAGAGAAGAAGTTTGGAAGTTAGAAGGGAGTATGTGTTCATTAGTTATGGTCAAAGGAAACAGGTTGTTGTAGGTGAAATTGCAATCTAAGAGATTCTCTTGTTCCTAGGGAATAGCAAAATTAGGAAGAAGAGAAATTAGTATAGACAAAAATATCATTGTAACATTCAATTGTTTCCATATCTTCCACCATTACTTTAAATTTTGTCCTTTTCATTTCTTTTCTAACACACATGCTCTCCAATGATTCGTTTCCTGTTGCCTTGCAATTTTAATACACCTTCATAATTGTGAATTCTAATATCTATGATAGTAGTGAAGAATAGAAGAGAAGCAAGCATATGGTAGTACTTCTACCATAAGTAGCTTGAGCGATCTCTACCAGTGCATGAACTTGAGATTAGGTTGAGAGCCACCAAATTCACCTTGTGAGAATTAGTTGTTGTTGTCATTTTCAGTTTATTCAAGATGGATTGAAGTCATTATGTTTGTGACCAAGGTAAGAAAGGAATCCATAAATGCTAGAGTTGTTGAGACTTAATAATCCTTGGTAACTACCTTTTATTATCTTCTAAGCATGAATGAGAATTGACAGTGAGTACAACCTTGGTTGTTATCTTGGTTTTGTTCACTTGTATGAGACATGTAAGAATAAGTGTGGGGGAATTGATAATTAACTTTAACTTCTTGATATATTCTCTTTGTTCTTATATTGGATATTCTTTTCTCCTCATATGATTAATTATTGATTTACATTACACTTTATAAGTTGAGATCTATTTTGAGCTTCAATGCAATTTTTCCTATATTTTATAGAATTTTATCTAACCAATAGCATTTTGTTTTGTAGGGAAGGATGGTTCATTCAATCACATGAATACGCTCAATTCCCTACTAATGTTCAAATTGATTTTAACCATCCAAAGGAGCTAATTGCTTGGGCTTAACTTAGACCCAACCCCTACACCAAATCCCTAATTCCACTTAAACCAACCAAGAACCCAAAACTTACATTCATTTCAAGAGGGAGTATAAAAACTAAAAATCAAGAGTTGAACAGTGGCTTATGCTACTGTTCATCTTGTAATTTCCTGTCGCAACCCCCATTTCTTCATCTCAATCAACTCCTCAAGCAATGGAATCGGCGTGGATGCTCAAGGCAGCTATTGGACCACCTTCGATTATCTGGAAGCTCGCCGTAGAGGTTTTGTCGATAAGTCCACTTCAATCTATTTTGTAGGGAAGCTTGGTTCATTCAATCACAAGAATATGCTTGATTCCCTACTAAGGTTCAAATTGATTTTAACCATCCAAAGGAGGTAATTGCTTGGGCTTAACTTAGACCCAACCCCTACACCAAATCCCTAATTACACTTGAACCAAACCAAGAACCCAAAACTTACATCCGTTTCAAGAGGGAGTATAAAAACCAAAAATCAAGAGATGAGCAGTGGATTATGCTACTGTTCATCTTGCAATTTCCTGTCACAGCTCCCATTTCTTCATCTCAATCAACTCCTCAAGCAATGGAATCAGCGTGGATGCTCAAGGCAGCTGTTGGACCACCTTCAATCATCTAGAAGCTCGCCGTAGAGGTTTTCTTGATGAGTAAACTTCAATTTGAATCTCCTGTCGTCTCTGCTTGAAATGATGAAGATAGCAGAGGTGCATCCATCCTTCATCTTCTATCTGTTGGATCGTGAAACGTCGATAGAGGGGGGGGGGTGAATATCGATTCGAAAAATAGTGTTAAAGAGAGTTAAACGCAGCGGAATTTAAAAACAATAGACACAGTAATTTTTACTTCGTTCGGAGCCTGTGACAACTCCTACTCGAAGGCCCGTACTCCGTGAGTACTTTCGTTGGGCAATTCACTAGCAATTCGAAATAATGATTACAAAAATAGTACAATGAATGCTAATGAAAGTTAAAACAAATACCGACAAGAATTTAATAAAAAAGGAAAGGAGTGTATTGTCGGAGCTTTGTTAGCGTCGCAGAAGCGCAGAGCAGTAGAGCAGGCAGTAGAAGACTTTCTTTTTTTTGTTATTCTGAAGCTCCCCTATGACCCTTCTTTTATATGAGGCTCGGGGCGCCCCGGATCCCTTCCGGGCGCCCTGGTGGGACGTGGCAGGTCCAACCAGCAAGCTCCACGTGGCGACGCGCGAGTTTGGATAAAACTTACCTCCGGGCGCCCGGACCTCCTATTTCCAGGAACTCCTTCTCCTGCAAAATAGAGTTAGTCAGAGGCAAATATATATCCTGTAAAACATATTGTTAGCACAGTTAAAGTTCAACAAAGTAATAGAAAAAGAGTATGACTTAGATTCCGTCTTTCCGAGACCGAAATCTAGTCACGATCTCGACTTAGATATCCGAAATGGATCTAAGTCGGATCAACGCCTAATGTTTCCTTCCTGGGAACGCGTCCTCGCAGTCACTCCCCTCCAGTGACTTACCTCACTTACCTGCCAGACGTCCGGTCAGCCTGTCGACCCGTCTGGACTTCGTGCCTAAGCATCCGATCAGCCCGTCGACCCGCTTGGACTTCATGCCAGCTATCCGGTCAGCCCGTCGACCTAGCTGGGCTTCGTGCCAGACATCCGGTCAGCCCGTCGACCTGTCTGGACTTCTCCTGTACACTCGATCAAAGTGTCAGACAACAACAAACTAACTTAACCTGATTTGTCATTTATCAAAACCTGGGTTAAATCGTTAGTGCTAACCGCACCAATAATCTCCCCCTTTTTGATGGAATGACAGCCTGGTTAAGTTAGTGAAAACATATGCAAGAAATAACATGCATTTATGTGGTTTTAAAGTTAGTTTGTATTTTCAAATTGGTTTAGCTAACTTAACCACCTAACCCTCCCCCTTTGGCATTCATCAAAAGTAAGCATGGATTAAGTAAGCATAAATACAGACCTCAGACAAAGTAAGAAATAATGTCAAGTTAATCTGGGGGAATTTAAAACATAGATTATTTTGCTTTTATTTCTTAAATCTTTGAAAAAAACTAAGTCTTGAAAGATAGCTGATTTATAACTTTGTAATTTTGAAAGATAGCTAATTTTTCAAATATAAAAATTCAAGTTTTCAAACATAAGTTTTCAAAATCAAAATTCAAAAACTAAGTTTGAAAAATCTATTTTTCAAAACTGATTGAAATTTATTTTTCAACACTAAGTTTGTAAAAGATTCAATTTTCAAAATTTAAGGAAAATGATTTTGAGAAGCTTAGTTTGTAAACTTAAGTTTTGAAAAATCTAATTTCCACAATCTTCAATAACAAAGCAATTTTTAAAACTAATTTTTGTAAAAGTTAACTTTCAAATCAAAATGTAAAAATTAAGTAAAATCAAATTTTAAGAACTAGAGTTTTAAAATCAATTTTCAAAACTAAGTTAAATCTAATTTTCAACATCAATTTTCAGGAAAATCCAATCCTTAAAAATAGCTTAGTTTTTCAAAAATAGGTTTAAGAAATTTTTAATAAAATATTTTTCAAACACAAATTTTAAAATAAAGGGAAAATTTTAATTAATACCTCCCCCTGAACCTGACATTAAATCAAATGTCTAACCAGTTAGTTACTGACTGACTTATCAGAAGATAGCAGCTTTCACTTGGTTAGTCAAGTTAAGTTTAACTTAAACTTGATTAATGTATTTTTATATTTAACGCCCAAACTTATATCGATGCATTGAAATAAGCATCCTAAGTCTTAGGCAAGTGGCCTACACATCTCACCCCTTTCTATGTTCGTCAAACACAAGCAAGGTAAGCCTAGGATTTTGATGAGATGCTCAAAACTAATCCTATGGGTACATGCTTTCTAAGGATTTTGAACTAGGCTAAGGCTAAAAATATTTTTAAAGGCTAAAAATAGGAAATTTTTTAAAATGAAACATGTTTTAACCTATAATTTGAGAATAATCAATTTTGAATTTTTTTTTTTTGAAATTCGAAACTCCTAGTCTATTAAGCACATTCCTAGTTTTCTACGCAAATTGCTAAATTCACTTTCAGGGAGTGGTTTGGTGAATATGTCAGCTAAGTTTGACTTGGACTCAATGTATTTGAGCTCAATGTCACCCTTAGTAACATGATCCCTGATAAAGTGGTGCCTGATTTCAATGTGTTTGGTTCTTGAGTGATGCACTGGATTTTTTGTTAAATTGATTGAGCTAATATTGTCAATTAAAACTTTTACATTTGTGATTTTTAAGTTGAAATCTTTTAAGGTATGCATCATCCATAATAATTGGGCTACACATTCTCTTATGGCTATGTATTCTGACTCAGTTGTAGATAGTGCAACACAGTGTTGCTTTCTACTAAACCAGCTGACAAGTGATGAACCTAGTAGTTGACATCCACCACTTGTGTTTTTACGGTCTAATTTACATCCAGCATAATCTGAGTCAGAATATCCTATTAATTCAAAGTTATTGGTTCTAGGATACCAAATTCCTACATTTGTTGTTCCTTTAAGATATCTAAAAATTCTTTTGACTTGAGTCAAATGGGATTCTTTAGCACAGGTTTGGTATCTAGCGCACATACTGACTGCAAATAAGATATCAGGTCGGCTTGCAGTTAAGTAAAGTAAACTACCTATTGCACTTCTATAATACTTTAGATCCACTGGTTTTCCATTTGGGTCATTGTCTAAGATTGTGTTTACTGCCATGGGTGTTTTTATTTCTTTTTTATTTTCCATTTTGAATTTTTTAAGTAATTCTTTAGTGTATTTATGTTGATAAATGTAATTTCCTTCATTTGTTTATTTGATTTGTAATCCTAGGAAATAGGTCAATTTTCCTACTAAACTCATTTCAAATTCTTGTTCCATTAGGTTAATAAATTCTTTTAAAAAATCTGAGTTCGTTGAACCAAAGATTATATCATCTACATATATTTGTGCTATAAATATGTCGTTATTTAGTAATTTAACAAACAAGGTTGGGTCAATTTGACCTTGGTTGAATCCTTTGGATGTTAAGTAAGATGTTAGTCTTTCATACCATGCCCTGGGTGCTTGTTTAAGTCCATATAATGCTTTCTTTAACTTAAAGACATAATCAGGGTGTTCTAGATCTTCAAATCCAGGAGGCTGACCTACATAAACTTCTTCTTTTATCAGTCCATTGAGAAAATGTAACGACCCAATTTTCCTTATTAGGAGTTCTGAATATCCTTAAAAATATTTGGAAATGCTTTTAAAATATTCTAGGCATTTTTAGAAATTTTTAGAGTATTTTTATGCAAATTTTGGAGTCCGTTTGGTATTTTTACCGAGTGGAGAAAGTTTAAAAAAAAAAAGAAAAATAAAATAAAAACCAAAGAGCAAGAGCTGGGATTCGAACCCAGCTTCTCGGGCCCAAGCAGTAAGCGGCCCAACCAACCGAGCTGAGCTCGTTTTGTTAACTAAGTATGTGAACGAATATATTTGAGTTATAGGTAGATTCGGATCACTCAAGTTATTAAAGGAGGTTAATTCCTTCCCGAACCCTAAAAACCGCAAATCACTTTCCCCTCCTCACCACGCGACGCCGCCTTCTCCTCTCGGGCGAAAAAGGGGCGACGGCGCTAGGGCTCGTTTCCGGCGGCCGGCGAGGACTTCTTTCCGGGAGTTGTTCGCGGATTCGTGGTCTCCTCGTCAAGGAGAACACGCGGATAGGAAGGGATCGCCGAAACCTTCACCTCATTCGAACCCTAGGTCTCTTTCTCCGGTTGTAAGTCCAAGAACCCATTGTAAGTGCTTCTCACCTGCGGTAGGAGTAGCTTTTGGGGTTTTTGTTCGCATTTTCTTGTTGTTGTGTAATGAACAAGAGCAGCCCTTCATTCTAGCCTATTGTCCAGATTTTAACCTTTGCTAGCATTTCGGTTTGGGCTTTGGTTCAAGTTCTTTTGCTGTTTTTTAGATCACGGACAGATTTTTTTAAGTGTCTTCTGGATTGGTTACCGCATGCTTATCTAAATGTAGTTACCTTACATTTCAAGCATATCTAAGTAGTTATGTTTCCTTCAAGACATGGCATGATCAAAGAATTGTTAAGATTCAAGAATAAATTGGTTTTACAAGTTTGCTATTTGGAATCTGTTTGCTGCCGTGGACCTGACCAAACATATTTCATATGATCATGTAGTCTTTTAAGTACTGTTGAGTTTTTGTTTTGAATATATATCAGTGCCATGTAGTTTAAAATCTCTTGTTTGCTGAATAAATGAGAGAAGTACAAGAAAAGCAATACTAAGATACAATCTGATCCTAAGGTTCAGAATTTAGAACCAAGGCACACTATGTGCTTAAATAAATGCCAAGGCATTTATTTAGAAGAAGTATTTAAAGAAGGATATAAAGAAAAGTATTTTACTTTTAAAAGGGCATGTACCGGACACAAGGTCCAAGGGATGGGCTCCAAGTTGCCCCTAGACATAAGGTCTAGAAGTGTCTTAATGGTTTTGGGATTAGCTACCTCAATTCTCATTAAGAAAGGCGCGCAAAGTGGTACAATGCCGGGCCCAAGTAAAGTTGAATATTATTTTAAAGTATAAAAGTATTAATTTGGAAACAAACAGAACAAGTTCTTTTATTTAAGTTGCAAATTTCTAGCAAGTTAAATTGTTGTTTCCTTTAGAGATGCATGATGTAGTTCTATCTGCTATTTTCATGTGATGTAGTTCTATCTGCTATTTTCATGTTGAGCATGTACTCCCTGTTTTCAGTTATGTTTATGCATTCCTTATCGGATTTTGTGAGTAGAAAGCACTTACTAAGCTTTTAGCTTATAGATACTATTTTTTTCCTCCTACCGCAGATATAGATAAAAGTAAAGGAAAAGCTAAAGTGATATGAAGGAAGGCGACAAGGAGACGTCGATGGTGTGTGTGGTGGCTGATATGGAAGCTTGGGACCTTGCTAGAGGATTTAAATGAATTCTTGTTAAGAATCTGATAAGAGTTGAATAGAAGTTTTCTTTTAATTGCTGGATATAATTTAGTCATACTTTTTCTATTAGTAAGTGCAGATTAGTTCAATTTCCTTAAGCAGATACAGATTTGATTTTGTACCTTCCAATTGCCCCTGTTAGTTTGATTCCTTCTTACATGTTCCATAATCTGTTTAATACTCTAATTAGTGCCATAAATTGTGAAATTAGTCTATTTTTGGTTGCTGGACTAATAGCTTTCGATTCTGCTGGAATTGGCTACCTTTATTCATGTTGATATTATGCTAAATTGATTCTGCTGGAATTGGCAACTCGTATATTGGTTTAGGCTAAAGTTTCACATTAGCTTGGTTTAATGTTTCCTTATGAATGGTTAAAGTTTTGGCTGTTGATGCATTGTTATGCATGCAATATTAGTAAGAACAGCCATGACCGAATTATGCAAAGGTATACACATGCATACAAGTTTTAAATGCTGTTATGGAAACATGCTAATACATCTGGTTATGATTGGATGTCTATTTGTTATGGCTAGAATGTTTCCTTCCTTACCGCCGGACTGTCTGGATTTAGTATTGCTGAAACGTTTCTTAGTACTGCTTGATTTATAATTGCAGTAAACCACTTCAGTTAAGGTAAATCGCATGTCTGTATAGCTAAACCGTAGCATGCCTTCATCATTATATAATTATGCTTTAAACCATTGCAAATAAGCTAATTCATTGTTTGAGTTGGTTCGGTTTGGAAGCACTGTAGCGGTTTTTGTTTTATGGAATAAAATCATGTGATGTTCGGATTTGTTGAAATGAATGAGCAGTAGTTTTAATTAACTTCCCTTTTATTCCTGTTTGGTTGTAGAATGAATAACTACATCTTGTAACAAGGAATGTTAGGTAGGATTTCATGAATGCAAGTTAATAAAGGAAGTTGAAAACAGTAGAGATAAGTTTCCTTGTCTATATGTTACACTTGCTGGTTGTTATACTTATTTGCATGTTTAAATAAGTAATAATATCAGAACAGGTTAAAGCATTTTGATATGTGATATGTTTTTAACAAATAGTTTAAAGCATTTCTAGTGTTAAGTAGCTAGTACTAGTTATGTGTAGTTAGTAGAACCAGTAGCGGTCACCCTCAGAATAGTAGTAAGAAGGGTGGCCGTTACAGAAAAGCTGACTTAACATCCATTTGATATAGTTTGAATCCCTTATGGGCTACATAACTTAGTAACATTCTAATGGATTCTAATCTGGCTACTGGGGCATAGGTTTCATCGTAGTCAAGTCCTTCAACTTGACTAAACCCTTTGGCAACTAGCCTAGCTTTATTCTTAGTAATTTCCCCAGTTTCACTTAATTTGTTTTTGAATACCCATTTTGTTTCGATTATTTTCTTATCTTTAGGTGGTGGTACTAGATCCCAAACTTCATTATTCTCAAATTGAGCTAGTTCCTCTTGCATAGCGATGATCCAATCTGGATCAAGTAGGGATTCAGCTACAGTTTTGGGTTCAATTTTTGAGATCAAGGAAATTTGACTTAAATTCCTAAAGGATGATCTAGTATGAACCCTTAGGTCTGGGTCACCAATTATTTGATCAGTTGGATGGTTAGGGTTGATTCTTATAGTTCTAGGGGGTTGATTTACTTGAGTGTGTTCATCTTCTTCATGATCTAGGGATTGATTGGTTTCTTCAGGATTATTATTTTCAATAGGTTGAAGTTGAGTTTGTCCTTGGGTTTCTTCAAACTTTACATTTGTGGTTTCCTCAATTTTTAACGTAATTTTATTATATATTCTGTAACCCCTACTGTTTAGAGAATATCCTACAAAAATTCCATTTTCTACTTTAGAGGTAAATTTTCCTAAGTGTTCTCTGGTATTTAAGATATAGGCTGGACACCCAAATACTTTAAAATATTTTATGTTGGGTTGTTTGTTATAAAATATTTCAAAGACGGTTTTATTATGTCTTTTATTTAATGTCGTTCTATTTTGCACATAGCAGGCTGTACTAACAGCTTCTGCCCAAAAATATTTAGGTAAGTTATATTCATTTAACATAGTTCTAGAGGCTTCCAGTAAAGTTCTATTTTTTCTTTCTACAATTCCATTTTGTTGGGGGGTTTTAGGACACGAAAATTCGTGATGGTAGCCATTCTCAAGATAGAACTTGTTAAAATTATGATTTTTAAATTCTCCCCCGTTGTCACTCCTAATTCTTTTAATTTTAAGATCTTTTTCATTTTCAATTTGTTTGCAAAAGTTTGTAAAGATTTCAAAAGTTTCATTTTTATGTTTTATAAATTTTACCCAAGTAAACCTAGAATAATCATCTATTATTACTAAACAGTATAAGTTTCCATTTATGGATTTGACTCCATGGGAGTCAAAAAGGTCTAAATGTAGAAGTTCTAATATTGAGTCGGTTTGTGGCTGATTGGTTAGTTTGTGAGTGGATTTTGTTTATTTACCTTGTTGACAAGCATTACATATGGTTGAATCTAGGTTAGGTAATTTTGGTAAGCCTCTCACTAGTCCATTTAATTTGCTTATATTTCTAAAGTTGGTGTGAGACATTCTCCTATGCCATAACCAAGTTTCTTCTTTTTGTGTTAAATAACACTTAATTGAAGAGGTGGTTAAGTTGATAGCATAGATGTTGTCTTTTCTAAAACCTTTTAGGCTTATAGTAGGATTATCTAGATGTTTGATTAAACACTCTGTGGATAGAAATTTAACCTTATACCTAGTATCACACAATTGACTTATACTCAGAAGATTGTATTTAAAATTCTCGACAAGTAGAACATTTGTAATTATGAAATCTATTTTTAATTCAATATTACCTATCCCAATTACCTTGAGTTTGCCGTTGTTTCCAAAGGCAACTGTTCCTAAGCTTTTGTAAGTGAGTTGAGTGAACTTGGTGTGATCTCCAGTCATGTGTTTGGAGCAACTACTGTCCAAAATCCACTTGGTTTCCTACAATGAGTTAAAAAAAATTTTAAAGTTAATTAAAAATAATTTTTAAAGTTAAAGTTAAAATATTTTTTAAAGTTAAAATAATTTTTAAAATAATTTTTAAAGTTAAAATAAATTTTTAAAATAATTTTTAAAGTTAAAATAATTTTTAAAATAATTTTTGAAGTTAATTTAATTTTTAAAATAATTTTTGAAGTTAAAATAATTTTTAAAGTTAAAATAATTTTTTTTTTAAATAATTTTTTTTAAAGTTAAAATAATTTTAAAGTTAAAATAATTTTTTAAAGTTAAAATAAAAAAAAAAATTAAGTTAAAATAATTTTTAAAGTTAATTTAATTTTTAAAGTTAATTTAACTTTTAAAATAATTTTTAAAGTTAAAATAATTTTTAAAGTTAATTTAATTTTTACAGTTAATTTAATTTTTAAAATAATTTTTGAAGTTAAAATAATTTTTTAAAATAATATTTTTTAAAGTTAAAATAATTTTTAAAGTAATTTTTAAAGTTAATTTAATTTTTACAGTTAATTTAATTTTTAAAATAATTTTTGAAGTTAAAATAATTTTTAAAGTTAAAATAAATATTTTTAAAGTTAAAATAATTTTTTTTTAAAGTTAAAATAATTTTTTAAAATAATTTTTAACTTAATTTTTAAAATAATTTTTAAAGTTAATTTAATTTTTAAAGTTAATTTAATTTTTAAAATAATTTTTTAAGTTAAAATAATTTTTAACTTAATTTTTAAAATAATTTTTAAAGTTAATTTAATTTTTAATTAATTCAAAATTTAATTTTAATTTAACTTAATTTAATTTTAATTTGAAATTCGAAATTTTAATTTTAATTTGAAATTTGAAATTTTAATTTTAATTTGAAATTCAAAATTTAATTTTAATTTGAAATTTAATTTTAATTAATTTTAATTTAATTTGAAAATTAATTAATTTAATCCTTATTCATCTCACCCGATCTAGATTATCAATCAGGGTATCCTATAATTTTGTGAGATGAATTAGATTTAATTATAGAGTTTGGTTTAACTTGTGTTAGATTCATGTTTAGCTTTGGTCTCTACAAATAGACATTCTTGGGATAAACTTCTAAGCTTGGTGAGTCACTTGGACGTCATTAGAAGTAACCAACCTTTCGAGGTTTTCCGAATAGTCCTATCCACGGAGCTTAGTACTAAACCTTGGTCTAACTTGTTAAGATCTGTTTAAAGGTAGCTTTGGTCGGTTCCACTTGGCCAAATGCACCAGATTGAAGTCATATCTTTCTAGACATGCGATACCCAAGCTTCCCCGACGTACTATCATCAAAAAACTTCACCAATACCATGATTCAAGTTAAACTGGGTCCCTTTTTAACTAATCTTAATTACCCTGTCGGGTTCGTTTATTTGGGTTACCTTGTCGGGTAAGTTAGTTTTGGAGGTGCTAGCTATTCTGGAGCCTCCCCCTGAATTATTGACCCTTAATTTAAATTTTTGTTTTAGGTTTGTGTCTATTTCTTTTATAGTTATAATTAACTTGGTGATAATTTATATTTTGTTGAGTTTTAAAATGTTTAAATTTTGATTTAGGTTTGTATTTTGGTTTTTGATTTGGTTTATTCGAGTTTATATAATATATTTTTTCTTTGGGTATATAATATTGATTAAGTCCTACTTGCGTGGTCAAACACGCTTTCGGAACCCAAGTTTGATTAGTTGATTTGTATTGAGTTATTAATGATTTAAAAGTTTTATTTGAGTTCGACTTGTATCCGAGTCCGGTTTTATTATAACACGCCTTTTGATTATTCAGGATTAAGTCTAGATTTTTTGATCTTGTAGTGAATTTTTCTAGCATTTCTTTTAACTTATTGATTTCTGATTTTAATGATGAATTCTCTTCAAGTATTAGATCTTGAGTCGGATTTGAATTTTTTATTTGTTCCTTGAGGTCTTGATTTTCCTCAAGGAGTGATTTGTTTTCATTTTCTATTTTAACTAACTTACTATTTAAGCAGGAAATAATTTTGAAAAAAATTTTGTTTAAATTAAAATATACCTTATCCGGGCCTTCGGAAACGAGTACGGACTCGTGGTTCGATTCGGGTTCGGACCCGTCTTCCAATTCATCTCCCGATTCGTCTTCCGTTTCAACTTCGCGGGCCATCAGCGCGAGGTGGCTCTGGTGCTTCTGCTCTTCTACCTCCGATTCGTCCGAGGAGGAGTCGTCCCACGTTGCTTTGAGGGCCTTCTTTTTAGTTGGCTTCGGTTTGTCGAATTTCAGTCTTGGGCATTCGTTCTTGTAGTGTCCCTTTTTGTTGCATCCGAAGCAAGTCACATTCTTTTGTTCCGCGGGAGAACTGATCTTTTGAAGGTCCTTTTTGCTGAAGCTCCTTTTTCTCCTGGTGAACATTTTTCTTACCAAGTTCACCAGGTATTCTTCGTCTTCGGAATCTTGACCAGAATCTTCTTCAGATTCAGACTTGCTCTTCTTTTCTTTGGATGAACCTGCAAATAAAGCAATACTTTTCTCGGCTCCAGCATTAGTTTGTTCATGTAATTCTAACTCACAGAAAATCTCGTCTAATTTTAACTTAGATAGATTTTTCAAAATTTTGTAGGCATCTACGATTGATGCCCACAAGCTATTACGAGGAAAGACATTTAGTGCGTACCTTATTAAATCTCTATTTTCCATCTGGTGGCCTATCGCGTGGAGTCCGTTGAGGATGTCCTTGATCCTCGCGTGCAGTTGACTTACCGTTTCCCCTTCCTACATTTTTATATTAAATATTTTATTCAAATGTAAATCTCTTTTTGTTACCTTTGCGTCGCTCGTTCCTTCATGCAGCTCGATCAATTTGTCCCATAATTCTTTAGCATTCTGATGCGGTCTGACCCGGTTCAGCTCTTCTCGTGTTAGGCCGCAGTGTAGCGTATTGATTGCTTTGTTTTCCGTCGACGTTTTTTCCCCTCATGTCCGGAGTCCACTGTTCCGTGTCTAGTGGATTTCCGGAGTTGTCGGTTGGAGCTTGGTAGGCCTTTATAACGCTGAACCATTGATCGTAATCCGTCTTTAGGTACACCTCCATTCTTTTCTTCCAGTACGAGAAGTCATCCCCGTTGAATAGGGGAGGGCGTACTGTGCTGAAGCCTTCTAGTTGAGACATTCTGCACATAAGTAAACAACGGAAAAAATATCCCAAGACTTGGTCTTGGATTAGTAGTGCGGAAAAAGAATAATAGATGTATCTAAATTGGTGTTGCACCAATTTAGATTTAATTGCAACGAAAAAAGTTTCAAAACAAGTAATAATACCAGTTTGGAATTAAGTGTAAAAAAAATGAAACAAAAATAAAGGTTAATCTTTCACCCCCTTGTCTGATTGGTGGTTGCACCAAATCAGAGCGGAACCTCGCTCTGATACCACTTGTTGGATCGTGAAACGTCGATAGAGGGGGGGTGAATATCGATTCGAAAAATAGTGTTAAAGAGAGTTAAACGCAGCAGAATTTAAAAATAATAGACACAGTAATTTTTACTTCGTTCGGAGCTTGTGACGACTCCTACTCGAAGGCCCGTACTTCGTGAGTACTTTCGCTGGGCAATTCACTAGCAATTCGAAATAATGATTACAAAAACAGTACAATGAATGCTAATGAAAGTTAAAACAAATACCGACAAGAATTTAATAAAAAAGGAAAGGAGCGTATTGTCGGAGCTTTGTTAGCGTCGCAGAAGCGCAGAGCAGTAGAGTAGGCAGTAGAAGACTTTCTTTTTTTTTGTTATTCTGAAGCTCCCCTCTGACCCTTCTTTTATATGAGGCTCGGGGCGCCCTGGATCCCTTCCGGGCGCCCTGGTGGGACGTGGCAGGTCCTATAAAATACCGAAAGTTAGCGAATAATGATAAGAAATTTTTCCGGAATTTTTGGAAATGTTTTTGAGAATTTTTCAGAGCTCGTAAGGACGAGTTTATGGGGATAAATTTGGGCCCCTGGGAAAGCTTGTTTAGGCTACCCCATTTAAGTGAGGAAAAGTTTATTTATCTTATTTATTTTTATTTTCCTTTCTTTCTCCCTTAAACGTCGTTTTCTCTCCTCACCCGCCCGATGCTTCCCCTAACCCGACGCCTCTTCTCCTTCCTCTCGGCGCCGAGCTCTCCCCCTTTCTCCTTCTTTCGATCCCATGCCCTAACAGCAAAACTACCACGCTGTTCCTTCTTCCCCTTCCTCGCGTGCCCTAGCGACACCTTTTCCCTCTGCGGCCGAGCCCTAGCTCGATTCATCTCGCGCAACTTTCCCTGTTTCTTCCCTATCTCAGCTGTTGAGATCAGGAAGCACCGAGCCCTCTCTACCTTGGCTCCGGCAGCAGACCTTATGTTCTGCTCTAGCACCGGCAGCGATTGTCTCTGCCCGACACCGACCCTCATCTCCCCTGCTCGGTGTCGCCGACCCAAATCTGGTCTCTTTTGTTCTGGCGACAGCAGCCTTTCAACTTTGCCCTAGATCGCCGGAATCTGGAAGCTTGAGTGGGTCTTCGGTTAGGAGCAGCAACCCAAGCCTTGGTGCCCCCCCTTCTGTGCCCTAGTTCCACTGTTGGGTCTTCCTTCAGCCACCTTCTATAGTGCACCAACAGGGGAGCATCCGAAATTGGTGAGTTTTGTTTTGATTATTTCTTCTTGATCCAGTTGGTGGACAGTAACTTGATAAGGGCTGTAAGGTGAGTTTGAGTGTTGTGGAGCAACAAGCACGACTGCGAGGTATACGTATTGTGTTTTGTGGATTTGGAATTTATGTGTTATGGTTTGTTCTTTGATCCAGCAGCTTACCCTGGAGGTCCTTGCTTCAGCCCTGAGTAGAGAGTTGACAACCCTTCAGCGGTGTTTGGTGTTGAGGTAAGAAGTATGATATCAGATTTGTAGTGATGCGAGTTTGATTTGTAGCTAGAGGTTGTGATTGTTTGTCTACCAGTCTTTATAGCTTGGCCAACATTCTGTTTTGGGTAGGGAACCCCACCGGTCATTCTGTTTTGGGCCGGGAACCCCTTCGACTGTGAGCCATCATCGATCATCTTGGATTTGGGACTGTGATTTGAGACGGGCGTCTCGACATCAGATTGGTTCGTTTTGATCTATTGGAGGCGGGTACCTTGACTTATCTTTTTGATATGTCTTGTTGATATGTCTAGTAGGTTATAGCCTTTAGTAATAATTATGTTCGTCCTTGTTTCGGTATGTCACTACCGGATACTCGTTACATGCTTTTTTGCTCACCTATTATGCATTTTATGCTAGTACCCATATGATTATATATATGCTCAGTGATGTAGTGACATACCAAGCTTGTTATGTTCAGGACCTAGGTTTTTCATATCCTATATGATCTGTGTACTTTAGATCTTCGTATTTGACCATCGATATTACGGTACTCATTTTATATATATGGGTATGGTTATGCTGATCAGTTTATTGCTATGCTTAGTGTCATGTATCATGATTGCATGCTGCGCGATTGTCTGCTCCACTATGGTTAAGCACATCGCCAGTTACATGTACTGCACACATCACCACTCATGTGTTAGTGGTATATCAGACATGTGTGTGGCGGTTCTGCTGTTTGACTCTGTTGGTCTGAGGACTCAGCGTGGTAGCCAGCAGACAGTTCTGCTCTGTTTGGCTCCGCTGGCATTTAGTGTAGCAGCGTGGTAGCCGACAGACGGTCGACTCTGTTTGGCTCCGTTGGTCAGGTGACTCAGCGTGGTAGCCGGCAGAGATACCTCCCCATCATCGTGTACTGGGAGATGAGAGCATTGAGCTCCCCCATTTATGATTTGGGGTCAGAGGACAGGAGTACTCCGACAGCATCCCGTCCACTCAGTCACTCATCAGGTGTAGTGATGGTAGAGTGCACGGTTGTTACAGCCCTACCCACTCGGTTTCACCATTGTGTGTGAGATGATTGATTGGCGTCAGGGGTGACCATGTCATTGGCATCATATGCATTGATGCATTTACTGATTGTGGTTGTTGCACTTATATGCTGCATTTATATGGATGCATATGTTTGACATGCATACAGGATTTATGACACTTCCAGTCTTACGACCTGATTATTCTGATAGGTGGCCCTGGTGAGTACAGTACTCTTCAGCCTTTTCTATTATGCATTACCTTCTTTTGTGCAGAAGACTGTACTCCATAGTTATTACCATTTGTTATAGTTTACTATACATGTCAACTAGGTATCTGCTGAGTTGTTGAACTCACCCCCGTGGACTCTATCTTTTTCAGGTACCAGGTTGGTTTTGGTGTCACTTGGAATATCCTGTCTGCTGGTTCCCACGTCACATCAGAAGACTTATCGGTTTTACCTATGTTTTGTTGTTTATGCATCAGTTTGTTTAGCTCTGTACTCCGGTTTTATTTTTGGAGTGTTGATGTTGTTATGTGGTATTTTGTATTAGTTGTTGGTTGTATAAGCCTAGCCGGCTAGCAGTTTTTGTGCTTTGGTTTGTATTGGGTTTCTGTCATTTTCCGTTGTGTTGGTTTTGTTTCAGTCGTGTGGGCTGATGATATATATATAACTGCGTGGTTGTGTGTATATTCCAGCCGCCTGTGGCTGATGTATATTATGCCTGTAGAAATGCTTCAGATTGTCACCCGTACAGGGGAGGTGCTGCCGAAATTTCTTCGGACAGGGACTCCTCTGGGGCGTGACAATTTAAGTGGTATCAGAGCAGGTATACGATACTTGCTATGTGTTTTGGATTTTTTTGAGATTTATCTGATACCAATTTATTTGTTATCAGAGTACGGTACGAGTTTTATAGCTCGTGTTTTGGATTTCGTGTTTTAGTCTTCTTGATGTGATTTTTCGGGTTTTGGGACCTGGCAACGGCAGGACATCTCCAAGCTATAGGAGGTATGTTGGTATGCTGTTATCCTACCTTTTTATTAGTATATGCACCGTTGACTATTACAGTTTATGACATGTATTAGCACTCTTTACTAGTACCTGTCTGGTTGTTGTAGCATATATTATATGTGATGGGTTAGCCACTGATCTTGATTGACCTTAATAGAGATTAAGGATTATAGGCTTTGGTGATTTTACATATCATACCCCTAGTAGCTTTAGCTTCTGTTACGATTGTTTGGTTAGAATATCGAGGCACATACCAGCCTCTATTATTATTAGCTGTGTAGTGGATAGTATCTACATATTCATGTTGACTTAGCCAGTAGTATACCGTTTTATTTTAATTAATTTTATTAGTAGATAATTGATCTACTCTTGTTAGATCGATCAGTAGAAGTTTGATTTACCATAGTTGCTTGAAGAGGATTAATGTAACCTTGATCAGTTGGAATAAGAACGATTTAGTTTTGTTGGTTCAATCAATAGCGGACCATCATACTCTATTTTATAGAGATGTTGATCTTTGAGTTATTTGTGATTAGTGGATATCTTGAGCACATAGAGTACATGACTTGAACTGAAGTGGGAAAAGACTGAATTAGCCGTATACCATTATCGGTTTGGTCAGTCTATAGAGGATCGATGTATCCTATTTCATGTGGACTTTTATTTTAGACTATATGCACCTAGTTGGATAACATAGAAGGTAACATATGGAATATCGGGTTGATTGGATTAAATATGCTAATTCTGCATATCTATGTGGGGTACATATGATTATTATGTGTTGTAGGAGTGTTATGATGGACGGTTTAAATTGCATGTAGTGGGTGTATATTTGTCCAGATGATGATTATTGTGGGTATACTTTTCCAGTTCTGCTTTGTTGTGGGTTTCTAGTAGATTTTACTCGTGTCTGATTGTTTTATTGGAGGTATTTTATCGATTTAAATCTGTGTCGTGGTATGTGCACATGGGTGTGAGTGTCTTATGGGAAGTATCTTGTTGATTAGGTTTGATTTGTGAGTGCACCTGAGTTTAGTATGCTTTACTGGAAGTATATGTTGATTATACTCTTGGCATAGGTGTATATATGTCAAGTGAATGTTGTTTGAGGTGTATTGTCGATTATACCTATATTGATATGTGCACACGGGTTCGGTATGCATTGTTGGAGTTATCACGATAGTTTATACTTTTGTTGTGAGTAGGTTTGGTGTGTACTAATTGGAGGATTTCTTGTAGTAGAGCATTGCTCCCACATATGTGGTATTTCGTGTGATGGAGTGTTACTCTCACACTGGAGGATCTATTCTTTGGTGATCTATATTTCAGTTATTTGGTAGTTAACTGTGATGCCTAGGATTTCATAAGCTTATCTCCTTTTGTGTATATCCTACTAATGGTTAGTTTAAGTTTAACAAATTATGGAAATAATTGTAATTATTTTGTTGTATTTAGTATCTATTGTTGATCCAAATCTATGTTGTGAGTACCAAATTTCTTTGCAGCAGGTACATAAGCATAGTATTGTTAGTATGCTTTTGCTTTTGCAGCCTGAATTTGCTTCTATGATTTTTTTTTAAGTCGGTCCTTGCATACATAACTGAAAATCCTGAAACTATCTTCATGAGAGCCTTTAATTGCTTATAACCTTCTCAGTTTACTTTGTCACTCTTAAATTTTTTAGATTCCTGTGGGAGATTAAGAACCATGATATCTTGGTTTTTTTTTTAAAAAAAAAGGTTCAATTTGAGAGCACTAAATTCATAGTGCTGGAATTGTTTAGAATTTGTTATATTCTAGTCACTTAAGTCCTCCACTTGCTTTTTGCAATTATGAAGTTGACAAAGACGGGTATCAATTAAACTCAATATGTGACCCTAAGTAGTTCTACATGGTTTATCGTGAGGTATTAAAGAAACGTTATAAGCTAAAATGATTTAAGTAATACTAACTTGGGCGTACGAGGTTTGAGTCAATGGTTGATCTTGACAACTTAATGGATCAATTCTCTTAGCTAAGTGGGTTGTAAATTGTTTGAAAAAGCTGCAGGCATTAAGATGTAGCCATCATTAAGCCTCATATGTAGCAGATTATTGATGATTATGAGTTGGGGTTTAGGTGTTGGTGGGGACATCAAGTGTTTGAGCTGGGATGCTCCTGGTCTATGACTCGGATTTGGATTTTATCAAGATACAAGATTTAAGTAGAGGGTTCTCTGAAAACAAATATTGACTTGAGGTATTGAAACTTCAACCCTCTGATGTAAAAGACTTGTAAGAAAATGATGATTGGTAAGTGAACAAGTTTGTTAGGAGTGTGAAGAAATTTGAAGGCGAGTGGAATCTTCATTGATTCTGATGTCGTGTGACAAATCCTTTTTCTAAGTAATTTTTGTGACTTGATCTCATTGTATAAGTAATATGAGGCTAGTCGGTATCCTTCCTGTCATCCTATTTTTTTTCCACATTGTTTAGATCAATGATTTAATTGATTTCGTTTGTTTTAGTGAAAATTTGAGCTGTAAAGGATGATAATCAAACATTACCAGTGCTTTTGTCCTCAGGACCGATAATTAATAATGATGTGGAATTGAGTATTGACCCTCGGATTGACACAGTCCCTGACCAGTGAAAATTTGGGCTTGGTGGTTTGTGCTTTGTCCATCTACATCAACTATTCCAGTTATAACTATTCTGTTGGGCTCGATATGAAACATGGGATGAGTATGGATAACCAACACTGAGAAGTTAAGCTTCATTTTGATTCTCAAATGAACAATCCATCTCTTTCGAAGTGTATCAAGGTGCCTCCATATTGTGACAGACAAAACGAGAGTAGTTGTTTTTACAAGCCCAAGATGGAAAATGTCGTATCAATGGTTCCGATATTGATGTGTCTTGTCTCTAAGATTTGAATCAATTCTTTGTAAGCTTGATTTTTTTTTTCTTAAGCCACCAAATAGTTGACCATACTGATATTGACTCTCACTTTGTATGTATACATGTCAAAAGTTGCAACCAAAATTCTATTGGTTAACACTGTTTTTTTTTTCTTCTTTGTTAACCTTGATCTGAATCTACTGATCTGACACCCTACTTTAGTCTGACTGAGAAAAATTGTTAATTAATCAATGAACTTTTTAGTCTTTTGTTAGTCTGCTAGTATTAGTTTGGGCTTAAGTAGTAGGTAAGTCTGCTACTATAATTTGGGCTTAAGCATTGGCTCATTGATTGAGCCAAACAAAGCTAATGAGCTAGATCTTTCTCTGACTGCTCAAGTAAGCTCTGACAAATGACATTTAGAATGGACATAATCATAGCCACAAAGACAGATATTTGGAAAGGGATTTCATTCTGATGATGAATCCATCATTGGGCTTGGGGTCTTGCAAAAGGCTGCTGATTATGTGATTCTGAGACGAGCTGGTCCACCATCGTGCCTCACACCCTAGTTTAATCTGACAGAGTCTGCAGCAGACTTTGGACACGCAGCTCTGTTTCAGTACAACTTTTCATCCGTAGACAGATGGATAGTTAGAATGGACCATTCAGACTCTAGAGGATTTGCTGAGGTCTTGTGTATTGGATTTTAGGCGCAGTTGGGAGGACCATTTGCCATTGATAGAGAGTTCGCCTACAACAACGGTTTACATTTGGCTATTCAGATGGCACCGTTTGAAGCGTTGTATGGTAGGCCTTGTCGGACACCCACCCTCTGGGATGAGGTTGGGGAGGCCTAGTTATTGGGACCTCATAGAGCTCAGCTTGAGACCGAGTTGGTCCGTACTATCAGACGGAGGATGTCAGAGGCGCAGGACCGCCAGAAGAGTTATGCAGACCGGAGTCGGAGACTCTTAGAGTTCTCTGCAGGCGACCATGTATTTCTGCGAGTTTCACCCACGAAAGGGGTGAAGAGATTTGACCTCAGAGGTAAGCTAGCTCCACGATACATTAGCCTTTCCAGATCTTGGAGAAGATTGGAGCGGTAGCTTACACGCTGACACTACCGACGTATTTCACGTATCAATGTTGTGGAGATACGTACCCGACCGACACATGTGCTGACAGATGTCTCAATTCCAATTCAGCCTGACGTCATTTATGAAGAGATTCCGGTGCGGATTCTGGACCAGAAAGAGCGTCAGTTGCGGAACAAAACTATTCGGCTGGTTAAAATCGGATGGCAGTATCATTCGGACGAGGAGGCTACTGGGGAGCTCGAGGATATTATCCGAGCTCGATATCCCTACCTTTTCACTTGAGGTATATGATTTAATTTACCGTTCAGCATTTATACTCTTTACCTGTTGTTAGCGGTTGATGATGGTAGGATAACGAAATTTGGGGACCAAATTTTTATTAGTGGGGCAGAATGTAAAATACTGAAAATTAGCGAATAATGATAAGAGATTTTTTCGAAATTTTTGGAAATTTTTTTGGGAATTTTTCAGAGCTCGTAAGGACGAGTTTATGGGGTAAACTTGGGCCCCTGGGAAAGCCTGTTTAGGCTACCCCATTTAAGTGAGGAAAAGTTTATTTATCTTATTTATTTTTAGTTTCCTTTCTTTCTCCCTTAAACGCCGTTTTCTCTCCTCACCCGCCCGATTCTTCCCCTAACCCGACACCTCTTCTCCTTCCTCTCGGCGCCGAGCTCTCCCCCTTTCTCCTTCTTTCGATCCCATGCCCTAATCACAAAACTACCACGCGGTTCCTTCTTCCCCATCCTCGCGTGCCCTAGCGACACCTTTTCCCTCTGCGGCCGAGCCCTAGCTCGATTCATCTCGCGTGACTTTCCCTGTTTCTTCCCTATCTCGGTTGTTGAGATCAGGAAGCACCGAGCCCTCTCTGCCTTGGCTCCGGCAGCAGACCTTATCTTCTGCTCTAGCACCGGCCGCGATTGTCTCTGCCCGACACCGACCCTCATCTCCCCTGCTCGGTGTCGCCGACCCAAATCTGGTCTCTTTTGTTCTGCCGACAGCAGCCTTTCAACTTTGCCCAAGATCCTCGAAATCTGGAAGCTTGAGTGGGTCTTCGGTTAGGAGCAGCAACCCAAGCCTTGGTGCCCCCCCTTCCGTGCCCTAGTTCCACTGTTGGGTCTTCCTTCAGCCACCTTCTATAGTGCACCAACAGGGGAGCATCCGAAATTGGTGAGTTTTGTTTTGATTATTTCTTCTTGATCCAGTTGGTGGACAGTAACTTGATAAGGGCTGTAAGGTGAGGTTGAGTGTTGTGGAGCAACAAGCACGACTGCGAGGTATACGTATTGTGTTCTGTGGATTTGGAATTTATGTGTTGTGGTTTGTTCTTTGATCCAGCAGCTTACCCTGGAGGTCCTTGCTTCAGCCCTGAGTAGAGAGTTGATAACCCTACAGCGGTGTTTGGTGTTGAGATAAGAAGTATGATATCATATTTGTAGTGATGCGAGTTTGATTTGTAGCTAGAGGTTGTGATTGTTTGTCTACCAGTCTTTATAGCTTGGCCAACATTCTGTTTTGGGCAGGGAACCCCACCGATCATTCTGTTTTGGGCAGGGAACCCCTTCGATTGTGAGCCATCAGCGATCATCTTGGATTTGGGACTGTGATTTGAGACGGGCATCTCGACATCAGATTGGTTCGTTTTGATCTATTGGAGGCGGGTACCTTGACTTATCTTTTTGATATGTCTTGTTGATATGTCTAGTAGGTTATAGCCTTTAGTAATAATTATGTTCGTCCTTGTTTCGATATGTCACTACTGGATACTCGTTACATGCTTATTTGCTCACCTATTATGCATTTTATGCTAGTACCCATATGATTATATATATGCTTAGTGATGTAGTGACATACCATGCTTGTTATGTTCAGGACCTAGGTTTTTGATATCCTATATGATCTGTGTACTTTAGATCTTCGTATTTGACCATCGATATTACGGTACTCATTTTATATATATGGGTATGGTTATGCAGATCAGTTTATTGCTATGCTTAGTGTCATGCATCATGATTGCATACTGCGCGATTGTCTGCTCCACTATGGTTAAGCACATCGCCAGTTACATGTACTGCACACATCACCACTCATGGGTTAGTGGTATATCAGACAGGTGTGTGGCGGTTCTACTGTTTGGCTCCGTTAGTCTGAGGACTCAGCGTGGTAGCCGGCAGACAGTTCTGTTCTGTTTGGCTCTGTTGGCATTTAGTGTAGCAGCGTGGTAGTCGACAGACGGTGGACTCTGTTTGGCTCCGTTGGTCAGGTGACTCAGCGTGGTAGCCGGCAGATATACCTCCCCGTCATCGTGTACCGGGAGATGAGAGCATTGAGCTCCCCCATTTATGATTTGGGGTCAGAGGACAGGAGTACTCCGACAGCATCCCGTCCACTCAGTCACTCATCAGGTGTAGTGATGGTAGAGTGCACGGTTGTCACAGCCCTACCCACTCGGTTTCACCATTGTGCGTGAGATGACTGATTGGCGTCAGGGGTGACCATGTCATTGGCATCATATGCATTGATGCATTTATTGATTGTGGTTGTTGCACTTATATGCTGCATTTGTATGGATGCATATGTTTGACATGCATACAGGATTTATGACACTTTCAGTCTTACGACCTGATTATTCTGATAGGTGGCCCTGGTGAGTACAGTACTCTTCAGCCTTTTCTATTATGCATTACCTTCTTTTGTGCAGAAGACTGTACTCCATAGTTATTACCATTTGTTATAGTTTACTATACATGTCAACTAGGTATCTGCTAAGTTGTTGAACTCACCCCCGTGGACTCTATCTTTTTCAGGTACCAGGTTGGTTTTGGTGTCGCTTGGAATATCCTGTCTGCTGGTTCCCACGTCACATCAGAAGACTTATCGGTTTTACTTATGTTTTGTTGTTTATGCATCAGTTTGTTTAGCTCTGTACTCCGATTTTATTTTTGGAGTGTTGATGTTGTTATGTGGTATTTTGTATTAGTTGTTGGTTGTATAAGCCTAGCCGGCTAGCAGTTTTTGTGCTTTGGTTTGTATTGGGTTTCTGTCATTTTCCGTTGTGTTGGTTTTGTTTCAGCCGTGTGGGCTGATGATATATATATAACTGCGTGGTTGTGTGTATATTCCAGCCGCCTATGGCTGATGTATATTATGCTTGTAGAAATGCTTCAGATTGTCACCCGTACAGGGGAGGTGCTGCCGAAATTTCTTCGGACAGGGACTCCTCTGGGGCGTGACAGGTCCAACCAGCAAGCTCCACGTGGTGACGCGCGAGTTTGGATAAAACTTACCTCCGGGCGCCCGAATCCCTTCCGGGCGCCCGGACCTCCTATTTCCAGGAACTCCTTCTCCTGCAAAATAGAGTTAGTCCGAGGCAAATATATATCCTATAAAACAGATTGTTAGCACTGTTAAAGTTCAACAAAGTAATAGAAAAAGAGTATGACTTAGATTCCATCTTTCCGAGACCGGAATGTAGTCACAATCTCGACTTAGATATCCGTAATGGATCTAAGTTGGATCGACGCCTAATGTTTCCTTCTCGGGTACGCGTCCTCGCAGTCACTCCCCTCAAGTGACTTACCTCACTTACCTGCAGACGTCCGGTCAGCCCGTCGACCCGTCTGGACTTCGTGCCTAAGCGTCCGATCAGCCCGTCAACCCGCTTGGACTTCGTGCTAGCTATCCGGTCAGCCCGTCGACCTAGCTGGGCTTCGTGCCAGACATCCGGTCAGCCCGTCGACCTGTCTGGACTTCTCCTGCACACTTGATCAAAGTGTCAGACAACAACAAACTAAATTAACCTGATTTGTCATTCATCAAAACCTGGGTTAAATCGTTAGTGCTAACCGCACCAACACTATCACCATCCATCAATTGATTCAGATTGGCAGATTCCAAGTGTTCCTACAATAACAATGTTCAGATTTGTTTCTTCATCATTGTCGGAGAGGTGTCTTCGGTGGAGGATTGAAAGCTTTAGCTTGTTCTTGAGTTCAATAGTCATCTTCTTCTTCTCTAATTACTGATGTTGAGGTTTCACCTTTGGCTTCTTGTGTGACGACAAGATGGTTAATTGAGAAGCTCGATTCTGATTGAGTGTGGACAATTTAGTTTCTACATTTGTTGTTTCTGCATTTTTAGTTTCTACATCTCTTATTTTGAATAGAACTTCGTGTGACAATTTGTTGAGCTTAGTTCAATGGTATTTGCATTTTTTTTAGTTTTTTTTTTAATTTGAGTTCTTGTGTAGTTGTTTAGTTAGTTTCATAAGGGTAGATTAGTTGAGTTTGATGATAACAGTAGTTAAGGTTAGTAGTTAAGTGTTAATGTGCTTAGTTTGCAGCTAGGGTCTACTTATTTCATTAGATCATATTTGCTTTTAGTTTTTTTTTTACAATTTCTTTTCTTAATCCAACGACCCATCATTCAAGGAAAACCTCAAAAATAGCTTTTGATCCACTTAATCTAAGATAAACATCCTATTATTGGTTTCATGAGAAAATTGACCTTGGGGTGTATACTATATTATTATTGTGTAGTTAAGGGGTTAAAATTGAGAACAATTTATTAATTTGGGAGCTTCACTTATGACAATCTTAAGCTCAACCAACTTTTTTGATAATGGCAAAGAGTTCAAACTTAAGCTGTGTTATTTTCTAATGAGCTTATCTGAGTATGCAGGTAAGTCCTAGTTGAGGCTAGATAAAGAAGTCCTCGTCAAGGGAGTGGCCCGAAGTCCTAATTGAGTGAACTGACAGAAGACTTGGCAGATCGAGGACATCGAGTGAAAGTCCTGGTGGTTACGGGCACCAAGCAGAAGTCTAGGCAGGTGAGGATTAGACATCTAGCGGAAGTCCCGGAGCTCATGATCAAATGCTGAGGAAAAGTCCAAACAAGTGTTTGGCAAAAGATAAACTCTCCTTAGAGGAGTAGATAAGGATGTGTTCCCTGTTGAGGGAATAGTAGTTGTCGGTCTGATCTAGGGTTTTATGAAAAATCTAAAAGTCAAGCCCAGATAGTCCAAGACTGTCAAATAATATTATTTAATATTATATTATTTTTCTGTGCAAACTCTATGATGTAGAATACTCTTTAGTTTGGAAATATTGATCCAGGCACCTCAAGCTGATACATACGCCTGAAAGGTATTAGGGTTATTCAAGTGCCCTCTATCACCTTGGTGTATATAGTAGAATGAGGTGACAACTTCTAGTTGGTCAGCGCACGTCAGACAACTTCTAGAATGAGGTGGCTGGAATGAGAAAGAGTCAACTAGGAGGATCTCCACTTAGCACTCACCACGTTAGCAACCAAGGCACCTCAATGGGATAGAGGTGCCTGGTGTTGGTGCAACATCCCTTAGGTCAAGGTTGACCTGGTTGACCAAGCTTGAGTCTTGGATTGGGTTTCGATGTTTGACAATGCAAGGTTGATTGAAGAAGAGTCAAGTAGGTCAAGGATGACCGGATACTTAACTGGGAAGTCCTAGTGAGTGAAGCTAGGCAGGAGGAAAATCCTGGTGAGTGAAGTCAGGTGAAAGACCTAGTGAGTGAAGCTAGGCAATTGGGAAAGTCCTGGTGAGTGAAGCCAGGTGAAAGACCTAGTGAGTGAAGCTAGGCAATTAGGAAAGTCCTGGTGAGTGAAGCCAGGCAAGAGAAATCCAAATGGGTCAAGGTTGACCAGACATTTGGTGAGAGTCCAAGTAGGTCAAAGGGATTGACCGGATACTTGGCACGAGAAAGAAAAGTCCAAGTAGGTCAGAGGGACTGACCGGATACTTGGCAAGAAGAGAAAAGTCCAAGTGGGTCAAAGGGATTGACCAGACACTTGGTGAGAGAGTCCTAGCTGGTCAAGGGTGACCGGATACTAGGTTTTATGTACCAACAAGTCATGGTTGACTAGATGTTGGTTTAGGGGGCTTTAGACTTGGTTTTGGACAAAAACCAAGGTTTGGATTGATCCGTGGATTGATCCAGCAGGTTTGGATTGATCCGTGGATTGATCCAGCAGGTTTGGATTGATCCGTGGATTGATCCAGCAGGTTTGGATTGATCCGTGGATCGATCCAGCAGATCTGGATCGATCCGTGGATCGATCCGCCGATCGATCCGCCGATCGATCCGTTGAGTCCTGGCGAACAGAACCCCTCTGGATCGATCCGTGGATCGATCCAGAGGTCCCAATCGATCAGTGGATCGATTGGGACGCTGCTGCTTCGCGCGATAAGCGCTGGATCGATCCGTGGATCGATCCAGGCATTTTTCCAGAGCACAGAGGCGCTCTGGATCGATCCGTGGATCGATCCAAAGCCTCCCCGATCGATTGGGAGCAATCCAATCGATTGGGATTCGACCGTTGGCGTCGTTTATAGCTGTTGGCGTGCGATTCCTTCAGCAGAACTTCACCGATTCACTCCAGCTCTCTCGCCAACTCCTCCACAGTGCTCTCAAAGATCAGATCGCCAGTTCTTGAAGGATCTTGGAAGCTTTCCAAGTCAAGAGGCGGATCAAAGGCAACAAGAGAAGCTAGGGTTAGGGTTTTCTGTACTCATTGTAAGCTTTGCGCTTGTATTTTGTTTCCCTTTCCTTTCTTCTTGTACTGAGAGTCTTGTAGGGCTTCTCCGCCCTCGGTAGTTACCGAAAAGGAGTGTTTTCATAGTGGAGGGTGCGTGCGTGGTGTGGATTCTTGGACTAGTCACCTCTTGTGAGGTGGATACCAAGTAAACCAACCGTGTTAGCGTTGTGTGATTTGTTTCTGTATTTTCCGCTGCACATCTTAGAAGAAACAAGCAACGCCGAGCAACGAGCTATTCACCCCCCCCTCTAGCTACTTTTGGTCCTAACAAGTGGTATCAGAGCAAGGTCGCTCTTCACCGGAATCATCGCCGAAAAGGGAAAACAAAACAAGCAAAGCTAGAGGGTGAAGAAGTTGAAGCAAATTCATCAAAAGTCAAAGATTTCAATAAGCTCAACTTCAAGATGCAATTCCAAGATGGACTTGGATTTGACACAAGGGTGGCTCCACCGTACACATCCACAAGCTTCGATTCTTGGAAGTCAAGAATCGAAAATTTTCTTATGATGGAGATAGAGCAATGGTTTGCTCTAATGGAAGACTTCAAAGTTCCAACAAACTCCAAGGGCAAGCTTCTCAAGAAAAGCAAATGGAGCTTGGAGCAAATTCAAAGGAACGAGGCAAATGATAAAGTGACCAAGCTTTTGGTCAACTTATTGCCTAGCCACATTTTGGCTCAAATCGGAGAATTCTACGATGCCAAGGAGCTTTGGAGCAAATTGGCAACAATCCATGAAGAACCCTCCACTGTACCGAATCAAGAGGAATCCAAAGAGGGTGACTCATTGGAGCAAGATCAAGAGGAGGACTCCGAAGTTGAGAGATGCTCAACTTCCGAAGAAGAGGAAGTCCAAGAAGCTTCATCCTCAAAGGAGTGCAATCAAAAGAGCAAGGAAGGAGCATATTCCTTGTTTCATGTACAAGAGGATGAAGAAGAAGGTGAAGCCTCCACCTCTAGGATTGAGGGGGAGCAATCTTCATTGACACCGGAGCAAGAGCAAGAAGAATCCTCCACATCCGGGTCAAGAGAAGATGAGGATAAAGAAGCTTCCACCTCCGCAAGTCAAGCAAAATCGAATGGAGGAATATCTTCGGATCAAGAGGAAGCTTCTACCTCCGGATCAAAAGGAGAAGATGTCACCCCTACAAGCAAAGGTATAAACATTTCAATTAATAATAAAAATCATATTATATGCTTTGAATGTAGGGAACATGGGCACTACAAGAGCAAGTGCCCTAAATTGGCCAAGAAGAAAGGCCAAGTGGCACAAAAGGGCAAGGAGAAGCCCAAGGAGACCACCCCCGGGACAAAGAAGAGCAAGGAGCACATTGTGTGCTTCTCTTGCAATCAAAAGGGGCATTACCGAAGTCAATGCCCTAAGGGGAAGAAGGTGGTCAAGGCTCATGGAGGAAGCTCTAGTCAAGGGGGAGCCTCTAAGGTAAAGAAGAAGGTAACATTCATTGAGCCTATCCCTTTACATTATGGTAAAAAGCATGATAGTTCAAATTTTTATCATTTTAATGCAATTTACCATAAGAATAGAAAGCATGAGGGCATTAAGGAAAAGCATGTGGCCCTACATGCCAAGACCAACCAACCTAAGGTTAGGAAGGTAGATAGACTTTTGGGCAAGAACACTAAGGATAATAGATACAAGCCCAAGAATAAAAATGCTCATGGAACAAATGAAAAATCAAATACAAAGGACTTAGTGAGGGAAAATCAAGTCTTGAGGTCAAGACTTGATAAAATGGAGAAGACCCTAAAAAGGATGGAAAATATCCTATTAGGGCAAAATGGGCATAACCTAGGTTTAGGGATACAAAAGCCATCCAATGGCCATAGAGGTTTGGGATACAAACCCAAAGCAAAAAGGGATATGCCTAGTTATCATAGGGTTCCATATAGTTATGGAACAAACCCTAAGTCTAGAGGTCAAGTCAAAAATACTAGGGAGGTCATCCCTAAGAGTATTTTTGCCACCAATGTGACTAAGACTTCCAAGAAGTCTAAGAAAGTTACTAACAAGGTCACAAGGGAGGCTTTTCCTAGAGTTGACCTAGAAAATGTGACCAAGGCTTCTAAGAAGCCCAACAAGGTCACTAGGAAGGTATCTAGGGAAGTTGTCCCTAGTGAGTACCTAGAGCATCCAAGGAGCACCAATAGGTGTTGGGTTCCTAGGAGCATCTTCTCTACCCCATAGATGGGTTAGAGAGTGTCAACTCCGATTAGAAGGGTGGTTAACCCAACTTTGAGGAAATTGACACTCAAGGAGCATTTTCAAGGTTTTTGTTAACCTTTGAAAATGAAATGGAATTTTTGTTTACTCCTTGAAAGAGTGAAATGTGCCTATTGGTGGAAAAATTGATTTTATCTTAAAATGGCACAAATTTGGGAAAACCTTAAGAAATATCAAGTTGGGAGTTTGGTATTCTCTTGAAAATTTAAGGCAATCCGGGCCTTGATTTACGTAATCACTCTTGAGGAAAAATGGATTATGCCAACATTTGAGGAATGTTTTAAATTTTTAATTGGCATAATTAATTCAAGAGATTAAAGAAATGTCAAGTTGGGTTTTGGCATTTTCTTAAGGAAATTGGGCAATCTAGGGTTTATGCCTTTTAAGTTAGCTAAGTTTAAGGACACTTAGATAGTTAATCTAGGTATATTTTATTTATGCTAAATCTTGCCATGATTGTTTGCCCATCATATGCCATGACATCATGTCTATTTTTGCATTCATGTTTTATTATGAAAAATCCAAAAATACCATGTCATGACATTCATACATCATGTAGTTATAGGAATCTTTCTTTTGAAAGTATTTTATTTTGATGTATGCCATAACATTATCATGCATTAGTTTAATTCCTTGTAATTAAGGACAAATGGCATTTAACAACACTTATTAACAAGTGACATCCTAGGTGGATGTCTAATATCTCTAAAATGCCTAGATAGATATGCATGATCCCTAGATTAGGGCAAAACCAAAATCTACATCTCACAAAGACTATAAGGTGACTTGTATGTGTTTTTAGTGCACATTAGATACAAGTGAGATGTTAGGAAGATAAACAAAACTCAAGATGTTGATTTAGTACATTCTTTTAAGTTTTAGGTTCATCAAAACACATAGTTATGTGTGTTTCCCATCATTGGGAAAGCTAATGTACAAGTCATGTGCATTAAGCCCAAGGAATGTGATGGGATATTGGTTTTGAAAATTATTTTAAAAGACTTTTGGAAAACCTTGGTGAAGGCTATCTTTTGATAGTAATCACCATTGAATAGTTAGACACAAACTTGAAGAAAACACTAAAGTTTTAGCAAGTTTTCAAGATTGTGTCAATCTTTGAAGATATGATATATTTTCATAGAAAACTATTTTTCCATGATAAAGTATGCCCTAAATAATGTCTACACGAAATTTCATGATTTTTGGATTTTTGTAGAATTTTCTAGGGGTTTCTGAAGTTGGCTGAAGTTGAAATTCAGCAACTATCAGAGCTCCGATCGATCCATGGATCGATTGGAGTGTCTGAATCGATCAGTGGATCGATTCAGAAGTCAATTCTAGCGAGCAGAAGCTCGCTGGATCGATCAGCCGATCGATCCAAGAAGACTGAATCGATCGGTGGATCGATTCAGCAGGGTTCAATCGATTGGAACCCAACTCCAATCGATCGAAGATGCTGATTTTGACTGGGAAAGCTTATTTTCAGCATATTGAACTTATTTTAGTCTAGGTAACCATTCCTAACCCCTAAAAATACATTTGTATACATAAAAAGGGTGTTTTCGTGTGAAAAACAAGGATGGATTGGTTAAGGAAGGCTAAGTTGAAGTTTAGGTTGAGGTTTGTTTCAAATTTTGAATATTTGAACCTCAAAACTTCTAAAATTGGGTTTCCTAAAGTTTTGGGGATTCCAAGTCATTGTTGGTGCAATTACAGAAGTTACCACCATGTCTTTAGGGGGAGGGACTCTTTAAAGACATGAAAATTATTTTTCATGAACCTAGGAAGGTGGTCAACCTTCCGTTAAGAACATGCTCAAGGTTGAGCGTTTGAACTTTA
The DNA here is from genome assembly GCF_018446385.1 of Zingiber officinale. NCBI lineage: Eukaryota > Viridiplantae > Streptophyta > Magnoliopsida > Zingiberales > Zingiberaceae > Zingiber > Zingiber officinale. The sequence continues at coordinate 49,953,135 of NC_055996.1, read as the reverse complement.
ATGGGGAGTGGATATCCTCATTGTTCAAGTGGCTTCAAGTGGATAATGCTCAAGGATGGGCATTTGCCTACATTGGGGGAGAATGTAGGGTTAAGGTTAATGAAGGGTACGGGACCTTCATTATCGTGTTGGTCACAACGAGTGAAGTTGTGAACAACGATGAGCAACTCTTCAGGGGGAGAGTTTTCAACAATGGGGCATTTGTTGAAGAGTGCCCAAAATTGAGGCACGGGTTGATGTGTGCTCAAAGATGGTTTGATGTGTGCCAATAGGGGGAGAATGAAAGGGAGTAAGTTAGGCTTTCATTACCTAGAGGGAGTTTGCCCTCTTAGGGGGAGAATGAAGGGCTTAACTTATGTATTCGTTACCTAGTGGCATGAAGAAGGTTTAGGCTATGGGATTAGCCTAACTTACATGTGGTATTGTAAGTGATAGTGTTGGTATTGTCAAACATCAAAAAGGGGGAGATTGTTGGTGCAACATCCCTTAGGTCAAGGTTGACCTGGTTGACCAAGCTTGAGTCTTGGTTTGGGTTTCGATGTTTGACAATGCAAGGTTGATTGAAGAAGAGTCAAGTAGGTCAAGGATGACCGGATACTTGACTGGGAAGTCCTAGTGAGTGAAGCTAGGCAGGAGGAAAATCCTGGTGAGTGAAGCCAGGTGAAAGACCTAGTGAGTGAAGCTAGGCAATTGGGAAAGTCCTGGTGAGTGAAGCCAGGTGAAAGACCTAGTGAGTGAAGCTAGGCAATTGGGAAAGTCCTGGTGAGTGAAGCCAGGCAAGAGAAATCCAAATGGGTCAAGGTTGACCAGACATTTGGTGAGAGTCCAAGTAGGTCAAAGGGATTGACCGGATACTTGGCACGAGAAAGAAAAGTCCAAGTAGGTCAGAGGGACTGACCGGATACTTGGCAAGAAGAGAAAAGTCCAAGTGGGTCAAAGGGATTGACCAGACACTTGGTGAGAGAGTCCTAGCTGGTCAAGGGTGACCGGATACTAGGTTTTATGTACCAACAAGTCATGGTTGACTAGATGTTGGTTTAGGGGGCTTTAGACTTGGTTTTGGACAAAAACCAAGGTTTGGATTGATCCGTGGATTGATCCAGCAGGTTTGGATTGATCCGTGGATTGATCCAGCAGGTTTGGATTAATCCGTGGATTGATCCAGCAGGTTTGGATTGATCCGTGGATCGATCCAGCAGATCTGGATCGATCCGTGGATTGATCCAGAAGATCTGGATCGATCCGTCGATCGATCCGGTGAGTCCTGGCGAACAGAACCCCTCTGGATCGATCCGTGGATCGATCCAGAGGTCCCAATCGATCAGTGGATCGATTGGGACGCTGCTGCTTCGCACGATAAGTGCTGGATCGATCCGTGGATCGATCCAGGCATTTTTCCAGAGCACAGAGGCGCTCTGGATCGATCCGTGGATCGATCCAAAGCCTCCCCGATCGATTGGGAGCAATCCAATCGATTGGGATTCGACCGTTGGCGTCGTTTATAGCTGTTGGCGTGCGATTCCTTCAGCAGAACTTCACCGATTCACTCCAGCTCTCTCGCCAACTCCTCCACAGTGCTCTCAAAGATCAGATCGCCAGTTCTTGAAGGATCTTGGAAGCTTTCTAAGTCAAGAGGCGGATCAAAGGCAACAAGAGAAGCTAGGGTTAGGGATTTCTGTACTCATTGTAAGCTTTGCGCTTGTATTTTGTTTCCCTTTCCTTTCTTCTTGTACTGAGAGTCTTGTAGGGCTTCTCCGCCCTCGGTAGTTACCGAAAAGGAGTGTTTTCATAGTGGAGGGTGCGTGCGTGGTGTGGATCCTTGGACTAGTCACCTCTTGTGAGGTGGATACCAAGTAAACCAACCGTGTTAGCGTTGTGTGATTTGTTTCTGTATTTTCCGCTGCACATCTTAGAAGAAACAAGCAACGCCGAGCAACGAGCTATTCACCCCCCCCCCCCTCTAGCTACTTTTGGTCCTAACACCTGGAAGGGGATAAGATGTGATGAGCTTGGATCAGATAAGTTTTGATTGAGGTGCCTCAAAGGCATAGAGGCTCTTGGATCCTCCTTGATAAAGAGGTTCGACCAACAATAACTTAGAAACATATTTTAGACAACTTACACTCATTCCGAACAACTTTAAATGATCAAACAAGTTCCGCACCGCTCTGAATTTCAATTACTTCACTACAACGCTCTATGACAACTACACCTTACTCCGGATTTTCTAATTTTCAGTATAATTTATTAATGCAAAAAATATATTTTCATATTTATAGTTTTGTTTTTGATTATTTTGATGGTGAATTTTCCAATGAAAGCGATTAACTATTGTGTACCTTGGAGTCGGAGTCATAACAGGCTCCGAACCGTATAAAATAAAATTACTAGCATTTTTTTTCCTTCTTTATTTTTAATTCTACTATGTCATTCTCTCTAAGTTTTACAAAAAATATGAAAAAGTCATAAGTACTATTCACTCCCCCCTCTAGTGCGCTTTTTAATCCTTCAGTCCATGACTGAGCTGGATTCCAAGCGCTTATTGTTTATGTATTTATGATTGATAATAATCTATAAGTGGTTCCTCCACCTCTAAAAAATTTTTGAAAAGAAGAAGATCTAATGGATAGACACCTCCCATACTTAGGCCTTTGATGTACTGACCTTAGGGGGTTGGAAACCAAGTAAATATGTGAGTGCTCTTTTATTTATTATATTCCGTTGTAAGTACTAACTCTATAGAAAAGACGAACGAATGGACAACTAAAATGAGAAGATATGGATCGATAGTCACCCTCCCCCCCTTTTATCGAATCGCATCGATCCTACAATTGATATATAAGAGCCAACCATCTCTCAATAGACTAACCATCAAGGGAGCAAGGAGGCCAAAGATTGAGAGAGAGTAAAAACGTATAATTTTTAATTATGAATTTCAAGTTACATATTATTTGTTTCAAGTGCAGAGAAGAGGACTCTACAAAAATAAATGCCCTATTCGTATGATTCGTACTGCACCAATGGCGACAAAGGAGGAACTATTGCCAAAAGCTTGAAGGAACAAAGAGAACATCACGTTCTTTAAGTGCTAGAGATCTGAATACTACAAAAACTAGTTCTTGGAGAAGAAGACGGAAAAAAAGTCCCTAGAATAAGGGTTGTGAAAAAGGTTAGTACAATAATATTTAAAAACAATTAGATCCAATTAATTAAGATAATCCTTGAAATAATTTGATAAATTTAAATATTAAGATAAATTAAAATATAAATCTTAAGAATTTAGAACTAATTAATTTTATTAATAAACTTAATCAAGAAAATAACCAAGTCAATCTAGATCTATATAAGACTAATTATAATCTTGATAAAAAAATTTATTTATTTGATAAAGATAAATCTAATTTGAATAAATAAAAACTAATTAATACAAATTTAATTAATAATTCAAATAATAAAGATAATTCTAATTAAAAAACAAAATTCAATTAATAACTCATTCAACAAAGAAAAATCTAATTTAACCAATTTCAATTCAATAAATTTAATAAATAACCAAAATAAATCTAATAGAGATAACTCAATTTTAACTAATTCAATTCTTACTAATAACTTAAATTTAATATATCTGAATAATGAAATTAATCAACAAGTTAATCTAGGTATTAATCAAATTAATCAAAATCTAGACATTTTCTTTTATCTATTAAACGAAGATAAAATTAATTTAAATAACTTGGAATTGAATAATAAATTAATTAATCATGATAATCTTAAAAATAATTTGATCAATTATAATATTAAAATTTTATATTTTAAAAATTTAGAAAATAAAATTACAAATCTTAAAAAGATAAATTAAAAAGATAAGTGTACAAATGCAAATCTTAAAAAGATAATTTAAATTTTAATTAGAAATTAAATTTCACAAATTCAAAGGAATAATTGACAAATAAGATAAATTCTATTATTAAAAATATAAATAAAAAAATCAATATTAAATCCAAAAAATTTAATAATTAAATCTTAAAAATTTAGAAAAATAAAAGTTCAAATCTTAAAAATAATAACTCAAATTTAAATATAAAAATTTAAAATTCATTATATTAAAGTACTATTTAATTATGAAACAATGATTAATTAAAAAATTTTGAAATTAAATCCAAAAATTTGAAATTAAATACCAAAATTCATGAAAATATATCCACAAAATTTTGGCATGTCAAATCTGACTATAAAAAAATTCAAAATTTAAATTTAAAACTGATTATCATAAATAAACTTAATTATGGAACTAATTACTAAAATTTCACCCAACAAAATAGTTAAATTAATAAAAATAAAATATATCAAAGTGCGTTATATGCATGTGTTATATATATATATATATATATACACACACGTTGACACATTCGTGTGTTCACACAAAATATATATATATATATACACACACAATATATATATATATATATATATATGTGTCAAATCAAGAATTTGATATATTATTAAAAATTAATTATTAATTGTTTGGCTTGTTTGACTCATTATATAGTTGTCATGTACATGCATACTTGTATTTAATGTTATTATGCACATTAATATCAGAGCATACATGCTAGCTTTAATTTTATTCTTAATCTATAATGGTTAAATAGGAAAAAAATTTATTTAATTCTTGCCCAACATAGTAATAGGGAAGGATACATTAAAAAAGTTTAATTTAGGTAGTTAGGTAGTGTAAAAAGTATCCTACTTGATCTGATTAACTAAGTGGAATTGATTGAAACTACATTACCACATCCTAGATTAGCTAGACTAAGGTTTTTCAGAAAGTAGATTAAGTGTACAGTTTCTTAAAAATATTTTATCTAAGGAAATGATCGTTGTTTTGATACCTAAGAGAGCCTATGTGTCTCGTCATAATCCAAAAGCTAATTTTTTAAATGTGAACTTAACTCACTTACGACTAAATCTAAATCTAATACAAGGTCAAACAATTTTTCAAATCTAAGTATAAATTTTAAATTAAGTAAAATTGAAATCATCTCTCAAAATTTATAAGGTTACCATGATTGATTGTACTCAGACACATAGAATGGGTGAGATAATAATGACTATTAAATTAAAAATATTTTTTTAAAAAAACTTATAAAAATATGTTCCTAAATTATTTTTAAAATATTGATTCAACGTAATAATATTTTAATGTACTTCATGTTTGATTGGGTATATTATACTAATAATTTTTCAAAACCTATATACTTTAAAAAATCATATTTGTTGACCAGCACTTAGAGTCAATATCCTTAGGTCAATCTTGAACCTCTAGAACCCTAAGTTACATAAGGTGATCTTCTTTATGGTTAATAAGGATGTAACAAGGGTGTGTCAGGTTAAAGGTAGGTTTTTTTTTTTTTTTTTGTCAAAATTCAAGACTAAAAAAAGATTCTAAAATTACATTTCAAAAATTATTATTCTTTACACATTGAAATTTTTTTTTGAAATCTAGTGAAAAGTCTTTGAAAAATCTAGATTTTTTTTTAAAAAATTCTTTCAACAATATTGAAAATAATTTTGAAAATTCTTTAAATTTTTTTGAAAAAACTTTTAAAGATTTTAAGTACTTAGAAAAATAGTTTATTTATCAAAATTAACAAGGTACCTGCATAATATTATTCAAAATTATGTTTTGAAAAAGCTCTTTCACTTAAAATATTCTATATATTTTCAAAAATCTTAAAAAAAAATTGTGCCTTAAAATCTTTCAAAAAATTATTCCCATAAACTTAACTTGGTATCTCTTGAATGTATTTTTCTAAACTATTTCAAAGTTAGATATTTAAAACATTGCTTTATCTCAAAATATTTTAAATGTTTTCAAAAATCTTATTGTTGGTGCAAAACATAAGGTAACCTTAGGTACACTACAACAAAAACTGCAAATGACAACGGATATTATCCGTTGTCGTAGGGTCAAAAAATCGTTGTAACTGAGGGTGTTGTAGAATGTATTACCCTACGACAACGGTTTTGAATCCGTTGTCTTTGTAGACATTTGACAACGGTTTTTATCCGTTGTTGTTTATATGCCCAAAATTTAGCTATGAAGGATACGACAACGTTTTAAAACCGTTGTGGTAGATAATTTCAATAACAGAAATAAACCGTTATGGTAGACATTTTTTACAACAGATATAAACTGTTGTGGTAGATAGTATTTGACACGTTTTATTTTTTTTACAATAGTTTTAATATATTTTACAACGGATAAAACCGTTGTCTTTTATCACTTTTTACAAAAAAATTTCATTGTGGTTTACCTATTTTTTACAATATTTTTAACTGTTGTCTTTAATGTTCATTAATACCAAACAACCAATCTTATTATACTATAAGCAAACCACCAATACAAAACTAAATATTTACTAAATTAAATCCAAAATAAACATCCATATATAATTCATCTTGTAGTCACACATATACAAGATGAGTAGTATCAAACCATGCATAAATCACATGTTTTCTAGTACTGTTCTCCATATGACTTTTACACATTAGTAAGGCAATTTACAACCTAACAAAGCTCACTCCTTGCATCAAAAGTCTCAAGCTACACGAATTGACTGAGTTACGTACCTGCAACAGAAAAATTAAACAAAACTTATCAATTCCAAATTTAGATTTATTCATATAAATCTACATAAAAAACAAGCAATATAACCAACTTATGGTCTAAGAAATAAAACTTATGTAATACAAACTTATGCAATACAAGCAATTCCAGGATTTCGCATAGCTCTAATATAAAACAATTCCATGACAACGGGCAATACCAGAATTCCAGAATTCTGATTTAGATTTATTCATATAAATCTACATAAAATACAAGCAATATAACCAACTTATAGTCTCAGAATTTAACTTATGCAATACAAGCAATTCCAGGATTTCACATAGCTCTAATATAAAGCAATTCAATGACAACAGTCAATACCAAAATTCCAGAATTCTGATTTAGATTTATTCATATAAATCTACATAAAATACAAGCAATATAACCAACTTATAGTCTCAAAATTTAACTTATGAAATACAAACTTACGCAATACAAGCAATTCCATGATTTCGTAAAGGTTTAATATAAAACAATTCCAGGACAACACTCATTTCCAGAATTCCAGAATTAGATTTATTCATATAAATCTACATAAAATACAAGCAATGTAACCAACTTATAGTCTCAGAATGTAACTTATGCAATACATGTTGGTTGCTACTCGAAAAACCCAATGGCTCCACTGTACAAAAATTTTGTACGTGATCTGATCCTTTCCTAGCTACCATGTGTTCTTTTAAGTTAAACTTGTATCTCCTGCGGAACTTAACACGTTTGATTCCAAGTTTAAATTATATGTTCTTTTAGGTTTAGATTTGGATCTCCTGCGGAACTTAACACGTTTGATCCAAATCACCTAGGTTATAAATTCAATTAAATATTAGTTTCCAAAATTGGCTTCCAGTACTGCATGGCGAGGCACTTGGCCTTCTTGGATATGGGAGCAACCACCACCGACTAGACAAAGCCTTTTAAGGAAAGTTAATATTTACTTTCCTTATATAACTCTAGGTTAACCAAAAGGAACAATCAAATCACAAGGAAAAAAGAAAAAGAACACAACATCGAAATTAAATTCAAAAAACAAGAATCGAATGTCTCTTGTATTTGGTATTTATACAAAGAAAAATTAACTAGTATGATGCGGAAATTAAATACTAGTTATACCTCTTCCTTGTATGCAAAAAACCTCGAGATCTTCTTCCGTATCTCTCGCCTCCTCTTGGACGTCGTGTGGGCGACGATCCTCTAAGACAAACACCACCCGGAAAGCTTCTCCTCCTTCTCTAGAATTCGGCCACCACCACCACAAAGGAGCAAAAGAGAGCAAAGGGAAGAGAGGGAGAGGGGCCGACCACTTGATGATCTCCAACAACACAATATCAATTGTTATGTTATTCAATGCCTCCCCTTCCCCCTTTTTTATATTAGTTTCCCAACTGAAAATTATGGAAAGAGTTTTATAAAAAATTAGACTCATTCCTATTTCCTTTTTTTCCTTTTTCTTTCCTTTTAATTAATCAATCCTAGATTGATTTATTAATTAAATAACTATTTGTTGATGTTTAATTATTTGACCAGCCCCTTTCTTGGGCACCAAGCAAGGTGGTCGTCCACTTATTAAAAGGAGAAGAAAGAAAGAAAATTTTTTTATAAAATTTTAAAAGAAGAAAACTTCTAATAAAATTTTACAAACTCTTTCTTTTTTTCTAGTGTGGATATTAAAAGGAAAGTTTTAAAATTTAAAACCAAGTTTTAAAATTTAAAACATCTCTAATAATATTTCTTTTTAAAAGAAAGTTTTATAAATTTTATAACTCTCTTTTAAAACCTTGTGGCCTAATTTAAATTAGGAAAATTTTATAAATTTTTAAAATCTCTCTTTTTATAAATTGTAAATATCTGAGGAAATTTAAAAATTCAAAAACAACCTTCCTAATTTAAATATTGCGGCCAACCCCCTTGCCCAAGGCAAGGGGCCATTGCTTGGTCACCAAGCAATGAACCGGCCCCTTCTTGGACACCAAGATAGACTTTTCTTTGGATGAGCTTGAGGCTTTATTGAGGTTACAACAGGAACCTAGAGGAGAAATTGGTTTTGGCCTTCTGATGAGCTTGAGTATCCTGTACTCGCCCCGAACACACAACTCAAGTTCATCGATAATAACTCATTCCACTAGAGAGTTATTACCGCACTACCGCACCAATCCCAAATTACATTATGGGCTCCTTCTTATCATGAGTGTGTTAGTCTCCCTGTGTTTAAGATTACGAATGTCCACTAATTAAGTGAGTTACTGACAACTCATTTAATTAATATCTAGCTCCAAGAGTAGTACCACTCAACTTTATTGTCATGTTGGACTAGGTCCACCTGCAGGGTTTAACATGGCAATCCTTATGAGCTCCTCTTGGGGACATTCTCAACCTAGATAACTAGGACTCAGATTCCTTCTATAATCAACAACACATACTATAAGTAATATCATTTCCAACTTATCGGGCATATTAATTTATCGAGCTAAATCTCACCCTTTGATAAGTCAAAGAAATAAATATTAAATATACATGCTTGTTATTATATTAGGATTAAGAGCACACACTTCCATAATAACTAAGGTCTAGTTCTTTTACTAAGTCAGTACAAAAAGAACTTACCTAAATGATCCTACTCAATACACTTAAAGTGTATCAATGTAATTTATTAGTCAAGATAAACTAATACTTAATTACACTACGTCTATTCTGATGGTTTGTTCCTTTCCATCTTAGTCGTGAGTAACTGTTTATAATTTATAGAGAACCGACAACATGATCTTCTAAGTGTGACTCCACACTCCATGTTATCTATTATATAAATTAATTGAACAATTACATCTAACAAATAAATGTAAACATTTGACCAATGTGATTTTTTATTTCAAAATAAATGTGTACAAAAGCTAAACTTTTAAGTATACACTCTAACAATCTCCCACTTATACTAAAAGTCTAAGCTGCCATATCTGTTGACATACATCTGATTCTCATCCCCTCCACATGCCGATCAAAAGCTTTCGCCGGAAGGGCCTTAGTGAAAGAATCTGCCAGGTTATCTGCTGACGCTATCTTGGCGACGACAACTTCTCCTCGCTTGACGATGTCTCGTATCAGGTGGTACTTGCGCTCTATATGTTTACTTGCCTTATGGGCTTGTGGTTCCTTCGAGTTTGCAACTGCACCGCTATTATCACAATAAATTGTGATGATTTTAGGCAAACCAGGAATCACATCTAAGTCCATTAGAAAGTTCCTGAGCCATACTGCTTCTTTAGCCGCCTCAGAGGCTGCTACATACTCAGCTTCCATGGTTGAGTTCGAAACACATTTCTGCTTAACACTCCTCCATGCAATGGCTCCACCTCCTAAAGTAAACACATAGCCTAATGTAGACTTACTGTTGTCCCTATCTGATTGGAAATCAATGTAACCTATAAGGAGCAAATCGTCTGCTTGGTAAACTAGCATATAATCTCTAGTCCTTCTCGGGTACTTTAATATATGCTTTACCTTGTCCAGGGTTACTCTGATATCTGCTAACCATGCCCACAACAAAACAGATATCAGGTCTCGTACATAGCATTGCATACATTAGTCTTCCTACAGCCGAAACATAAGGAACTGCTTTCATGTCCTCTATCTCCTTTGATGTCTTCGGAGACATCTCTTTAGATAGAGCTACTCCATACCTATAAGGTAAGAAACCTTTCTTGGAATCCTGCATGCTAAAACGAGCAAGGATTGTATCTATATATGAAGCTTGGGACAGACATAACATTCTTTTCTTGCGATCTCTTATAACTTTGATCCCAAGGATGTGTGCACATTCTCCTAAGTCCTTCATATCAAATTGTTTGGACAACCATACACTTACGTCCGATAATACCTTGACATTGTTGCCAATTAACAAAATATCATCTACGTATAGTACAAGAAATACCACCACGTTTTCGTTACACTTCTTGTATACACAAGACTCATCCGGACACTGAATAAATCCATATGACTGGATTACTTCATTAAACCAGATGTTCCAAGACCTTGAAGCTTGCTTCAGTCCATAAATGGACCGATTGAGCTTGCACACTAGATGCTCTTTGTCTTTTTCAATGAACCCTTCTAGTTGCTTCATATGGATGTTCTCTTCAAGACTTCCATTAAGGAAAGCTGTCTTGACATCCATTTGCCAAATCTCATAATCCATATGAGCAACAATGGATAAGAGTATCCGGATAGACTTAAACATGGCTACCGGTGAAAAGGTCTCCTCATAATCGATTCCCTCTTTCTGAGTCTACCCTTATGCAACAAGCCTATCTTTGAAGGTTTCTACCTTCCCTTCTGTCCCTCTTTTCATTTTGTAGATCCACTTGCATCCAACAGCTTTTACACCATCAGGTGGTTCTACAAGCTCCCAGATCTTATTAGAGTACATAGACTCTATTTCAGAATTCATTGCCTTTTGCCAAGATGCTGCATCTATATCTTGGAGTGCTTCGTCATATGTTCGGGGATCAGGTTCATGTTTACCCGGGATCAAGTCCGAAGACTCTCCCAAAAACATGAATCTATCAGGCTGTCTTACAACCCTCCAACTACGACGAAGCACTGTCTGTGGTTGTGTATCATGTGTGACACGTGTTGTAGTCTCTTGTGGTATTTCATCTTGTACTGTTTGTACTGAAGTAGACGTGTCCTCTCTAAGTTCTTCTAGAACAATTTTACTACTGGGCTTGTGATCCATTATATAGTCTTCTTCTAAAAACTGGCCATTGGTGCTAACAATGACCTTCTGGTCTTTAGGACTATAAAATAAACCACCTTTCGTTCCTCTGGGATACCCCACAAACACGCAAACTTCTGTACGAGATTCTAACTTATCAACATCTGGTTTCAGCACATGTGCTGGACTACCCCAAATCCGAAAATGTCTTAGACTAGGCTTTCACACATTCCACAATTCTGTGGGAGTAGAAGAAACTGATTTAGAAGGTACTAAGTTCAGAATGTACACTGCCGTTTCCAGAGCGTATCCCCAAAATAAATTTGGTAATTCTGAATAACTCATCATCGATCTAACTATCTCCATAAGAGTCATATTCCTTCATTATGCCACACCATTCTGTTGGGGTGTACCAGGTGCGGACAATTGGGATTGAATCCCGGCCTCTGATAAGTAATTCCTAAACTCTCCTAAGAGGTATTCGCCACCACGATCAGACCGTAGTGTCTTGATACTTTTACCTAGACGTTTCTCCACATCAGCCTTGTACTCTTTGAACTTATCAAAGCACTCAGACTTACGGCGCATTAGGTAAATGTATCCATATCTTGAATAATCGTCTATAAAAGAGACAAAATATTCAAAACCACCTCTTGCCTGGACAGACATAGGACCACACAAATCAGAATGAACCAGTTCTAACACTCTTTGGCTCTATACCCCTTGGCCTTAATAGGCCTCTTGGTCATTTTACCTTTCAAGCAAGATTCACAAGTTGAAAAATTTTCTAACTCTAATGAACCCAAGAGTCCATCGGCTATAAGCCTCTGAATCCTACTTAAGTTAATATGACCAAGCCTTAGATGCCAAAGATATGCTTGGTTCATTTCCGAAGGTTCTTTTCTATTATTTGAGTTAGAAGATGTGTTATTAATTTCCATATTATGTTTTGTGGGAGAAATTGGATTTAAAGTATACAAATTGCCAACTAATGCACCAAAACAGATAATCACTTTATTTCTCTTAATAACTACATCGTTACTAAAGGAAACTGAATATCCATCCAAAAACAGTTTAGAAACTGAAATTAAATTCTTTCTAAAACTGGGTACATAAAGACAATTTCTTAAAACCAAATTTCTATTCCTATTAAAAGATAAGTAGACATCTCCCACTGCAACAGCCGCTACCTTAGTAGCATTGCCCATGTAGACGGTAATCTCTCCTTCAGATAGTCGTCGGGTTTCCTGGAACCCCTGTAAGGAATTGCAGACATGATAAGTGGCTCCCGTATCTACACACCAGGTGCTGATAGATAACACCGCTAAACATGTTTCAACAACTAGAGTATGAGATATACCTTTATTGTTCTGTTTCCTACGAGGACAGTCCGCCTTCCAATGTCTAGTCTGCTTGCAAATAAAGCACTTGCCCTTCGGCTTCTTTATTCCAGCTTTTTTTCCTGCACCTTGAGGTTTATTCACCTTCTTTGCTGAGCCATTTTGTTTCTTCTTCTTCTTGCCTTTCGACTTAGAAGTAAAACCATTTTCAGCATAGTGAATTTGAGAATGTTGACGAAACTACCCTTCGGCTGCCTGAAGTTCTGTCAGAAGTTTCGCCAATGAATACATCCTTTTATTCATATTATAGTTCAGGAAAAAATGCTCAAAACTTCTGGGCAGCGTTTGGAGGATGATATCGACCTGGGTTTCCCCATCAATTTTCCCTCCAAGAACTTGTATTTCATTTAAGTAAGCCATCATCTTGAGAATATGATCCCTCACGGGAGTCCCCTCAGTCATGGTGGCTGTCATCAGTTTTCTCATTGCCTCTTGCCTAGCAACCCGATTCTGATGTCTGAAGAGTTCCTTGAGATTGTTCATTATATCTGTCACGCCCCCAAAAGAGTCTCTGCCAGACAAAAATCCGGCAACATCTCCCCTGTACCGGTGACAATCTGAAGCATCAATACAAGAAAAATACATCAGCCACATGCGGCTGGAATATTTATATACACAACCACGCAGTTATAATAATAGCCTATACGGCTGGAATGAAACAATCACAACCACGCAGTTATATATAAAACAGCCCACACGGCTGTACTAAAAACCAACACAGCGGAAAAACGAAAACGGAAAGCCCAATACAACACAATCAATACACTGCTAGCCGGCTAGGCTTTATACAACAAATACAACACCAAAACCATAAGATAGCCACATGGCTATACACAAATACAATGCCAAAAATAAGAAAAGAATATACAAAAGAAAACAATCACGATCTTCGGATGTGACGTAGGACCCGGCAGACAGGATACTCCGAGCGACACCAACCATCTACAAGCTACCTGAAAACATAAATGTATACATGCGGTGGTGAGTATAGATAACTCAGCGGGTAATAGACAAGATAGTGCATGGTCCATAAACAACATGGAGATCACAAGTATACAGTCTCAGTAGGGAATAAAGAACATGATCATACTGTCATAATCAATGCACCTAAACATATCTGACATAATAACCTGACGTATAAACTGTACAAACCACAACTAGCATAATGACAGATACATACCCAATCTGGAATCGACACATGGTACAATGATCAATAAACTCACTGGATCTGCAACAGATATACCCGTGACACCTGTGCAATATAAATACGACTGCATATACATGTAAAATAAATGACATGTATGCAGTATGGCAACCAAATGCAACAACCATATCTCAAACAAGTGCAACAACAACAATCACATGCAACTAGTATCTACTAGGCATGTATGCAAATGCAGATGCACCGCGCATCGAATGCAAGAATAATAACTGCGTATGCATGCTCCATGGTCACCCCCGCCACCTCTCCAGACACCACGACCCCTGTATGGCCGAGAGGCTTGGGTCTGTGACGACTGTACTACCCTCCAGCCCACTATATAGTGGTCGAGGCGGACAGTCCACTAGTAACTATCTAGCTACATAGTATCAGGGTCCCTGACTGCTCACAACGCCGGATCTCACAAAACCTCGTGACCGGGTGGCACGACAGGACTAGCCGCAACTGCTCCAGATACCACTACCCATGAGTGGCCGAGTGTGCGGCGCTAAACCAAACCGATGACTCTCTCAATCACAAGGGAGACAATAGTCATCAGATGCAATGAATGATGAACATGATATATATATATATATATATATATATAATCATCATCCATGCAACATCCCAAACCTCATAAATACCTCCAACAAGAGTATAATCGTCATGATACCTCCACGTATCCCACCAAACATATGTACACACTACACATGTATAATCAACCAAAAATCTCCAATAATCCTACCAGACACATGTACACAAAAGTATAAGTACAATCAACATGTATCCTCCAATAAAAACACAACGGACATGTGTATATACTCCAAACATACAATCAACACAACTCCTCCAAAAGTACATGACAAATACGTGTATACCCAACATGCAAATGCACGGTCAATAAAATGACTCCTATAACACATCCCCACCTATGTACAGTCAACATCATATACCCAATCAGCATGGTGATACCAACAACCCGACAATCCCTATAAGACACACTCTACACGTGTAGTCACAACAGAGTAGATATCAAAAGTGGAGACTGTATATGAATTAAATAGATCATCACAAGGGTCAAGCATAAGTATCATGTAGGAAAAACAACAACCGATCATGATATAAGATAAAGCAACCTAATTCATCCAATAATAACCATGCACTAAGTACAAGAAAATCTACATAGAGACCAAGGAAGAAATACCCGCCTTGATATATCTCGTATCAACAGAACCACCCATATCGAAATGAACATCCCATATCAAAGTCCTGCATAAATCAATACATATATTTCATATAACTAAATTCATATGATTAAATAGCTAAATACAATCCCTAACCCAACTAGGATCACTCCAACTAAATCTGATCTCTGATTAATCCTCCAAACAATTCTCAATCCATCCAACACATACCAATAACGATCATGTTTAACTCCACCTAGTGATCCAAATCCAATACGATATTAAATCCAACATAACAACCTACCCTAATTCATCCATTAATCAACCTCATTATAAACCCCTTCTAAATCCACCGATCACAATTTATCCAAGCACCCACAAATCACAAAATCTCCAACATAATACAATACCAATCCTTATCAATTCATCACACACCAATAATGATCAAGTATCTATCTGTATAAATCATTCACCGAATAACCATTATAAATTAACTCCCAAAACAACTTGAATAAATTTCTACAATCCATCACTACTAAATCAATCCACCACATAATGATATCAACCCACAATAATCTATCATAGAAATCAAATCTCCACCATAAATCCACATCTACCTATATCACCATCAACAACTAACCAAACCACCACATAATAACACATACTAAAACTAGTATCAATATATTCATTGACCGGATCAATGTTAACCATAAAAACTAACCTTAATAGCCTTCCTCATTCAATCCTCAGCTGAAGAAGAATCGCCACAGCAAATCCAGCTCCCCTTAAATCTGCCATCGAAATTCCAGGACATGAAATCAGCCCAACAAGATAACCAAGAAAGAATTCCTCCTGTTATCAATCAAAATCTACGTACTTACCCTAAATCCAGATCTGAAATCACACAAAGAAAGATCCCTCCAACTACCGTGATGTTGATCCAGGACAAGGAAGGGCAGCGGCAATGCTAGGGCATGACTTATTGATCGGAGGAAGGAACTAGGGCAATGGACCTCGTTGATCCAAAGAGAATCTGATGATAAGGAAGCAGTTAGGGCTCGGGTGTTGGCGTGGATCAGTGCTGGCGATTTACAGCATCAACACCATGGATTGCAGTGCTCCGTAGCCGAGAGAGGAGAGGAGATGCCACCCCTACTGGTAGCGGCACTGATCGAGGTCCCCAAGCGAGAGGGAGAGTTAGCCCTAACCTCCCCTTTGCGTCGATCCTTCCTCCGACGACAGCGGCACGACATCGGGCGGTGTCCACCGAAATTGGGCAGAAACGATGCAAGAACAGCTAGGGCACGACCAATAAATCGAGGGAGAGAGAGATATGGTAAGCCAACCCTCGGATAATCGCAACACCGAGCTTCACCGACGACTGCTGTGGCATAGCGTCGGGCGATGGCGTGAGGAGGCGCGGTCGGTGATCTAGGGCAGAGTCGCGAGAGGAGGAGAAGGCTCAGCCGAGACATGCTGGAGAAAGAGATTGTTGCCGGCGATGGGCTCGCGGCGACCGGCGATCGGGCGTGGAGAGAGCGCGAGAGAGGAAGGGGAGTTTCGGGCAGAAGGAAATCGGGGAGGAAGAGAATAAGAATCGGGGGAAAAAAATTAGGGAAATTGGGATTTAAACCTAGATTGGATTAATTAAAGTCTAAGTCCATCCCTAAATCAACTCCCACTTAATTAGGTATCCAAATAGGTCTCCTTTGTTCCCCGAATCCATCTCCTCAAAACGGATCATACGGACTCCGTTTAAATCCCGAAAAATTTCTAAAAATTCTGAAAAAATCCAATAAGATTTTTCATCCAATATTATTTATTTTACAATATCTTACATTATCATAGGTTGTTGGTGTAACACCCACTAAGCTTTTAAGATAAATAAGAGAATGATGAATTTGCCTTAGAAAAATATTAGTAGAATGTTGAACCAAAAAGAAATAAAAAGAAATAAAAATACGGAGTAGTCAAGGATTGAACCTTGAACCCCTTATATTATAATTTATGGAATTAATTAGTAGAAACCAATTGGGATAGAGAGAAGATATTGATAGCAAGGAAAGGGAATGCATGATAAAGATAGGAGTAAAGATCTAAAAAGAGAAAGCAAGAAAAGAGCAAGAGAAAGGCAACTTGCCTTCCTCCCTTTCTCTCTCTTTTCCCTCTCTTGCCGTGACATTAAATGGAGAATGAAGGGGATTCATTCCCCCTTGTTCTCATCATAAATGATGAGAATAAATTAGAAAATAAAATAAATAAAAGAAAATAGAAAATGGGTTAAAGGAGAAGGAAAGCAAAAATCAATTTTGCTACCTCTTCCCCCTTAATATATAAAAAAAAAGACAATGTAAAGAGAAAATTCTATTTTTCTCTCATTTTCCCTCATCCTCCCTCTCCCTCACTGAACCCTCAGTCCCCTCTCCTCCATCTTTGGCCCCAAGCCAAGGTTTCTCCTAAGAAAGCCTAAGATACAAGGAGGACTTAGCAAGGGAATCAAGGGAAGGGAACTAGAAGAAGAGGCTACTTCTTCCATCACCACACCTTAGATCCACAAGCGAAAAGGAGGTAAGCTTTCCCCTCACCTGTAGTACAAGGCGTTTTATGTACTTTTCGGATTTTATGAGGATTAGAAAACCTAGAATAGAATTTAAGAAAAATTCGGCCAAAGAAGAGTTTTCAAATCTAGGAAGGTTTAAACAAGTCCTCATTTCATGATATTTTTCTATGCTATGTAGGAAGGTTTTCCTTCATGTTTTTATACCTATATGATGCTTGGTCAGAGGAGTACCTAACCCTAGAATTTCGGCCAAAAATATTTTAAAGAGGTTAGGGAAATCATTGTTTAACCAAACTAGTACAAGATTCCCTCCATGAATTACTAAGGGTCTTTTATTGGTTTTCTTGCTTGAAAGTTACTTGGAACCAAAAGAAATCCACTCATATGTTTCGGCCAAGAAAAGAACTTAGGGTTAAGAAGACCTTTAAATTTAGGTAACCATGTTTATATGATAGAATATAGAGTTCTCTTAAAGAATTGCATGTCGAATATTGCTAGAAATTCATGAACTCTTCATTAAGATTTTCGGCCATGATAAGATGGATAGCTTAGAAAAGCTTAAACAAAATTTTAACATGCTCAAGACCTCTGTGATATTAAGATATGAAAGTTGTTTAATGCTCTCATGCTTAATTAGGGTATAGAGAATTTAGTTACATGATATATGACATGTAAGATCACAAGGGTCCTAGCTTGTTTATGAACCAAATTTGTATATGATGTTCTTAGTAATTTTTGCCATGAAACTTACTTAGGTTTTCCATGCTTTAGGCCACTTAAAACCTAGTTTAGAGATTGGTAGGTTTCGGCCATGAGGAAAAATAAAAGAAAAAGGAAAGAAACCTAGGAAGCCTAAGACACAATTCACATGTATGTTTATTATGCTTGTCTTTATACATGCTATGAAACTTGTATGACTTCCTATGCTTTTAGGCTATTTGAAGCAAATTTAAACACTGATGAGTCTCGGCCAAGTAGGGTTTAAATGACCTAGAGGCCTTAGAATTGAAACCAATTGTGTTAAAAATGCTTCTTATGGAAATATGATAATATGTTGATTGTGTCACATGCTTGTATAATTTTTCCATGACCTAAATGGACCATTGTATGTTTCGGCCATGAAGGGATAGATGCCGTAGAAACCCTAGAACAAAAATTAAATATGCTCATGTCACTCTACATGAAATATGATAAGTAGAAAGTCAAAGTTCTCATGCTATATGTTGTTTAATGACCTAAAATGAGGCTAGGGTAAGTTTCGGCCATACCCATTGTATGATGCCTTATTATGAATTTATACATGATGTTAGTTCAAGTTCACATGCTTGTATGCTTGCTTTTAGCCCTAATGAATACTTGTTAAATTTCGGCCATGACATATGTTAAGGGCTTGAAGAACTTAGGAACTAGCTCAAATATGCTTACTATGTTACTTGGAAAAAAATGCTATAAATATGGTTTAAGGTTTCCATGCTTTCATGACATTTGGGACCTTGTTTCACACCTGATAGGGTTCGGCCACATGAAGTTTAGGGACTTGGAGAACTTAGAAACCAAGTTAATCATGCTTATAATGCTTCCTATGAAATTGATGTGATGATAATTTAGGTTCCACATGCTTGGAGGTTGTTTTTACCTAAATTGAGATCTAAGGGGGGTTCGGCCATGATAAGAACCCAAGGGATTAGGAAGCTTAGAACCCAAGCTAACTATGTTACCATGTTTCTTATAATAGTATAATCACATGATACACCCTTATGCTTAAACATGTATGCTTGTGATTTATACTTTCCATGATATGATATGTGCTTATAAATATGCATGCTTTGATGATATGCTATGTGCTTAAAAAAAATGCATGCTTTCATGATATGCTATGTGGATAGAAATATGCATGCTTTGATGATATGCTATGTGCTTAAAATATGCATGCTTTTATGATATGCTATGTGCTTAAAAAAAATGCATGCTTTCATGATATGCTATGTGGATAGAAATATGCATGCTTTGATGATATGCTATGTGCTTAAAATATGCATGCTTTTATGATATGCTATGTGGATAGAAATATGCATGCTTTGATGATATGCTATGTGCCTAAAATATGCATGCTCTCATGATATGCTATGTGGTGAAAATATGCATGCTTTTATGACATGATGTATGCCTAAGTGATGCATACTTTTTATGACATGATGTATGCCTAAGTGATGCATACTATTTATGATATGATGTATGCCTAAGTGATGCATACTTTTATGACATAATGTATGCCTAAGTGATGCATACTTCTATGATATGCTATGTGACTAAATGATGCATTTTTATACATGCTACTTTACTTTGTAAGGCTTGTACCAAGGGTGGGCTCCTAATCAGCCCCTAGGCCTTTGGCTGTGTGATCCAGGCTAGTAAAAACAAAGGGATGGGCTCCTTAGTACGCCCCTAGGTCTATGGCTGTGTGATCCGGACCTAGTTCCTAGTATGATTCAAGACTTGCTACCTTGGATATACTTAGGAAGCGTGCATATCTACGTGATTTATCTATGTGTGGTACAAGCCGGGGCCCTGATTATGTTGATATTATGTTCAAGTATATATGTAAGAAGAAATGGTTTTAAAGATCATGAGCCATACACATGTTTTTCGGATACATGTTTTCAAAATCATATTGCATATATCTTATGATCATGTTGTGATGATGCTATGATTTATGATATGTCATGATTAGATATGATTATGTTATGTTTCATGCTATGCTTTAAGAGCTTGATATGCCATGCCACCTTATGATGATACTATGATATGCCATGATTAGATATGATTATGTTATGTTTCATGCTATGCTTTAAGAGATGATATGCCATGACTAGTTATGATTTTGTTATGTTGCATGATATGCTTAAAGAGTATGATATGTTATGCCATGACTAGTTGAGATCATGTTATGTTGAGGCATTCTTTGATCATGTGATGATTTTCGGTTTTAGTGAGTAGGAAAGGAACTTACTGAGCCATGAGTGCTCATAGCTTACTTTCCTTGTACCACAGATAAAGGAAAAAACTGGATGAGCTAAAGGAGCAACAGGAGAGGCCAGGAGATGTGTGTGGCAGTGGCTAGGCAACCAAATAAGAACCTGCTTTAAAAACTTTTAAAGAACTATGCTTTGGTATCATGAATTGTAGTACCGTATGTGTGACTTGATGTTATGTTTCTACTAATTTTGATATCATGTTATTGATGCCGTGATAGTGTAGTTCGGATTTGATGAAAAGAAAAACAAAAGAAAAGTTTTTATTAAACTAAGAAAATTATTTTAAGTCTTCCGCTGTTTTAAAAAGAAAAATCTGTACATGGAGTATCGTAGCCCCGTCCCTTAGGGTTAGCAGGGAGGGCGGGCGTTACAGTTGGTAAGTCCTGATGCTGATGTTGCAATACATTTGACATCGAAGCCAAGATGTAACACCGCGCCATCTCATCAGCTTTTACCCATTTACTATGATACTGAATCTCCTCTGGGGTAGAATCATTGCTAGGTGTTTCTGGGCATTCCTCTGACAGTCCAAACTTATAGCCCTCAGCAGTAAGAACAATGTCCAGGTTCCTTTTCCAATCTATGTAGTTGGGACCAGTAAGTCTGTTCTCTTTTAGTATGATGGCCAGTGGGTTGAAAGTCATCCTAAGAATCACAAATAACTTTTGGTCAGAACTCTAAATTTAGAATAATATTGATTCCTCAAACAATACTATTTTAAATTAACCAAGACCTCAAAACACCATGAATTTTATATGCCACGATAGTGTGGACGTATACAAATTCAACATTTATAAAAGGAGGGTTTTACCCATTAATTTTATTATCTTGTCAACCTAACTTTTTGACAAATAAAATTAATAGTTGGTTTACTTTGGTCACACGAATAATAGCAGTGACTCCGATAGGGAGGATACTATTAGACGTGCCTAAGTGTGTACCATTACTTGACATTAAGTCCATTAATAAGATTGTGCCCCTTCCGATGGAGAAGATCACACGCTCTTAATTAACTTCCTATAGTCATCCTAAGAATGGAAGTTTAATCTAGTGATCCGCAAACAAGCTCATCCGATATGGAGGAAGGCACTCAGAGCCAACGCGCAAGCTTGTTGCATCACTTATAAACCAGTAATGGAGACCGTGGAATTTATTTAAAAATAAATCCCTCTCCCACTTAGTTATTTAAAGTGAGGAATTTTGACTATGCTAGCCTACTAAACATGCATACTAACAAGCACACACAGTCACAACATAAAAAGCAATAAATAGAAAAACTAATTTTCAACTATTATGGCTTTTATCTATTGTTGTCGTCCGTGTGTCGCCAACCCTAGCTGCTGCCATCTTTGGCCACTGCCACCGGGTCTAGTTGTCGCATCCATCTTGCTCCTTGTTCCGCTGCGTCTCTGGTCCTCAAAAGGTTCCACGCCTTGCAAGATTTGATCCGCGACATAAATAGAATTTTACATTTTTCGATCCTATATTCCTCGAAGGAATGTACATGTGAACTAGATCGAACATAAAATAAAAATTTACATGCATCGATCCTATATTCCATAAAAGGAATGTACATGTAACTAGATCAAAAAATAAAATCCTAATAAAACTAAATACAGCTCCTGCTGTATTTTATAATACAATCATGCACACATAATCAATGCCCTTGACATGTCCAAGGGTCCAATCACACACATAATAATTATAAGTCATAATAGTTGGATCCTGCATCCACAAAGTTAGCACATCCTGCTATTAACCTGCCTAAATTATGTATGACATGTGCATAATTAAACTAATACCAAATACACAGAGACAAAAACCTCGCTCTAATACCAATTGTTGGTTGCTACTCGGAAAACCCAATGGCTCTACTGTACAAAAATTTTGTACGTTATCTGAACCTTTCCTAGCTACCATGTGTTCTTTTAAGTTAAACTTGTATCTCCTGCGGAACATAACACGTTTGATTCCAAGTTTAACTTATATGTTCTTTTAGGTTTAGCTTTGGATCTCCTGCGGAACTTAACACGTTTGATCCAAATCACCTAGGTTATAAATTCAATTAAATATTAGTTTCCAAAATTGGCTTCCAGTACTACATGGCGAGGCACTTGGCCTTCTTGGATATGGGAGCAACCACCACCGACTAGACAAAGCCTTTTAAGGAAAGTTAATATTTTATTTCCTTATATAACTCTAGGTTAACCAAAAGGAACAATCAAATCACAAGGAAAAAAGAAAAAGAACACAACATCGAAATTAAATTCGAAAAACAAGAATCGAATGCCTCTTGTATTTGGTATTTATACAAAGAAAAATTAACTAGTATGATGCGGAAATTAAATACTAGTTATACCTCTTCCTTGTATGCAAAAAACCTCGAGATCTTCTGCCGTATCCCTCGCCTCCTCTTGGACGTCGTGTGGGCGACGATCCTCCAAGACGAACACCACCCGGAAAGCTTCTCCTCCTTCTCTAGAATTCGGCCACCACCACCACAAAGGAGCAAAAGAGAGCAAAGGGGCGGCCACTTGATGATCTCCAACAACACAATATCAATTGTTATGTTATTCAAGGCCTCCCCTTCCCCCTTTTTTATATTAGTTTCCCAACTGAAAATTATGGAAAGAGTTTTATAAAAAATTAGACTCATTCATATTTCCTTTTTTTTTTCTTTTTCTTTCCTTTTAATTAATCAATCATAGATTGATTCAATAATTAAACAACTATTTGTTGATGTTTAATTATTTGATCGGCCCCTTGCTTAGGCACCAAGGAAGGTGGCCGACCACTTATTAAAAGGAAAAGAAAGAAAGAAATTTTTTTTATAAAATTTTAAAAGAAGAAAACTTCTAATAAAATTTTACAAACTCTCTCTTTTTTTCTAATGTGGATATTAAAAGGAAAGTTTTAAAATTTAAAACATCTATAATAATATTTCTTTTTAAAAGAAAGTTTTATAAATTTTACAACTCTCTTTTAAAACCTTGTGGCCTAATTTAAATTAGGAAAATTTTATAAATTTTTAAAATCTCTCTTTTTACAAATTGTAAATATCTGAGGAAATTTAAAAATTCAAAAACAACCTTCCTAATTTAAATATTGCGGCCGGCCCCCTTGCCCAAGGCAAGGGCCGACCATTTCTAGAGAATATGTGGCCGACCATTGCTTGGTCACCAAGCAATGAACCGACCCCTTCTTGGACACCAAGATAGGATTTTCTTTGGATGGACTTGAGACTTTATTGAGGCTACAACAGGGACCTAGAGGAGAAATTGGTTTTGGCCTTCCGATGAGCTTGAGTATCTCGTGCTCGCCCCGAACACACAACTCAAGTTCATCGATAATAACTCATTCCACTAGAGAGTTATTACCGCACTACCACACCAATCCCAAATTACATTATGAGCTCCTTCTTATCATGAGTGTGTCAGTCTTCTTGTGTTTAAGATTACGAATGTCCACTAATTAAGTGAGTTATTGACAACTCATTTAATTAATATCTAGCTCCAAGAGTAGTACCACTCAACTTTATTGTCATGTTGGACTAGGTCCACCTGCAGGGTTTAACATGGCAATCCTTATGAGCTCCTCTTGGGGACATTCTTAACCTAGATAACTAGGACACAGATTCCTTCTATAATCAACAACACATACTATAAGTAATATCATTTCCCAACTTATCGGGCATATTGATTTATCGAGCTAAACCTCACCCTTTGATAAGTCAAAGAAATAAATATTAAATATACATGCTTGTTATTATATTAGGATTAAGAGCACACACTTCCATAATAACTAAAGTCTAGTTCTTTTACTAAGTCAGTACAAAAAGAACTTACCTAAATGATCCTACTCAATACACTTAAAGTGTATCAGTGTAATTTATTAGTCAAGATAAACTAATATTTAATTACACTACGTCTATTCTGATGGTTTGTTCCTTTCTATCTTAGTCGTGAGCAACTGTTTATAATTTATAGAGAACCGACAACATGATCTTCTAAGTGTGACTCCACACTCCATGTTATCTACTATATAAATTAATTGAACAATTACATTTAACAAATAAATGTAAACATTTGACCAATGTGATTCTTTATTTCAAAATAAATGTGTACAAAAGCTAAACTTTTAAGTATACACTCCAACAATACAAACTAATGCAATACAAACTAATACAATACAAACTAATAAAATACAAGCAATTTAACCAACTTAGAGTTATCTTGGTAACTTCCATTGGAAAATGTATGCACATAGATTTAAATTCACAGAATAAGTTTACTTTGCCTATACCTGTCTATTAGATCAATGAATGTCATTGACCTTGCCATTGAGTTTCTAAATAATCAGTCAAAAATATTCTTAAAAGATACTCGTGGCAATAAGAAATTAACTAAACCTGTGGAAAATACATCTAAACATTGATTTAGGATGCAGACTTGTTGAGTTATAGGCAGGATTGACAAAATGACAAGAACTTGTCTAGGCAAATGTTGAAAATAGACAAGGAAATTAAAATCAATTAAGTTCACTATCAACATTCAAAATATATATATGCGAACTTTAATACAAATTCTCTGTGTTGTAGAGAAAAAATAGCAATCTATGGAAGGTTCAAGGAAACAAACAATTAGAGAACCCGACTATTAGAATTACACAAGGAAACAAGTAATGTTATCTGTTAGAAGTATTGTTATAACAATTATCTCTTCAATTAAGAAACAAAGCAAATGGAAGAGAGACAACTAACTGAGCAAATGGAGGTATTGATTTCCTATGCTCTAGATGTTGATACAACAACCTACAAAGAAAGAAAAACAAGCATCATCAAGAACAATATATCGAAAAAAAACCCTTAAAATATTCTATGAGAACTGTTTCTATGCATCTTTATGAAGGTCTTAACCAAAAGACTGTTTGATCAGATTAGTATCACTGAATTATTGAATCTGCAATCTGAGTTATCGATGCTCACCCGCTATTTCAAGCAACATAATGCGTAGATCTTCATGCCGAATAGAGCACGAATGGTACTACAAGGCATGTAAACAAAATCAGCTACTAATGCATTGTGTACAGTAAGAAGAGGCATTCACCATTTGTTGCAGTCCCGATAACTTGCATAGTGAGGTTAGTATCTAAATTAACTTTCTACCTACTCCTGCCTTGATGATTCTTCTAGGTGATACAACTAAAGGAATGGAACATATCAATTCCTAGAAACTTTTGCCTCCAAGTGATAAATGGACTAAGATGTGCTTGCATAGTGAGGCGTGAATGACTTGGTTTATCACCTGCAAGTGAAAATTTATTAGTGTGTTGCAACTGCAGACATCACAAGCTAGGACGCTTCATCCTAAGTTGAGAATTTTGCATACCAGGCACAGTTTCAGAGAGGAGTGAGGCTTGGTTTATCTTGTGCATTATGTACTCCTGCCAATTCATCTCCTGCAAGTGAAACTTTTTAGAGAGGCACGAATGACTTGGTTTATCTTGTCCATTATGTACTTCTGATGGTTCATCTCCTACAAGTGAAACTTTTTTGGAGAGGGGTGAATGGCATGATTTATCTTGTACATTATGTACTCCTTGTGGTTTATCACCTGCAAGTGAAATATTTATTAGAGTGTGTTGCAGCTACAGACATCACAAACTAGGACGTTTCATCCTAAGTCGAGAATTTTGCATAATAAGCACATTTTTAGGTGATGGTCTATGTTGAATAATGCTGCCAATAGCAGCATCCATCTCTTGAAAAAGGCTCACCATCCTTTCTACATGAAAAGCATGCCTAGTGTCTGCAAATATTTAGAAGAAAGGCTAACACATGAAATGATTTATAATTTCAGAGCTGTGTAAAAGTTGTTAATTGTAACAAATTTATACCTTCGTATCGAAAAGGGTTTTGACAAGAAAGGCAAATAGAACGTTCACTGGTTAAAGGAGTGATAATACAGTCGCTGAATACGCTCAGATCAATGACTTTGTATTTAGTATTATCTATCATTAGATTTGGAATAACACACAAATGAATACAAATACCTGCAAACTATGTGATTACAAGGTAATAATTTTGGTGTTCTAAGCAAACCTGTTGGGTTTTTCGGGCCGCGAAAACCGCTTTTCGCGTCGCGGAAACCCCGAATCACCCAAAGCCGTAGATCCGTGCAAGGAAAAACCGAATGAAATACAAGTACGAGTTTCAAAAACTTTAGATCTACTCCTAGATCTATGTGTTGAGAGCTTTTACCTTTGAAGCATGCCCTCGCAAAATTCCCGCTCGTCCAAGGTACGTGTCGGATCTCCAAAGTATCAAAGTAGATACTTCTCTAGTGATATCCACACGAACAAGGAGTGCTCTCTAGCACTCAAGGATGGAGAAGAGAGCCCCAAGTGTGCTAGCACTTTCTAGAGCTCTCGGATAGAATTTGAAAAGGGAGAAAAGAGAGAAAACAAGAAGACTCTCACATACTCAACTAGTAGTTTTCTCTTCTTGTGTCCTTCACACTCTCTTATCTTTTCTTGGATGAAACTCAACACCTTCTCACCTTCCAAAACCCCACGGCAACAGCAAGAGGAAGAGGAGGAAGAAGCTAGGAGAGAAGAATGAAGTGAATGCACCATAATGCCACACAACCAAAAACCTCCACCACTAATGTGTGGCCGGCCACATCTTGTAACCTCCCCATTAATGTGGCCGGCCACATTAAAGCCAAGGGGAGAGTGTAACCCCCATGAGGTGGCATGTCTCATGAGGTGGAGGTGATGTGGCAAGGATGAGTCATCCTTATGATGTGGCAATACATCAAGTCAAACTTGATGTTTCAACTTCTACTTGGTCAAGTCAAACTTGACCAATTGTCTTCCTTGTTGAGTTAAATCCAATCTTTGATTCAAGTCAATTTTAATTTAATGAATCTCAATTCATTAATATAAATTGACTCAATGAATCAAATCTAAATTAGACTCATTCAACAATTGAATCTAATTGAGTCTAACTCAATAAGTCTAATTTGAATCCAATCTTTGGTGCATCATATGAACCTAATCCAATTGGTTCATCATATGAACCTAATCTCCATCCACTTGTTCTTTGTGTGTGACCCAATAGGTTCTTGTAACGTTGGCAATGTTTCTAAACTCCTTTAGAAACATAAGCAATGAGCGGCATCTAGCAATACATCATTGCTACCCAAGTTACAAGAATGTTGAGATCCAACATCACCTTGTGACTACTAATTGTGACTCCTCACAATATGTGACATTGTCCTTCTATCCTAGACATCTAGATTGATCAATATGAGGCACAAACCGTGTCATCCTCTAATCAATCTAAATCTTGAACTCCAAGTAGACTCACTCGATCAAATGAGCTCAACATCTAATGTTGAATCATTTGGGCATGGCCATGCACTTAGTGGTCTCACTCTATCAAGAATACTGATGTCGCTCCCGTCATATGGGAGGGATAGATCCCATCTACATCACTCACATCCCTCTACATAATTCGTTATATACCCAGTAATCGCCTTTATAGTCCACCCAGTTACGGGTGACGTTTGACGAAACCAAAGTACATAACTCCTTATGTAGGGATCCATGGTGACTTCAGGTCTAAGGACTAATAGTCATACTAATAGCCACATGAGAAAGTATATGACACTTATATAACGATCCATGATACTTTCTCATGGCGGGTCATTCAGTATACATTCTCCAATGCATACCCATGTGTCAACTTGATATCTCCATATCCATGACTTGTGAGATCAAGTCATCGAGTTGACCTACATGCTAGTCTTATTGCATTAACATTGTCCCTGAATATTAATACTCGACTAGGAATGATTTAGAGTAGTGTTCCCTATATCATCTCACTATCGGTTCAACTAACCGATTGATATAGGTGAGAACCATCTACTCAAGGACATTATTATACTTAGTTTATTTGGCACCAATACAAGTAAGTATAATAACCAAAATCCAAATGCCTTTATTTATATAGAATATGATACAATAAGTCCAAAATACAATCATCAAATGATTGGCTCTAGGGCTCTAGCTAACAAAACCATTGCTGCAAGAAAATAAACGATAATAAGACATATTATTTCATTCTAAATAAACTCTCAAATGAAAAAAAAATTATTGTTATCACTAAAGCTAGAGAATTGAAGCCTTAGAATGACTGAATAACACTACCATATGAAGCATTTCATCTCCTTCTCTAATTTGATGAGATAATTGAGAAATGGACTCCACAATTGGGATATCTCTTCCGCATCAATCATCTTTGTAACACTACTAAAAGAAGGAAAACATTAAAAAGAGAAATCCACATGAGTTCTTCCATTTTACATCTACGTAGCCTCCATTGTAGAGTTGAAAGTAAACACAATAGAATTACCTCCTTAATCACATGGCTTGTAGCTTACAAAAAGGTTGGTCTTTGGGTGCATTGGCTGAAAATGTAGAGATATTATGACGAAGGGGGAGAAGATGAACAAAATAACAGTATAAGGTAGGAGTCTCTCCTGCTATGATTTCTTTTTTCTAATAAAAGAAGTAGCACTGAGGAAGAAATGCATAGACGTAAATATAAGAACATAATTTAAGGCGTTGCTTCTGCCTTAAATTCTGATAAATGGACGGAGAGTGGAAAAAAAAGACACATCTTCACTCTAAATCTTAAAGTAAAAAAAAATCAAGCACGACCACTTGTCCAATATTTTCCTTTTCATTTTTGTATTTTCCTACTATTTGCTCATGAAAGACATCCACTAGTACATTAACAGTGTCTTTTTCAGCGTTTAGGAAAAGAAGATGAGTCGGAGTACAGTAAATGGATTTTTTTTACCTTCACGTTAGCCTCATGAAAACCCAGGTAGAAGAACAAACAAATCTTTGGCAAACAAATTCATTGATCCAAATCAAAGTATAAATAAAAGATCAAAACTTGGAGACGGACGGCTAGCCCCACTCCCGGAAAAACCAAATAAATCTAATTGGTTTCAAGAAAACCTAAACACTAAAATATATCGATCGAAGTTCCTTGCCCAACATCGACAACTGCAAGGTTTTATGGCTTTCTACGAGAAATTGGAACAACCCAATGAAATCAAACACAAATCATAGAACATAAAATTAAAATAAATAAAAATGCTCCACCTGCGGTGCGTCGAGCGCGAGCTGCTAAATATCCTCCCTGGCCGTTTCAGCAGACAAATCAACTCCTCCTCCTCCTCTTCCGACGGCAGTGAAGATGGCCCGGTGAGAGCGAAACCTGGTAGTGTTTTGGGCAGGATCGAGAGAGGGAGGAAGATCCAACAGAGGCGGACGGTCGGTCACGGCGGCGTGAAGAGATTATATGAGGAGAGGGAAAGAAAAATGGCTAGGGTTGAACGCGAAGGGGAAGACACAACGCCAAAAAGATATTCAAAGAGAGGGAAAGCAAAAACTACGCGCGAGGGGAAAAAAACCAAAGTCAAATACAACGGTTTTATCAAAACTGTTGTTGTAACCCCTAAAAACGCGGATAAAGACAACGGTTTATAAAACCGTTGTAAAAAATGTTGTCGTTTTAAAAAGAAGTCGCTCAATAACAACAGTTTTCACAAAACCGTTGTCTTTTATATTTAATGAGGAGTTCAAAGACAACGGTTTTGGGAAAAACCGTTGTCTTTGAGCAAATACGTAACGTTTTCTCTTAAAACCGTTGTCGTAGGGGTGTTGTCTTTTAACATTTTTGTTGTAGTGGTAATTTTCTTTTTTGTATGTGTCAAATGGGAAGAGTAAATCACAAGTTAGACAAATCTAGTAGTAACAAGATTGACATAGACCCTTAAGACATAAGTAGGGATGTAAATGAACCAAACAGTTCGCGAGTTATTCAGAGCTTGGTTCGATAAAAAGCTCGTTCGAGTTTGTTCGTTTATCTTATCGAGCCGAGCTCGAGCTCAATTTCGAGCTCGACAGTTTTATCGAGCCGAGCTCGAGCTTAAGGATATTTGGCTCGTGAGCTCGCAAACATGTTCGTTTGTAGGCTCACAAGCCCAAAAATGAGCCTTAAAACGAGTCTTAAATCAAGCCAAAAATTGAGCTATAAAACGAGCCAAAAAACGAGTTCTAAAACGAACCTTAAAACGAGCTTTAAAACGAGCCAAGAAAATGAGTTCTAAAATGAGCCCGAGCTCGCTTAATGAATTTGGCTCGTTAACTATGATAATTGAGCTAATAACGAGCCGAGCTCGAACTTTTCACGAGCTTGATAATTCCAAAACGACCCGAGCTCGAGCCTTGTAATAAAAGTTTGATTCGAGCTCGAGCTCGAGTCCAAATATAACTTAAACGAGCCGAGCTCGAGACTAATACTGTTTGGCTCGGTTCGGCTCATTTACATCCCTAGACATAAGCCTAACTTAATAGTATTGCCAAATATTATATAGGGGAAAATGGTTGATACAATCAGCGTCTAGTATTTTAATGTTTGACAATAAAGTAATATCTTGTCAAGGTTTGACCTAGGGTTATTCAAACAGAATCTTATGTTTGGAAGTGAGAATTACTCTACTTCGAGAAAGATTTATCGGATGATTATCGAATCTTATAGTAAGGGTAAGAAGTCTACCAAGTGACTGAAAAGTCCATGTAGGTCAAGTTTACCGGATGTTTGGCAAGGCTGAAAAGTCTACCGAATGATTGGAAAAGTACAAGCATGTTAAAGGTGACAAAATGCTTGTCAAGAGAAAGTCCTCGTATATTAAGAGTGACAAAGTCTAAACAGGTCAAGATAATCAAATGTTTGATAAATTATAAAATCTAAATAAGTCAAGATGATTGAATGCTCTCTTTATATTGATATAAATATGTCGATATTGATAAAAGGAGCAACATTGATAGTAGGCTACATTCAGTGATAATCTACTCGGATCGGATGCTCTTAGTCAAGGAAATACAAGAGTTTTGATATCCTCTATGGCAATGGCAACTGGCTACTAAGCATACAGTTGGTTAGTGTTAATTTTTGGAGTGAATGAAAGAACACCAGTACAAAGGAGAGTATTCCAAGTTATATTATAATATTAAAAAGACTGGATTATTAAATGTCTATCAACATTTCTATGGACACATAAATTTATCTATTTATTTAATATATAAATTGGTATGTAAAAATAAAAATATTTATATTAGTACATGTATTATTGATTTTGCCGATAGCATTAGTCCCATAATTAAATTAACAATCATGTATTAATATAAAAACTGAGCGCCTTCAAAGATTTGGCCAAACTGCCAGTCCGCCGGGGCGACGTTGTCCGACACCACCACCTTGCCGTTACCGGTGGTCACCTGGAAGGACAGCCTCTGACCCACCAACTCGGGCGTCTTGGTGATCTGCCAGTTCTGCCCCCACTCCCTCTCCATCGGCGTCCAGCTGGCGCCAATCCCTGACTCTGACCCGGAACCGGAACCCTTGATGGACAGCGCCGCCACGTCGCCGGAACCGCCCACGTTGTAGACCAGCACCAATATCCACCAAGGGTTCCCCTTGATCTGGAACTTGATCCCGCCCGTCTTAACGCAGGATACCCGTCG
Source organism: Zingiber officinale (assembly GCF_018446385.1). Classification (NCBI taxonomy): domain Eukaryota; kingdom Viridiplantae; phylum Streptophyta; class Magnoliopsida; order Zingiberales; family Zingiberaceae; genus Zingiber; species Zingiber officinale. The sequence goes on along the minus strand of NC_055996.1, from coordinate 49,920,776 downwards.
GAATTGGATGGGGATGCTCCCCGCGTGGAACGACGTGGCGATCTTCACGTACATCGACTCAGACATGTCGAAGTGTTTCCGCGGCGGCTGGCAGAGACCCCCTCCGGGCAACCTGGGGTCCGGCGGGCACAGGCTGGTAACTGTCACGTTGATGCTCCCCGGTGCGCACCGCAAGGAGTCGTTGAAGCACCGTACCTCGAAGCAAGCGCCGCAAGTCTCGTAGTCGTTAAAAAGCACGCCGCTCACCGCCGTGTTCTCCAGGCCATACCCCTGCGCGAAAAGATCGCCGTACCCACAATCTCCGCCTGCAACTGGTTCTATTTTAATCGATCTTCCAGATCAATAACTAAACACTACGAGCTGTCATGATAGTTCATATTATTATTACCCATGGTAGCATTGCCGGACATGTCGCCGTAGAAAGTGGCGTCGGCGATGTCCCATTCGTCCTGTTGCGTCACGGCGCTCAAGGCCACGAGGCCCACCCACACCAATATGTACACGGCCACCCCAGGCATTGCCATTGCCTTTGTCATTCTCCCCTCTGTTTCGATCCCATTTGCCTGTTAAGTTCTTGCAATATATATACTGCAAACAGGTGAAATCGCTTGCTCGTCCAGTATCTTCATCGCACTCAACCCAAGGTCATCACGCGGGAAATAAATCATGATAATCGAGAGGGTAAATGATGGATGAGGTACACAGAGTCCGGATATTTACACCCCGACATCCTTATAATTCGACCCTGTGTTCTCAGCTACAAACGTAACCAACCATCACTTACCATCTCAGATAATCTCGTGAGATTCTTGTAATATATATTCTGGTGGTAAAAGGTGAATACGCTCATCCCCAGTATCCCTGCCAACCTGTCCTAAGATTAATACGGAGAAGATAAATCATGGACGACTACTAGTCTTTGGAATAATAACTAACACATAAAAAAAATATTTATTTCAATTTTATCGAGATTCAAATCTTAAATTTCATAATAACAATATCTCATATGTTAATCACTAGACTCGTATGGGAAGACACTTTGCAATATATATCCTGCACATCAATTGAGAGTAAAACGAATAATTAATTATCGAATGAGTAGGATAAGCGTGCAAGAATCAAGTTCACATGTTTTGGTTTGTGCTGAATGAAAAATTGGCGCTGGAGAAAGGAGTCATGTCAACAGTTGCATCAATGGTATAATTAAATTGCACTACTAGAAAAGTCATTTTGTTAAATTGGTTGATAATCCTTAGAGAGACCTTTATTTTACAAATCTTTATGTTAGTCAATAAATGTTTGTGCTAAATGTTGTTTAATATTTACTATTCATCTCTTATTCTTCTTATTATCTCTTTTGTTTGTTGAAATTAAATTGTAGGTCTAATATTTTGCATATCAAGATTTCTTTATTATTTTAAAAATCTAATTGTAATACTCATTTTTTGTATATTTTTTATAGGTATTGGAGGGTTGATGCGAAATGGACTTTTTGGAGATCTTAAGAATGCCAACATTTTTATATTATGAAGACTTTATAGAAATGAATACTCTTGATGTAAATGGATTTGAATTTTACAAGTTTAAGAGGTAAAGCATGAACTAATGGATGATATTTTAAGAAATATGGTATTTTTATTTTTAATATATTGTGGTTAAACTTTTGTTAGCCTTATTTCATCTTTAATTAATATTTTGATAGGTTCGGAAAAATAAATTGCGTATAGGTAATAAGAATGAAATAAACACCTATAACGACGGTATTTTTGACCGTCGTTATAGCTTTAACAATCATTAACCGTCGTTGTTGTTATTAATGACGGTATTTATGATCATCGTTTTTGTCATTAACGACGGTATTTAAATCCGTCGTTACTATCATTAACGACGGTAGTGAATACCGTCGTTAAGAACTATTAACGACGGTATTTTATTTTCCGTCGTTAATTAATTTTCGATGGGTACTTTTAGCTACAACTTCTTACGATATTTAATCCCGTCGTTGATGAATTTTATCGATGGGAATTAGCCTTTTAACGACGGGAAATCTCGTCGTTAAAAGGTCTTTTTTTTTAGTAGTGTTGGGAGGATTTTCAATTTAAAATTTTACTACTGTCGAAAAATAAATAAATTAACCTCACTTCCGTCCAAACTAACGAATTGTCCCATATCAATGGTTCATGTGATACTTCTTGGCATTTTCTATGTGCCAGGACAAATACCTGTGAGTTTATGCTTTTAAAGTGGCACGGGTGTTCCTAATGAATTGATTATGTTTAATTGTTTAAAATATTACATCTGTTTTTTTGTTAATTATAAATATCTCCCGATCTTTTGAAGTATGATTAGCTTATTAACTGGATGTATAAATCAGATTAAATCTTCTGTCCTCAAATTTCTTTATCCCTGTGTCCCCTGTCGATTAGATGGATCAGATTATATCTCAAAGATGTCTTGCACATCACAGAGGATACTGCACACATCTTAAAGATGTCATGATACCTTGAGATATAATCTGATCCGTCCGATCAACAAGGGGACACGGAACATAAAATTTTAGGGATAGAATTTGATCTCTCTATAAATATGTGATTACCTACTCTCTCCCACGATATCTGGGACTATTTCTACAACTATTTTATAATTTATGAATTTATTCTAAAACGCACACAGGTAAATAAAGGAGTTTAAAAATTTATTAATCTAATTTTATAACTTTTTACATTGAAAATAAAATATTAATTGATTGGATCTATTATTGTATGACCGCAAGTATATTGATTATGTCACCAAATAATAAAATATTAATTATATAGGGACTGTGGATTAAACACTAGCTGAGCCTACGAAATAAATTATTTAGACTATCGGATGCTATTTGAAAGCTTAAGAACAAGAGATTAAGAGAGAGAGAGTTGAGAGCAAGAGGTCCGGAGGATGTGAAATTGAAAAGTCGGTTGGGAAATGATTTTAGGATTTCAATTTCATCGTAATACTAGTTGATGTACTATGTCACATTATAGGGATTCTAATTAAATACCGATACAACTTTGCGATTGTTACATCAGAGTGTTTAACCCGTTGGATTTCAATGCTATTAAGTAGATGAGGTAACACAGAAAATCCGATTAAAGGGATATCTCTTGTCACATGAGGATACCCCTGTCATACAGTCTAAATTATACAGATCATTTCCTAGCATGGAATTGGGACAACCCCATAAAAGTATAATTAAATAATCCATTGTAGAGAATTGATCTCCATTTATTATATGAAAAACTCTCATTAACAACGGTTTTTTGCCATTGTCATAAGCCCAAAAAATCATTGTTAAAAGACGTGTTGTTAAAAGGGCCCTCAAAGATAACAATTAATTTTTTTTTTTTTTTTTGTTAACGACAACAGTTTGACAACGATTTTTCACCGATGTCATTTAGTGCGATCGACAACCGTTTAACAATAGTTTTAAATTGTTGTCATTGAGTGCTTTAGATAACAATTTCACAACGTATTCAAATCGATGGCTTTGGGTGGAGTAGACAATAATTTGACAATAAATAAAAACTGTTGTCTTTTGTTTGAGGTAGACAAAGTTTGATAAAAAAAAATTGTTGTGTTTTCAATTTAAAGGCAATACTTTGACAATAGTTTAAAACCGTTATCTTTGGTTGTATTGTGCTTTATTTTAAAGTCATTATTTTATTTAAATAATATATTTACAAAACCATTGTTTTATATTTAAAAGATAAATTATTTAAATAATTAAAAAAATATTGGGCTAATGCAACTTTGAACTATATCAATCAAACCTTACATAAAATCAATTTAAACATTATCAAAGTATGTAGCCAAATTCCACAAATTTCTTAGTCAAGTTTACAAAACTAAATAGTACCCACAACAGATAGAGATCTTTCAAGGTGATACTCTAGAATATCTAATTAAAGGAATATTCTCTATCACTATGGGTCCCTCGGTCATACGATCTACAATATCTCTCTTACATGGTGATCAATCCTTTATATCCATTCAATCAAACATACATTTAACAAGCATTCAGTATGCACACACATTCAATCAAACAAGAATAATGCATAAACATGTTATTGAAATAGGAAATTTTCAAATCCTTAGTGTTTACATCAATATCACTTTACAATTACTCTCTACATCTTATAATTCAAAGATCTACTCCATAATAAGGGAATTACAATCCAAAGACATTAAAGGAAGGAATCTACAACTCAAATCTAGAAAAGAAAAGAGGAGAAAGCTTAGCCGGATGAATCAGAGTTTTTGGAAAGATATCCTTGTTTGGATGATGGATCTAATGATGAAATTATCCTCGGATTGTCGAAGAATTGTCAGAATCAGCCATGCATCTAGATCTCGTGGGTTTCCCTAAGGGGAAAACTCTTCTTTCCACAAAGGGCGACTGTGCCTTTGGCCATGATCCTACCATGTATCTTTTTGGATATGTAGTTGCTAGGCTCTTGGGAGACATGACCGTGTCAGCTAGTAGAACATAGTCATGCCAAGGGGCATGACCATGCTTGTTGTTTTCCTCCAAAGTTGCTCCAATGTTCACTTTTATTCTATTTAGCTCCAAAATACATCTTATAGATGAAAAATATATAAAGAGCGTATCTCTAAATAAAAAAAGTAATTATGCTGATATAATGATGAAATAGGGTATGATATAGTAAATCATACTCATGTAATGGAAGTATCTGTGTTTCAAACAATGTATAAAAATATATATAATCTACACATTACACCCCCAAACTTAAATATTTGCTTATCCTCAAGCAAAAACCTACGATTAAGACTCATGTATTAGTATAGTACATCATAATCCTTAGAGAATCAATCTAACTCTATCAAATAGTTTCATTAATGAGAATGATAATAAAATAATATGAGTGTGGCCTTAGTAGAATTCCTCCATGAACAGTGCTATGAGTGGCCTAAAATTTTCAAGTTTCAATCTCTAAGCTTAGTCAAGCCGTCATCTAACTGTGTTTCTTATGCTCTCAACGATAGACAGTTATCTGCCATACACATGGTCCATCCCTTTCAAACTACATAAGTGTAGCGCCCGCCTCCTACTGTCTAGACTGTAAGGTCGGGGGTTACATTATGCTAAACTATTTTGGACTATCACTAAGTGTCCAGGTGCTGAAAATCTAAAATAATTAAAACTCTCTGCTATTTACCATAAAATCTGGAAATCATACTCAGAATACACTTATGAAGTTGTACATGTGCTAAGAAGGGAACCTAACCTTCCTATTTGATCAAAAACTGAAATCAGACACTTCTAGTTGAAATCAAACTTTCCAATCGATCGGTAGATCGATTGGAGTGGTTTGATCGATCCACTGGTCGATCCAACGTGTTACTGTGCATGGAAGTCCCGTCTGGATCGATCGGCTGATCGATCCAGTCTGGCCAATCGATCCAGAGATCGATTCAGAAGCTCTCTGTTCGTGGGAGTAAATTTCCCGATCGATCGGCTGATAGATCCATGACCGATCGATCAGCTGATCAACTCATCAGCTCTCTGTATGCGGCAGATCGCGTTTCGATCGATCGGATCGATCGAGGACTCCTCAATCGATCAGCTGATCGACCCAATAGCGTTCTGTACGCGGGGACTTCTTCCAATCGATCGGCTGATCGATTGAGGGCTGCTCAATCGATCGACTGATCGATTGAGTTTCTGATTTATGCAGAAATCAGACCCGACCTTGTACAAAACCTTCAGAATTCAACTACAACCACAACGCTAATACAAGACATGTCATTTCTCATGATTAGCTATCTAATATCCAGACAACGAGTAATCTAAACTTAATGCTCATAACTCAAGACACCCAAATAACTAAAAGTGTGAAAAAGTAACACTGTAATAAATACTGAGTTCTTAAATTTGCTGGTTTCCCCAAAGATCTTCATTCCAAGTTCCTGCTCACACACATCTTGACGCATTGCCCTCCAGCCTCCGCTAATCCAACTTTCCTTTGCCTTTATCTGCAGTATAAGGAAAAAATGAAACTATAAGCTTGGGAGCTTAGTAAGAACCATCTACCTCACAAAAACATGCATTTGAAGAAATCATGCTTTTAAAAGATGCTATGCTGATATGCAAGCTGAGAATCATACTAGAAAGGCTAAAACATGGCATACTGACATACAAGTCATGGCAATCAGCTACTAAACATAAAGTACCTGTCGTATCAACAAAAGAACTGAACTGTACTGAATTCACATAATTGATTTGTGAAGTTTTGAAAACTATTTTCATAATAGATAAAAATACTAAACATGCTGCTGATGGGCCCGACAACTGTACTTGCTATGCGCACATCCCTAACTAGGCCTGAGGTAGCAAGTCCCGAATCCAGTAGGGTTACTAGGTTATCTAAACCTAGGGACGACTATGGGAGCCCAACCCAATGACAACTGAGGTCCAGTACAGTGCCACTATAAAGTAAAATACTGTTTATAAGCTGATTTATCTTATCTTGCTTTTACTAGGTTATCTAAACCTAGAGCTAGGTTATCTGAACCTAGAGACGACTGTGGGAGCCCACCCATTGGACCGTAGTCCCATATAAACTGAAACAAGGCTACGTATGCTATCTAAAATGCATCTATGGCATTTAACTGGGTTATTAAAATGCCTACGGTAGCATATAACTGTACTAGGCATTCTATCGATCACCTGGCGTGCTCTAATTCTGCATAAGGCTGCACTAAGGGTATAAAAGCGAACTAAGAACATAAAAGTATACAATTAACTACTTATACTGCAGGTGAGGGGTTACTTACATTCTGCGCTAGATTTCTTACAATTCCGATCGCTAGGTTTCCGGAGGAGAAGATCTTTTCGACGATCTTCTTACGTCTATGTGTTCTTCTCACGGAGGGGAGCTTCCTCGTATCAGAGACGTCGCCGGGAGGTGCTCCTTCAACCCTAGGGATGGAACCCTAGGTCTCTTGAGGCTGGCGTGCCAAGAGGGTGCGGGAGAAGAGAGGGGCGGAGTGATGGTGAGGGGAAAAAGTTGTCGATCAAAAATAATAACTCCCCACTTAATTTTTCTATTTATATTTAGTGATTAATACGACCCAACTCACCCATAAATATAATTATTCTCCTCTTCTTTCGGCACACCCCTGCTGGGGCCCCTTGGTTACTAAAGTCACCCTGTAAGCATAGGGTCCATAGGTCTTAGGTTCAATTCCCGCTTAGGCTATTTTTTATTTTTATTTAATTTTGCTACTTCTGCTACTCCAAAAATTTCATAAAAATATTCTAAAATTCTAGAAAAATAATAGAATATTTCTAAAATTAATTTGAGAATTTTTCGGGCATTATAATAAGGTCTCAAAGGAGCGCTCAAAATTAAGAGAAACATAGTAGTTTTTTTCCCAATAACCTAACTTGGTCCTAAAAGGGAACCTTACTATTTTCTACTCACGATAACTCTTTTTTATATCCTTTATTTAAGCCTTTTTTTAGTGCTTTAAAGATGTAGCACTAACACAAATACAAATGCACAATTACAAATGTAGGGTGATGTGCGTAGATTTTATACACTTGTTTAGCATATTTTGACGCACATTCCTATATTTTATGCATGTTTTATCTATGCATTTTCATACTCCTTGCTTTACTTTTAGCATATTTACTCTTCTTTGTTCGGAGATCTCCTCTTGTGCATTTTATGTTTACAGGAGTCAAATTTGGAAAGGAAATGATGTTCGTGTCGAATTTGATCAATGAACAAAGGAAGTCAGCGCTAGCCATGTGTGCCACACGACCATGTCAAAGGAACAGGAAGGAAAATGGTCATGGCCATGTGGAGCAGACCGGGTGTGCAGCATTAGTAGGAGAGGGGGTTGACATGGTCATGTGGTATCACACGATCGTGCCACTTTTGAAGCAGAATCATAACATGGCCGTCTAGATCTACACGGCCGTGCAACCTTTCTAGAGGCCAAGCATTGCTAGGCCATGTGTGCCAGATGGTCGTGCAACCTTTCCAGAGACCAAGACTGGCATGACCGTGTGTGCCACACGTCCATGTAAGCCGTCCAGAGGTGGAGCATGGCATGGCCATGTGAATCTCACATGGCCATGTGACTCTAGCCGATAGCAAAATAGGCAAGGTCGTGTGAGGGTCACACGGCCGTGACACGGGTCGTGTGGCGCCCAAAACCCCTTCTCTATATAAAGGGTTCTTACCTCTTTAAAAGGGGGAGGCTCTCCCTTTGGGGAGATCCAGTTTGAAGGTTCTTCTCCATCTTTTGGGTGTCGATCCGGCGATCTAAGGATGTCTCCATTCCTGATTCGAATCCGGTAGCAAGGATTGGTTCCGAAGATTACTCGTCGTCTCTAGGTAAGCATTTCTTTTTTATCTTCTTAATTTGGATCGAAATGTTTACGATCTTCTTGTCTTCAGATCTTTTCTTTTGTTCCATGGAGTAGATCCCCTTGTTCTAGGATGGAGGGAGTATTTGTGATGTGAATTGATGTATGAATTCAAGGATTTGCCAACTTCTTGTTTCTATGATGTTGTTATGTTTTGTATCAATTCAATCTTGTGTGGATTGTTGTGTTTGGATCTAATTATCATTCTTGATTGAATGTTTGTAATTCTTGTGGATCTTGTTGAGGAATTCTCTAGGTTGTATGATCTGTTGGATCGAGACGCGCTAGAGGGGGGGGTGAATAGCGCTCGCGGCTATTTGTTCGATTATCGGAATCGTAAAATGTTCATAGAGTAATTAACGTAGCGGAAAGAAACAAACACACAGAAAGACAAGGGAATTTACTTCGTTCGGAGCCTGTGACGACTCCTACTTGAAGGCCCGCGATCCTTGATCGCTTTCCGTGGGCAACAACTATAAGCTCGACAAGAGTACAAGTATTACAGTTAAGTATAATGAAAAAGTACAGTTATACCGACGACAATATCGTAATCTGAAGATTTCGGAGCTCCGGGTCGTCGGTGTCTCGTAGCAGCACTTCGGGATCGTCTCGTGAGCAGCTTGTAGCAGAAAGATCGCTTGGAAGTTGTTGTAGAGAGCTGTTGGTCGAGACCCCTTATAAAGAGGGTTCAAGGCGCCTTATACTGTTCATCAAGGCGCCTTGAACGAGCCGAGTCACCCGCGTGGATCAGCACTGACCTGGTCGAACTCTATCTGGTTCAAGGCGCCTTCAGCCTATCCAAGGCGCCTCTAACCTCCGGTCCAAGGCGCCTTGAACTCCATTCAAGGCGCCTCTAGCTCGTACCCGAGGCGCCTCCAAGCTCCATGGAGGCGCCTCGGACACTGCTCATCCGAGTTGTAACTTGCTCCTTTGTTCCTGCAAAATGTGTTAGTCCCAAACACATACCCTGCAAAACAAAGTTAGCACAGAAACATAATGAATAAAAGATTTGACAGCATTCGAACTGTCCGGTCTAACTTCGGGTTTCCAACCGAAACCCTAGGTCGACCCGACGCCTCCCTCTACGGGAACGCGTCCTCACCTACTCCACTTGGAGATTTACCTATTGCCAGATCCTCCGGATCATCGACTTTCTCGGCTCGATGCTTGGACTTTCTTGAACATCCGCTTCACCGGACAGTTCAGACTTCGCGACACCATGACTTTCCACCTAGGTTACCACCCCTAGGACTTTGCCTGAAGCCATCGACCTACCAAGACTTTCCATAGGGTTACCACCCCTATGACCTAGGGTTACTACTCCCTAGGGTTTTACCTTGCCTAACCGCAGCTAGGACTTTCTGCATATTAGAAACCAAAGCACCTTAACTTTGAATCCTTTGCCATTATCAAAACTTAGGTTCGATCGTCGGATGCTTCCCGCACCAACAATCTCCCTTTTGATTATGGCAATGTAATTCAAAGTTAAGAAAACAAATGAATAAATAAAGTTAACAAGCTTAAGTAAATAAACTTCAAATGCAATAACAGTTAAGCTGGAAACTTTTAACTTTGTAATATAAGACTCCCCCTTAATAAAAGCCCTCCTTTTATTAAATACTTGAATTTAACTTTACTTTACCTACTCTCTGCTTTGAATTTTCCTTTAACTTTAATTTACCTACTCTCCCCCTTTGCTATATATCAAAAATAAACCAGTTTGAAAGTAGATTTGTATTTTTCGGAAGGAAAATTTTCAAAAGAGGGAAAAAGAACAATTTTCTTCTTAGCAAAAACGACTTAGCTTTTTGAGTTTTGGAATTTGCCAAATTTGAAAATACTTAGCTATATACTCAGCTTCGAAATGTTTGTATTGAAAAAATATTTTGCCAAGTAACTAAGTTTAGAGTACAATCTAACTAAGTCTAGTTAAAATAGTCTTAAAACTAACTTTGAAAATATGAGTACTTGAATTTTCAATAAAAGGATTTGCTTAGCAGTTATAAAATATGAGGGTCATTAAAAATAACTTTAAAATGTTATAACAAGGTGACTAGATTTGAAAATATTTGAATACTCATTTTGAAGAAACTTTGATATTAAAGAAAAATATTTAGTTTTAGGACAGAGGGAGTAGCAGTAGTTTGTTTTCTAGTCCAAGCATGAGTCAAATTAAGTTATTGAGTTTAATTTGATTAAGTATCAGAGCCTTAAAATAATCAGGTAAGGTAATTTGATTAGAACCTTAAAGTACAATTATGCTTAAAAAAAAATTGAAACACACTTTTCCCAATTGTCTAACCTTTAGCTACTTGTTGATTGCCTAGAGGGCAGTAGCTTTCACATGGTTAGTCAAATTAAGTCCATTTGGTCCAGTTATAGTTGGCTAGAGCTGGAAGACTTGACTTGATTATTATTTATGATGTGTTTAACGCCCAGACTCATATTGATGCACAAATATAAGCATTCCTGAGTCCAGGCTGTACCCTATGCATCTCACGCCATTCTAAGTTTTTTAAAACACAAGCAAGGTAGACCTAGGTGTTTGTGAGATGCTCTGGCTTAAAGCTAGAGGAACATGTTTTCTAGGGGGAAAACCTAGGCTTAATCCGAATTTTTTTGAAACTTTTAAGAAATTGGAATTTTGAAATAAGTGTTTTCCTAGAATTTTAAAAGCAAATGATAAACCAATTTAAAAAACATTGTCTATTCTACCCAACACATTCCTATTTGTCTTCTAAGTGAGCTGAACTCAAGTTCAGGTAAGGGTTTTGTGAAGATGTCAGCTAGATTTGATTTTGACTCAACATAGTTGAGTATAATATCACCCTTAGCTACATGATCCCTTACAAAATGGTGCTTCACTTCTATATGTTTAGTCCTTGAGTGATGAATTGGGTTTTTTTGTTAAATTTATGGAACTTATATTATCAATTGAGATTTTTGTGTTATGATAGTTCAGTTGATAGTCTTTAAGAGTGTGCATCATCCAAAGTAATTGAGATGTGCATTCACCTAAGGCTATATATTCAGGTAGATAAAGCAACACAATGTTGCTTTCTACTTGACCAACTTACTAGGCATTGTCCTAGAAATTGACAACTACCACTTGTGCTTTTTCTATCTAACTTGCATCCGGCGTAATCCGAGTCAGAATAGCCAAGAAGGTCAAAGGTGCAAGTTCTAGGGTACCAGAGTCCTATATTTAGAGTACCTTTAATGTACCTAAGTATTCTTTTAACATAGGTTAAATGTGACTCTTTTGCACAAGATTGGTATCTTACGCACATACCAACCGCAAATAATATGTCGGGTCGGCTTGCAGTTAGGTAAAGCAAGCTTCCTATGGCACTCCTATAGTACTTTGGATCCTTCAGGGTCAGAGTCTATGTTAATGTTGGTGGCCATTGGAGTATTTATTATTTTTGAATTTTCCATGCAGAATTTTTTAATTAATTCCTTTGCATATTTAGTTTGATAAATGTATATTTCATCTTTAGTTTGTTTTATTTGTAAACCTAAGAAAAAATTAAGTTCACCAACCATACTCATTTCAAATTCATTTTCCATTAATCTAATAAATTCTTTTAAAAATTTAGAGTTATTTGATCCAAAAATTATATCATCAACATAGATTTGAGCTATGAAGATGTCTTTTTCTACAGTTTTTACAAATAGAGTTGGATCTATTTGACCTTGGTTGAAACCTTTGGATATTAAGTGATTTGATAATCGTTCATACCATGCCCTAGGGGCTTGTTTAAGTCAGTACAAGGCCTTTTTTAACTTAAATACATGATTAGGATATCCTAAGTCCTCAAATCCTGGGGGTTGGCTTACATAAACTTCCTCCTTAATAAATCCATTTAAGAATGCTGACTTGACATCCATTTGATATAGTTTAAATCCTTTGTTTGCTGCATAGGCTAACAACATTCTAATGGATTCGAGCCTAGCTACTGGGGCATAGGTTTCATCATAGTCCAAACCTTCAACTTGGCTAAATCCTTTAGCTACAAGCCTAGCCTTATTTCTAATTATTTCGCCTTGATCATCTAGCTTGTTTCTAAATACCCATTTTGTATCGATTATTGATTTATTTGAGGGTTTAGATACAAGTTCCCAGACTTGATTTCTCTCAAATTGGGCTAACTCTTCCTGCATAGCTATGATCCAGTCCGGGTCAGGTAGTGCTTCTTCTATTGTTTTTGGTTCGATTTTAGAAATTAGGGCAATCTGACTATGGATTCTATAGGAGGATCTAGTTCTGACTCCTAGATTTGGATCACCCAAAATTTGATCGGATGGGTGAGAAGTCTGGCCCTAGTTGGTCTTATAAGTGGGTCAGGGTGGTTCCTCTGGTTTATTCAGATTTGGTTGAATTTCATCATCTTCTATATTTCTTGGATCAATATCAACATTCTCATTTATATTTGGTAGATTATTTTCTTCATCAAATATTATATTAGTTGTTTCTTCAACTTTTAGGGTGTTTTGATTGTAGACTCTATAGGCTCGACTGTTTGAGGAGTATCCTAAAAATATTCCTTTGTTAGATTTGGGTGTGAATTTTCTTAAATAATCTTTAGTATTTAAAATGTGAACTTTACATCCAAATACTTTTAAATAATTTAAGTTAGGAATTTTATGATAATATAGTTCATAAGGGGTTTTCTTGTGAAATTTGTTGATCAAAATTCGGTTTTGAATATTTATTGCTTCTGCCCAGAATTGGTGATTTAAATTATATTCATTTAACATGGTTCTAGCGGCTTCTTATAGAGTTCTATTTTTACGTTCCACCAGACCATTTTGTTGGAGGGTTCTAGGACATGAAAATTCATGTTGATATCCATTTATTTTACAAAATTGGGTAAATTTATGATTTTCAAATTCCCCTCCGTGATCACTTCTTATTCTTTTAATTTTAGTATCTTTTTCATTTTCTATTAATTTACAAAAGTTACTAAATATTTCATAGGTTTCATCTTTAGTTTTTAGGAATTTTACCCATGAAAATCTAGAGTAGTCATCAATTATTACTAAGCAATACTGGTTCTTGCTTAGTGACTTAGCTCCATGTGAATCAAATAAGTCAAGGTGAAGGAGCTCAAGTAAGGAGCTGGTTCTTTCAAGATTTGTTGATTTGTGTGTTGACTTAGTTTGTTTTCCCTGTTGACAAGCATTACAGATTGAATTTTCAATGAATTTTAGTTTTGGTAAACCTCTAACTAGACCATTATGACTCATTTTTGAAATGAGTCTAGTGTGAGTGTGACATAATCTTCTGTGCCACAAATCAGTTTCCTCTTCTTGTGTTAGAAAACACTTTGTTGAGGATGTCGGTAGATTAATTGAATACATATTATTTATCCTAAGTCCCTTAAGTAAGATTTCAGGATTTTCAATGTTTTTAACTAAACACCTGGTTTTGTCAAAAGTTACTAAGTATCCGCTATCACACAATTGACTTATACTTAGTAGATTAAACTTGAAATTTTCAACTAAAAGGACTTTTCGAATAATAAAATCGGAGTTGAGTTCGATATTACCTCTTCCGATTACCTTAAGTTGACCTTCGTTACCGAATGCAACTGATCCTAAGTTCTTGTACGTGAGTTTAGTAAACTTCAATTTATCTCCAGTCATGTGTCTGGAGCAGCCACTATCCAACATCCATTGATCCAATTCCTACATAGGAAGTGGTTGAGTTTTAAAATAATTTTGAAATTGAGTTTTTAAAATAATTTTGAAGTTGAGTTTTAAAATAATTTTGAAATAGAGTTTTAAAATAATTTTGAAATTGAGTTTTAAAATAATTTTGAAGTTGAGTTTTAAAATAATTTTGAAATTGAGTTAAAAATAATTTTGAAATTGGGTTTTAAAATAATTTTGAAGTTAAGTTTAAAAATAATTTTGAAATTGAGTTTTAAAATAATTTTGAAGTTAAGTTTTAAAATAATTTTGAAATTGAGTTTTAAAATAATTTTGAAATTGAGTTTTAAAATAATTTTGAAATTGAGTATTAAAAATAATTTTGAAATTGAGTTTTAAAAATAATTTTGAAATTGAGTTTTAAAATAATTTTGAAGTTAAGTTTTAAAATAATTTTGAAATTGAGTTTTAAAATAATTGAGTTTTAAAAATAATTTTGAAATTGAGTTTTAAAATAATTTTGAAATTGAGTTTTAAAATAATTGAGTTTTAAAAATAATTTTGAAATTGAGTTTTAAAATAATTTTGAAATTGAGTTTTAAAATAATTTTGAAATTGAGTTTTAAAATATTTTTAAAACTTAGTCATCTTACCCGATCTAAATTTTCAATCAGGGAATCCTATGATTGATGTGAGATGATTTATTGTTGAATTCAGGAGTTTTGGTTTAACTTTGTGTTAGATTCAGATTTGGCTTTGGGTTCAACAAGTAAGCATTCTTTGGATAAACTTCTGGGCTATGGTGAGTCACAAGGAGCTCATTAAAGTAACCATGCCTTTGAGGTTTTCCAAATAGTCCTACCCATTGAACTTAATACCAATCCTTGGTCTAACTAGTCAGGATCCATTTAAGGGTAGCTTCGGTCAGTTCCACTTGGCCAAATGCACCAGGTCGAAGCCATATCTTCCTAGTCATGCGATGCTCAAGCTTCCCTAACGTACTATCATCCAAAAACTTCACCAGTACTGTGGTTCAAGTTAACCTTAGTCCGTTTTAATCTAACCTTAATTACCCTACCGGGTAATCTACTCTTGTTTTACCCATTTCGGGTAGATTAAGTTCAGTTACCCTGCCGGGTAGTTTAGTTGGGGGTGCCAGCGAGTCTGGAACCTCCATCTTTATTTTGAGTTTTAATTTATGATTTTATTTTGACTTTCAATTTCGAATTTTGAATTTAACTTTAATTTTTTAATTTCAATTTCGAATTTTGAATTTTAATTTTAATTTTTAATTTCAATTTCGAATTTTGAATTTTAATTTTAATTTTTAATTTCAATTTCGAATTTTGAATTTAACTTTAATTTCAATTTCGAATTTAATTTTTAATTTTTAATTTAAATTTTGAATTTAGAATTTTAAATTTTAATTTTTAATTTCAATTTCGAATTTTGAATTTTAACTTAATTTTGAAGTTTATTTTATTTTTGAGTTTTGAATTCATAATTTAATTTCAATTTCGAATCTTGAATTTAACTTTAATTTCAATTTCGAATTTAATTTTTAATTTCGAATTTTGAATTTCAATTTCGAATTTAATTTTTAATTTTTAATTTAAATTTTGAATTTAGAATTTTAGATTTTTAGGATTGTTTTTCTTTTTGCTCCCCCTGGATCATGGCCTCGATATGGTCTTTCGAGGTAGTATATTTGATCCTTCGGAACCCAGTATTGGCCAAGTCCAACTTGATTGACCAAGTTAGACTTGGAGACCCATGCTTGGACTGATTTAATACTTTATTTGTTTATTAGTGATAAATAAGATCTATATTTACTTTTGTATCCCAACCCAGTTCTGTTGTAGACGGCTCTTTGTGTCCCAAGAATCAAGTCCAAATTCTTGGAGCCCAAAGTAAACCGTTCTAAGGTATTTTCTAAATCTTTAACGTTATTTGTTAAACTTGAATTTTCTTCCTCAAGTTTTTGAACTTGAGTTGGAAATTCAGTCTGACTCTGGTCAGGTATGGGTTTGGTGTTAGCCACTTCTTTAAGGACACTTACTTCCTTTAGAAGTGACTTAACTTTCAGGTTTGACTTAGCTAATTTGCGCAATAAATAGCTAACTAAAATGTTCAACCGGGAGATACTTACAGCGGGGTCTGGTCCTTCGGAAACGGATACGGATCCGTGGCTTTGCTCGGACTCGCTCTCGCATCCGTATTCGACGACTTGGTCCCGGGCCATTAGTGCGAGTAGACTCGTTTGTTCGAGCTCGTCGTCGTCGTCCTCTGATGAAGATTCGTCCCATGTTGCCTTAAGGACCTTTTTCCTTCTTTGCTTTTTGACCTCCTTCAGGTTAGGGCAGTTGGATTTGATGTGCCCTCTTTGGTTACACCCGTAGCATGTAACTTCAAACTTCATCTTTGTATTTTGTGGGCCTTCCTTTGATTTTACTGCCTTCTTTAGATCCCTTTTGTCGAATCCTTTCGTCTTGTAGAGCTTCTTCACGAGATTTACCAGCTCGGTTGTAATGTCACCTTCTTCATCATCAGAGTCTGGTTCAGCTTCCGATGCTGGTTCGGTTCTCCGTCGTAGTCTCGGTTCCCGGGTTCGGCTTGTACCTGCAACCAACGCAATACCTTTCTCGGTAGGCTGTGCATTAGTCTGCTCATGAAGTTCAAATTCACTAAAAAGTTCATCTAGTTTTAAAGAAGATAAATCCTTGGAAACTTTGTAGGCATCTACCATTGATGCCCACAATGTATTCCTTGGAAACGAGTTTAGGGCATACCTTATTACGTCCCGATTTTCTATCTTCTGGCCAATTCCGTGAAGAGAGTTAAGGATGTCTTGTATTCTCGCGTGAAGAGAACTCGCCGTTTCGCCTTCCTGCATTTTTAGATTATATAATTTATTAAGTAAAAGATCTCTTTTACTTACCTTGGTGTCGTCAGTGCCTTCGTGGAGTTCCATTAGCTTTTCCCAGAGTTCCTTTGCAGAGGAGAACGGGCCAACTCTGTTGAGTTCTTCCTTGGTAAGACCACACTGGAGGGTGCAGGTAGCTTTGGCGTCGGCTTCCACCTATTTTATTAGAGAGGCGTCCCACTTCTCGCAGGGTGTAGTTTTACCGTCGTCATCGACTGGCAGTTTCAGTCCCGTCTTTATGATCATCCACGTTTCGAATTGTATCTTTAGATACGTTTCCATTCTTCCCTTCTAGTAGCCAAAATCCTCTCCGGAGAATAGCGGTGCTAAAACCCTCTTGTTGGGCCATTTATAATATGTAACAAAAGAAAACAACAGAATATGTTCCATGACTAAGTCTTGGATTAGTAGTGCTGGAATAAAGAATAATAAAAACGAGCTCGAGTGGTGTTGCACCTACTTCGAGCAAAAGTCGATTCGAGGGAAACAGAAATTAGAATATAGCTATAAGGCTAAATTCTAACTCGACTCCGAAAACGAAAAAAAACTGCGAAAAATTTGTTTTGAAAGGTGGTTGCACCAATTCAAAACGACCCCGCCTCGATACCAATTGTTGGATCGAGACGCGCTAGAGGGTAGCGCTCGCGACTATTTGTTCAATTATCGGAATCGTAAAATGTTCTGAGAGTAATTAACGCAATGAAAGAAACAAACACACGAAGATGGGAATTTACTTCGCTTCGAGCTGTGACTCCTACTCAAGGCCCGCGATCCTTGATCGCTTTCGTGGGCAACAACTATAAGCTCGACAAGAGTACAAGTATTACAGATTAAGTATAATGAAAAGTACATTATACCGAAGCGACAATATCGTAATCAAGATTTCGAGTCTCGGTCGTCGGTGTCTCAGCAAGACTTGGATCGCCTCGTGAGCAGCTTGTAGAAAGATCGCTGAAGAAGTTGTAGAGAGCTGCTGGTCGAGACCCCTTATAAAGAGGGTTCACGCCTTAACTGTTCAAAAGGCGCCTTGAACGAGCCGAGTCACCCGCGTGGATCAAGCCCGAACTGGTCGAACTCTATCTGGTTCAAGGCGCCTTCGGTCTATCCAAGGCGCCTTCAACCTCGGTCCAAGGCGCCTTGAACTCCATTCAAGGCGCCTCCAGTCTGCTGCGCTGGCCTTTTCCTGGCTCCGGACACTGTTCATCCAAGTTGTAACTTGCTCCTTTGTTCCTGCAAAATGTGTTAGTCCCAAACACATACCTGCAAAACAAAGTTAGCACAAACATAATGAATAAAAGATTTGACAGCAGACTTCCGGTTTCCAACCGGAAACCCTAGGTCGACACGACGCCTCTGGGGAACGCGTCCTCACCTACTCCACTCAGAGATTTACCTGTTGCGATCCTCCAGATCGATGGACTTTGGACTTTCGATGCTTTGGACTTTCTCTGAACATCCGCCCACCGGACTTTCACCGGTTCACGACACGGACTTTCCACCTAGGGCTACCACCCCCTAGGACTTTTGCCTGAAGCCATCGACCTACCAAGACTTTCCGCATAGGGTTACCACCCCCTATGACCTAGGGTTACTACCCCCTAGGGTTTTACCTTGCCTAACCGCAGTTAGGACTTTCCTGAAACACTCAGCAACAGCTGTCAGATAACAAAGCACCTTAACTTTGAATCCTTTGTCATTATCAAAACTTAGGTTCGATCGTCGGATGCTTCTCGCACCAACATGATCGAGAGGCGTCGTGACAGGGCTGCCCTGTTAACGGACATCTTGAGGATCACCTTGAAGGGTGAATCAAGAATCTACAAAGAAGTGGGATAGATAGATGAACTGATCCCTATATCTTGATGTGAATTGATTAGTAATGTGTTTCTATGTTGTATGACTGAGGGGTATTGTGACAGGGCTGCCCCGCTAACGGACTTCATAGGGATTATGACTATTTAATTACTTAAGGTATAGATATAAGTCCCTTGTCGGTGTTTTCTACAGGAGATAACTGACGACTTCTTACGAATACATGACAATTGAGGATATAATTGATAAAATCATATTACATTGATAAGTATCATGAAGAAACCAAATCTTCTAGAACTTTCATAAAACCTAATTTTTGCATTACTTTTCAATTTCCATTTGCTTTTAGTGAGTCGACTGTTTAGCTAATTCACTTTGAAACATCTTTAGTGGTTATAATCGGTCCATGTGGATACGATATCTTTTATATTACTGACGACGTAATCGTGCACTTGCGGTGAAGTACCAAGTTTTTGGCGCCATTGCGGGGGACTGCATCTATAACATTAGAGATTATCATTTGAGTTAGACTAAATTTTTCTTTATTTTTCTCTCATCTAACTTGTAACTAGTTTTGTAATTCTGTTCTTTAATTTTTCTTTGCATTCTTTTATTATTTTTGTTTGTGAATCAAATTCTATAATCTTGTTTTTGTATGCGAAGATCTAAATTTGTAGGTGATCTATTACCTTTTGATCTCGAAATTGATAGAATCTTTCATAAAAGGAGAACCTCATAAAGACATTCAGAAGAACAAGTACATTCAAATATGGAAAACAAACCGCTTAAAGATTACGCAGTACCTTATGCCAGAGGATTTCGTTCTAGCATCACAAGACCCTCTATTGAAGCTTATAATTTTGAAATCAAGCCTAAGATAATCAGTATGGTCCAGTAGAATCAATTTGGGGGTGGATCACATGAAGATCCTAATCAACACTTAGAAGTTTTTTTATGAAATCTGCAGAACTATAAAGATGAATGGTGTTCCATCTAAAGCTCTGAGACTATTATTGTTTGGTTTTTCTTTAAGAGATAGAGCTAAGCAATGGTTAAATTCACTACCAGTAAATAACATACCATTTGGGAGCAATGTGAGCAACAATTCCTTGATAAATTCTATCTTCCAAGCAAGACTGCTCATATAAGAAATCTTATTACAAGCTTTAGACAATCAGACTCAGAATCTTTATTTAAAGCATGGGATAGATACAATAACATGCTCAAACAATGTCCACACCATTGATTGGAAAGATGATTAGTGTTACACACATTTTATAACGACATCAATTATCATATAAAGGTGTTCCTAAATTCAGCAGCTGGAGGGGCACTTATGAATAAAAGTTTAGATGAGGCCAAAGATATTATTGAGAGTGTAGCACAAAATCATCATCAATGGGCTACAGAAAGAAGTGGAGGCTATTCTTATTCAAACCCAACAAAGGCATCAGGGAAGTTTGATGTGGATGCAGTTACCTTAATGGCTGCAAAATTGGATGCTCTAACTAAAAAGATAGAAAGTATGGGAACAAATCCTATTACGGTTAATGCTATAGTATGTTGTTGTGAAACTTGTGGAAGTTCTGATCATGCTCAAGACTCATGTCCTTTGGGAGCTATTTCTACACAAATTAATCAATTGGAACAATGTGATGCTATCATGAGTTATAATCAAAGACAGAACAATCCATTTTCAAACACATACAACCCTGGGTGGAAGAATCATCCCAACTTTTCTTATTGTAACAATCAAGAGCAAGGACCATCCACGGGGGCTAGACAAAATTTCTAGTTTGGGCAACAAAATTTTCAACAACAACAGTCATCTCAGAATTATTAACTTTCTAAATTGGAGAAAATGCTTGAGGAAGTTATTTCCAATCAAAATGAAATGAAGTAGGAAATTAAATTGCTGACTCAGAGGATGGATAATTCTGACAAACATCAAAAGATCCAAGATAGCCAAATTACCCAGATTGCTTCATAACCTTCAAGAACACTTAGCCAATATCTTGGAAAGCTTGATGTTAATCCAATAGAGCACTACAATAGAATTGAGCTTAGGAGCGAACGGACTTTGGGAGATCCCTAAATGACTGCTCTAAAAGGGATGAAAATTAAAGAAGAACTCTCTCCTCTAACTCCTGAACCAATTCAGATTGAAGAAGAAGAGGAGAATACCAAAAAGGTTGAATACTCTTCCACTTCACTCACAAAGTCAAGCAATCCCTTTTCCTCAAAGATTGATCATGTTAAAGAAAGATGAAGAGTTCAACAGATTTCTTGAGAAAGTTAAAGACATTTGTGTTGAAGTTCCTTTGATTGATGTGATCCAACAAATACCGAAGTTTGCCAAATTTTTAAAGGACATCTTGTCCAACAAGAGAAAGAAAGGAGATGTTGAGATCATAGCTCTAACTGAGGAATATAGCGCTTTGATTGAGAAGAACACTTTCCCGAAACTTAAAGATCCTAGAAGCTTTTATATTCCTTGCACTATAGGAGTTGCATTTATAGAAAAATCTTTTTGTGATTTGGGGGCAAGTGTTAGCCTCATTCCTTATTCAATTTATAATAAGCTAGGTCTCAAAAACTTTAAACTTACTACCATGACACTGTAATTAGCTGATCATTCTTGCATGTACCTAATGGGTATTGTGGAAGATGTGCCGGTAGAAGTTGGTGGGAGTATTATTCCCACAGATTTTGTGCTACTTGACATGGATGAAGACCCAAAAATTCCAATCATATTAGGAAGACCCTTTCTTGCAACAGTTGGAACAATAATTGATGTGAAAAATCATAAGCTTTCATTGGTAATTGGTGAGGAAAGGTTGGAGTATGATTTGGCTAATTCTTTTAACCATGTCTCTTCTTTTCTAGTAAGTGTTTACAGCGGGGCTGATGCTTACAAGCTGGAGGAATGGAACTTCCATCCTCACGGGAGGCCGCCGGATGAGGAACATGATCCAACAAGCTTTGGGAGAAGGTCTCCCATAAAAAATAAAAACACATTTGCCCTCCGAGGGAAAGAAAGAGGGAAAAAGAAGAACATTCAACCCTAGGAGATAAATCCATGTCTCCTCGGGAATTGCCGTGAAAACGGATATGTGGTCGAGCTAATGATCTTAAACAAGCGCTTCTTGGGAGGCAACCCAAGGGTTCTTTTGATTAGAATTTACTTTCCTTTCTTTTCCATTAGTTAGTACTTTTACATTGATTTTGTTTTTGTTTTTCAGGTTGTAAATTATTTCCATGAGCTGGCCATGAGTATTTCGTGGGCATGGAAACATAGGAGAAGTCGAAAGGGAGGAAGATCATAAATAACGAGAAGAAAAGTAGCTCGACCGTGTACCAGACACGACCGTGTTAAGTCTACAGAAGAGAAAGAGTACACGGCCGTGTGACTCACACTGGCCATGTGAACTTACCAGAGGAGGAGATGTGCTTGGCCGTGTACTAGACACGACCGTGTGAATTTACCAGAGAAGAGAACTGCACTGTATGTGTCAACTGAGACGGCCGTGGAGAAATTCCTGAGAAGGAGAAGGAATCGACCGTGTACCATACACGACCATGTGAATCAAGCCGTGAAGGGGACTGCATGCCCGTGCCATTTGGCACGACCGTGTGGACATACCCGAGAAGGAGATGCCTTGGGCCGTGTAGATCTACATAGCTGTGCGGAGCAACCCTACCTTGGCCGTGTCTATAAGACACAGCCATGTCTAGGCCATGTCGGCTACACCCCCTCCTCTTTCAACCCTTTCTAATCTTCAACTTATCTTCTTCAAACTCTCAGATCTAGATCTCTACCCTATTTTTCTCTACAAACTATCTCAGATCTAGATCTAAATAGTAATTTTCTTCTCCTAGCTTCAAGATCTAATTACCTCCATTCCTAAGATCTCATTTCTTAAGATCTATTCTCTTGAGATCTCACTTCTCAAATCACAAAGCCTTTCCTTGTTTTGAACTTCAAATCATGTCTAACCTTTTGAAGAAACTTCGCAAAGGAAGTGGTGGATCAAGCGGAGGAAGGGAGCCAACAAAGGAAAAGGGAAAGGAAAAGGCCACAAAGGGTAAAGGAAAGAGTATTTCACGCGACGAAGGTAATGACAACGAATTCAATATCAATTTTAGAAATGAAGATCATAAATCTAGATTTGATATTCTTATCAATAGAAAGATTGTGTGAACAAGGTACATGGATCCAACTGTTCTAAATATTTTAGGGATTAGAGATGATGTTGATTGGATGATTGGTTCCTTGGATTGGAATGATATCATGTACACATATTTACCTACATATCCTCGTATTAAACTTGAGTTTTAGAGTTCATTAGATGTTCACTTTGATAATGAAGATGATTACATTGGTAAAATAACTTTTAGATTAATGAATCAAGAATTTCAATTGATGTTTAGTGATTCAATAATTATTTTAGATTTTCTACCGGTAGCTCTCGTAGGTTTGACTCTAGATTCAATTGGAATAATTTTTGGAATTCGATTACTGGTTTGGATCAATCTTGTAAAATATGGTGACCAGATAATAATTAAATAATAAGGTTATTTGACAAATAATCTTATTGGATTTTTTAGGAATTTTTAAGAATTTTTTTGGAATTAATTGGAGCTCGTATGATGAATTTAAGGGGATAAATTTATAGGCTTGGTAAAAGCCCGTTTAGATATCCCAATTAAGTTAGGAGTTGATTGATTTCAATTAACCTAAGTCTTATATATATAAACCTAGGTTTTGTTTTTATTTTCATTTTTTTTTCTCTCTTCTTCTTTTATCTCCTCCTCCCGATCCCCAAATCCGGCCGAACTCCTCTTCATCGTCGTCGCCACCTACTCCAGAGCCATTGCTTCTTCTCGTGCCCTAGCCATCACCGCCGCTCGAACCCCCTTCCTCTTCTCATCTCCTTCGCGAGCGATCTCCACCCGATCCACGTCGTCGCCCTCTTCCTTCCCCCTCGGTGTGGTCTTTTCCCAACACCCCGACGTCACCTAGTGCTGCGTTGCCCGACGGACACTGGCTGAGCCGTGCCCTAGCCTCCGCCTCGTGTCTCTATCCAATGCCACTGCACCTACTCGAGTGAGGCTGACCCGATGATACCGCCGCCGTCGCGAGATGTCATTGGTCGTTGCCTAGCTACGTTCTTTCCCTGACATGTGCGACACGCGCCTGTGTCGGTCCTCTTCCCTCACTTTCCTATTGTTACACCACCTTTTCACCGTGAACTGTCGCCAGGAAGCCGCATGGTAACAAACCCCTCTACCTAGGCTCTTTTGTGCAGCTTAATTTATCAATCACGTTAGTTAGCATTAACAAGACGGTTAGCTTGTTAATCCTTGAGACGAAATTCGATTGTGGTGGTGGTGGGTTGAGCAATTTCAGTTAGTAGTGAGGTGAGGTGATGAGTTAGGCTCCACTGGATTAATTATCACATGTAAATTGTAAGGGTAAGATTAGTTAAACCCTATTATTAATTTGGATGGATTAATTAATAAGCTTATGATGTAATTAATTGATCTATAGTGTAATTAATACGTGGATTAAACAAATGGATAATTATTGATCTGAGATTAATTAAGCCATGGTGTATAAGGAACGCGGGGATATTACGATGAGTTAATAAGTGTTTTTCCTTATCGGTTTAGGATTGGGAATGTGATAATTAATTTATGTTTTAACCAAGCTACACTATACACTATGTGATTGCAGGACTTTAATTCAAGACGAGCGTATCGACGCGTGATTTGGTTTAAACTACATAGTAAAGGCGGGTACTTCTTGCTTTGTTTCTTTTAGGACTTTGACCTTGGTGCATGAACTATATTGGATAAGTAACCGTTTTTACCTTGACTCCACTCTTATTTTCCTGCGCTTGATACTTCCACTCAAACCTTTGAGTTATTCATTTCTATATCCATACAGTCTCTTGTTGTCATCTATGATATTTAGCATATATTAGATACCAACCTTATATGCTTTGATTATTGTTTATTTATGTACTGTATTGAGCATGCTGGCTTCATGTAGCATACCTGATTCCTGTTTATATTTATATGATGACTATTGTATGTTGCACATCATATCATGGCATGTATGTCAACGACAAATTCTCCCTTGCGGTCGAGAGAGTCGTTGACCAGGGCTGCATCCTCAGCCACTCGAGCGAGTGGTAGCTGGAGTTGATGCCGCTTGTCCTGTCATGCCACACTCGACCACTCATGGATAGTGGTATCTGGAGTTGCGAGCAGCAGGGCCCCCCTTCGTTGTATAGCTAGTTAGCTACTCAGCACCTGTCCATTCGATCACTCGAAAGTAGTGGCGACCTTTAAGTGGTACAGTTGTCATCGATCTGGCCTCTCAACCATACAAGGGTTGTGGTGCAGAGAGGTGGGAAGGGTGACCATCCGTGCATACGCTGTTATTATACTTGCTTTGGCTGTTGCTGTTTACATATGCTGTTATTGCTTACTTATGATGTTGTTGCTAGTTTATGCTACTGTTGCTTACTTATGCTAATATGTTTACATAGGTTGAGATATATATCTGTTGTGTGTGTTTAGACTGACTTACTTATTGGTAGTATGTATATACCTCACATGTTACCCTTGTAGTTATGAGTAGCTCTGTAGCAGAGTTGTTCTACTCTCGATTTTACTAGCCTAGGATATGGTTACAGGTATCAACATTTATTGCGATTTTATTTTAGTATCTGCTATTTCTCTTATGAGACTGTATAACTGTTGACACTCTCTATTTGGATATTATGTTCATGCACTATCTTTCTTTTACCTGCTGAGTCCCAGTACTCACCACCCCATAAAATGATTTTTCTTTTGCCAGGTAGCAGATAGATGAGTCATGGATGCTTGGAGAGATGCTGCCTGCCAGTCCTGTGTCATATCCGAGGAATGATTTTAGTTTTGTTTCTCTTTACTTGCATTTCGTATTCATTGGATTTGGTGCTGTGAGAACTAACTATATTTTGATACTTGTTTTGTGGACTTTATATCTGTGATGTTTTGTGGACTTTGCATTTGTGGGTTTTCTTTCCATTATTTCGCCGTGTTTTCAGTGCAGCTGTGTGGGCTGTTAATGTTTTAAACTGCGTGGGTGTTGTTGTTTTGTTCCAGCCGAGTAGGCTGTATTATATAAATTACGTGGTTATGTGTGTTCCAGCCATATGGGCTGATGAATATGTTTATTATGTTGTTGTGTATGTATATTACTTCATGTTGTCATCGGTACAGGGGAGATGCTGTCGAAATTTTGTCGGTAGGGACTCCTTTGGGGGCGTGATAATTTTTAGGTATCAGAGCGGGTTTGCGATGCCTATTTTTAGTATTTTGGATTTTTGAGTTAATCTGATACCAATTTTGGTATCAGAGCATTGTTCGAGTTAAATGTTGGGTTGTGTATTTTTGGGACTTCGATTTTGTTTTGATTTATGATTTTTCGAGTTAATCTGATACCAATTTATTGATATCAAAGCCTAGTTTTACGATGCCATTTTGCTGTTTTAGTTTTCCTTTCGTAATTTGATTCCTCAATGTAACTTTCAAGTATTGGGACCAGACAGCGGCAGGACATCTTCAAGCTATACGAGGTATGTTTGTAAACTGTTATCATACATATTTATTAGTACTTGACTAGTTGTTTATACCATGTGTACTTGTATAGTTATTCGTACCATGGGTTTATACCAGGTATATTGTCTAATTGTCTATACTATGTATGATAGGTGTTGGGTCAACCATCGTATTTAGGTCCATCAAACCTTGTCGGAAATCATGGATTTCAGTCTCATAGGATTTCTCCTACAATACCAATAGTATTACTAGTTTTGCTATTACTAGTTGGGTAGTAGATAGTATCTATATACTCATGTTGACTTAGGTTGTAGAGGGCTGATTTATATTGTTGATTTGATTAGTAGAGAATTAATTTACTCTTGTTGATTCGGTTGATAGAGAACCGATTTAACCTTGTTGATTTAAGCAATTGTGGATCAATTTACCTTAATTGCTTTTGTCGAGGATTCAACCATGGTATGCAGATCTAGAGGATTCGGGAATTTTGTTTCTCTTCTTAGACCTAATTGAGGTTATTGATTTTTTCTTCGGGTTCGACGATGAAATATGCTCGATTTTGTGGAGACTACAGATTTAACGATGTTTTCCAATCTGTCGTTGGACTATTTTGATTTAAAGGTGGAGGTAGATGGTGGAATTTGGGGGCATTCTAATGGGGTCGAATCTTTGTTGCTGATCGTTTATCAATCTGTGGCTTTATGAAAACATCAAGATCTACATTTAGGTGTCGTTTCCTTAGTTTTGATGTTGAGATTATGACAATATGGATCCACCATATTTAGGTGTGCATAACTTAATGTATTGAATACACCTGTACCTGCTTCTTCTTGAGTTTCAATTAATGCTGCATAATTTAGTTTTAAGGTTGTGTTAATTTTTTAGTGCTATTGTTATGTTTATCTACACAATTCTTGTTCCAAATTCTTACCATAAATGCTTGGTCACTGATTTAAAGGTTAGGACAATTTCCTAATTCGATTAGGGGCACTTTGATCATGTATAGTTTAGAGTAACTATGTAAATCTAGTGGTATCATCTTCCAACTCATGTAACAAATAAGTTAAAAGTTGATGCTGCACCTTCTTAGTGGTAGAGGATAGCTCGTACATTGGTTCAGTTTAAGGTTTCACATTTGCTTAGTTTAATGTTTTCCTTATTGGTGTTTAAAGGTTTGCTAGTAAGGAATTATGTTGCATGTACCACCAGTAGGAGTAGCCATGACCGAACCATGCAAAGATATATATGTATACAAGTTCTAAATGCCATGATGGATTTCGGAGATAGTGGTGGAGACCATTTATGTTTAGTAAAAAAAGGTAGATCCGCTACCTTAGCGGCCCCCCTAGTGCCGGCCCCACGGATATGGAGGGAGGTTCATGCAGGTACACAGGCCATAGGCGCATGGCGGGGTAAATCCCAGGTCGTCAGTTCCTGAGAATCGACCCCTGGCCA
Source organism: Zingiber officinale (assembly GCF_018446385.1). Taxonomy (NCBI): domain Eukaryota; kingdom Viridiplantae; phylum Streptophyta; class Magnoliopsida; order Zingiberales; family Zingiberaceae; genus Zingiber; species Zingiber officinale. Next base: position 49,892,880 of record NC_055996.1, on the reverse strand, counting down.
TTACGCCAGAGATACCATGCGCCCACCGTCTGCGCTATGCCCTGGGGGCAACCATTTATGTTTAGTAAATCTTACCTTCAGTGGTTAGATAGTAGCATGGAAACAACGGAAGTAGGGGTGAGCTCATAACTCAAAAAGTCATATCTTACGTTTGGAGATTGGTTCATGATATTTGGTTGGAGTAGTATATGAGTATGTTGCTTGGTTGATGCTCTTAGATAAGAATCCCTGAGTTGAGTAGTAAATTTGGGGATCAAATTTTTATTAGTGGGGGAGAATGTAAAAGACGGTGCCCAGATAATAATCAAATAATAAGGTTATTTGATAAATAATCTTATTAGATTTTTCAAGATTTTTTAAGAATTTTCTGAAAATTAATTGAAGCTCGTATGATGAATTTAAGGGGATAAATTTATAGGCTTGGTAAAAGCTCGTTTAGATATCCCAATTAAGTTAGGAGTTAATTGATTTCAATTAACCTAAGTCTAATATATATAAACCTAGTTTTGTTTTTATTTTCATTTTTTTTCTCTCTTCTCCTTTTATCTCCTCCTCCCGATCCCCAAATCTGGCTGAGCTCCTCTTCGTTGCCGCCGCCACCTACTCCGGAGCCATCGCTTCTTCTCGTGCCCTAGCCATCACTGCCGCCCGAACCCCCTTCCTCTTCTCGTCTTCTTTGCGAGCGATCTCCGCCCAATCCACGCCGTCGCCCTGTTCTTTCCCCCTCAGTGTGGGCTCTGCCCAACACCCTGACGCCGCCTAGTGCTGCGTTGCCCGACGGACACTAGCTGATCCGTGCCCTAGCCTCCGTCTCGTGTCTCTACCCGATGCCTCCACACCTACTCGAGTGAGGGCGACCCGATGATGTCGCCGCCGTCGTGAGATGTCATTGGCCGTTGCCTAGCTCCCATTCTTTCCCTGACATGTACGACATGCACTTGTGCTGGTCCTCTTCCCTCGCTTTCCTATTGTTACACCACATTTTCACCGTGAACTGTTGCCAGGAAGCCGCATGGTAACAAACCTCTCTACCTAAGCTCTTTTGTGCAGCTTAATTTATCACGTTAGTTAGGATTAACAAGATGGTTAGCTTGTTAATCCTTGAGATGAAATTCGATTGTGGTGGTGGCGAGTTGAGTAATTTCAGTTAGTAGTGAGGTGAGGTGATGAGTTAGGCTCCACTGGATTAATTATCACATGTAAATTGTAAGGGTAAGATTAGTTAAACCCTATTATTAATTTGGATGGATTAATTAATAAGCTTATGATGTAATTAATTGATCTATAGTGTAATTAATATGTGGATTAAACAAATGGATAATTATTAATCTAAGATTAATTAAGCCATGGTGTATGAGGAACGCGGAGATAGTAGGTTGAGTTAATCAGTGTTTTTCCTTATCGATTTAGGATTGGGAATGTGATAATTAGTTTATGTTTTAACCAAGCTACACTATACACTATGTGATTGCAGGACTTTTTTTCAAGACGAGTGTATCGACGTGTGATTTGGTTCAGACTACATACTAAAGGCGGGTACTTCTTTCTTTATTTCTTTTAGTACTTTGACCTTGGTGCATGAACTATATTGGATAAGTAGCTGATTTTACCTTTACTCCACTCTTATTTTCCTGCGCTTGATACTTCCACTCAAACCTTTGAGTTATTCATTTCTATATCCATACAGTATCTTGTTGTCATCTATGATATTTAAAAGATAATATATACCAACCTTATATGCTTTGATTATTGTTTATTTATGTACTATATTAAGCATGCTGGCTTCATGTAGCATACTTGATTCCTATTTATATTTATATAATGACTGTTGTATGTTGCGTATTATATCATGACATGCATGTCAATGACAAATTCTCCCTTGCGGTCGAGAGAGTCATTGACCAGGGCCGCATCCTCGGACACTCGAGAGAGTGGTAACTGGAGTTGATATCGCTTGTCCTGTCGTGCCGCACTCAACCACTCATGGGTAGTGGTAGCTTGGGTTGCGAGCAGCAGGGACCCCCTTCGTTGTGTAGCTAGTTAGCTACTCAGCACCTGTCCATTCGGTCACTCGAAAGTAGTGGCGGCCTTTGAGTGGTACAGTTATCATCGATCCAGCCTCTCGACCATACAGGGGTCGTGGTGCAGAGAGGTGGGTGGGGTGACCATCCGTGCATACGCTGTTATTATAGTTGCTTTGGCTGTTGTTGTTTACATATGTTGTTGTTGCTTACTTATGCAATTTTTGCTAGCTTATGCTACTGTTGCTTACTTATACTGATATGTTTACATAGGTTGAGATATATATCTATTGTGTGTATTTAGACTGACTTACCTATTGGTAGTATGTATATACCTCACATGTTACCCTTATAGTTATGAGTAGCTCTATAGCAGAGTTGTTCTACTCTCGATTTTACTAGCCTAGGATATGGTTACAGGTATCAACATTTATTGTGATTTTATTTTAGTATCTGCTATTTCTCTTATGAGACTGTATAACTGTTGACACTCTCTATTTGGATATTATGTTCATGCACTATCTTTCTTTTACTCGCTGAGTCCCAGTACTCACCACCCCACAAAATGGTTTTTCTTTCGCCAGGTAGCAGATAGATGAGTCATGGATGCTTGGAGAGAGCAAGCCTACCAGTCCTGTGTCATATCCGAGGAATGATTTTAGTTTTGTTTCTCTTTACTTGCATTTCATATTCGTTGGATTTGGTGCCATGAGAACTAACTATATTTAGATACTTGTTTTGTGGACTTTATATCTGTGATGCTTTGTGGACTTTGCATTTGTTGGTTTTCTTTCCGTTATTTCTCTATGTTTTCAGTGCAGTCGTGTGGGCTGTTAGTGTTTTAAACTGCGTGGGTGTTGTTGTTTTGTTCTAACTGAGTAGGTTGTATTATATAAATTATGTGGTTATGTGTGTTCCAGCCGTGTGGGCTGATGAATATGTTTATTATGTTGTTGTGTATGTATATTGCTTCATATTATCACCGGTATAGGGGAGATGCTGTCAAAATTTTATTGGTAGGGACTCCTTTGGGGGTGTGACAAATCTTATGAGCCCTCTAGAGCTAAAGCTTCCCATATGCAAACCCCCATTTTTAGGTACTTACATCGAGTTATGAGTAAAACTATTTTTGGTAGAGGGGAAAGCGATGGAGTTGTTATGAAAGTAAAACTTTATGCTTTGTGGGCTATGTTACATAAGGTTGTTTTGGATTATGGTTTCCATTTTTTGCAAACCTTGGTGAGAGCAAGGAAGGCATCCTCAGGATTGATCAGTTTTGGTGGTTTGATTACTCAAGTAGCTATATATTTGGGTTGTGATATAGATGAGCTAGAGATCATTCATGGTAATAATATGATTGATATTGATGCATGTCTTGCTATGAAAATGATTTGTCGGGATGAGAATGGTTTTGCTTTTCCTAGGAGGGATGATTTTCCACTACCCCTTCCTTATCCTGAGCGGACTTCTCTTCCCAATCCTACTAATTGGGTGATCATTGATGTAATCCTGAGAATGCTCCTTCTTTATTCGAAGACACTGAGCCCCACCTTGAGCCTCGTCATCTGGACACCACAGCCCTCCGGGCATCTAGAACCTGCTAGGCATTCTTTCACCTATGGTATGGGTCATTCCATATTTGATTTTTCTAGTTTTTGCGCATCTCTATACTCGCTTCATGGGAAGCAAGAGGCCCAATGTGTGATGTTAGAGGGTTGCTTTTCTTTATCAGATGATCAGTTTAGAGAGGTCCAAAATCATTTTCAGTTTATGAGGAATTTTCAAGGTCAAGTGGCCGAGTTTGTTCAGGACTATAATATTGATCAAGCTAGATAAGAGAATTCATGCAGGGTATGAGTATTACTAGTCAACAAGTTGTGCCCTTTATGAATATCATAAGTTCTTGAGTAAACTCCGGGTTTCCCTAGTTTTCCTATTGGTCGTCCATGTAGACCCCCACCTCCTCCTCTACCACCATATTGATTTTATCGGGATGATGAAAAGTTTAAGTCTGGGGGGGGGGGTGGTTTACAACCTGAATTTTTTTTGAATTTTCAGTTTCATGCATTTTGTTTATTTTTGTCTTGCTTTTGTTATGTTTGTTTTGAAATAAGTTATTTCTTTTGACTATCATTTGACTGTCTTTTGAAGTGTTTTGTGACATTCATATTGAGAACATCAATCCTCATTTATATGCTTACTTGTCTAAAAGCAAAATGGTTAGCATATTTTTTGTTGGACCCTGTGGTAGTTTTGATATGATCAACCAAGTTGGTTAGGTCCTGCTTTGTGTTTGATCCCTGTGTCTGAGTGTGCAATAGCTTAGGAGCACAGGAAGTCGAGCGGAAGACGCAGCTAGCGAGAAGGACGGCACGGGAAGGGAGCCGATGGTCTCGGTGCGTCCGAAGGACGAGAGAGCTGCGGAAGAGTACTCCGATGGGAGTGAAGAGCGTGTGCAGCGTTCGAGGGATTCTGGTTGGCCGCAATCACCCAAAAGATCGGAGCGTTGGAAGTCAAAGCAAGCTGGAAATGAACCCAAGAAGCTGAGCTGCCAGCTTGAAGGCGCCTTCAGCCAGGTTGAAGGCGCCTCCAGCTTGAAGGCGCCTTCAGCCAGGTTGAAGGCGCCTCCAGCTTGAAGGCGCCTCCAATCTGGTTGAAGGCGCCTCAAGCTGGTTGAAGGCGCCTTCAGCCTTGTTTAAGGCGCCTTCAACCCAGTCAATCCGACCATTTGCCTTCGGATAGAGTTCTATCCGATCACTTGCTTAGAGGCGCCTTGGACCCTCATTGGAGGTGCCTTGGAGCTTCGAGATCAGATTTCCAGAGGCTATTTAAAGGCCCCTGGAGCTAGGAATCTAACAACAACTCAAGCAATCATTGTGTAGCCATTCCTAGCAATAGTTCTAAGCTTCCAAAGTGTAAAAGGCTTCTCCGTCTTCAGAGAAGGAGAATTTTTCTACTGAGCTCTTTATCGCCCTGGATTAACAATCGTCTTGGTTGTAACCAGGTTAACTCCCAGTCTTCTCTGTCTTTCTATATTTTCGTATTGCTTTATTAATTTATCATTATTGCACTAATTGAGTTGAAAGTACGAGGAGGGTATATTTTATTTTTTGTTTTCAGCAATTCACCCCCCTCTTGCCGGCCTCCGCTGAACCTACAATTGGTATCAGAGCCCGACAACCTCAGAAGGACTAACCGCCAACTAAAGCACTACGATCAAGACTATGGCCGGAGCGAACATTCATCCCCCGAAGTTCGACGGAGACTTCGCCACATGGAAGCGCAAGATGGAGGTATTCTTTAAAATAGACTTTCATATTTTAATTACTATGAAATATGGTTTTGCAGCTCCTAAAGACAAAGAAGAAAACACGTGGAGCAAGAAGGAGCAAGCCGATTTCGTCGCCAACGGAAAAGCTGAATTCCACCTCCTCAGCGTTCTGCCACCTCAGGAGGTAGGTCAGATCGGAAGCTACGACTCAACGAAAGATCTCTAGGAGAAATTCCTGGAGCTTCACGAAGGTACCTCTGAAGCGAAGCTGGCATGACGCGACATCCTCCAGACACAACTAACAAACCTCCGGATGAACAACGGCGAGAAGGTAGCGCAACTCCAAGCGAGAATCAAGGAGCTGATAACGCAACTAACGAACCTTGGAGAAGAAGTAACCAACCGGGATTCCATCCGATACGCACTCAATGCCTTCCCGAGGACTTCAGAATGGGCGTCCTTAGTAGATGCTTACTACATCTCTAAGGACTTTGAGGTAAGTAGTTTAGAAAACTTGTTTCCAACTTTCGAACTTCACGAGTCTCGACTTGCAGAAAAACCAGTAGAGAAGTCGAACCTTAACATTGCCCTACGAGCTGAAACGGATGATCCAGACTCCGAAGCGTCAATTGATGAAAACGAAGCTACGTTAATGGTAAGACATTTTAATAAGTTTTTTAAATCTAACAAGTTTAGATCGCAGTCAAGTAAACGTCATCAAAAAAGAAGGACAGTCCGTTGCTACAACTGCAACGAAGAAGGGCACATCAAGGAGGACTGCCCAAAATTGAAGAGCAAACAGAAGAATAAGGAAAGGAGCAAGAAGCCAGCTCGAACCAAACACAACCTAAAGGCCACGTGGGATGATTCGTCATCTTCCGAATCTGAAATCGAAGAATTCTCGGGACTAGCACTGATGGCCAACCATCAGCTAGAAGAAACGTCTAGCTCAGAGATGAGCATTGATGAAGGGGGAGGAACGTCAGAAGAAGAAAGCAGCAGTGAAGGGGGAGCGCCACCGAATCAGGTAAGTCAGGTACGAAATCTAACCCCGACTCAATCGTTTCGCTTTATTAAATCGCTTTCTAAAGACTTATTCGATTTAGAAAAAGAAAATAAAGAATTGAAAATGAAATTAGCAAAAGCATGTCCACTTGAAATGTACGATAGCGTAAAATCAGAAAATGATAAATTAAAATTAGAAATTGAAAAATTGAAATCGGATGCATGCTTAAATAAATTTCCTAAATCAAAATTAAAAATTTATGGAAAATTAAATTGGTACATTAGAAACCACCAGGGTCAACTTAGAAAAGTGCCCAAAAATCATGTACCCCCTAAGTTTTTGACCAACCCTGTAGGAAGAAACCTTTATTGAGTTCCAAAATCTCTGCTAGTTTAAATTTTCTCTTTTTGGTTAAAAGCTTACAGTGAGAAAATTAAACATTGAAATTCTTTATGGAAGCTTTGTCTAAGGAAGTGGTTGTTGCTCCAATAACCAAGAAGGTCTAGTGCCTCGCCACGACCTGGAAGCTAAAATATTGAAAGAAAATATTTAATTAACATTCTGAAAAAGCATTAAAAATAAGAATTAAATAATGCTTTGAAAATTTATCAAACATTTTTTTACTTAGAAACTTTTCTTGAAAATTCAAACTTAGAAATTTTTGGGAACATTCAAAAAGTTTACTTAGGATTTTTCTTTGTTAATTGACTTAGAATTTTATTTATAAAATTCAGTTTAACTAAGAATTTTTTTGTAAAATTCTAAAAATTCATTCTTGCTTAAATTTTTTTTTTAAATTCAATTTAACATAGAAATTTTTTCTAAAAATTCATTTTTGCTCAGAATCTTTTCTACCTTAATAATTTTCCAAATCAAACTGCAGTATATAGATGTTTTCTATATCAATATACTATGGATCATACATGAAATGCCTTTACAAGTTCTTCATTTCATTCTCAAGCAATCACTAACATGCATAGGGCAAGCTCATAGGGTAAATCAAGGTTTCACATCTGCCTCGGAACATGCTTGTTTAGTGAAAGGTATTTCATTTGGTAAAACATGCTTGCTATAAATCTCTATGAACAATAATATTTTAATATTATCATACAGAACACTGTGAAATGCAGATCTTAGTATTAGTGGAGAGACAAAAATGGCAATCCAAGTAATATTCATGCCACATGAACAAAATGACATTTAGTATTATAACACTATGATTCTCTATATAAGTTCCATCGGATTTGAAATTCTTTGTTCAAATCAAAATATTTTAAAAAAAATACTATTTATCCTACATGGAGTATATACAATCAAATCCAGCATAAATATGCACAAGTACAGGTAAGATCACCTTAAGAAGAAATGAATCAAGTTTAAATGGCATCCAGATAAAAATGAAATAAACTTACCTGCGGTATTAGACTCTTAAGATGCACTTCCCAAATTTCTTCTCCTTGTGCAGTCCATGTTGCAACATTTCCATGAGTGTCAACTGTCACTATTTCATTAATATCAGCTGCCACAGCTGGTGCTTGAATCTCAGCCATCTCAAGAGAAAATTTGTTTCTCACTTGGCCTACACGAAATTACTTTCAAAAATAAAATCAAGAAATTGAAGCTTTGTGCTCGGCTCTGATAATTTAAGATTACATAATTGCATATTTGAGATAGAGAAAGAGCAAGAGACATGTTAATAATATCCTTTAAATTTACATTGTCTTCTCTTTTTGAAAATGAAATACAAGAGATATTAATGTCACATAAGTGTCACATATAGGAAAGTCTTAAGTAAATAAAGGCATGAGTTTGCCATTAGACCTAGTACATTTCAGTTCAAGATTAGTGAAACTTGGTGAGGACCCTAATTCCCAAACATATACCACAAACTCTAATGTCAGCAACTAAACTAAATCCACCCTTAGGATACACAACCACAAAATTTGATCTCATGTCAAATTCCTATTTCTGCTAAATAATTCACTGACTTCTATTCAGAGAGGTTTCAGTTTGTATTCTAAATTTCTACAAGTTCTAACAGAAAATCCTACTCAAACTGCAAAATTTACCACGATAGTAAAGATGCAATTCCTCCAATATATATTGGGTAAATTGCAGTATATAAACATGAAGATGTTGCAGTTAATAGCATTACAAAGAACACATTGACTTACCAAAGATAATAATTACAACTATAAAATGAAACAAAAAAAAATTACCATGATGATCCAAAATATAAAACAAGCCATAGGAAGTGCCAACAAGAATGTCCAATTTTCCATCACCATCCAAGTCAACCACAGTAGGAGAAGAATAAACATATGCACGGAAATTCCCCGAATCGACACTTAAATCAAGATCTTGAATCCATTTGACTTGCTTTGTATCAAGGTTGAAAACTACAATCCCACTTGCTACATATTTTTCAATGTTGATACCCCCTAACTTAGCTGAATGCTCTGGATTATCATAATACCTGCCAACTTATCAACTGTAATAAGAAAGAATTGAATGCACAAACAACCTTAGATATATATGACATTCACAAAAAAAACCAGTACAAATGCATTAAATATACAAGAACAAAATGATAGTAGTATCTCAGTTGAATACAACCATAGTTTGGGTAGATGAAGAATCAATTATACAAGCCAACATTGTGAGAATCATGACCTAAGACTAAGACCAGTAAGAATAATTACACACGGTTCGCATACAACCATTAAATTTCTGAAAATTGCATGAAAAGCAGTGTAAAAAAGTATGCTGATTCTTCCTGTAATAAACTTCCATCAATATTGAGTTGTTATTGTAACATTGTAACCTACATAAGATTAATATATCATATGTCAGATGTAGAAAGTATCAAATTAGTCTATGACTTTGGCACCGATTTTCATTTCAAGAAATAGAATGTCTAGGAAGATGATATCATCATACAAGAAAACTTTTTAAACAAAAAGTAGAGAAGTTGCTTACCACAAACTTTTCCACAGAATAATTACATCCAAAAGAAAGTACCAGAAATAGTTTTTGTATCATTATGGGCAATTTTTCATGTAAAAATACCACAAATGTATAAAGTAAAAATTCTTACTTGTGGTCAAAGAAGTATGAAACAACCACAACCATTTCTTTAGTACCATCATTATCTATGTCAGCAATTACCTTCATAGAATATTAAAAATGTTGGTCAAGCTTTTAGGAATTAAATTCCCTGATTTTTTCCTTTTTCTGTATGATCAACTCCAATGGAACTTACTAGAGTGCAAAGTATGTGTGAATCTATGCTAACATAATCTTCTGCTGTCTCATGGCTCTCTTCTATCCAATTTTCATCCCCCCACATTGATTCATCAATATAATCATCATAGTCATAATTATACTCATCAACTAACTCATCTGTATCTCTAAAGAAATCAAAAGATGAATCAGCTTCTTCTTCCAGTTCTTGGTCATTTTCCACAGTTGCTCCTTGCACTCCATCACCAGTGTTATGGTCTTTCGAATGCCCATCGTGGGCCCCTTGATTATCAATTTCTTCAAGAAGCCTTCTTTGCGTTTGTGTTTGATTTTCCTCTGTACCATTTTCCAATGAAGCGTCCCTTTTGATTGTGTCATTAAGATTGCTTGACACTCCATTATATTGACTAGTTTGGGCAAAATCAAGTTTTCCTCTGTCCTCAAGCTTAGATGTATTCATTGAGAGGTTGTTCACAATGTTTGTAGAATCATAATTATTTGACCCATTCATGCTCCCATTTATATCAGGATAAAAAGCAACAGAATTTTCCTAATTTGATTCATAATCAGAATTTCAAAAAGGAATATGTGATACTTGGAATATTAGTTTATAAACCCATATGCTAATTTCTCAATCATCGTATAACATACTTACAAAATTTGACATGTTAATCCTAATATATTTACCATAGCAAAGCTATTTAAGACATCTTAAATATGTTACAGGAGTTGCAAAACACAGTGTTTCACATTTAAATATGTATAAAAATGCAAACGCAAAAAGTTCACGAACAACAACAATCAGCACAATTATAATATGGCTAATTGGCCAACATCCTCAGGAAATAGAAATAAAAGCAAAGGTGATTGCAGTTGGGTTGTGATCACATACGAGATATTGAGTTCTTAGTAGAAGCCTCCTTGGAAATTGAATCATCATGGACATCTGGATGTGAACGATCCACTGGATCTGGATCCAAGCCAGCATACCAATTTTTACGAACCTTTCTACGAGGTACTTCTAGTTTATCCATCATCAGATAGCCAGAGACCCTATTATAGCCACCAAATTTATGTCAATGTGCAGCAATCCACCAAACAATTGTTGAAGCTACTTACCTGAAAAAATTTACAACTCCATCATAGGTAGCTAACGCTATTTCTCTTGTACCATCCTTGTCTATATCATATAAGAGAGGGCTGGAATGGACTGTCGATTGGTGAAAAGCAGGCCATCCTGATGAATTTGGAATTTTCACATCAATGGAAATTATATGCTATTATGTGTTGAGTAACTACAAAAAGCATGCAAAGGAGCTACCAATAAGATATTGAAATTTATAGATAAATGACTAGATAGCAGAAATAACATTAAAGAGATACCTGGCATTTTATCACCATCAGAACCCTCCAATACTTCGAGGTAATAGACAAATGATGGTACCACTATCTCTAGCTTGCCATCACTGGAGTTGCAAGAATACAACAATAAGTCAACCTCTCAGTTAGCACAGATACGACTATTTTCACTATTCAAATAAAAGTGGCGAGCCGTGCAAGAACTAGAAAACCTATCCGAACACACTATTTCGACCAATAAAAGTGAATAATAAACAGAAATCGATGCTTAAAACTGACACCTTCAGAGATCAAACACCACAAACTTTGACATATGAGCAGGTAAAGGGCATGATGAAACAAATCAAAAACTAAAAAGAAGAAGAAAAGAGAATGTTGCGCTTGCAAATATAAGCATAGTGGAATCAAAAGTAGGTTTCATTTTTTGAGACAAAATTTATGAACGAAGACAAGACCTAGGTTATAAATCTACCTTGACTATGGCTCTAGCACAAATCCAAAGAAGACAAGACCTAAGTTATGAATCAATGGAGTAGGAGTGCCACCTTTGGCGAAGAAATACACCTCGTCCGATCAAAAGGTTCCACGAGTGAAAGAAGCAGCAGTCGAAGGTCAGAGGGCCTCGTCGAACTCAGAAACCCGCTCACCAAGAAACGAGAGGAGCACACCATCGTGGAGGAAGATCTAGCGGAGGCTTGAAGAGATTGTATGAGGAGAGGGAAAGAAAATTGCCTTAGGTTCGGGAGCGCGAAGGAAAAACACGGCGCTGAAAAGAAAACAGCAAGGGAAAGGAAAACAGCGAGGGGGGGGGGGGAATGACCAAATTCAATTACAACAGTTTTTTCAAAACTGTTGTCGTAGCCACTAAAAACGCGGATAAAGACAACGGTTTATAAAACCGTTGTAAAAAGTGTTGTCGTTTTAAAAAAAATCGCTCAATGACAACAGTTTTACAAAAACCGTTGTCTTTTATATATAATGGGGAGCTCAAAGACAACGGTTTTGAAAAAAACCGTTGTCTTTGAGCAAATACGCAACACTTTCTCTTAAAACCGTTGTCGTAGGGGTGTTGTCGTTTGCAGTTTTTGTTGTAGTGCTAGGTGGAGAAAAATCCTAGGGGCGATAACCCTAGGTCCTAGGGGGTAGTAACTCTAGGCAGAAAGTCCAGTCGGTCTGGAGGACCAGACTGGCAGCAGGTAAATCTCCTGAGTGGAGTAGGTGAGGACGCGTTCCCCGCAGAGGGAATAGTAGGCATCGGGTCGACCTAGGGTTTCCGGTTGGAAACCTGAAGTCAGACTCGGACAGTCCGGAGACTGTCATTATCACTTCTATTATGCTTTATGTGCTAACTTTGTGCTTCAGGGTATATTTGGAATTAATATATCTTGCAGGGACCAAAGTGCAAAGATTAACCTCGGATGAACAGTGTTCGAGGCGCCTCCATGGAGATTGGAGGCGCCTCGGGTGTAAAACTTGAGCTGGCTACGAAGCAAGCTTCAAGGCGCCATGGAGAGGCTGAAGGCGCCTTGAACAAGTTGATGAAGGCACCTTGGAGAGGTTGAAGGCGCCTTGAACAAGATAAAGTTTGACCAGGTCAGTTCTGATCCACGCGGGTGACGCGGCCAGCCTGAACAGTGTTCGAGGCGCCTCCATGGAGATTGGAGGCGCCTCGGGTGCAAAACTTGAGCTGGCTGTGAAGCAAGCTTCAAGGCGCCATGGAGAGGCTGAAGGCGCCTTGAACAAGTTGATGAAGGCGCCTTGGAGAGGTTGAAGGCGCCTTGAACAAGATAAAGTTTGACCAGGTCAGTTCTGATCCATGCGGGTGACGCGGCCAGCCTGGAGGCGCCTTGGAGGGGTTTAAGGCTCCTTGAACACCCTTTATAAGAGGGGTTTGAGTAGCAGCAATACACAACGAAAGAAAAAGCTTCCTCGTGCTGTGTTCTGCTCAAGTATTGCTTCCGAAGTGCTGCTGCAACATTCCGACGACTCGGAGCTCAGATTTTTCTACCACTATTGTCGGTATAACTTTAATTACAGTTACATTTGTAATTAGTTTGTAATAATTATACGAGCTTATAGTTGTTGCCCACGGAAAGCGATCAAGGATTGCGGGCCTTCGAATAGGAGTCGATCTAGGCTCCGAACGAAGTAAACGATCGTGTTCTTGTGTGTTTATTTTTTTATTCCGCTGCTTTAATTACTCGACGAACGTTTTACGATTCTGATAATCGAACGAAATAGCCACAAGCGCTATTCACCCCCCCTCTAGCGCATCTCGATCCAATAATAACAACTCAAGCAATAATTGTGTAGCCATTCCTAGCAATAGTTCTAAGCTTCCAAAGTGTAAAAGGCTTCTCCGCCTTCAAAGAAGGAGAATTTTTCTACTGAGCTCTTTATCGCCCTGGATTAACAACCATCTTGGTTGTAACCAGGTTAACTCCCAGTCTTCTCTGTCTTTCTATATTTTCGTATTGCTTTATTAATTTATCACTATTGTACTAATTGAGTTGAAAGTACGAGGAGGGTATATTTTATTTTTTATTTTCAGCAATTCACCCCCCTCTTGCCGGCCTCCGCTGAACCTACATTTTTATCTTGATTCATGATGTTGTAAATGATGCTAGTATGTTTAGTGTACCTCTTTTATCTATCTTAAGTTGCATGATGTGAGCTAAGTATTCTATGGAAATAAGTTTGAGTTTTGGCTTAACATTAAGGATCTTACTTACACTTTACTTGAGCTTGAATAGTTGATATCATTAAAATAGTCATGATTCATCTTATTTGTTTAGTACTTGGTTTCCATGGTGATTTCTCAAACTTCATTTTGGTTACGGGATGAGGCTCGAATCATGTAAGTTCATTTGGAAAAACTAAAATATCCCAACATTTGTGCAGTGTATTTGTGTTTAAGTGTTGCACCTTACAATCACTTAGAAAAAAATGAAATGAAAAAAAAAGAGAATAAAAAAATGATGATGAAAAAAAGGGATATAAAAAATAGTTGTCATGAGTGGAAACTAGCAAGTTACCCCTTTGAGACCGAGTTAGGTTACTGGGGAAATGACTGCTATGCTTCTCTTGATATCGAGCATGCCTTTGAGACCCTGAGTTGATTGAGAAATATGAACCAAGTGTATGGTAGGTAAGTGCCTATCACTGGAAACATTAGGAACTCAATTGGATGATGAGTTAACTAGGACAAAGATTGAAACTTGAAGAGTTGGGTCACTTATTTGTACTATGCACAAAGAGACTTATGCTTAAGCCATACTTGGGTTATTTCTATTATCATGTTCATCAATGAAACTTGTAGATAGAGTAAGGAAAGTGCATTAGGGATTATGATTCATTATTGAGCATGTGAGTTTTGATTGTGGCATTTTGCTTGAGGACAAACAAAAGTTTAAGTCTGGGGGTGTGATGTGCGTAGATTTTATACACTTGTTTAGCATATTTTGACGCTCATTCCTATATTTTATGCATGCTCTATCTATGCATTTTCATACTCCTTGCTTTACTTTTAGCATATTTACTCTTCTTTGTTCGAAGATCTGCTCTTGTGCATTTTCTGTCTACATGAGTCAAATTTGGAAAGGAAATGATGTTCGTGGAAAATTTGATCAATGAATGAAGGAAGTCAGCGCCAGCCATGTGTGTCACACGACCATGTCAAAGGAACAGGAAGGAAAATGGTCATGGCTGTGTGGAGCAGATCGGGTGTGCAGCATCAGCAGGAGAGGGGGTTGACATGGCAGTGTGGTATCACATGACCGTGTCACTTTTGAAGCAGAATCAGAACACGTCTGTGTAGATCTACATGATCGTGCAACCTTTCCTGAAGCCAAGCATTGCCAGGCCGTGTGTGCCACACGGTCGTGCAACCTTTCCAGAGACCAAGATTGTCACGGTCGTGTGTGCCACATGGCCGTGTGAGCCATCCAGAGGTGGAGCATGGCATGACCATGTGAATCTCACACGGCTGTGTGACTCTGGCTGATAGCAAAATAGGCAAGGTCATGTGAGGGCCACACGGTCGTGACACGGGCCGTGTGGCGCCCAAAGCCCCTGCTCTATATAAAGGGTTCTTCCCTCTTTAAAAGGGGGAGGCTCTCCCTTTAGGGAGATCCAATTTGAAGGTTCTTCTCTATCTTTTGGGTGTTGATCCGACGATCTAAGGACTTCTCCATTCCCGATTCGACTCCGGTAGCAAGGATTGGTTTTGAAGATTACTTGTCGTCTCTAGATAAGCATTTCTTTTCAATCTTCTTGATTTAGATCGAAATGTTTACGATCTTCTTGTCTTCGGATCTTTTCTTTTGTTCCATGGAGCAGATCTCCTTGTTCTGGGATGGAGGGAGTATTTGTGATGTGAATTGATGTATGAATTCAAGGATTTGCCAACTTCTTATTTTAATGATGTTGTTATGTTTTGTATCAATTCAATCTTGTGTGGATTGTTGTGTTTGGATCTAATTACCATTCTTGATTGGATGTTTGTAATTCTTGTGGATCTTGTTGAGGAATTCTCTATGTTGTATGACCGAGGGGCGTCGTGACAGGGTTGCCCCATTAACGCACATCTTGAGGATCACCTTAAAGGGTGAAGCAAGAATCTATAAAGAAGTGGGATAGATAAATGAATTGATCCCTATATCTTGATGTGAATTGATTAGTAATGTATTTCTATGTTGTATGACCGAGGGGCGTCGTGACAGGGCTGCCCCACTAACGGACTTCATAGGGATCATGACTATTTAGTTGCTTAAGGTATAGATATAAGTCCCTTGTCGGTGTTTTCTGCAGGAGGTAACTGACGACTTCTTACGAATACATGACAATTGAGGATATAATTGGTAAAATCATATTACATTGATAAGTATCACGAAGAAACCAAATCTTCTAGAACTTTCATAAAACCTAGTTTCTGCATTACTTTTCTATTTCCATTTGCTTTTAGTATGTGTAATTCTTAGTTAACTGTTTAGCTAATTCTCTTTAAAACATCTTTAGTGATTATAACCAGCCCTTATGGATATGATATCTTTTATATTACTGATGACGTAACCGTGCACTTCCGGTGACGTAACATAGGGATATTGATTTTTCAAATGAGTTGATATGATTTGAGATTTATCTAGTAACCTATATGTAATTGAGAAATCACGATGGAAACATAAGTACTAATCAAGTTCTATGAATCATGACTATTTTTGGAGTTATCTTTCATCAAAACTAGGCAACGTGAAAAAAGATTAAAAAACTAGGCCATCACTCAAATTTTTTAAAATAAAAACATTGCTGTCTTCATGCTACTAAAGATAGAGAAAAGTAGATCATCAAATATACTAACACTATAAATCATAACAACTTGAGTCCAAAACAAGCATGCTAGAATTTTTGCTCTGAGAACAAGTCAGCAGTAATGTGATAATTGATACACTACACATGCCACAGATAAACCTATACAAATTGAAAATAAACTAAATATATCTAAGCAAAATGCATAAAATGCAATCAAACTAAAATTAATGCAACTAAACTGAAATAAAAAATAAGCAACAAATATGTACATATGTACAACTCTCCCTCAGACTTAGACTTTTCATTTTCCCAATAAAATCATTATAATGGTGGAGGATGATATGTTGAAGGGCGAAATGATGGAGGTGGATATGGTGGCTGAGGGTAATCCTCAGGTGGTGGAGAGCATGACCTAGGAGGGAATCTCGATACTCGCGGTAAGTTGCCAAGGTGCTCATGATACTTAAAAAGCATAGCAACCTGTTGTCTAGTCAATTCCATGGAGCACCTAAATCCTTCATTCTCCCTTACACATAGTAATAATTGTTCACAAATTCTGAGACCTACCCTTGAAAATTCCTCATCATCCAAAAATGGTACCATATTTCTTGGAACTATTCTTGAGTCAATGCAAATTTTCCTCCAACATGTGTTGGTGGATACTATGCTTCTTATGAAGAGTGTCCAAAGAAGCAAAGAAATCCAAATAATCAAATCTATAGGTACCCATATCTCCATAAGCGAATGAATGTCTAACCGACTTAGAATATTTGGCCGGCTCAAGGTATCTAGAGGAGGAGGGTTCAAGGTGCTCCTTGGGGATGGAGGCATCCTTGGGTGATAAATCCTTAACAATCCAATTACCAAAGTTATGAATTGTGGTTCCATCGGGGTTAGAGAGGAGAAGTGGAAATGCATTTCTCCTAATGAAACCAAATCCATTCTCTCCCCAACAAATCATTTTTACTGCTAGACAAGTATCAATATCAATCTTAGAGTTGCCATGAATAATATGTAGACCATTTAGTTCACACTCTAAGTTTTAACAATTTGTATGATTAAACCATCAAAAATAATTGTACAAGTAGTAGCCTTGCTGGATCTCGCTAAGATTTGAAGAATGTGGAACCCGAATCAAAATCAAATTTGTTTAACATGGCTCAAAAAGAGTAAAGCTCAACTTTTCTAAGCACCTCGTCACTCTCACCTCAGCTAAAAATGATTTTACTCATGACATGGTGGAGGTAGCGAAAAATAGGGTCTTTGAATAGATGAAGCTTTGGAGACAAATGGATCATAGGGTTCATTTAAATCAGTAATTTCATTTCAAAATGAATTACTATTGAAAGTGTAGTCAAACTTATGAGATCACTAGTGGGAAAGTCAAAGCAATTATTAAAGTCATAAAGAGATCATTGGTAATCATGATTCATCAAATGAAAGATAATCTTTCCATCATGATCATCATCCAAAGTAAAATGAGTCTCTAACAAAATAAAGAATTCAAGAGTAATGCGGGAATATGTTTGATGATTCATATACATCAAGTCATTACAATCTAAGTTGTTAATTAACCAATCAATGTTATCCCTAATTCCCGAAAGCATTTATAGTGTAAGAGTCAAGGTATCTTGTACAAACTAATTTACGAGCAACAAGAACATTAAATCTAGATTTTTGTTTATTATTTCTAAAAATAATTCTAAGATAATTTTATGTTACCCTCGTTGTACGCTTGATGTTTGCCTTTGTCTTTACCAATGCCTTCCCTTTTCCCTTGTTAGTCCCCTTTCCTTTGTCCTTGTCCGGGTCGTTGCCTCTACTGGATCCACCACTACTTTGAAGTCTTTTCAATATATTGGACATGATTGCAAGTCAAGAGGGGAAGGAGAGTTTGTGAAAGAGAGGAGATGGTGATCTGTTAATTTAGGGGATAGAGGAGAAAAGAGAGCTTCTTGCTTTGGGGAAGGAAGAAGATCTTGAAGAGAAGAGAGACTCGGTGAAGAGAAGACTAAAGAATCTTGAAGGAAAGAGAAGAGTTTCTTGTGTAAATTAAGAGGAAAAGAAGAGGAGAGGAGTAGAGATCTTGGTTTCAAAGTGGATGAAAACTTAGATCTAGCTCTTTAAAAGAGTAGATCTTTCTCAAGGTGGAAGAGAGAAGAATAAAATCGAGAGAAAGGAGAAGAAATATAGGGGAGAGGAGCTTTTGCAGAGTCGACACGGTCGTGATAAAGTCAGGAACCACTGTGTCTAGGGTTTAATACCCTAAGATCCTTGCCACATCGCCATGAAAAAATGACATGGCCTAGGTGTGGATTTCTATGTTCTAGTGACATAATCGTGTCAAAATGACATGGTCGTGTTATGTATCTCTTTGTAAGCTTGGTACTGTCGTGTTGGAAAATACAGTCGTGCCATGCTTCCTTCTAGACAAACACGACCCCTTCTTTTTCTCTTTTTTTTTTCTTTCACGGTTGTGTCACATGAGACACGACTGGAAAAATTCTCAAATCGCCATGGCCATGTTGAAAGACATGGCCATGCCATGCCTTTTTGTCACCATGAGACATAACCGTGTGAGCTATTGTCCAAGTTTTTCTTCAACATGACCTTTCTTTGTTTGTTCTTCCAAAATGTCTTCACACCCATACAAAAGTCCATGACCAGATCGTGAAGGCCAATAAACCTAAAAATGAGAATAAACTTGAATTAAAATAAAAAAAAATAAACTAAAATTAAAAACAAGAACAGGAAAACAAACCCTTAGGATGCCTCCCAAGAAATGCTCATTTAGGGTTATGAGCTCAACCCCTAATTTGGCTCAACTTGGAGCCTTTGCCTTGAAGGGGAGGTATTCCCTGTTGGGGTTGCAAGGTTGAAAACATAGTCTCATATTAGAAACACATGGGAAAGATCATGGGTTTATAAGAATTTAGATATCTCCACAATAGCATGATATTGTCCACTTTGGGCCTAAGCCCTCATGGTTTTGCTCTTAGGCTCTCCCCAAAAGGCCTCATGCCAATGGATATATCTTTTCTCTTATAAACCCATGATCTTTCCCATGTGTTTCTAATATGGGACTATGTTTGCAACCTTGCAACCCCAACAATCCCCCCCTCACACAATGGACCATAGGCTCCCCATGTCTGATCCTCGACCCACCAGGTCTTACTGCCCCTCGGTCCACCCGACCTACTAGGACTTCCTTGCCTAGTCGCAACTAGGACTTCCTGCCTGGTGTCTGGTCCTCTTGATCTGAACATAGGAGCCCCCACTTTCTTTGTTCGAGGTCAATATTGTACCCACATGGCTCAATCAGACCATAGCTCTTGTGCACAGTCGGTGGTTAAACCTTCTGGCAGTCCGGGCTCTGATACCAATTGTTGGATCGAAAAGCACTAGAGGGGGGGTGAATAGCGCTCACGGCTATTTCATTCGTTTCAGAATTGTAAAAGCGGTCGAGTAAATAAATGCAGCGGAATAAAAACAAACACACAAAAACAAGGGATTTACTTCGTTCGGAGCCTGTAGCGACTCCTACTCGAAGGCCCGCGATCCTTGATCACTTTCCGTGGGCAACAACTATAAGCACGAAATTATTACAAGCTAAATACAATTTAAAATAGTAATTAAAAATACCAACGACACTTAGGAAATATCATATTTGGAGCTCCGGGTCATCTAGTTGACAGCACGTTAAAGAAAGGTTGCTTAGAGGAAGTTTTGTCGAGTTGCTAGTCGAGTGCTGCTTTTATACAGTGCTCAAGGCGCCTTGAAATCCATCCAAGGTGCCTCCAGGAGGGCCGAGTCGCCTGCGTGGATCAAGCCTGAACTGGTCGTGACTTATCCCTTCAAGGCGCCTTCTGTGCTCTCCAAGGCTCCTTCCCGGCTTCGGCTAGCACCCGAGGCGCCTCCAAGATCCATGGAGGCGCCTCGGACACTGTTCATCCGAGGTCTAATGTGCTCCTTTGGTCTTGCAAAAGTGTTAGTCCCAAACACATACCCTGCAAAACAAAGTTAGCACAAACACAATATATGATATAATAGATATGATGACTGTCTGGACTGACTTCAGATTTTCGACCGGAAACCCTAGGTCGACCCGACGCCTACTGTTCCCTCTACGGGGAACGCGTCCTCACCTACTCCACTTAGGAGATTTACCTATTGCCAGTTCTATCCTCCAGATCGACTGGACTTTTTCTCGGTGCTCGATGCTTCCAGACTTTCTGCTGGACTTTCGCTTCCCGGCTGGTCCAGTCTTTCACCTGGTTCGCGACACCAGGACTTTCCACCTAGGGTTACCCTCCTAGGACTTTTGCCTGAAGCACTCGACCCACCAAGACTTTCCGCATAGGGTTACCACCCCCTATGCCCTAGGGTTACCACCCCCTAGGGTTTTCACTTGCCTAACCACAGCTAGGACTTCTCCTGAAACACTTAAACAGATTTGTTAGATCACAACCTAACCTTAACTTTGAATCCTTTGCCATTATCAAAACTTAGGTTTGATCGTCGGATGCTTCCCGCATCAACAATAAACCACATTCTTATTTATGTATACACACAAACACACAAACATATATTACAAATTTACATATATTACACGTTCCTCTGAGCAACCTTTCTTTAATATTACCTTATAGTTATCTACCCAACACATTCCTATTTTAGTAAACAACTAAAAACCAATAAACATGAGTAAGTAGAAGTCAACCATATATTAGCCTTTTAAACTTAGGTGAATAATATTCCTTTTAAGTCCTTTATCTCACTTAGCTAACAGTTTTTACAGTAAAATTTAATTATAAGCTAAGTGTTACACAAGCATCTTTCAAAGCCTTATCTATTTTTCTAAAAATTTAAAACAAGTTGTAAAATGGCTTATTTTTGATAAATGGCAAAGGGAGAGAGTAGGGAAATTCAAAAGTAAAAGAAAGCCCTGTATTAAGGGGGAGCTTCACAAAGTTTAAGTGACAGCTTAAGTTATGCTTGTATTTGAATTTATGTACTTATGTACTTAAGCTTGCTCACTTACACTCTTTAAGTAGATTTATGCATTTGTTTTACTTAATTTTGAATTCCAGTTGCCATAATCAAAAAGGGGGAGATTGTTGATGTGAGAAGCATCCGATGATCAAACCTGAGTTTTGATAATGACAAAGGATTCAAAGTTAAGGTTAGGTTGTGATCTAATAAGTCTGTTTAAGTGTTTCAGGAGAAGTCCTAGCTGTGGTTAGGCAAGTGAAAACCCTAGGGGGTGGTAACTCTAGGTCATAGGGGTGGTAACCCTATGCAGAAAGTCTTGGTGGGTCGAGTGCTTCAGGAAAAAGTCCTAGGGGGGGTAACCCTAGGTGGAAAGTCCTGGTGTCGCAAACTAGGTGAAAGACTGGACCAGCCGGGAAGCGAAAGTCCAGCAGAAAGTCCGGAAGCATCGAGCACCGAGCAAAAGTCCAGTCGATCTGGAGGATCGAACTGGCAACAGGTAAATCTCCTGAGTGGAGTAGGTGAGGACGCGTTCCCCGTAGAGGGAACAGTAGGCGTCGGGTTGACCTAGGGTTTCCGGTCAGAAATATGAAGTTAGACCCGGTCAGTCCAGAGACTGTCATTATATTCTATTATCATATCTATATTATTGTTTTGTGCTAACTTTATTTTGCAGGGTATGTGTTTGGGACTAACACTTTTTGCAGGACCAAAGGAGCACAACTTAGTCTCAGATGAACAGTGTTCGAGGCACCTCCATGGAGCTTGGAGGTGCCTTGGATGCAAAGCTGAGATGGCTACGAAGCAAGCTTGGAGGCGCCTTGAAGGAAGCTCAAGGCGCCTTGGACTGGTGGATGAAGGCGCCTTAGAGAGCACAGAAGGCGCCTTGAAGGGATAAGTCACGACCAATTCAGGCTTGATCCACGCGGGCAACTCGGCCCTCCTGGAGGCGCCTTGGATGGATTTCAAGGCACCTTGAGCACTGTATAAAAGCAGCACTCGACCAGTAACTCGACAGAACTTCCTCTAAGCAACCTTTCTTTAACGTGCTGTCAACGAGACGACCCAGAAGTGATGCGAATACTTCCCGACGACCCAGAGCTCCAAATCTGACATTTCCTAAGTGTCGTTGGTATTTTTAATTACTGTTTTAAATTGTATTTAGCTTGTAATAATTTCATGCTTATAGTTGTTGCCCATGGAAAGCAATCAAGGATCGCGGGCCTTCGAGTAGGAGTCGCTACAGTCTCCGAACGAAGTAAATCCCTTGTGTTTGTGTGTTTGTTTTTATTCCGCTGCGTTTATTTACTCGATTTCTTTTACGATTCTGAAACGAACGAAATAGCCGCGAGTGCTATTCACCCCCCCCCCCCTCTAGCACTTTTCGATCCAACATTCCCATCCATGGTAATTTTCCTCTGGTCCCTCTTTCATTTGGGCTCTTGCTGGAATGATGTATTTATTGTTCTTGGCTCTAGGACTTTTCTCCTTGCTTGCTGGACTTGGTGTTTCATTCGGAAGTCTTCCATTGGAGTGAATCTCATACTCCTCTTGTTGGAGTTCATCCAACCTATAACAAACACTTTTATTGTTGGAAGAGAATTAGTGGCCTTAGATAAATCAAACTTTAGTATGTATACTAAATATATACTAAAAGTCTAGCTTTTTATATTAACATTTATTTAGGAATAAGAATCACATTGGTAAAATGACTACATTTATACTAAGTGTAGTTGTCCTTTTAATTTATATTGTAGATAACATGGTGTGAGGAGACACACAGAAGTTCATATTATCAGTTCCTTATAAATTATAAATAGTAGCTCACAACCAAGATGGAATGGGACAAACCATTGGAGTGGTTGTAGTGTAATTTGGTATTAGTTTATCTTAACTATAAAATTACACTAGTACACTAGGTGTGTATTGAGCAGGACCATTTGAGGTAGTTCTTTTTATACTGACTTAATAAAAGAACAAGACCTCTGTTATTATGAAAGTGTATGCTCTTAATCTCGATATAATAACAAGCACATATACTTAGTATTTATTTCTTTAATTTATCAATGGATGAGATTTAGTTCAATAAATCAATAGTCACGATAAGTTGGAAAATAATATTATTTATATGGTGTGTTGTTGAATATAGAAGGAAACTATGTCCTAGTAATTTTGTTTGATAATGCCCCCTTGAGAAGCTCATAAGGATAGTCATGTAAACCCTGTAGGTGGACTTAGTCCGACATGACAATAAAGTTGAGTGGTACTACTCTTGGAGCTAGATATTAATTGAGTTGTCAGTAACTCATTTAATTAATTGACATTCAATATCTTAAACACAGGGAGATTAATGCACTCATAATAAGAAGGAGCTCATAATGTAATTTGGAATTGGTGCGGTAGTTCAATAATAACTCTTTAGTGGTATGGGTTATTATTGATGAACTTGAGTTGGGTGTTCGGGGCGAACACAGGAAGCTCAAGCTCATCGGGAGACCAAAACCAATTTCTCCTCTCGGTCCCTATTGTAGCCTCTATAAAACCTTGTATCCACTAATTCCACTTCTTATCCAAGTAATGGGTCGGACACAACCTTGCTTGGAGCAAGGGGGTCGACCAAGTATAGGCTTGGAGCCCAAGTAGTGGCCGGCCAAACCATGCTTAGTGTCCAAGCATGGGGCCGACCACATAGGATTAAAGGAGTTTTTAATTTTTGTTAAAATTTTTCCTTTTATAGCCATTCATGAAAGGGATTTAAAAGAAAATTTTTATTTTTAAAATTTCCTTTTATAGTCATCCTCATGGTTTTAAAAAAAGAGTTTTAGATTTTAAAATATTTCCTTTTATAGCTATCTACAAAAGATTAAAGAGAGATTTTAATTTTGTTAAAATCTTTCCTTATTTGTAGTTGTCTATAATGTTTTAAAAAAAAAGATTTTAATTTTTGATAAAACTTTCCTTTTATATAACCATGATTTAAAAAGATAATTTTAATTAATCTTTCCTTTTTTGTAGTTGTCTACATGTTTTAAAAGAGAGAGATTAATTTTAAAACTTTCCTTTATTGCCATGTACAATAGGAAATTTTAAAAGAAAGATTTTAATTTTTATTAAAATTTCCTCTTTTAGAGGGAGGCCATAAATAAGGAAGTTTTAATTATGTTTAAAACTTTTCTTTTTGTAAACATCATGGTTTAAAAGGAAGCTTTAATTTTTGTTGTAATTTTTTTTCCTTTTTAGTATACCATGATGTGGCCGGCCATAAGAAGATTAAAAGGACGTTTTAATAAAACTTTTCTTTTTTACCAAGACCAAGTATTATAAAAGAGGGGGAGAGGGTGCCTCATGGATAATACAACCTATTCTTATTCCCTCTCTATTTCCTTGGTGGTCGCCCATGCTCCCTTCCTTTCTTCTTTCTTGTGGCCAAGGGCACCACCTTCATCTTGTCACCTCTTTTGCTTCCTTAGGACCGGCGGCATCAAGGGTTGCTATATCCTTGTGGTCGGTTGCTTGGAGAGGAAGAAGAAGAAGAGGAGTAGCACTTGGTGGTCGGTTGCTTGGAGAGGAAGAAGAAGAAGAGGAGTAGCACTTGGTGGCCGGTTGCTTGAAGGAGAAGAAGAAGAAGGAAATTTCCTATTTTGGCATACCTTGATGGCTCAAGAGTCTTGGAGAAGAAGAAGTGGTCATGGTGGAATTCATCTTGGTAGATCGTCGCCCACACGACATCCAAGAGGAGGTGAGGAATACAACAGAAGATCAAGAGGTCTTTAGCTACAAAGAAAGGTATACTAGTTGGCTTATTCCGCATCATACTAGTTTTCTTTGTACGGATTTTTGAAATAGCAAACACAAGAGACTAACGATTCTAGGCAATCTATTTTATGTTTCAATTTTGTGTTTCTTTTATTTTTTTTATCTTGTGATTCGATTGTTCTTAGTGGTTAAACCTAGGGTTACTATTAGGAGATTAAATATTGAATTTTGTTGAAAGGATTTGTCTAGGAAGTGGTGGATAATCCCATACCCAAGAAGGCCTAGTGTCTCGCAATATTTAACCTGGAAGCTGAGTATGTGGCATCCTCTGAGGCAGCCATAGAAGTTGTATGGCTCAGTAACTTCATGATGGACTAAGATGTGATTCCTGGTTTGCCCAAAATTATTACAGTTTATTATAAAAATAAGTGGTGCAGTAGCAAACTCGAAGGAACCACGAGCCCATAAGGCAAGTAAACATATAGAGCACAAGTACCACCCAATACGAGACATCATATAACGACGAGAAGTTGTTGTCGTCTAGATTGCATCAGGAGATAACCTGGATCTTTTCACTAAGGCCCTTAAGGCAAGAGCTTTTGATGGGCATGTTGAAGGGATGGGAATAAGATGTATGGCGGCATATATGACAGCATAGTCTTTTAGTATAAGTGGGAGATTGCTAGAATGTATACTAAAAGTCTAGATTTTTGTATTAACATTTATTTAGAAATAAGAATCACATTGGTCAACTGACTACATTTATACTAAGTGTAGTAATCCTTTTAATTTATATTGTAGATAATATGGTGTGAGGAGACACACAGAAGTTCATGTTATCAGTTCCTTATAAATTATAAATAGTAGCTCACAACCAAGATGGAATGGGACAAACCATTGAAGTGGTTGGAGTATAATTTGGTATTAGTTTATCTTAACTATAAAATTACACTAGTACACAAGGTGTGTATTGAGCAGGACCATTTGAGGTAGTTCTTTT
Source organism: Zingiber officinale (assembly GCF_018446385.1). Classification (NCBI taxonomy): domain Eukaryota; kingdom Viridiplantae; phylum Streptophyta; class Magnoliopsida; order Zingiberales; family Zingiberaceae; genus Zingiber; species Zingiber officinale. The sequence continues at coordinate 49,866,928 of NC_055996.1, read as the reverse complement.
TATACTGACTTAATAAAAGAATAATACCTCTGTTATTATGGAAGTGTATGTTCTTAATCTCGATATAATAACAAGTACGTATACTTAGTATTTATTTCTTTAATTTATCAATGGGTGAGATTTAGTTCAATAAATCAATAGGCCCAATAAGTTGGGAAATAATATTATTTATATGGTGTGTTGTTGATTATAGAAGGAAACTGTGTCATAGTAATCTAGGTTGATAATGTCCCCTTGAGAAGCTCATAAGGATTATCATGTAAATTTTGCAGGTGGACTTAGTCCGACATGACAATAAAGTTGAGTGGTACTACTCTTGGAGCTAGATATTAATTAAGTGAGTTGTCAGTAACTCATTTAATTAATGGACATTCGATGTCTTAAACACAGGAAGATTAATGCACTCATAATAAGAAGGAGCCTATAATGTAATTTGGGATTGGTGCGGTGGTTCAATAATAACTCTTTAGTGGTATGAGTTATTATTGATGAACTTGAGTTGGGTGTTCGGTGTGAACACAGGAAGCTCAAGCTCATCAGGAGACCAAAACCAATTTCTCCTCTCGGTCCCTGTTATAGCCTCTATAAAACCTTGTATCCACTAAGTCCACTTCTTATCCAAGTAATGGGTCGGACACAACCTTGCTTGGAGCAAGGGGGCAGACCATGTATAGGCTTGGAACCCAAGTAGTGGCCGGCCAAACCATGCTTGGTGTCCAAGCATGGGGTCGGGCACATAGGATTAAAGGAGCTTTTAATTTTTGTTAAATTTTTTTCTTTTATAGCCATCATGAAAGGGATTTTAAATAGAAATTTTATTTTTAAAATTTCCTTTTATAGTCATCCTCATGGTTTTAAAAAGATAGTTTTAGATTTTAAATTCTTTCCTTTTATAGCTATCTACAAAAGATTAAAGAGAGATTTTAATTTTGTTAAAATCTTTCCTTATTTATAGTTGTCTATAATGTTTAAAAGAAAGATTTTAATTTTTGATAAAACTTCCCTTTTATGTAACCATGATTTAAAAAGGAAAGTTTTAATTAATCTTTCCTTTTTTGTAGTTGTCTACCCGTTTTAAAATAGAGAGATTAATTTTAAAACTTTCCTTTATTGCCATGTACAATAGAAAATTTAAAAAGAGAGATTTTAATTGTTATTAAAATTTCCTCTTTTAGAGGGAGGACACAAATAAGGAAGTTTTAATTATGTTTAAAACTTTTCTTTTTGTAAACATCATGGTTTAAAAGGAAGCTTTAATTTTTGTTGTAAAAAATTTTCCTTTTTAGTATACCATGATGTGGCAGGCTATAAGAAGATTAAAAGGAAGTTTTAATTAAACTTTCTTTTTTTACCAAGACCAAAGATTATAAAAGAGGGGGAGAGGGTCCTCATGGATAATACAACCTATTCTTATTCCCTCTCTATTTCCTTGGTGGTCGGCCATGCTCCCTTCCTTTCTTCTTTCTTGTGGTCGACGACACCACCTTCATCTTGTCACCCCTTTTGCTTCCTTAGGACTGGCAGCATCAAGGGTTGCTATATCCTTGTGGTCGTTTGCTTAGAGAGGAAGAAGAAGAAGAGGAGAAGCACTTGGTGGCCGGTTGCTTGAAGGATAAGAAGAAGAAGGAAATTTCCTATTTTGGCATCCCTTGATGGCTCAAGAGTCTTGGAGAAGAAGAAGTGGTCCCGATGGAATTCATCTTGGTAGATCATCGCCCACACGACGTCCAAGAGGAGGTGAGGAATACAACAGAAGATCAAGAGGTTTTTAGCTACAAAGAAAGGTATAACTAGTTATCTTATTCCGCATCATACTAGTTTTCTTTGTACGAATTTTTGAAATACCAAACACAAGAGGCTAACAATTCTAGGCAATCGATTTTATGTTTTGATTTTGTGTTTCTTTTTTTTTTTCGATCTTGTGATGTGATTGTTCTTAGTGGTTTAACCTAGGGTTACTATAAGGAGATTAAATATTGAATTTTGTTGAAAGGCTTTGTCTAGGAAGTGGTGGATGATCCCATACCCAAGAAGGTCTAGTGTCTCACTATCTTTAACTTGGAAGCCGATGTTTGAAATAAATATTTAATCAACTTTGTAACATGGGTGGATTTGGATTAATAATGTTAAGTATCGTTTGTGATCCAAGTTTAAACCTCTAAGAAAAAATAAGTTGAACTTGGAATCAATAATGTTAAGTTCTGTTTGCGATTCCAAGTTTAATTTCTAAAGAACACAATAGGTTGTTTGGAAAGGTTCATGACTTGTATAAAATTTTTGTACAGGGGAACCAGTATGATATTCCGAGTAGCAACCAACACTTTTCTCCTTGCTTGCTGGACTTGGTGTTTCATTCGGCAGTCTTCCATTGGAGTGAATCTCATACTCCTCTTGTTGGAGTTCATCCAACCTATAACAAACACTTTTATTGCTAGAAGAGAATTAGTGGCCTTAGATAAATCAAACTTTAGTTTCTTCTCGCCAATCACCAATGAAAGTTTGTGATTTTTAACATCTATAATTGCTTCCGCTATAGCGAGGAAAGACCTTCCAAGAATAATAGAAATCTTTGGGTTCTCTTCCATGTCTAATACCACAAAGTTTGTAGGGAAAATAAAGTTTCCTACTTCTACTAGATCATCTTCATTGATACCCATTGCATATCTACAAGAGTGATCCGCCAACTGAAGCTCCATGGTGGTTAACTTCAAATCATTTAGTCCTAGGTTCTTACAAATAAAGTATGGAATGAGACTTATGCGTACTCTTAAATCATAAAATGTCTTACCAATTATAGTCATGCATATTTGCAAGGTATAGAGAAACTTCTTGAATCTTGAAGCTTAGGAGGTAGCATGTCCAGCAGTATTGCACGACACTCCTCAGTTTGTCTTGTATCCATCACTTTAGCATTTGTTTAAAATAATCTCCTTCATAAATTTGGTAAATTTTAGTATTTTTTACAGAGTATCCTTAAGAGGAATCTCAATGCATAACTCTAGGCTTGATTTCAAATTTACTTGAGTAGGATTTCCCTAGAAGTAATCATCTCTTTGATCTTGTGAAACCTCACATCAATATACTTGGTTATCACATGATACACCAATGGTAAAGTTGTTGCCATGTGACCAAAAAGGTCACGGGTTTGAATCCTGGAAATAGTCTCTTGCAAAAAGTAGGGTAAGGCTGCGTAGAATGGATCCTTCCCCGAGACCCCGCATGGCGGGAGCTTCGTGCACCGGGCTACCCTTTTTTTATCACATGATACACCTGATTCTTTACTAAATAGATAGCACTCTGACTATCACATAACAACTTGACTTTACCATATTGAATGCCCAGTTCTTTAACCAACCCTGTGTTATGATTCCGCAAGTGCACAGATTCATCGTCAGTAATAAAGATTATCGATCCCACAAGCACTGGTTATAAGCACTAGCGATGGCTCACTTAGGATTAGATAAACCACCGATGGTTGTAAGTTATCTAAAGAAAAGAGATTTGGAAACGGAAATGAGAACTAGCAAAGAAGAAGTAATAGACTTGGTTTATGAAGAGTCCTAGGAGTTCGGTTTCATTGTGGTGGTATTGATGTATCACATTCTATCCTTTACTCATTGTCCATCAACATGTATTCGCTGGAAGCTAAAGTATCTATTCTTAGGTACCAAATAAAGAAGATCCCTATGAAATCCTGTTACGGTTAACCCCTGTCACTAGGGCACCTCGGTAGATCACAAGAACACTACTCTAATTGATGTCACTAAGGATAGAGATAAGGAGCTTAGTTTGGTCGCTTACTTCCTTGTGGATGAGTTGCCTCTCCTTTCAAGGAAGTACCCTAGATGTCCGTGAATGGGTTACCCCTGTCACTAGGGCCCCTCAGGTATACAATCTAAGATATTCTCTCTACGAGATAAGCAATTCCTACACAATCAATTAACACGATATAGAGATCAAGTAGTCGAAACAAAGCAAGTGAAATCATCCAATGAAATAGACACATAAGTATGAGTCTTACATCAAACCAATCCACAACTACTCCCTTATCCTAGAATAAGGAATCTACTCCATAGATGCCGGAGAAAAACCCGAAGACATAATGTTAAGCATATAATTCTCAAACAAGAAGAGAGAAAGAGAAATGACGCTTATCCAACGACGACGAGTGATCTTTGGATCCAATCCTTTGCTTATGGGGTTGATGTGGTGATGAAGGATTGCTGGACGGAGGTCATGGATGGCGTGGAACGACACCAAGTTGATTCTCTCTCTGAAGGTTCGCTTCCCGGCTATCTCCTCTTGAGGAAAAGGGTTAAAACCCTTTTATAGGCTAGGGCACGGCTGCGGCGGCACGACCGTGTGAGAATGGCACAGCCCATGCCCTTTCTTGTCTCTGGCCGCGCTGCACGGCCATGCCAATTGGCACGCCCGTGTGAACTTTGGGCTCGGTTCTTGGGGCACGACTGTGTAGGGTTGCATCGTCGTCCCTTACTTGGCTTTGGTCGTGGGGGGGGGGGGGCATGGCCGTACAAGTATGCACGGCCATGCTCTGATCTGCCTCTGGGTTGGCCGCACGACTGTGCAAGAGTTGCACGACTGTGCACTTTCCTTCTTCTGTTTGGCCACACGGTCGTGTGCGGTTGCATGGTCGTGTTCTCTAGCTCATTCTGGTGCATCGACAATCGCTGTTTTATCTCTGAAAGTTGTCCCTGTCAACACAAAACCAAACAAAGTGTAGATATCTGAACAAAAGAGTATATATGATGAGTACATGATAAAAGAGGCGATCATGCAAAGAATATATACATATAAAGCAAGTGAATGTGCGTTAAAACATGCATAAACGATCATAATATTTATGCACATCACCCTGTAAGCCATAAAACTTCCTTCACTGCTTCAGTTGCTGCCATATACTCTGACTCTGTAGTAGACAATGTAATAATAGATTATATCATACACTTCCAACAGATATGTCCTCCTGTTATAATGAACAAGTATCTTGTAGTAGACTTCCTATCATCTAAATCTCCTTCATAGTCTACATCTATGTACCCAACAACTAAAGGATCTTTAGGGTGTCCATTGAACATGATGCTATAATCAGTTGTATTTTTCAAGTATCTGAAAATATACTTCACTACATCCCAATGTGGTCGACCATGATTTGATAGATACTTTCTCACTATACTAAGTGCTTGCGTAAATCTAGTTTCATGTAAACCATGGCATACATCAAAAAACCAACTGCATTGGCATCTCTTAGATCTCCTCATCCATCTTTGGTCACTATGTAATGGATAACTTGAAGTGATGTGCCAGGGTGTACTCATCGTCTTTACATTCTTTATGTTGAACATATCTAACACCTCAACATAACTACTTTAAGATAACCATAATCTTCCTATAGCTCTATCCCTATGAATCTTCATCCCAAGAATCTTCTTGGCCTCGCCCAAATCTTGCATATCAAATTTCTTGCTCAACGACCTCTTCAATTTGTCAACCTCTTTTATCTTTTTTGCAATGACCCACTTGCACTCTATAGCTCGTTTTCCCTCAGAAAGTTCCACCAGATCTCACGTTTAGTTCTCATGTAGCAACTCCATCTTCTCTATCATAGCACCTTCCCACTTATCCTTCTTAGAGTTGTGTACCACCTCCTGAAAAAATGTAGGGTCTCCTCTATTGGTGATAAGTGTATAAGATGCCAAGTCTTCGAATCCATACATGGTGCATGTCTTTACCACTTATCTCATTCTGCCACCAACTATAGTATGATGCTCTATGTGCTCTAAGATAGAATCATCGAATTCATGACTCTCTAGTTCCACATGCACAACATCACTCTCTTTATTGATTTGTGGTGTTTTCCTTTCCCTCTTCCTGAGTATGCTATAGTATAACCTTCTCATAAACACCATATCTCTACTGATTACCACCTTATTTGCCTTAGAATCCCAAAGTTGGAAGCCTTTAACTCTTTTCTACTATACTAGAAAAATACATTTCTTTGACTTATCATCTAGCTTTGATCTTTCCTCACTATATATGTGTATATAGGCTAGATATAAAAAAACTCAAAGATGAGATTAATCTACTGGATTCTCTATCCATACTTCCTCTGATACTTTGCCTTTTAGTGCTGTCTTTGGTGATCTATTAATAAGATAATATGTCATATTAACCAATTCCACCCAGAAATTCTTTGCTAGCCTTGAATTCAATCGAGACATCTTGCCTTCTCAAATATTATCATATTCAGCCTTTCTGCCACACCATTTTGTTGTAGTGTCATACGAACTGACAAATGTCTCAAAATCCTATGTTGCTCATAAAATTCCTGAAACTTTGAATCTGTGTACTCAGTCTTATTGTCTAACCTAAGACATTTGATCTTCCTTCCAGTCTGGTTCTCCATTTTAATTTTCTACAGTTTAAACTTTATAAAAGTTTTTGACTTATGATGCATAAAGTGTTAGAGTGTATACTAAAAACCTAGCTTTTTGTAAACATTTATATTTGAAATAAAAGAATCACATTGGTCAATATCTATATTTATATGCTAAGTGTAGTTGTTCAATTGATTTATATTGTAGATAACATGGTGTGTAGTGTCACACACAGAAGATCATATTATCAATTCCTTATAAATTATAAATAGTAGCTCACGACTAAGATGGAAAGGAACAAACCATTGGAATAGTCGTAGTGTAATTAGGTATTAGTTTATCTTGACTAATAAATTACACTAGTACACTCTGAGTGTATTGAGCAGGACCATTTGAGATAGTTTCTTTTTATATTGACTAAATAAAAGAACAATGCCTCTGTTATTATGGAAGTGTGTGCTCTTAATCCTAATATAATAACAAGCACATATACTTAATATTTATTTCTTTGATTTATCAATGGGTGCAATTTAGTTCGATAAATCAATAAGCCTGATAAGTTGGGAAATGATATTACTTATAGTGTGTGTTGTTGATTATAGAAGAAACTGTGTCCTAGTAATCTAGGTTGATAATGCCCCCAAGAGGAGCTCATAAGGATTGTCATGTTAAACTCTGCAGGTGCAATTAGTCCGACATGACAATAAGGTTGAGTGGTACTACTCTTGGACTAAAACATTAATTAAAATGAGTTGTCAGTAACTCAATTAATTAGTGGACATCCAATATCTTAAACACAGGGAGATTAACACACTCATGATAAGAAATATCCCATAATGTAATTTGGGATTGGTGCGGTAGTGCAATAATAACTCTCTAGTGGAATGAGTTATTATTGATGAACTTGAGTTGTGTGTTCGGGGCGAACATGAGATACTCAAGCTCCTCAGGAGGCCAAAACCAATTTCTCCTCTAGGTCCCTGTCGTAGCATCATTAATGCCTCACATCCACTCATGAAAAGGTCATCTTGGTGTCCAAGAGGGGGGCCGACCCAAGGCTTGGTGACCAAGCCAAGGGTCGGCCACTATCTTCTCAAAGGGGGTTGACCCCTTGCTTAGTGCCCAAGCAAGAAGGGGGTCGGCCATATAATTCAAATTAGGAGGGGCGTTTTGAATTTTTAAAATATTCTCTTTGTAGATATCTACAAGTTTTAAAAAGAGGGATTTTTGAATTATAAAATGTTCCTTATTTGAATTAGGTCACATTGTTTAAAAGAAAGTTTAAAAGTTTTAAAACTTTCTCTTTTTAACCATCCTCATGGTTTTTAGAAAAAGGAAGAGAGTTTTAAATTTGAAACTTTCCTTTTTTGTAACCATGTTAAAAAAGGAAATTTTAGAAGATAAATTTTAAATTTTAAAACTTGGTTTTAATTTTTAAAACTTTCCTTTTTTAACATCTACTTTAGGGAATTAAAAGAGAGGTTGTAAAATTTTATAAGTGCTTTTCTTCATTGCTTATAAAATTTTTACAAAATTATTTTTCCTTCCTCTTAGGACCGGCCACCCTTGCTTGGTGCCCAAGAAAAGGGGTCGGCCAATCAATTAAACCAATCAATGATTGATGATTAAATCAATCAAGAGGAAAGAAAAGGGAAAATAAAAAGGGAAAAGGAAAAATAAGAGGAAGATTTTAATTTTTTGAAAAAGTCTTTCCTTATTTGCCTTGGGCAAGTAATAAAAAAGAAGGGGAGGGGAGGCCTCATGAGAGATCAATTCTTATTCTCTTGTTGGAGCTCTTCATTGTGGTCGGCCCCTCTCTTCTTTCTTTTCCCTTTGCTCTCTTTTGTTCCTTTGTGGTGGTGGTGGCTGAATACTAGAGAAGGAGGAGGAGCTTTGGGTGGTGCTCATCTTGGAGGATCGTCGCCCACACGACGTCCAAGAGGAGGCGAGGAATACGGCAGAAGATCTCAAAGTTATTAACATACAAAGAAGAGGTATAACTAATAATTATTTTCCGCATCATACTAGTTCTTCTTTGTTAGAATTCCAAACACAAGAGGCATATGATTCTAGAGTTTCGGATTTGTTTTGAAGTTGTGTTATTTTTTGTTTTTCGAATTTGTGATTCGATTGTTCCTTTTGGTTAAACCTAATGTTATTTTAGGAAATTAAATATTTAATTTCGTTAAAAGGTTTTGTCGAGGCAGTGGTGGATGTACCCATACCCAAGAAGGTCATTTGCCTCGCCATGATTGTCCTGGGAACCGATTTCCTAAATAGATATTTAATTGAATATGTAACATAGGCTGATTTAGATCAATAGTGTTAAGTTCTGCTTGCGATTCAAATATAAACCATTAAGAACAGATAAGTTAAATTTGGAATCAATAATGTTAAGTTCCGTTTGCGATTCCTAATTTAATTTCTAAAGAATACAATAGGTTGTTTAGGAAAGGTTCGACACTTGTACAAAATTTTTGTACAGTGGAACCGGTACGATCTTCCTAGCACCAACCAACAATTGGTATCAGAGCTAGGGTTTGCCTCTGTGTGTTTTGGTTTTCAGTTAATTATGCACATGTCATACATAATTTAGGCAGGATAATAATAGGATGTGCTAATTTTGTTATTGCAGGCTCCAACTATTATGGCTTATGGTTGTTGTGTGTGATTGGACCCTTGGACATGTCAAGGGCCTTTTATTATGTGTGCATGATTGTAATATTAAATACAGCAGGAGCTGTATTAGTTATTAGGATTTTACATTTTGTTTCGATCTAGATTACATGTACATTCCTTTATGGAATAAAGGATCGATATATGTAAAATTCTATTTTTGTCGCGGATCGTATCCTTGCGAGGTGTGGTGCTATTGGAGGACCAAAGGCGCAGTAGAAAAGGAAGCTCGATGGACCCGACGGTATGATCCCTAGGGATGGCAGCACGCGAAGGATAGTGATGGAAGAAGCCATAATAGTTAGAAAATTAATTTCCATATTTATTGCTTTTATTTACTGTGATGTGTGCATGTGGTGTATGCTGGCATATGTTAAAATTCCTCACTTTAAATAGCAAAGTGGGAGAGAGATTTTTAGATAAATTCCATGGTCTCCATTACTGATTTGTAAGTGATGTAACAAACTTACGTGTTGGCTCTGAGTGCCTCCCTCCCTATCGGATGAGTTTGTTTGCGGATCACTAGATCAAACTTCCATTTTGGATGGTTATAGGAAATTAATTAAGAGCGTGTGATCTTCCCCATCGAAAGGGGCATAATCTTATTTAATGGACTAAGTATCAAGTAATGGTATACACTTAGACACATTTAATAGTATCCTCCCCATCGGATTCACTACTATTATTTGTGTGACCGAAGGAAAACCAACTATTAATTTGTCATAAAGATAGGTTGACAAGATAATAAAATTAAAACTCCCTCTTACAAATGTTAAGATTTTGTATACATCCACACTATCGTGGCATACAAAATTCACAGTGTTTGAGGTAATTTTATTTGTTAGGTTGACAAGATAATAAAATTAAAGGGTCAAACCCCTCTTACAAATGTTTGAATTTGTATACGTCCACACTATCATGGCATACAATATTCACGGTGTTTAAGATAATTTTATTTGTTATAAAGATAGGTTGACAAGGTTATTAATGAGTATAACCCTCCTCTTACAAATGTTCAATTTTGTATACGTCCACACTATCGTGGCATGCAAAATTCACGGTGTTTGAGGTGTTGGTGGATTTAAATGATATTGTTTTGAGGAATCAATATTATCTCAAATTCAAAGTTTTGACCAAATATTTGATCAAAGATAGATCAACCATTAATTTTATTTGTCATAAAGTTAGGTTGACGAGATAATAAAATTAATGGATAAAATCTCCTCTTTGATTTTGTATACGTCCACACTATCATGGCATACAAAATTCACGGAAATTTTAAGATGTTGGTCTTGACCAAATATTTATATGATTCTTAGGATCATATGTTTGTCAATCCCCTAACTGTTATACTATAGAATAGACTTAGTAGTCCTAATTAAGATTGGAAACAAAAACTTGGACTCTAAGATGGACTGTCCTCTCAGAACCAAGAAAAATATAAGGGTATTTAATTCATTAGTTGTTAAAGCATGTTTAGTGGTGTTATCTACCGGTACCTGGTGTGTAGATACGGGAGCCACTGATCATGTCTACAATTCATTACAGAGGTTCCAGGAAATCTAACAACTATATGAAGATAAAATCACCATGGGCACTACTGCGAAAGTAGCACCTGTTACAATGGGAGATGTTTATCCTTCGATAGGAATAAAACATGGATTTTTGAGAAATTATCTTTACGTACCAAGTTTAGAAAGAACTAGTTTTCAGTTTCTAAACTATTCAAAGAACTTGATATTCTGCCTCTTTTAATAACAAAGTTGTTATCAAGAAAAAGAGGGAAGTTATCTGTTCTGGTACGTTGGTTGGCAATTTAAAAAAATCCAATAACTCCCATGATGCAACAAATGGAAATTAATAGCATATCTTCTAACTCTAATAAGAGAAAGCAACCTTCGAAAATGAACTAATCATATCTTTGGCATCTAAGGCTAGGTTAAATTAACTTGAGTAGGATTCAATGGATAATAGCCGATGAACTTTTGAGTTCATTGGTAGTAGAAATCTTTCCAACTTGCGAGTCTTACTCGGAAGGAAAAATAACCAAGAAGCTGTTTAAGTCTAAGGGGTATAGAACCAAAGATGTGTTGGAATTGGTTCATTCTGATTTGTGTGGATCTATGACTATCCAGGCGAGAGGTGGTTTCAAATATTTCGTCTATTTTATAGACAACTATTCAAGATACGGGTACATTTACTTGATGCACCGCAAGTCTAAGTGCTTTGATAAGTTCAAAGAGTACTATGCTGATGTGGAGTAACGTCAAGGTAAAAGTATCAAGATACTACGGTTAGATCGTAGTGGCAAGTACCTCTTGGGAGAGTTTAGGAGTCACTTGTCAGAAGTCAGAATTCAATCCCAACTAACTGCACCTGGTACACCCCAACAAAATGGTGTAGTAGAAAGAAGGTATAGGACTCTTATAGAAATTATTAGATCGATGATGAGTTATTCAAAAAATTACCAAATTCATTTTAAGGATAGACTCTAGAAACGGAAGTGAACATAGTACATCCTAAGTCAGAACTCTCTACTCCCATAGAATTACAGAATAGGCGTAAGCCTAATATGAAGCATATTCAAATTCGGGGTAGTCCAACACATGTGCTGAAGGGAGACACTGATAAGTTGGACAGAAGTTCAGTTGTTTGTAGGTTATCCTAGAGAAACGAAAGGAGGTTTATAGTCCTAAAAATCAGAAGGTCATTGTAAGCACCAATGCCTGATTTTTAGAAGAGGACTATAAAATGAACCACAAACCCATAAGTAAATTTGTTCTTAAGGAAATAATAAAGGGCACGTCTAATCTAGTACCAACTGTACAAGATGAAATATCACTAGAAATTACAATACGTATCAGAAAAGATACACAATTACAGAAAGTGCCTCGTCGTAGTGGAAGGGTTGTTAGACAACCTAAAAGATTCATGTTTTGGGAGAGTCTTTGGACTTAATCCCTGGTGAACATGAACCTGATCCCCGGACATATGATGAAACACTCCAAGATAAAGATGCAACATCTTGCCAAAAGTACAATGAACTCTGAAATAGAATCTATGTATTCTAATAAAGTCCGGAAGCTTGTAGAAGCACCAGATGATGTAAAAGTTATTGGGTGTAAATAGGTCTACAATAGGAAAAGAGGGATAGACGGGAAGGTGGAAACTTTCAAAGCAAGGCTTGTTGAAAAAGGAAACTTTTTCATCGTTAGCCATGCTCAAGTCTATCCAGAATCTTTTGCTGCTCATATGGATTATGAGATTTGGCAAGTGGATGTCAAGATAGCTTTTTAATGGAAGTCTTGAAAAAAAACATCTATATAAAGCAAGCAGAGGGGTTTATTGCAAAGGGCAAAGAGCATCTAATATGTAAGTTCAATCGGTCTTCTTACGAACTGAGGCAAAGCTTCAAAGGTCTTGGACATCTGGTCTAATGAAGTAATCTAGACCTATGGATTTATTCAGTGACCCGATGAGTCTTGTGTATACAAGAAGTGTGATGGAAATGTGGTGATATTTCTTGTACTATACGTAGATGACATTTTTAGTAGTTGGAAACAATATTAAAGTGTTGTCGGAAGTAAGGATATAGTTGTCCAAGCAATTCGATATGAAAGACTTGGGAGAATGCGCACATATTCTCGGGATCAAAGTGATCACAAGAAAAGAATGTTGTGCTTATCCCGAGCTTCAAACTATTCTAGCTCGTTTTAGCATGCAAAACTCCAAGAAAGGTTTCTTACCTTTTCGGCATGGAGTAGCTTTATCTAAATAGATGTCTCCAAAGACATCAAAGGAGATAAAGGACATGAAGGCAGTTCCTTATGCTTCGGCTGTCGGAAGCCTAATGTATGCTATGTTGTGCACGAGACCTGATATCTATTTTTCCCAGGGCATAGTTAGCAGATATCGAAGTAAGCCAGGACCGGGACACTAGACTGTCGTAAAGCATATATTAAAGTACCTTAGAGGGACTAGAGAGTATTTACTAGTTTACTAGGCAGATGATTTGATCCCTGTGGGTTACACGGATTTTAACTTCCAATCAGATAGAGACAATAGTAAGACGACCTCGGGGTTTTGTGTTTTCTTTAGGAGGTGAAGTTATAACTATGGAGGAGTATTAAGCATAGGTGTTTTTTCGGACTCCACCATAGAAGCTGAGTATGTGGCAGCCTCTAAGAAAGCCATAAAAGTTATATGGCTCAGAAACTTCATGATAGACTTAGACATTATTTCTGGTTTGCCCAAAAATTATTACAATTTTTGTAATAATAGTGGTGCAGTAGCAAACTCGAAGGAACCATAAGTCCATAAGGCAAGCAAACACAATATAGCGCAAGTACCACCCAATACGAGACATCATATAATGAGGAGAAGTTGTTGCCGCCTATATTGCATCAGATGATAGTCTGAGAGATCCTTTCACTAAGGCCCTTAAAGTAAGAGTTTTGGACGGGCATGTTGAAGGGTTGGGAATCAGATGTATGGCAACAGATATGGTAGCTTAGTCTTTTAGTATAAGTGGGAGATTATTAGAGTGTATACTAAAAGCCTATCTTTTTGTAAACATTTATATTTGAAATAAAAGAATCACATTGGTCAATATCTACATTTATATGCTAAGTGTAGTTGTTCAATTGATTTATATTGTAGATAACATGGTATGTGGTGTCACACATAGAAGATCATGTTATCAATTCCTTATAAATTATAAACAGTAGCTCACGACTAAGATGGAAAGGAACAAACCATTGGAATAGTCGTAGTATAATTAGGTATTAGTTTATCTTGACTAATAAATTACACTAGTACACTCTGAGTGTATTGAGCAGGACCATTAGAGGTCGTATCTTTTTATACTGACTTTATAAAGAAACAAAGACCCCAATTATTATGGAAGTGTGTGCTCTTAATCCTAATATAATAACAAGCACATATATTTGATATTTATTACTTTAATTTATAAATGGTGAAATTTGGTTCGATAAATCAATAAGCCTGATAAGTTGGGAAATGATATTACTTATAGTGTATGTTGTTGATTATAGAAGAAACTGTGACCTAGTAATCTAGGTTGATAATGTCCCCAAGAGGAGCTCATAAGGATTGTCATGTTAAACCCTGCAGGTGCAATTAGTCCGACATGACAATAAGGTTGAGTGGTACTACTCATGGACTAAGACATTAATTAAAATGAGTTGTCAGTAACTCAATTAATTAGTGGGCATCCGATATCTTAAACACAGGGAGACTAACACACTCATGATAAGAAAGAGCCCATAATATAATTTGGGATTGGTGCGGTAGTGCAATAATAACTCTCTAGTGGAATGAGTTATTATTGATGAACTTGAGTTGTGTGTTCGGGGCGAACACGGGATACTCAAGCTCGTCGGGATGCCAAAACCAATTTCTCCCCTAGGTCCCTGTCGTAGCCTCATTAATGCCTCACATCCACTCATGAAAAGCCCATCTTGATGTCCAAGAGGGGGACCGGCCCAAGGCTTGGTGACCAAGCCAAGGGTCGGCCACTATCTTCTCAAAGGGGGCCGACCCCTTGCTTGGTGCCCAAGCAAGAAGGGGGCCACAAAATTCAAATTAGGAGGGGTGTTTTGAATTTTTAAAATATTCTCTTTGTAGATATCTACAAGTTTTAAAAAGAGGGATTTTTGAATTATAAAACTTTCCTTATTTGAATTAGGCCACATGGTTTAAAAGAAAGTTTAAAAGTTTTAAAACTTTCCCTTTTAAACCATCCTCATGGTTTTTAGAAAAAAGGAAGAGAGTTTTAAATTTGAAACTTTCCTTTTTTATAACCATGTTAAAAAAGGAAATTTTAGAAGAGAAATTTTAAATTTTAAAACTTGGTTTTAATTTTTAAACTTTCCTTTTTTTAACATCCACTTTAGGGAATTAAAAGAGAGGTTGTAAAATTTTATAAGAGCTTTTCTTCATTGCTTATAAAATTTTTACAAAATTATTTTTCCTTCCTCCTAGGGCCGGCCACCCTTGCTTGGTGCCCAAGCAAGGGGCTGGCCAATTGTTACGCTCCGCAAGTGTACGTAAATGTCACAAGTAATATAAAAGATTATCGTATCCACAGGGACTGGAATAAGCACTAGAAATGCCTCAATGCGAATTAGCTAAACAACTATCCAATTGTTTCAAATGCAAAGTGAAGGTAAACAAATCTAATATTAAAGATCAACAAACAAGAGTTTAGTGTTTTGGGTTATGATAAGGGGAGATTCTAGGAGTTTCGATTTCTTTGTAAGATTTCTTGAATGTAAATGGTTCACCAATTCTTATCCCTCAATTGCCAAACACTTGTAGAAAGTTTCCGGTTCTCTCTTGCAATAGATAACCGGCTAAGGACTGAGAAATGTATCTAAATATGATCAATTATACGTGAACCTACGTTGTCCTTACACAGAAGCGCACCTATTACTATGCCTTCCTCGGATATCAACATAGAAGCCCACAACTTATTAATCTATCAAGATACAAGAAACTAATCACAAGATCCATCCTACTCTCTTGAATATTCCTATTTCCTAGCAATGAAAATATGAACCAACATGAAAAACTAACAAAAACTAAAACTGAAAACCAAACTAAACAGTACATGACACCGGCAACGACGCCAAAAACTTGTTACGCTCCGCAAGTGTACGGAAATGTCGCAAGTAATATAAAAGATTATCGTATCCACAGGGACTGGAATAAGAACTAGAAATGCTGTTGGATCGAGACATGCTAGAGGGGGGGTGAATAGCGCTCGTGGCTATTTGTTCGATTATCGGAATCGTAAAACGTTCGTAGAGTAATTAAAGCAGCGGAATAAAGGAAACAAACACAAGAACACAATGGTTTACTTCGTTCGGAGCCTAGGTCGACTCCTACTCGAAGGCCCGCGATCCTTGATCGCTTTCCGTGGGCAACAACTATAATTTCGTATGAATATTACAGATTAATTACAAAATGTAACTGCAATTAAAATTATACCGACAACAGTAGTAGAAAAGACATCTGAGCTTCGGGTCGTCGGAATGTTGCAACAGCACTTGAGCAGAACACAGCAGAATGGAAGCTTGGAAGTTGTGTCTTGAAGCTGCTGGTCGAGACCCCTTATAAAGGGGGTTCAAGGCGCCTTATACTGTTCACCAAGGTGCCTTGAACGAGTCGAGTCACCCGCGTGGATTAGCACGGACCTAGTCGAACTCTATCTGGTTCAAGGCGCCTTCAGCCTATCCAAGGCGCCTTCAACCTCCGGTCCAAGGCGCCTTGAACTCCATTCAAGGCGCCTCCAGTCTGCTGCGCTGGCCTTTTCCTGGCTCGCACCCGAGGCGCCTCCAAGCTCCATGGAGGCGCCTCGGACACTGTTCATCCGAGTTGTAACTTGCTCCTTTGTTCCTGCAAAATATGTTAGTCCCAAACACATACCCTGCAAAACAAAGTTAGCACAGAAACATAATGAATGATAATAATAAAAGTTTTGACAGCATTCGAACTGTCCGGGTCTGACTTCGTTTCCAACCCTAGGTCGACACGCCTCTGTTCCCTCTACGGGAACGCGTCCTCACCTACTCCACTCAGGAGATTTAGATCGATCGATCCTCCGGATCGGTGGACTTTACTCGGCTTTCGATGCTTAGGACTTCTGCTGAACATCCGCTTCACCGGCCAGTTCAGACTTTCCTGGTTCGCGATACCAGGACTTTCCACCTAGGGTTACCACCCCCTAGGACTTTTGCCTGAAGCCATCGACCTGCCAAGACTTTCCGCATAGGGTTACCACCCCCTATGACCTAGGGTTATCACCCCCTAGGGTTTTACCTTGCCTAACCGCAGTTAGGACTTTCCTGAAACACTCAGCAAAAGCTGTCAGATAACAAAGCACCTTAACTTTGAATCCTTTGCCATTATCAAAACTTAGGTTCGATCGTCGGATGCTTCCCGCACCAACAATCTCCCCCTTTTTGATTATGGCAACACGTAATTCAAAGTTAAGAAAAACAACATATGTAATAACTGTATAAAGTTAACCAAGCTTAAGTAAATAAACTTCAAATGCAATAACAGTTAAGCTGGAAACTTTTAACTTTGTAATATTAGACTCCCCCTTAATAAAAGCCCTCCTTTTATTAAATACTTTGAATTTTCCTTTAACTTTAATTTACCTACTCTCCCCCTTTGCCATATATCAAAAATAAACCAGTTTGAAAGTAGATTTGTATTTTTCTGAAGGAAAATTTTCAACGACCTAGCTTTTTGAATTTTGGAATTTGCCAAATTTGAAAATTCTTAGCTATATATTCAGCTTCGAAATGATTTGTATTGAAAAAATATTTTGCCAAATAGCTAAGTTTAGACTACAATCTAACTAAGTCTAGTTAAAATAGTCTTAAAATTAACTAAGTTTGAAAATATGAGTATTTGAATTTTCAATAAAAGGATTTGCTTAGAAGTTATAAAATATGAGGTCATTTGAAAAAAAATAACTTTAAAATGTTATAAAAAGGTGACTAGATTTGAAAATATTTGAATACTCACTTACATGGACAAGTGTTTTGAAAAACTGTAATTAAGTTTTGAATACTCATTTTGAAGAAAATTTGATATTAAAGAAAACTATTTAGTTTTTGGACAGAGGGAGTAGCAGTAGTTTGGTTTCTAGTCCAAGCATGAGTCAAATTAAATTATTGAGTTTAATTTGATTAAGTATCAGAGCCTTAAAATAATCAGGTAAGGTAATTTGATTAGAACCTTAAAGTACAATCATGCTTAAACAAAAAATTGAAACACACTTTTCCCAATTGTCTAACCTTTAGCTACTTGCTGATTGCCTAGAGGGCAGTAGCTTTCACATGGTTAGTCAAATTAAGTCCATTTGGTCCAGTTAGAGTTGGCTAGAGTTGGAAGACTTGACTTGATTATTATTTATGATGTGTTTAACGCCCAGACTCATATCGATGCACAAATATAAGCATTCCTGAGTCCAGGCTGTACCCTATGCATCTCACGCCATTCTAAGTTTGTCAAACACAAGCAAGGTATACCTAGGTGATTGTGAGATGTTCTGGCTTTAATCTAGGGGTGCATGATATCTAGGGGAATACCTAAGCTAAATCCAAATTTTAAAAATCTAACAAAATTGGAGTTTTGAAAACTATTTTTCCTAGAATTTGAATGAGTGATAAGTAAACTCAGATTTTGTGAAACTGAATAAGCATGCAAATAAGTATATATTACTTCAAGGAAGTCTAAACAAGGGAGACAACAATCCACAGAACAATGCATAACAGAGTCATATCAAATAGCAGGGTCATCTGCTCGAGGAGAAATAGCTGGAGGATCATGGGGCTGCTCAGGTGCTGGCTGACCTAGCCGTCGTATCTCGTCACGAAGGGACGTAAATTCGGCAGCCATCTCGGATCGAATAGATAGAACTATCCGTCGTGTCTGGATGGACTCGACCTCGAGTAGAGCAAGTCTGTCCTCGACGGAGAGTGAGGAAGAGGTCGAAGGTCCAGCTGAGGTGGATGGTCTGGCAGACGGGGAGGGATCTGCGAAAAGATCCTCAGCTAAGAAATCAGCCCACTCCTCTCCCTCGCCTGGTAAATCCTCGGCTGCTGGAGCGATAGGGGCAGCTGCCTGCCGTGGTCGGCCTATCCACGCTAGAACTCCATCAGCTGTGATATCGGCACTGGCTAGTCTACAACTACGGGATCCTAGCTAATCATATATAGTAAGAGGAATGACTGTTCCTCTGGTCACATCTATACCCTCTATGGTCGAAAAGAAGCGTGTCAGAATATGACAATAGGGCATGTGGACTATCTTGGAGGTGACTGTCCCAGATGCACAGATAATGTTCTGGAACATATGCAGGGCAATATCGATATCAAATCGATGACACAGGGCGTACAAGAAGAATGAGTGTGAAGATCTCATCTTCGGGACATCCCGAGATGAGATCGGCAGAATACATGCCGTCAGGACCCTATACATCACGTAATCCTGAACCCGAAGAGTAACTGACCTGACCTCAATCAAGTCAGCAGGTCTCGCTTCCCCGAGGAAATACGTATAGATAGTATCTAACGTAATGTGGGAGTAAGGATCGCCAAATGGCAGATCCCTACCGGGGTAGCATAGAAAGGTAGACTCAGAAGCCCTAAGTCCTAGGGTGGTGCGTAGCAGAGTGGGAGTAAGCTCAATGTCCACGCCAGCAACTCTAGTGATGTACCTATTATCATCAACCCTCTCAAGGTTGTGATAAAACTGTGCACATAACTCCTGGTTTACCGTATCGGTGCAGTAAACCAATTGATCCAGTTGATAGTGCTCTATCATTTGAATAGTTGGTTGACAATACTGGGTATAAAAAGTCTTATTTACATATCTAGGTTTGATAGGTTCAAAGATGTAATTAGCAAAGGTATCCCTAAGATGTATAGTCGGGAATCTGATATCTGCTGATGGAATTCTAGCTGGATTAAGGTCAACATGTCGGCGTTTCCTATTTTTAACGATTTTGCCAAAAATTGACAGAAATAAGCAAAAATTCTAAATAAAACTTGATCGGAAGGGATTAGGATTATACCTAGGAGGCATTGTCACGTAGAAAGGGAAAAAAAACGGTTGAGGGCGCCTTAGTTGGGAAGAAAATGCACGAGTATCGCGTGCTCGGCGTCGGCAGAAAACGAACAGAAAGGCTTCTGTTCGTTTTGATATAAAGTGTTGAAGGCGCCTTAAAACAAGGTTTAAGGCGCCTTATATACGTTGGAGGCGCCTTGGATTGATCCGAGGCGCCTTAAGACGAAGCGGCGGGAATTTTCCCGCTGCTAGGGCGCCTCCTTTTGATGGGAGGCGCCTCCGATAAGTTTCACGCGTTTTTTTTTTTTTTTTAATTTAATTAATAAATTTTGAAGAGGTTTTAAAAATAATTTTAAAATTGAAAAAAAAATTTAAGGAATTTTGAAGTTGAGTTTTAAAAATAATTTTGAAATTGAGTTGTAAAAATAATTTTGAAATTTAGTTTTAAAATAATTTTGAAATTGAGTTTTAAAATAATTTTGAGTTTTGAAATTGAGTTTTGAAATAATTTTGAAATTGAGTTTTGAAAATAATTTTGAAATTGAGTTTTGAAATAATTTTGAAATTGAGTTTTGAAAATAATTTTGAAATTGAGTTTTAAAATAATTTTGAAATTGAGTTTTAAAATAATTTTGAAATTGAGTTTTGAAATTGAGTTTTGAAAATAATTTTGAGTTTTGAAATTGAGTTTTGAAATAATTTTGAAATTGAGTTTTAAAATAATTTTGAAATTGAGTTTTAAAATAATTTTGAAATTAAGTTTTGAAATAATTTTGAAATTGAGTTTTGAAATAATTTTGAAATTGAGTTTTTAAATAATTTTGAAATTGAGTTTTTAAAAATAATTTTGAAATTTATTGAAATTTAAGTTTTTTAAAATAATTTTGAAATTTAAGTTTTTAAAATAATTTTGAAATTTTTGTTTCTTAGTCATCTCACCTGATCTAGATTGTCAATCAGGGAATCCTATGATTAATGTGAGATGATTTATTGTTGAATTCAGGAGTTTGGTTTAACTTTGTGTTAGATTCAGATTTGGCTTTGGGTTCAACAAGTAAGCATTCTTTGGATAAACTTCTGGGCTATGGTGAGTCACAAGGAGCTCATTAAAGTAACCATGCCTTCGAGGTTTTCCAAATAGTCCTACCCATTGAACTTAATACCAATCCTTGGTCTAACTAGTCAGGATCCATTTAAGGGTAGCTTCGGTCAGTTCCACTTGGCCAAATGCACCAGGTCGAAGCCATATCTTCCTTGACATGCGATGCCCAAGCTTCCCTAACGTACTATCATCCAAAAACTTCACCAGTACTGTGGTTCAAGTTAACCTTAGTCCGTTTTAATCTAACCTTAATTACCCTGCCGGGTAATCTACTCTTGTTTTACCCATTTCGGGTAGATTAGGTTCAGTTACCCTGCTGGGTAGTTTAGTTGGGGGTGCCAGCGAGTCTGGATCCTCCATCTTTATTTTAATTTAATTTCGAATTTTGAATTTATAACTTAATTTTGAAGTTGATTTTAATTTTGAGTTTTGAATTTATAATTTAATTTTGAATTTCAATTTCGAATCTTGAATTTAACTTTAATTTTTAATTTCAATTTCGAATTTTGAATTTAACTTTAATTTTTAATTTCAATTTTGAATTTAATTTTAATTTTTAATTTCAATTTCGAATTTAATTTTTAATTTTTAATTTTAATTTCGAATTTTGAATTTTGAATTTAATTTTTAATTTCGAATTTTGAATTTAACTTTAATTTCAATTTAGAATTTAGAATTTTAAATTTTTAGGATTGTTTTTCTTTTTGCTCCCCCTGGATCATGACCTCGATATGGTCTATCGAGGTAGTATATTTGATCCTTCGGAACCCAGTATTGGCCAAGTCCAACTTGATTGACCAAGTTAGACTTGGAGACCCATGCTTGGACTGATTTAATACTTTGTTTGTTTATTAGTGATAAATAAGATCTATATTTACTTTTATATCCCAACCCAGTTCTGTTTTAGACGGCTCTTTGTGTCCCAAGAATCAAGTCCAAATTCTTGGAGCCCAAAGTAAACCGTTCTAAGGTATTTTCTAAATCTTTAACCTGATTTGTTAAACTTGAATTTTCTTCCTCAAGTTTTTGAACTTGAGTTGGAAATTCAGTCTGACTCTGGTCAGGTAAGGGTTTGGTGTTAGCCACTTCTTTAAGGACACTTACTTCCTTTAGAAGTGACTTAACTTTCAGGTTTGACTTAGCTAATTTGCGCAATAAATAGCTAACTAAAATGTTCAACCGGAAGATACTTACAGCGGGGTCTGGTCCTTCGGAAACGGATACGGATCCGTGGCTTTGCTCGGACTCTGCCTCAGACTCGCTCTCGCATCCGTATTCGACGACTTGGTCCTGGGCCATTAATGCGAGTAGACTCGTTTGTTTGAGCTCGTCGTCGTCGTCCTCCGATGAAGATTCGTCCCATGTTGCCTTAAGGACCTTTTTCCTTCTTTGCTTTTTGACCTCCTTCAGGTTAGGGCAGTTGGATTTGATGTGCCCTCTTTGGTTACACCCGTAGCATGTAACTTCAAACTTCATCTTTGTATTTTGTGGGCCTTCCTTTGATTTTACTGCCTTCTTTAGATCCCTTTTGTCGAATCCTTTCGTCTTGTAGAGCTTCTTCACGAGGTTTACCAGCTCGGTTGTAATGTCACCTTCTTCATCGTCAGAGTCTGGTTCAGCTTCCGATGCTGGTTCGGTTTTCCGTCGTGGTCTCGGTTCCTGGGTTCGGCTTGTACCTGCAACCAACGCAATACCTTTCTCGGTTGGCTGTGCATTAGTCTGCTCATGAAGTTCAAATTCACTAAAAAGTTCATCTAGTTTTAAAGAAGATAAATCCTTGGAAACTTTGTAGGCATCTACCATTGATGCCCACAATGTATTCCTTGGAAACGAGTTTAGCGCATACCTTATTACGTCCCGATTTTCTATCTTCTGGCCAATTCCGTGAAGAGAGTTAAGGATGTCTTGTATTCTCGCGTGAAGAGAACTCGCCATTTTGCCTTCCTGCATTTTTAGATTATATAATTTATTAAGTAAAAGATCTCTTTTACTTACCTTGGTGTCGTCAGTGCCTTCGTGGAGTTCGATTAGCTTTTCCCAGAGCTCCTTTGCAGAGGAGAACGGGCCAACTCTGTTGAGTTCTTCCTTGGTAAGACCACACTGGAGGGTGCAGGTAGCTTTGGCGTCGGCTTCCACCTTTTTTACTAGAGAAGCGTCCCACTTCTCGCAGGGTGTAGTTTTGCCGTCGTCATCGACAGGCAGTTTCAGTCCCGTCTTTATGATCATCCACGTTTCAAATTGTATCTTTAGATATGTAACAACCCACCCTTCTTACTACTACTCTCTAAGGGCGACCGTTACCTAACTCCTACTCTACTTACTAGTGTCACTTATGCTATTATTAGCGACACTTAGATTTATCACGGTTCAGAGAAATTCCTACCGAAAAATTTCGGCAGAGTCTCCCCTGTACTGGTGACCAAATCTATAATACACAAGATATATACACAGCCACATGCGGCTGGTTCACAATTTATTCACAACCACGCAGTAATAAATCATATCATAATCAAAAACTAATCTAGCAACATGAACTAAACTCAATCTCCCAGAATGAAGCATAATACGTTACAATGCACATCAAACTCAATCATAACTCATAATTTCATAACGGAAATAAGGAAAATGAACTAGACATAAACTCTAAATAAATAAGTCTTGCTAGTCCCCTCTGGACCTCTCCATAGTTCAGTCACCACACACATCCATCATCACCACCACCCCCCTTCCTTCATATCTTAGCTTTTCCTTTATCTGCAGTAGGAGGAAAGAAAACAAGATCTATAAGCGAAAACGCTTAGTAAGTACTAATCTATCTCACAAAACTCGAAATGCATAAACGAAATGCATAAGTGTTGAAACTGAAATAATAAAGCTATCTGCATGTGCTCATGGTATACAGAAAATGAACGGAATACAAATCATACTCAGTATCAAGCAGGATAACAAGAAACTAACAATGTAAACTTAGAATCAAAGAAACTAACCATTCTTATTTATTCTAAGCTTGGAACTTATTTCATTTCTTATATCCTTGTGTTAGAAATTAATCTTTTAATTTCTATCTTTTACTTTCTTCTTCTTTCTTTCTTCCTTCTTACTTAACTTTTCTTTTCTTTGGTTTTCTTTTCTTGGGCCCAGGCCTAGTACCAACTCATGCGCGTTCCCTAATAGGTTGGGGTTGCGAGCCACCAATCCTAAAAGAGCAGACCTCGGTCTACCAGGGCCAAGACCTCGGAAATGGTCACCTGGATTTGTTTAACGACAAGCTCTTGGATGTCGGGTACTAGCCTCTTACTTTAATTTACTTGTTATCTCTTTTTAATTAGACCTTGGTCTTTTTCTTTACTCATACTTCTCATAATCCTTTATTAGAGCTTATTAGAATCCTTTAGATATATATCTAACAAGTATAGGATTACAACTAACCAAGCATGCTATATAAAAATAACACGAAGGAAAACAAATCTGAACTCCCTAAGCCTGTTATAAAATAGAGCAAAGGAAAGCAAATCTGGACTTTCTAAACATGCTGTAAAATAGGGCAAAAATGCTACTTTAGGGATTCTAATCATGTTATAAAACATAGACAAAGAATACTACTTTAGGGCTTCTTAAGCATGCTATAAAATAGACAAAGGATGCTACCTTTAGTGATTCTGATCATGCTGTAAAAACAAACAGACATAGAATGCTACTCAACTTCTTAAACATGCTGTAAAAACAAATCTCTAATCAACTTTAACTATGTACAACATGACCTTAAAGCAAGGAAATTCATGTACAACATACAACTCAAAGAATTCAACAGCAAGCCAAGACAATGCATCCTTAAGTGAACTCATGGCAGCAACATGGGATAACTATAATGATCTGTTCGGTATGATCCTAAACAGGGCAGCAAGGAATCAACCGAAACTCCACTGTGCACGGCCAAAATCCCTAGCAATAATTAAGGATAGAATGCATACAATTCTACTTGGTACTAGAAACATACTCCATGCTCAACTAACCTAAACAAAACCTTGATTTCCCTGTGAAGCTCACGGCAGAACACCCAAAAGCCCAAATCCTTATAGCATGTTTCGGATTCAAGAAACTCAGGAAAAACAAGGAAACGAAAACCGAAAGATCGGAGCAACTCCTACCGCAGGTGAGTAGTACTTACCGCCGGTTCTTGGACTTACAACCGAAGAGAGGAAGAGATTCTAGGGTTTCGGCCGAAGCTTCTCCTTTGTGCTTCCGAGCTCCTTCCGTCGGGATGAGCACGCATGATGAAGCTTGGAGATTGGCCGGAAGAG
Organism: Zingiber officinale; assembly: GCF_018446385.1. NCBI lineage: Eukaryota > Viridiplantae > Streptophyta > Magnoliopsida > Zingiberales > Zingiberaceae > Zingiber > Zingiber officinale. The sequence continues at coordinate 49,841,849 of NC_055996.1, read as the reverse complement.
TCCTTTCGCCGGCACCGGAGAGGAACCCTAGCGCCGTCGCCTCGGTGTGTTTTCCGCCCGAGCCGCCGCTGTCGCGCGAGAGAGGTGAGGAGAGAAAGGATTTCGGGAGAAAAAGATCCTTTTCCGAAAAATCACTTAAGTTTTTCCCTCTTATTATCTCTAGGGTTTCCATATAACTTTACTTTAAATATTTTTCTCTCCATACCTAGTTAACAAAACCGTGTAGCTCAGCCGGTTGGGCCGGTTTTGCTTGGGTCAGTCCGACCCGAGGTCGTGGGTTCGAACCTCGTCTTCAACAGTTTTTGTCAAAATTTCTTTCTTTTTGTAAACATACTAAATGACCTCCAAAAATTGCATAAAAATACTCTAAAAATTTCTAAAATTCTCTAGAATATTTTAAAAGCATTTCCAAATATTTTTATGGACATTTGGAACTCAAAATAGGGAAAATTGGGTTGTTACAATCCCCCATACCTTATAAAAAGTTCATCCTCGAACTTAGAATAGCTCTGGATACTTCTGTCTCATACCGCTCCCAAGTGATTTCCTCGTGCTTCTGGTTCTGCCAGACGACCTTCACTAGTGGTACTTCTTTATTTCTTAATCTCTTAACTACTCTGTCCACTATCCGTGTAGGTCTGCTCTCATAACTAAGATCCTCTTGGATCTGCACTGACTGAGGCTGAATCACTTGGCTCGGGTCATGGAGACACTTCTTTAGCATAGAGACATGAAACACATTGTGTATTGCTGACATGTCTTGTGGTAAGTCCAGCCTGTAAGCTACTTTCCCAATCCTCTCTATGATCAGGTAAGGTCCTACATAGCGAGGACTTAATTTGCCCTTCTTGCCAAATCTCATCACTCCCTTCATAGGAGCGACCTTGAGGAAAACTGAATCTCCTACTTGGAACTCCGATGGCCTATGGCGTGTGTCAGCATAACTCTTCTGTCTGCTCTGGGCAGTCTCAATTCTCTGTCTGATTTTCTGGATTGCTTGAGTAGTCTCATCTATCACCTCTGTCTGAATGCCCAACTCTGCTTCTATCTCTTTTCTCTCTCCTGCTTCTTGCCAGCATATGGGTGATCTGCATTTCCTGCCATATAGTGCTTCATAAGGTGCCATCTTAATGGTAGCCTGATAGCTATTGTTGTAAGCGAATTCAGCTAAGCACAAATACTTGCACCAACTTCCTTTGAAATCTAGCGCACAAGCTCTGAGCATGTCTTCTAAAATCTGATTCACTCGCTCTGTCTGTCCATCAGTCTGCGGATGGAAAGCTGTGCTGAACTTGAGTTTGGTGCCTAGTGCATTCTGAATGCACTCCCAAAAATGTGAGGTGAAGCGCCCATCTCTATCAGAAACGATAGATTTAGGAACTCCATGAAGTCTGACTACCTCTTTAACATATAGCTGGGCCAACTGCTCTATGGAGTGGGACACCTTGATGGCTAGGAAGTGAGCAGACTTGGTTAATCGGTCTACTATTACCCATATCGCATCATATCCACTTGTGGTTCTTGGAAGACCTGTTATGAAGTCCATGGAAATGTCTTCCCATTTCCATTCTGGTATTGGAAGAGGCTGAAGAACTCCTCCTGGTCTCTGGTGTTCTGCTTTGACTCTCTGGCATGTCAAGCAGGTACTGACATACTTAGCTACATCTCTTTTGAGTCCTGACCACCAAAACCTATGTTTCACATCTTGGTACATCTTGGAAGACCCAGGATGCATGGAATATGGTGTACTGTGAGCTTCCTCTAGGATCTTCTTCCTCAGTTCCTCATCATTGGGCACGCAAATGCGACTCCCCTGATAAAGAATTTCGCTATCTGTCACTCTAAACTCTGAGTTGTCTTCTTTCTGTATCCCCTGCTTGATCTTCTGGATGTCCGGATCTTCGCTTTGCTTTCTCTGTATCTCCACAAGCAATGTAGACTCTAAGGTCAATGCAGAGAGCTGTCCTTCGATAATTTCAAGCCCAAAATCTGACAACTCCTTCTGCAGTGGCAGGGCTAGTGATGATAAAGACATCAGTGATGCACTAGATTTTCTGCTGAGTGCATCTGCCACTTTGTTAGCTTTGCCGGATGGTAGAGGGTTTCACGGTCATAATCTTTGACCAACTCTAACCACCTGCGCTGTCTCATGTTTAAGTCCTTCAGTGAAGAAGTACTTAAGACTACGATGATCTGTGAAAATTCTACTGGACTCCATACAAATAATGTCGCCGAGTTTAAGTGAAAACTGCCACTCGAGATCATGAGTAGGGTAGTTCTTCTCATAGTCTTTGAGTTGTGCGGAAGCATAAGCTATGACTTTTCCTTCTTGCATGAGTCTGACTCCTAAGCCCATCTTGGAAGCATCATAGATGTCGAAACTCTTGTCGCTCTGTGGAACAGTCGAATGGGAGCACTGATCAATCTCTTCTTTAGCTCTTGGAAGCTCTGCTCACATTTATCGACCATTCGAATCTCTTGTTCTTTCTGGTGAGGGCATTAGTGGAGAAGCTATCTGGAAAAATCCTCCACGAACTTCCTGTAGTACCCTGCTAGACCAAGGAAGCTTCTCTCTATGTTCTTGGGTCTACTCCGGTTGTTGACCTTCCACTTTGGCTGGATCCACTTGAATACCTTCTTTAGAGATAATGTGACCTAAAACGCCACCTGATACCGGAACTCGCACTTTGAGAATTTAGCATAAAGTCGCTTCAAGAGTCTGCAATACTATCCTCAAGTGCGTGTCATGCTCCTTTGGGGTCCTTGAATAGACAGAATGTCATCGATGAATACAATGACAAATTTGTCAAGATACTCTCTGAACACCTTCATTAAGTCCATGAAGACCACGGTGCATTGGTCACTCCAAATGGCATAACTACAAACTCGTAGTGTCCATATCTGGTTCTAAATGCCGTTCTGGGTATATCTCTTTCTTTCACTTTCAGCTGATGGTACCCAGAGCGCAAGTCTATCTTTGAGAACACCGTCGCTCCTCTTAACTGATCAAATAAGTCATCGATCCTGGGAAGGGGGTACTTGTTCTTGATCGTCACTTGATTCAAAGCTCTGTAATCTATGCACATCCGCATTGTCCCATCTTTCTTCTTGACAAACAACACAGGAGCTCCCCAAGGTGAGTGACTAGGGCGAATGAAGCCTTTGTCCAGTAACTCCTGTAGTTGCTCTTGTAACTCCTTCAGCTCTGCTGGAGACATGCGATACGGAGCTTTCGAAATTGGACCGGTTCCAGGAACCAATTCAATCTCAATTGGGAGGTAGTCCAGTAGCTCTTCTGGAAATACTTCTGGATACTCGCATACTACCCGGACCTCCTCCTGCTGGAGTCCCTTCTGCTCTTCTGCCTTTACTATGTATGCAAGAAAACCTGCACACCCTTTAGCTAACATCTGGTGTGCTGCTAGGGATGAGAGGAGCTTCTGGGTCTTCCTCCTTGGCACTCCGGTGAACTCAAAAGTTGGCTCACCTTCTGGACTAAAAATTACTTTCTTTCTGCGGCAGTCCACTGAGGCACTGTACTTGCTGAGGAAATCCATACCAAAAATGATATCGAAATCCTGCATGGCGAGGACTATTAGATTTACATATAATTCTCGGTCTGCAATTCTAACCAGTACAGCTCGAAGCCACTGATTGGATTCCATGACTTCCCCAGAAGGTAGGGTTGTCAGGAACTTGGAGTTCATACTTTCTGTAGGCACCTGTAAACTACTGGCAAAAGGTATCGATACAAAAGAATGGGTCGCCCCAGTGTCAAATAGTACAGTAGCTATGTGCTGGAAAATAACTACTTGACCTGTTACGACCGTGGAGGCACTAGCCGCTTCTTCTTTGGTGAGGGAGAATACTCTGGCACCATCAAAGGCTGGAACTGGTGGGGCTTCTAACCTTCCTTGACTGATGTAGGGTCCCTCCAATGCCGCTCCCATGTGGTGCAACTGTGCAGGCTGGCCTCCATATTGCAATGGCTGTGGTTGAGGTGCTTTGAATTTGTTAGGACACTCTTTAGCCATGTGTCCCTCCTGACCACAGGAGTAACATCCAGTTTTACCCAAAAGGCAGGCTCCTGGGTGTATTCTCCCACATTTGGGACAGGGAGGGAACTTGGTCTGCTTGTTTGCTGGTCCTCCCTTCTGGCCACCTCCTGTGTTCCACTGCTTCCTTTTACCTTTGCCCTTCCAGTTCTGCTTGCTTGACTGTGACTTCTGGCTTCCTGCTGTCTTGTCCTTTATCTTCACTGACTGATGTTGTGTTCACTGTGCTTTGATGTTGTTCATGTAATGTTCAGCGATTAATGCTCTACTGATCAATTCTTCGCCAGTCTGGGGCCGATGAGCTCCACTGCTCACATTCAGTGCTATCTGTGGTCTCAGCATTCTGAGCATCAGCCTGACTCGCTCCTTCTCTGTACTCACTAGCTCTGGACAGAGACGAGCTAGCCTGTTGAACTTCTTGGCTGCTTCTTCCACTGACAAGTCACCTTGTTTGAACTTTATAAACTCCTCGTAGTGCTTGTTGGTAATCTGCAGGTGGAAGAACTCTTCATAGAACTCTGACTGGAAATCTGCGATCAGTCGCTCTCTTGGTCTTTATCCTCTCCCACCACATACGAGCATCTCCAGACAGGAAGAGGCGCACTTGACCTTCTCGACTTCGGCCCGGTCAAGAAGCTCCATAGTGCTCTCTAGTGTTTAAACCAAGCACGGGCATCCCGGGGCTCGATCGTGCTGAGAAGCTCTGGTTTGACTTTAGCCTTTGTATAAGGTAAGCTTCGGTCTGCGGGTCTTGTGGCGGTTCCCCGAGTAGTGGTGGAGTCTCGATTACCACTGGGGTCTCTGCAGTGACAACTGGAGGAGGGACTGACTGCTGGTTTGCCATCGAGTTGGCAATCACTTGCTGCTACTTGCCTGGAGCTGAGCAACCACTTTAGAAAGGTTGGGCTCAGTTGCTCTAGGCACTTCGTTCCCTTGAGCTGGTTCCTCAGTGTGAGTAGCACGGGGACGTCCTCTTCTTGCCATCTATTTATTCAAGGTAAAGGCTTGATATCTTACTTTAACCCTTCTAATCATACTTAAATATGAATAAAGAAAAGGGAAACTAAATCTTTGATCTTACTTAAGTACAAAAAAAAAAAAACAAGTACTCTATACTGCAGTTAATAATAAGGAAAGCAGAATAAAGAAAGGATTTAAATACTTTCTTACTTGGAGACGGCAAGGATGATGCTGATGTGTGTGTGATGCTGGAGAATGGAACACTGCTCTGATACCAACTGTAACAACCCACCCTTCTTACTACTACTCTCTAAGGGCGACCGTTACCTAACTCCTACTCTACTTACTAGTGTCACTTATGCTATTATTAGCGACACTTAGATTTATCACGGTTCAGAGAAATTCCTACCGAAAAATTTCGGCAGAGTCTCCCCTGTACCAGTGACCAAATCTATAATACACAAGATATATACATAGCCACATGCGGCTGGTTCACAATTTATTCACAACCACGCAGTAATAAATCATATCATAATCAAAAACTAATCTAGCAACATGAACTAAACTCAATCTCCCAGAATGAAGCATAATACGTTACAATGCACATCAAACTCAATAATAACTCATAATTTCATAACGGAAATAAGGAAAATGAACTAGACATAAACTCTAAATAAATAAGTCTTGCTAGTCCCCTCTAGACCTCTCCATAGTTCAGTCACCACACACATCCATCATCACCACCACCCTGTCGCCTCCCTTCATATCTTAGCTTTTCCTTTATCTGCAGTAGGAGGAAAGAAAACAAGATCTATAAGCGAAAACGCTTAGTAAGTACTAATCTATCTCACAAAACTCAAAATTCATAAACGAAATGCATAAGTGCTGAAACTGAAATAATAAAGCTATCTGCATGTGCTCATGGTATACAGAAAATGAACGGAATACAAATCATACTCAGTATCAAGCAGGATAACAAGAAACTAACAATGTAAACTTAGAATCAAAGAAACTAACCATTCTTATTTATTCTAAGCTTAGAACTTATTTCATTTCTTATATCCTTGTGTTAGAAATTAATCTTTTAATTTCTATCTTTTACTTTCTTCTTCTTTCTTTCTTCCTTCTTACTTAACTTTTCTTTTCTTTGGTTTTCTTTTCTTGGGCCCAGGCCTAGTACCAATTCATGCGCGTTCCCTAATAGGTTGGGGTTGCGAGCCACCAATCTTAAAAGAGCAGACCTCGGTCTACCAGGGCCAAGACCTCGGAAATGGTCACCTGGATTTGTTTAACGACAAGCTCTTGGATGTCGGGTACTAGCCTCTTACTTTAATTTACTTGTTATCTCTTTTTAATTAGACCTTGGTCTTTTTCTTTACTCATACTTCTCATAATCCTTTATTAGAGCTTATTAGAATCCTTTAGATATATATCTAACAAGTATAGGATTACAACTAACCAAGCATGCTATATAAAAATAACACGAAGGAAAACAAATCTGAACTCCCTAAGCCTGTTATAAAATAGAGCAAAGGAAAGCAAATCTGGACTTTCTAAACATGCTGTAAAATAGGGCAAAAATGCTACTTTAGGGATTCTAATCATGTTATAAAACATAGACAAAGAATACTACTTTAGGGCTTCTTAAGCATGCTATAAAATAGACAAAGGATGCTACCTTTAGTGATTCTGATCATGCTGTAAAACAAACAGACATAGAATGCTACTCAACTTCTTAAACATGCAGTAAAAACAAATCTCTAATCAACTTTAACTATGTACAACATGACCTTAAAGCAAGGAAATTCATGTACAACATACAACTCAAAGAATTCAACAGCAAGCCAAGACAATGCATCCTTAAGTGAACTCATGGCAGCAACATGGGATAACTATAATGATCTGTTCGGTATGATCCTAAACAGGGCAGCAAGGAATCAACCGAAACTCCACTGTGCACGGCCAAAATCCCTAGCAATAATTAAGGATAGAATGCATACAATTCTACTTGGTACTAGAAACATACTCCATGCTCAACTAACCTAAACAAAACCTTGATTTCCCTGTGAAGCTCACGGCAGAACACCCAAAAGCCCAAATCCTTATAGCATGTTTCGGATTCAAGAAACTCAGGAAAAACAAGGAAACGAAAACCGAAAGATCGGAGCAACTCCTACCGCAGGTGAGAAGTACTTACCGCCGGTTCTTGGACTTACAACCGAAGAGAGGAAGAGATTCTAGGGTTTCGGCCGAAGCTTCTCCTTTGTGCTTCCGAGCTCCTTCCGTCGGGATGACCACGCACGATGAAGCTTGGAGATTGGCCGGAAGAGTCCTTTCGCCGGCACCGGAGAGGAACCCTAGCGCCGTCGCCTCGGTGTGTTTTCCGCCCGAGCCGCCGCTATCGCACGAGAGAGGTGAGGAGAGAAAGGATTTCGGGAGAAAAAGATCTTTTTCCGAAAAATCACTTAAGTTTTTCCCTCTTATTATCTCTAGGGTTTCCATATAACTTTACTTTAAATATTTTTCTCTCCATACCTAGTTAACAAAATCGTGTAGCTCAGCCGGTTGGGCCGGTTTTGCTTGGGTCAGTCCGACCCGAGGTCGTGGGTTCGAACCTCGTCTTCAACAGTTTTTGTCAAAATTTCTTTCTTTTTGTAAACATACTAAATGACCTCCAAAAATTGCATAAAAATACTCTAAAAATTTCTAAAAATATCTAGAATATTTTAAAAGCATTTCCAAATATTTTTATGGACATTTGGAACTCGAAATAGAGAAAATTGGGTTGTTACAAGATACGTTTCCATTCTTCCCTTCCAGTAGCCAAAATCCTCTCCGGAGAATAGCGGGGGGCGTACAGTGCTGAAACCCTCTTGTTGGGCCATTTATAATATGTAACAAAAGAAAACAACAGAATATGTTCCAAGACTAAGTCTTGGATTAGTAGTGCTGGAATAAAGAATAATAAAAACGAACTCGAGTGGTGTTGCACCTACTTCAAGCAAAAGTCGATTCGAGGGAAACAAAAATTAGAATATAGCTATAAGGCTAAATTCTAATTCGACTCCGAAAACGAAAAAAAAACTGCGAAAAATTTGTTTTGAAAGGTGGTTGCACCAATTCAAAATGACCCCGCTCTGATACCAATTGTTGGATCGAGACGCGCTAGAGGGGGGTGAATAGCGCTCGTGGCTATTTGTTCGATTATCGGAATCGTAAAACGTTCGTAGAGTAATTAAAGCAGCGGAATAAAGGAAACAAACACAAGAACACAGTGGTTTACTTCGTTCGGAGCCTAGGTCGACTCCTACTCGAAGGACCGCGATCCTTGATCGCTTTCCGTGGGCAACAACTATAATTTCGTAAGAATATTATAGATTAATTACAAAATGTAACTGCAATTAAAATTATACCGACAACAGTAGTAGAAAAGACATCTGAGCTTCGGGTCGTCAGAATGTTGCAACAGCACTTCGGAAGCAGCACTTGAGCAGAACACAGCAGAATGGAAGCTTGGAAGTTGTGTCTTGAAGCTGCTGGTCAAGACCCCTTATAAAGGGGGTTCAAGGCGCCTTATACTATTCACCAAGGCGCCTTGAACGAGCCGAGTCACCCGCGTGGATCAGCACGGACCTGGTCGAACTCTATCTGGTTCAAGGCGCCTTCAGCCTATCCAAGGCACCTTCAACCTCCGGTCCAAGGCGCCTTGAACTCCATTCAAGGCGCCTCCAGTCTGCTGCGCTGGCCTTTTCCTGGCTCGCACCCGAGGCGCCTCCAAGCTCCATGGAGGCGCCTCGGACACTGTTCATCCGAGTTGTAACTTGCTCCTGCAAAATGTGTTAGTCCCAAACACATACCGCAAAACAAAGTTAGCACGTAAACATAATGAATGATAATAATAAAAGTTTTGACAACATTCGAACTGTCCGAGTCTGACTTCAGGTTTCCAACCGGAAACCCTAGGTTGACCTGACGCCTACTGTTCCCTCTACGGGGAACGCGTCCTCACCTACTCCACTCAGGAGATTTACCTGTTGCCAGTACGATCCTCCAGATCGACTGGACTTTTGCTCGGCACTCGATGCTTTCGGACTTTCTGCTGAACATCCGCTTCACCGGCCAGTTCAGACTTTCACCTGGTTCGCGACACCAGGACTTTCCACCTAGGGTTACCACCCCCTAGGACTTTTGCCTGAAGCCGTCGACCTGCCAAGACTTTCCGCATAGGGTTACCACCCCCTATGACCTAGGGTTACCACCCCCTAGGGTTTTACCTTGCCTAACCGCAGTTAGGACTTTCCTGAAACACTCAGCAAAAGCTGTCAGATAACAAAGCACCTTAACTTTGAATCCTTTGCCATTATCAAAACTTAGGTTCGGTCGTCGGATGCTTCCCGCACCAACAAATGCCTCAATGCGAATTAGCTAAACAACTATCCAATTGTTTCAAATGCAAAGTGAAGGTAAACAAATCTAATATTAAAGATCAACAAACAAGAGTTTAGTGTTTTGGGTTATGATAAGGGGAGATTCTAGGAGTTTTGGTTTTTTTGTAAGATTTCTTGAATGTAAATGGTTCACCAATTCTTATCCCTCAATTGCCAAACACTTGTAGAAAGTTGCCGGTTCTCTCTTGCAATAGATAACCGGCTAAGGACTGAGAAATGTATCTAAATATGATCAATTATACGTGAACCTACGTTGTCCTTACACAGAAATGCACCTATTACTATGCCTTCCTCGGATATCAACATAGAAGCCCACAACTTATTAATCTATCAAGATACAAGAAACTAATCACAAGATCCATCCTACTCTCTTGAATATTCCTATTTCCTCTTCAAGATTATCTCTCAAACGTCCTTACATGGGCTTGCACCTGTCACGTGGATCCCTCGGATGATCGAGTGAGAGTTTATCTTTACTAAGTCCACAAGAAATCCAAACAATCAATCAAGAATGAGAATTAAGTACAAATCACCATTAATCATTCAAGATCTAATTGAAACAAGCAAGACAATGTCATTGAAACAAGAAATTGGCAAATCCATAAGAGATTACATCAATCCATCATACAAATACTCCCTTAATCCTAGAATACAAGATCTACTCCATGAATCGAGGAAGAATACCCAAAGAAATAAGGATTACAAGCATTTCTTAAATCCCCAATCCAAGAAACCAAGAAAAGGGGGAAAGAGAAAACTTATCTACGAAGACGTCTTCGGATCCAATCCTCGCTCCCGAGTCGAAATCGTCAAGAACTCCCTCGAAGCCCTTAAATCCTCCCAAGAATGGGAGGATACCACCAAATCTTACCTTCTCCCAAAGGGGAGAGATCCCTTTCAATTCATGAAGGAGGGTTTAAATAGAGGAGGAAATCGGCGCCACACGGCCCCATGACACGTGTGAGATTCACACGCCATGTCCTCTTCCTTCTCCGCCAGCTTTCAACATGGCCAGGACCCTTCTGTTCTCTGGAAATGCTACACGGCTGTGGTGCACACGACCACCACCGCTTGGCCTCTGAGCCACTCAGGCAGTGTAGATCTACACGGCCATGTAAGGCATCTGCTCTAATTTCTTCAAATCAAGACACGGCTGTGTGAGATTCACACGGCTATGTCCTCTTCCCTTCCTGTTAAAACTACACGGCCGTGTGTGGTACACGGCCTGATGCTCTCTCCCTTCAATTCCTTCCAAGCTTGTCCGAGGACGCATAATCTTCACCAATTTCGACTCCTGTGTACAGAAAATGCACAAAAAGCAGATCTCCGAACCAAAAGAGTAAATATGCTAAAAGGAAAGCTGGAAGTATAAAAATGCATAGATCAAGCATGCTCAAAGTATGTAAATGTGCGTAAAAACATGCATAAAAGAGTATATAATCTACGCACATCACCAATCAATTTAACCAATCAATGATTGATGATTGAATCAATCAAGAGGAAAGAAAAGGAAAAATAAAAAGGGAAAAGGAAAAACAAGAGGAAGATTTTAATTTTTTGAAAAAGTCATTCCTTATTTGCCTTGGCCAAGTAATATAAAAGAAGGGGAGGGGAGGATTCATGAGAGATCAATTCTTATTCTCTTGTTGGAGCTCTTCATTGTGGTCGGCCCCTCTCTTCTTTCTTTTCCCTTTGCTCTCTTTTGTTCCTTTGTGGTGGTGGTGGTCGAATACTAGAGAAGGAGGAGGAGCTTTGGGTGGTGTTCATCTTGGAGGATCGTCGCCCACACGACGTCCAAGAGGAGGCGAGGAATATGGCAAAAGATCTCATGGTTATTAGCATACAAAGAAGAGGTATAACTAGTAATTATTTTCCGCATCATACTAGTTCTTCTTTGTTAGAATTCTAAACACAAGAGGCATATGATTCTTGAGTTTCGGATTTGTTTCGAAGTTGTGTTTTTTTTTGTTTTTCGAATTTGTGATTCGATTGTTCTTTTTGGTTAAACCTAATGTTATTTTAGGAAATTAAATATTTAATTTCGTTAAAAGGTTTTGTCGAGGTAGTAGTGGATGCTCCCATAGCCACAAAGGTCATGTGCCTCGCCATGATTGTCCTGGGAACCGATTTTCGAAATAGATATTTAATTGAATATGTAACATAGGTTGATTTGGATCAATAGTGTTAAGTTCTGTTTGTGATCCAAATCTAAATCATTAAGAACAGATAAGTTAAATTTGGAATCAATAATGTTAAGTTCCGTTTGCGATTCCTAATTTAATTTCTAAAGAACACAATAGATTGTTTAGGAAAGGTTCGACACTTGTACAAAATTTTTGTACAGTGGAACCAGTACAATCTTCCTAGGACCAACCAACATAAAGTATGTCCAGACTTTTCATGAGTAATCATCAATAAAATTCATAAATACAAGTGTCCTCCTCATGATGTTAGACTAGCTAGTCTCCAAAGATTTGTATGTACATAGTACAGAATTCTTCCGTCTTATGTGTTGCCATCTTGAATTACACTTTGCTCTATTTCCCAATAACATAGAATTTGTAGAATTCAAACTTACACATTTTGACACCCTTTAACAAATCTCTCTTGTAAAGTTCTAACATCTCATATTCACTCATATGCTCTAACCACATATGTCACAAGATTGTACTATCTAATTTAGACACCACTGAGGTGACTTCACCTACAACTATAGTCCCTATTAATTTCTATAGATGATACTTGCTAACTTTTATCCTTTCATTACCATTAGATCTCCCTTGCTAACATTCATCACCTAGCTCACTAATTTGTAATTACATCCAATACCATATCCAATACCATATAGTGTGCCTAGTTATATCAAATTCTTCCTTAGATCTAGTATGTGTTTGACATCACATAAAGTTCTGATCACACCATCAAACATCTTAATTCTGATGTTCCCTATGCTGATGACTCTATAAGATATTTCATTTTCCATCAACATTGAACCAAAATTCACTTCCCTATAGGTGTTAAACCACTCCATGTTTAGAGTCATGTGATATGAACATGCAGATTCTAAGATTCATGCATCCATCAACTACTTGGAAATTGACATAACTTATAGCATATCTCCATCATCACTTTTTGAATTTTCTTCTTTAACAATATTTAGAGACTTTGCTAATCACCTTTGTTCTCTACAACATATTTCTTTAACTCAAGACAAGCTCTCTTCATATGACCTTTGCCTCCACACATGTAGCACGTGATCACCTTCTTTCTTCTTGACTTAGAATGAGCCTTATTTTTGTTACCCGATCTATGCCAAGATTTGCTCTACCACGCTCTTGGTTGCTATTTACCACAAGTCCTTTTCCCTGAGAAAATTCATCATTTATTTTCTTCCTTTGGTGAAAACCTAACAATGCACTTATAATCACCTCCAATTTAAGAGTTTTCTTACCCCATATTAAAGTAGTAACAAAATTATGGTATATAGGAGATGAAGGTAGAGAATTAAGTAACATTAGCACCTTATATTCGTCCTTGATCTTCACATTAATCCGCTCTAGATCACTCATAATTTAGTTGAATACGTTAATGTGCGGGCTCAAATCAGTTCCCTTTATCATCTTCAGCCTGAATAATTTCTGCTTAAGGTACAACTTATTTGTCAATGACTTTGACATGTATTGGCTTTCCATCTTTTGCGAAACTACTACTGGTGACTCCTTGTCCATAATATGGTATATCATATCATCCATAAGATAAAACCTAATTATTGCCACCGCCTTCGCCCAAAGTTCTTCCCAATCTAATATATCCATACTTTCTGGTTTCTTTTCTCATTGCGTCCTCACCATACCTTGTTGCACCAACATGTACTTGACCCTCCTCTACCATAATCCGAATTTCCCAGTTCCATAAAACTTCACCATATCAAACTTCGCCTGAAGTCGTCCCCGACATGTCGAAGAAATCCACCAAAACCTTGCTCTAATACTAATTGTTGCACAAAGAGGGAGACAATACCTCTTAACCTCTAATGTGGAAGAAGAGGAAGAGAGAAAGTGAAGACGTGGAGCAATGAGATAAAGACGCACAAGAAAGAGCAAACACGATGAATAAGAAGAAGAAAAAAAGAAGAGTTAACGTGTTTCAGCGGTGTGCCTACCCCGTAAAATGGTCAAAACTTTATTAGAATTCTCTCTACACAAGATAATCACATTCAATAATTCTCATAATGCAATAGGTTTACAATGATCCCTTTAAATAGTACCTAAATCCCAGACCCAGTAAAACTATAACAGAATTCTATTATGAAAAATCGTAACAGAATTCTATTATAAAAAATCATAATAAAATTTTGTTATAAAAAAACTTAATAAATTTTTCTTCCATGATGTTCCTCACATTGACCTTTATTTAGATATGAGTCACCCGTCAACATTGTCCTCCCCTCCAATACTCATCTACCAACGTCTGACCAACTCATATCCTCAAAAAGCAAACAACATGCATATATGTATATTGTATACATATGCTATGTCTCCGTATCAAAATGTATAGTATTTTTTTGAGAGGTAAATGTTTACATATACTATGACTCTATATCAAAATGTACCATCAAAAGCATATCGTATGTGATAGGACGCATTATCCTTGACCATCACAAAGTTTATTTCTATGTCCATGCTACCTTATCCATGTGTTTGCTTGTGAAGAGAGTTTAGGGTGATCATTTAGGCCTTCACATTAGAGTTCCATTACGTAACGGTTGGGATCATCATAACGAAGAGGAGCACATTGATACAATGGAATTTTTATTTTTATTTTAGTTTGATCACTTAGGTGTCAAAGACTTTAGGGGGTTCCCAAGTCACATATGTCAATCAAGTCTTGAAATTTATGCAAGCTTACAATAAATTATTGACGAGTATCGATTGATTGGAACGACATTCTAATCAAATAGACTTAGAGTTTGAGGAAATAGAATATCTTTTTTTAATCGTAGTCTATTCAAAGAGTTTCTAATTGAATGGAACTATGAATAGTTAACTATAGATATTGACGTTTAGTTCAATATTCAATTTGGAGTAATCTAATTGATTGAATCACGTTTATAGTTGACTAAGGACATCTAGTTCATGTAAATAAAAATTAGAGCTAATGTGGGACCTAATCACTAACTGTTCACAATTATATTTATTGTGGTCCATCAAGATAAGGTGCCCAAATTAATCCAATATCTTCAACAAAGCTTTCAATGCTTAATCACCTATATCTTAGTGATCTCTTCTCTGTTTAGGTCCATTCCTTTAATTAGGGAGAGTGTCAGATTCATTCTGGAGAATTTTCTTCCTTCTAGAGGGCTTTAGACGCATTCTTTTATATTCAATTATAATTGTTTGTTAGAACATCTCTAACAATTATGAGAACTCTATTGGATCGAAAGAGAAGAGAGACAAAGGGGATGAATTTCGTTTTAAAAATATTTCCTTTTTTTTATCATAAAATTGGATTAAAGTAGCAGTGGATAATGTAAAGTAAATAAGAGCACAATTTTATTTTACTTGGTTCGTAGTTTAACGACTACTACTTCAAGATCTGTGATCCTTGATCACTTCTGAATGGGTAATCCACTATATCTTTTCTCTCCGAAAACTTTCATAAAAGAAGCAAACTCATAAAAATATGAAGGTGGATATTAACAAACTACTATCACCATAAATGAGTGCAATAAATAAAAGTATATCGACAACGTGGAGAGTATCAATCAAGCGTAGGTCGTCATTGTGCCTCACGACATCATAGTAGAAGATCTTGCATGAATAGCAATAGGAACGAGATGGAGCGTCGAGAGAATGAATAATGAGTGTTGGAACTTGAGGCTTGTAGTCAATTGAAAAACATTTAGTCGACTAAACATGATCAATTAACCGAACCTCTATTAGGCAACTAACCACTACTCCTTTCCTTGCATGCTTGGATTGGATCTGATTGATCCTGCCAAATCTAGATTTTCAGTTGAATGAACCCTGATAAGTCGACTAGTACCCAAGAGTTTCCTTCCATGCAATGATCCGATCATATCCGATATATCTTTCCATATATGGGGTTCGGCCAACTAGTCCACCTAATCAATTGATTGAACCTATTTCCCTTCTTTACGGAGATTTGAAATTGTCTATGCTTATCCATATAGATCAGTCAATTGAACCCCTTGGTTGACAAAAACTTGATTTTCTACAAAATAAAGTTAGCACAAAGATAATATAAAAAATGATCCTGCAAAACAAAGTTAGATAATAGGTAATAGTATGCATGATTAATATAGACTATTAGGACGATTGTGTCTCTATACGTATTTTAAAAAATTATTTTCGAAAAAATATAGCAGACGTATAATAATTTCTTAAATTAATACAACATGCATTACACACACAACCACAAGGATACACATGTATAGACGTAATCATAGAAAATCTTTGTTTAGAGATTATACCTGATGGATGACATTTAATGAAAAATGCATCAATTATCAACCCTCACAATGATTCCTCTATTCATATTCATGTCAAGATACCTTTAAGACAACTCTGTGAACAACAAGTAATGTGTCGGTAAGTACCTCAAGTTAGTTTTGATGTGGTCATCCGAGTTAAAATAGGTCCTATTATGTTTTATGCCTTGTACCTAAGTGTGTAGGTACTTAGGAGCACAAGAAGTCGAGTGGAAGATGTAGTAAGCGAGAAGGATGACATGGGAAGGGAGATGATGGACTCGGTGTATCTAAAGGATAAGAAGCTACAGAAGAGTACACTGGTGGATGAGAATGATGTACACGATGCTCGAGGGATGAGAAGCCGGGGAGGAAACTTGCTCAAGGAGAAGGTCGGAGATGAGTTTGAATGAGCTCAACTCTGGTCCACCAAAGCATCACCCAAGCGAGTGAGATCAAAGAAGATCAACTTGGAGGTTGATCTTGAAGACCCAAGGCACCTCATTTGTGATTGAGGCAGCCTCGGGTGCCAGAATTACATCTGCTAGTCAACGGAGTGAAGCAGCCTCCAAGGTGCTTCGAGGAACCCTCGCGTCTCTTGGTGGAAGGCGCCTCCAGCAAGGTTGGGAGTTCCCTCACACCTCCCTTCGGAGGCACCATTGCATCTCCCTTGGGAGCCGCCCTCGCACCTCCCTTTGAAGCTCCTCCAGTAGTTGTTAAGCTACCATTGGGAGAGGATAAAGCTCTATCATGTAGAGGATAAACAATATCCTCTTGGAGGTACCCTGGACCTCTTTAGAGGCGACTACAACCGATGAAAAATAATGGTAACTTCTTTCCAGGAGGCTAATAAAAGCCCCCTAGAGTTAGAAATTAATTAACAATTCTTACATTCAATTCCTAACTTTTTTTGAGTATTCAAAGACTGTAAGAGGCTTCTCTACCTTGAATAAAGGAGATTTTTAGAGCTTTTTATTACTTTGAATTAAAAATCACCTAGTTTGTAATCAAGAAACTCTTTTTGCCCTCTTACTTGTTATACATTTTCTTTTTATTGTCTAATTGTGTATCCTTGCTAAGTTCAAAAGGCAAGAGAAATTCTAACTTTTTCTTAGAGTTATTCACCCCCTATAACTGGCCACACCTGGACCAATAATTGGTATCAGAGCCCAACCACCTCAAAATGACTAACAACCAACTGAAGCAGTAAAGATATGATCGAATCTAGCATTCATCGACCAATGTTTGAGGGAGAATTCATCGCTTGGAAGAAAATAGTGAAATTTCAAAACTATGTTGGATAAAATTATCCTTATTTGGAGGGCTTATTTGTAAGTTGCACACATGAATACGATCCGAACCCTTTAAAATGATCTAACTTATGTCTAGTGGGTTTCGGTAATTGGATGTGGATCATATATGTGTGGAACCTATAGTCCCGCATCTATTATTATCTATGTGAGATATCAGAAAATTTAAATAATAGGGTTATTTGAGAAATAGCCATATAAAATTTTTTCAGAATTTTTAGAGATTTTCTGAGAATTTTTCGGAACTCGTACGACGGATTTTGAGGGGATCAATTACGGGTACGGATAAAACCTGTTTAGGATATCCATTTAAATAAGGAAATGTTTTATTTATAAATTCAATTTCTTTTCCTTTATCTCCCAAATCACCGATCCCGATCTCCTCTTCTCCTTCTTCATCTCTTCTTCTTCCTGATCGCCTCCGCTTGTCGCCGATCCCAACCGCCTTCGTCGGTTGTCCGACCATCGGCCAAGACCCCTTCTGATCTAGCTGAAGACCTTTCTCCCTCTCGCTCCGATCTCTGTGTTTTCCTCACGCGAACGATCCTACACACCGACGCCGACAGAGGGCTGTTTCCGACGATCCCGTACTCTTCGAGTTGCCTAAGGACCGTCGCCGGATTCTTGAGGTTGTTGACGTTGTCCAAGTTTCTTCTGGTGGAGCGATCGCTTCCTCGGCCGGTTCTTGCGCACGAGCGACGACGGCAAGGTGGTTAGGGTGCGGTGGAGGGCGTGATTTGTGTTGTCTTCGGTCAATTGACCCTAATTTCCTCCTTCTTGTGCTGTTCACAAGAACGATCTGTGTCTCCTCAAGTTGGATCGGTCTGGGCGACTTCTTTTGGAGACAACCGATTGAGGTAAGGTTAGGTTGCTAATTAGGTTGGTGTTTGGATCCGTGATCCCCATGGCTTGATCTACTACTTGATCCGATTGATTCCAGCAGGTAAAGATTTGTTCTGTGAAGTTGTTCTTGGTTCCGGCAACTCTCCAACAGCAGCTACCTTGTCTGGCAGCAACATTACTTGGTGCTGTGGATCAGCAATCACGGCAGGTAAGTATTTGTACAGTGATGAATCTCGGGTCTTCTTAGCAGTGAGATACTTAGATGTAGATCATGGATTACATTTGTTTATTTTAGATGGAAGATTATGTGTTGATTGTGTGTAGATTTATTTACTTTAGAATGAATCTAATTGAATGATTAGGGTTAGGGTAACTAACCCTAATTACCTGTTAGGTTTCATTAGGTAGGTTGAGATTGATGTGATTAGGATTTTTGCCCTAATTTAGTTCTAGGGGTTTTATTTAGCTATTCATTTGATTTAGCTAAATAAAATATATATATTGTTTGTTGACACAGGACTCTGATTCAAGACAGGCGTCTCGACGTTGGATTTGGCGTGATACTACCTGCTATTTGAGGTGGGTACACTTTGACTTATCTTTTTGATATTGTCTTATGATATGTTAGTTATATATAATTACTAGTGATTGGTAGTTTAGCACTTTCCCTGGGTTTAGTTTAGTTGATACCTGATACATGCTTCTACTGTTAGCTGCTATACATTAGTCTGACATGCTTTTCTTTCTGGCTATGTTTATCTGTGTTCATAGAGATAGAGGTATTTATTGTGCTTCCATCTATACTGGATTAGTTGATAGATATGTTGGATATGTGATGTTGGATTCATGTTGTTTATTATCCTTGTTATATATGTGTTTATCTTTTTGGCACCTACACATATGGAGGAGAATATGTTTAAGTATGACATATTGTAGCCGCATGCTCCATATCGCATTGATTGCATGTTGGGCGATTGACGACTCCATTATTGTTGAGCTCGTCAACTGGCTACATGAGCCTGCACTCAGGGTGTGTATGTTAGGTTGCTCGGTGGTGCTCCGCTGTGGTGCTCATGGGTAGTATGATGACAGCATGGTAGCACGCCGGGGTCCCTTCCCATCATTGCGTACCGGGAGATGAGAGCATTGCGCTCCCTCACTATGTTTGAGGTAGGAGGATAGGTGTACTCCGATAGCATCCCGTCCACTCGGTCACTTATCAGGGGTAGTGACGGCAGAGTGCACGGTGTCACAGCCCTACCTACTCGGTCTCACCATTGTGTGTGAGATAACTGACTAGCGTCAGGGGTGACCATGTCATATTGCATCCTATGCACAGATTGCATTGATTGTGATTGTTGCATATTGGATGATGCATTTTGGTGGCTGCATATGATTGACATGCATACAGGATACATGCTTATTTGCTATGACAATTTTTACCTATGTATGTTCACAGTTACAGCTCAGAGGATTTGCAGGTGAGTACAGTTTATGTCAGTTATGCATTTCTTCTTATTCTTTCTATAGACAGTATTACATTGCTGTTAGTTACTACAGTTTATTCAGCTATGCATACCTGTTATACTGTTAGGAGACAGTACTATAGGTTCTATGGTTTAGGAGACTGTACCATAGGTTCTTACAGGTGGTTATATGTTGTTGTACATATTTATTGGATTACCTGCTGAGTTCTTTGGACTCACACCGTTATATTACTATTTTTCAGGTTGAGGCCATCAGGAGAGATTCCAGTCGCTAGCCCCTTGTCGCGAGGATTTTCTGTAGTCGATCTCTATTTTCGTTATTACATTTTTACACTTGTGATGTGGGTTTTGTATTGTGGACTTTATGTTGAACCTTTGGGTTTGCTACTTTTGTTTTCCGCTGCGGATATTTTCATTACTTCGTGGATTTCATTTTCTTCGTTGTAGTGGAGTAGGATGTTATACATATATCTGCGATGATTTCTATATCGTCTTTTCTTTATATTAAACTGCGTGGATTGTTCATATTAAACTATGTGGAATGTTGATATAAATTGCGTGGTTTGATTATTATTTGAATAGTATTGTTTCGGTCTTGTGGGCCGATGTATGGATATATGTATTCTACATTCATATTTTCACCCGTACAGCGGAGATGTTGCTGAAATTTCTTTGGTATCAGAGCAGCTTTACGATATTTGCTTCTGTGTTATGGATTTGTGAGTTTATCTGATACCAATATTTTTGGTATCAGAGCAGGTTACGATATTTGCTTTTTGTTTTGGATTTTGGACTTTATTTGATACCAATATTTTTGGTATCAGAGAAGGTTACGATATTAGCTTTTTATTTTGGATTTTGGACTTAGTCTGATACCAATATTTTTGGTATCAGAGCAGGTTACAATACTTGCTAGGCATTCTGGATTTTTGGGATTTTATCTGATACCAATATTTTTGATATCAGAGCAATGCTCTGATTTCGGATTTTTGTGTTATGGAGTTGTGTGCATATCTGGTATTTTCGGATTGTACGGATTTTCATCGATTTTTCGATTCAGAATTCCGAGGTATATTTGATGAGGATCTATTTGGGGGACTAAGCAGCGATAGGACATCTCCAGACGGCAAAAAGGTAAATTTAGGTAATTTTATAGTTCTTATACCTGTAGTGATATCTGGGTAACATTTTATTTACAGATATGACACATACATGTATTCCGATACCGAGACGTGGTCACCCCCGTAAGAGGGCGATAGATGCTCCGGAGATAGAGTCTCCAGAGAGATCTGCTAGGGTCGAGCCTGTCCGTCAAGACAGACTCGTCAAGATATATAGGCACGTCGCATTATATGATCCCGACGGTTCCGACTTCAGAGGTACACACCTCGACTGTACCAATAGTGGTATCACATTTAGTATACCCGGCACCCCCTCCAGTCATGCCTACTACTGTGTACTTGAGGTACGAGACGAGGCAGAGATCTGGTGGGACACACAACGCTTCATTATAGGCGAGCATCATATTACCTGGACGAGATTTAGGGAGGCGTTCGAGAGTCAGTATTTCCCCCCAGCATATCAGATGACTCGTCGGCAGGATATTCTGAGTCTTCGACAGAATAACCGCTCAGTGATGGAGTATAATGCCGAATTTAATCGGTTGAACAAATTCTGTCCTGAGTTGGTTGCCGATGACAGATCTCGTATGCTTCAGTTTGTCCAGAGACTGGATATACATCTTCAGGTGAAGATTGCCGGTCTTGGTATTGCGTCATACACAGAGGCACTTGATAGAGCGCTTATGATTGAGTATGCTCATCAGAGAGTGAAAGTAGACAAGAATAGAAAGCAGACTGATCGGACTTCCGGACAGATCCAGCAGCCACATGCTATCGAACAGTAGCAGAGAAGTCGTACTTGGTCGGGTCAGGGTACTTCTGGGTCATCTGGATGACCCCTGAAGTCAGGACAATCAGGACGTTCCCGATCTGCTCTGCAGAACCGGAAACAGTCCACTAGTGATTATTTTTCCTCCAGATGCGGATCCCGAGATCACATCACCTCTGTGTGCTCTTTGGGACAGTCAGTTTGCTATTATTGCAAACTGCCTAGACATTTGAGCCGAGACTGTTCTATGAAGGCTCAGCATGTAGCTTCCGGAGTTTCTGTTTCTGGAGGACCATTGGGTCAGTCTGGGACTCAACGAGGAGTGTCGAAAGCCCAATCTTCGCATCGTCAGCAGAGGACAACTCCCCCTGTAGTAGCTGCATATTGCATACACGGGCAGGAGCATTCCGGTGTCCTTGTGGAGAACCCCACGGTATTCCACCTTAGTATTCTCCTGTACTATTCGTCAAGAAGAAAGGATGGTACTCTGAGGTTGTACATCGATTATAGGCAGCTGAATGCATTGACTATCAGAAATAAGTACCCCTTGCCACGGATTGAGGATTTATTTGATCAGCTCAGAGATACATCAGTGTATTCTAAGATTGATCTGCGGTCTGGATATCATCAGCTGAGAGTCAAAGATTCTGATATTCAGAAGATAACATTTCGCACTAGATATGGACATTATGAGTTTTTGTTGATGCCATTTGGGTTTACCAATGCTCCCGCAGTATTTATGGATCTGATGAACCGTATCTTTCTGGAGTACCTATATCAATTCATTATTGTGTTTATCGATGACATATTGATTTATTCGTGTTCCATGGAGGAACATGCACAGCATCTTCGCATAGTCTTGGAGACTCTTCGACGACATCATTTGTATGCGAAGTTTAGCAAGTGTGCATTTTGGCTATCTTCAGTTGGTTTTCTGGGACACGTGTTGTCAAGCTGAGGTATTTCAGTAGATCCTCAGAAGATCGAGGGTATCACTAGCTAGGAGCAGCCGAAGTCAGTCCAGGAGATCCACAGTTTCTTAGGACTGGCTGGATATTATAAACGATTCGTTGAGGGTTTCTCCAGTATTGCTATGCCATTGACACGTCTGACTAGAAAAGGCGTGAAGTTCACGTGGTTAGAGGCTTGTGAGACCAACTTCCAGGAGCTGAAGCGGAGATTAGTATCAGCACCAGCTTTGGTTTTACCTTCTGGTGATAACGGATTCGTACTTTACACAGACACATCTCTTCAAGGCTTGGGCGCTGTTTTGATGCAGCACGGTAGGGTAGTCTCCTATGCTTCTCGTCAGTTGAAGGAGCATGAGAAGAACTACCCAGTACATGATTTAGAGCTAGCCGCTATTATCTTTGCTTTGAAGATTTGGCGACATCATCTTTATGGTATTACTTTTGAGATTCTTACTGATCATAAGAGTCTCAAATATATTTTCACACAGAAGGAACTCAATCTTCGACAGAGGAGATGGATGGAGTTCCTGAAGGATTATGATTGTACTATTAGCTACCATCCGGGTAAAGCTAATGTGGTTGCTGATGAACTTAGTAGAAAGTCAAGAGGGAATTTAGATTATCACCGAGTTTTAGTCACGGACTTGATTCAGGGATTCTCCGACTTGGGCCTTGAGGAGCAGGGACGGACAGAGCAGGGTATTCTTGTTACCATGGTTGCTCAGTCGTCGATCAGGATGAGGATTCGAGAGGCACAGGCCGGAGATCATCATTTATAGTTTATTAGCAGCCAGATAGCTTCCGGACAGCCGACCGAGTTTACACGAGATGACGAGGGTATTGTTTATTTCCGAGGCAGATTATGTGTACCTCAGTCTCACCCGGTCATGGAGGAGTTACTTCAGGAGGCTCATCGTTCTAGATTTACTATCCACCCAGGTGGGACCCGTATGTATCGTGATTTGAGGTGTTCATATTGGTGGAACGGTATGAAGAGAGACATCACAGATTTTGTAGCTAGATGTCTTGTCTGTTAGCAGGTGAAGGCTGAGCACCATAGACCTGCTGGTTTACTTCAGAGGATCCCTATTCCAGAGTGGAAGTGAGAGCATATTACTATGAATTTTGTGGTAGGATTGCCTAGGACTCGACGAGGTCATGATGCGATTTGGGTAATCGTTGACCGATTAACCAAATCTACACATTTTGTAACGATCCGGAAGACTGATTCTCTGGATCGATTAGTAGAGTTATATTGTCGTGAGATTATTAGGTTGCATGGTGTTCCTTTGAGTATTATATCAGATAGAGACCCACGATTCACGTCCCGGTTCTGGCAGAGTCTGAAGCAGGCTTTGGGCACACAGCTCCGTTATAGTACTGCATTCCATCCGCAGACAGATGGACAGTCAGAGCGGACCATTCAGACTTTGGAGGACTTACTGACGTCTTGTGTTATGGACTTCGGAGGTAGCTGGGAGGACCACCTGCCATTGGTGGAGTTCGGCTACAACAATAGCTATCATTCGGCTATCCAGATGGCGTCGTTTGAGGCTTTCTATGGTAGACCATGTCGGACACCCACCCTCTGGAAGGAGGTTGGGGAGGCTCAGCTGATAGGACATCAGATTGCTCAGGAGGAGGCAGAGTTGGTTCATACTATCAGACAGAGGATTTCAGAGGCTCAGGACCGTCAGAAGAATTATGTTGATCGGAGACGGAGACCCCTGGAGTTTTCTATTAGTGATCATGTGTTTTTGAGAGTTTCACCCACGAAAGAGGTGAAGAGATTTGGTCTTCGAGGTAAGTTAGCTCCACGATATATTGGGCTATTTCAGATCTTGGAGAGGATTGGAGCAGTAGCTTACCGTCTGGCGCTACCACCATCTCTAGCTGGCATTCACGATATATTTCATGTATCTATGTTGAGGAGATACGTATTCGATCCGGCACATGTTATGTTAGATATTCTAGTTCCCATTCAGCCTGACGTTACTTACGAGGAGGTTTCTGTACGAATTCTGGACCATAGAGAGCGTCAGTTGCGGAACAAGACTGTCCGGCTGGTTAAAGTCGGATGGCAGCATCATTCTGACGAGGAGGCTACTTGGGAGTTGGAGGATACGATCCGAGCTCGATACCCTCATCTTTTTACTTGAGGTATGTAGGTTAGAGTTTCTTTCAGCATTTATACTGTTTGGTTATATTCTAGTGTTTGCTATTGGTTATAGCGAAATTTGAGGACCAAATTTTTATTAGTAGGGGAGAATGTGAGATATTGGAAAATTTAAATAATAGGGTTATTTGAGAAATAACCTTATAAAATTTGTTTGGAATTTTTAGAAATTTTCTGAGAATTTTTCGGAGCTCGTACGACGGGTTTTGAGGGGATCAATTACGGGTACGGATAAAACCTGTTTGGGATACCCGTTTAAATGAGGAAATGTTTTATTTATAAATTCAATTTCTTTTCCTTTCTCCCCCAAATCACCGATCCCGATCTCCTCTTCTCCTTCTTCCTCTCTTCTTCTTCCCGATCGCCTCCGCTTGTCACCGATCCCAACCGCCTTCGTCGGTTGTCCGACCGTCGGCCGAGACCCCTTCTGATCTAGCCAAAGCCCTTTCTCCCTCTCACTCCAATCTCTGTGTTTTCCTCACATGAACGATCTGACACACCGATGCCGACAGAGGGTTGTTCCCAGCGATCCTATCCTCTTCGAGTTGGCTAAGGACCGTCGCCGGATTCTTGAGGTTGTTGATGCTGTCCAAGCTTCTTCTGGTGGAGCGATCACTTCCTCGGCCAGTTCTTGCGCACGAGCGACGACGGCAAGGTGGCAAGGGCGCAGTGGAGGGCGTGATTTGTGTTGTCGCCGATCAATGGACCCTAATTTTCTCCTTCTTGAGCTGCTCACAAGAACGATCTGTGTCTCCTCAAGTTGGATCGGTCTGGGCAACTTCTTTTGGAGACAACAGATTGAGGTAAGGTTAGGTTGTTAATTAGGTTGGTGTTTAGATCCGTGATCCCCATGGCTTGATCTACTACTTGATCCGATTGATTCCAGCAGGTAAAGATCTGTTCTGTAGAGTTGTTCTTGGTTCCGGCAACTCTCCAACAGTAGCTACCTTGTCTGGCAGTAACATTACTTGGTGCTGTGGATCAGCAATCACGGCAAGTAAGTATCTGTACAGTGATGAATCTCGGGTCTTCTTAGCAGTGAGATACTTAGATGTAGATCATGGATTACATTTGTTTATTTTAGATGGAAGATTATGTGTTGATTGTGTGTAGATTTATTTAGTTTAGAATGAATCTAATTGAATGATTAGGGTTAGGGTAACTAACCCTAATTACCTGTTAGGTTTCATTAGGTAGGTTGAGATTGATGTGATTAGGGTTTTTGCCCTAATTTAGTTCTAGGGGTTTTATTTAACTATTCATTTGATTTAGCTAAATAAAATATATATATTGTTTGTTGACACAGGACTCTGATTCGAGACAGGCGTCTCGACGTTGGATTTGGTGTGATACTACCTGCTATTTGAGGCGGGTACCCTTTGACTTATCTTTTCGATATTGTCTTATGATATGTATAGTTATATATAATTACTAGTGATTGGTAGTTTAGCACTTTCCCTGGGTTTAGTTTAGTTGATCCCTGATACATGCTTCTACTGTTAGCCGCTATACATTAGTCTAACATGCTTTTCTTTCTGGCTATGTTTATCTGTGTTCAAAGAGATAGAGGTATTTATTGTGCTTCCCTCTATACTGGATTAGTTGATAGATATGTTGGATATGTGATGTTGGATTCATGTTGTTTATTATCCTTGTTATATATATGTTTATCTTTTTAGCACCTACACATATGGAGGAGGATATGTTCAGGTATGACATACTGTAGCCGCATGCACCATATCGTATTGATTGCATGTTGGACGATTGACGACTCTATTATTGTTGAGCTCGTCGGCCGGCTATATGGGCCTGCACACAACGTGTTCACTGCAAGGGTAGTGGCACAACACTCAGGGTGTGTATGGTAGGTTGCTCGGTGGTGCTCCGCTGGGGTGCTCATGGGTAGTACGATGACAGCGTGGTAGCACGCCGGAGTCCCTCCCCGTCATTGCATACCGGGAGATGAGAGCATTGCGCTTCCTCACTATGTTTGAGGTAGGAGGATAGGTGTACTCTGACAGCATCCCGTCCACTCGGTCACTCATCAGGGGTAGTGACGACAGAGTGCACGGTGTCACAGCCCTACCCACTCGGTCTCACCATTGTGTGTGAGATGGCTGATTGACGTCAGGGGTGACCATGTCATATTGCATAATATGCACAGATTGCATTCATTGTGATTGTTGCATATTGGATGATGCATTTTGGTGGCTGCATATGATTGACATGCATATAGGATACATGCTTATTTGCTCTGACTATTTTTACCTGTGTATATTCACAGTTATAGCTCAGAGGATTTGCAGGTGAGTACAGTTTATTTCAGGTATGCATTTCTTCTTATTCTTGCTGTAGACTGTATTACATTACTGTTAGTTACTACAGTTTATTCATCTATGCATACCTGTTATACTATTAGGAGACTGTACTATAGGTTCTATGGTTTAGGAGACTGTACCATAGATTCTTGCTGGTGGTTATATATTGCTATACATATCTATTGGATTACCTGCTGAGTTCTTTGGACTCACACCATTATATTACTATTTTTCAGGTTGAGGCCGTCAGGAGAGATTCCAGTCGCTAGCCCCCTTGTCGCGAGGATTTTCTGTAGTCGATCTCTATTTTCATTACTACATTTTTACACTTGTGATGTGGGTTTTGTATTGTGGACTTTATATTGAACCTTTGGGTTTGCTACTTTTGTTTTCCGCTGCGGATATTTTCATTACTTCATGGATTTCGTTTTCTTCATTGTACTGGAGTAGGATGTTATACATATATCTGCGATGATTTCTATATCATCTTTTCTTTATATTAAACTGCGTGGATTGTTCATATTAAACTGTGTAGAATATTGATATAAACTCCGTGGTTTGATTATTATTTGTATAGTATTGTTTCGGTCGCGTGGGCCGATGTATGGATATATGTATTCTAGATTCATATTGTCACCCGTACAGGGGAGATGCTGTCGAAATTCCTTCTGGCAGGGACTACCTGGGGCGTGACAATTTATTTGGTATCAGAGCAGGTTTACGATATTTGCTTCTGTGTTATGAATTTGTGAGTTTATCTGATACCAATATTTTTGGTATTAGAGAAGGTTACGATATTTTCTTTTTGTTTTGGATTTTGGACTTTATCTGATACCAATATTTTTGGTATCAGAGTAGGTTACGATATTTGCTTTTTATTTTTGATTTTGGACTTAGTCTGATACCAATATTTTTGGTATTAGAGCAGGTTACAATACTTGCAAGGCATTTTGGATTTTTGGGATTTTATCTGATACCAATATTTTTGGTATCAGAGCAATGCTCCGATTTCAGATTTTTGTGTTCTAGAGTTGTGAGCATATCTGGGTATTTTCGGATTGTATGAATTTTCGTCGATTTTTCGATTTAGAATTCCGGGGTATATTTGATGAGGTCTTATTTGGGGGATTAAGCAGCGACAGGACATCTCCAGACGACAAACAAGTAAATTTAGGTAATTTTATAGTTCTTATACCTGTAGTGATATCTGGGTAATATTTTATTTATAGATATGACACATACATATATTCCAATACCGAGACGTGGTCGCCCCCGTAAGAGGGCGATAGATGCTCCGGAGATAGAGTCTCCAGAGAGATCTGCTAGAGTCGAGCTTGTCCGTCAGGGACAGGCTCGTCAGGATATTATAGGCACGTCGCATTATAAGATCCCGACGGTTCCGACTTCAGAGGTACACACCTCGACTGTACCACTAGTGGTATCACATTTAGTATACCCGGCACCCCCTCTAGTCGTGCCTACTACTGTGTACTTGAGGTACGAGATGAGGCAGAGATCTGGTGGGACACACAACGCTCCATTATAGGCGAGCAGCATATTACCTGGACGAGATTTAGGGAGGCATTCGAGAGTCAGTATTTCCCCCGAGCATATCAGATGACTCGTCGACATGATTTTCTGAGTGTTCAACAGAATAACCGCTCAGTGATGGAGTATAATGCCGAATTTAATCGGTTGGCCAGATTCTGTCTTGAGTTGGTTGCCGATGACAGATCTCGTATGCTTCAGTTTGTCCAAGGACTTGATGGACATCTTCAGGTGAAGATTGTCGGTCTTGGTATTGCGGCATACACAGAGGCACTGGATAGAGCGCTTATGATTGAGTATGCTTATCAGAGAGTGAAAGTAGACAAGAATAGAAAGCAGACTGATCGGACTTCCGGACAGATCCAGCAACCACATGCTATCGAACAGTAGCAGAGCAGTCATACTCGGTCGGGTCAGGGTAATTCTTGGTCATCTGGACGACCCAGAAGTCAGGACGATTAGGACGTTCCCGGTCTGCTCAATAGAACCGGAAACAGTCCACTAATGGCTATTTTTGCTCCAGATGTGGATTTCGAGATCACATCACCTCTGCATGCTCTTTGGGATAGTCAGTTTGCTATTATTGCAAACTGCCTGGACATTTGAGCCGAGACTGTTCTTTGAAGGCTCATCATGTAGCTTCTGGAGTTTCTATTCGGGAGGACCATTGGGTCAGTCTGGGACTCGGCGAGGAGGGTCGAAAGCCCAATCTTCGCATCGTCAACAGAGGACAACTCCCCCTATAGCAGCTGCATATTGCATACACGGGCATGAGCATTCCGGTATCCTTGTGGAGAACCCCACGGTATTCCGCCTTAGTATTCTCCTGTACTATTCGTCAAGAAGAAGGATGGTACTCTGAGGTTGTACATCGATTATAGGCAGCTGAATGCAGTGACTATCAGAAATAAGTACCCCTTGCCACGGATTGAGGATTTATTTGATCAGCTCAGAGATACATCAGTGTATTCTAAGATTGATCTGCGGTCTGGATATCATCAGCTGAGAGTCAAAGATTTTGATATTCAGAAGACAACATTTCGCACTAGATACGGACATTATGAATTTTTAGTGATGTCATTTGGGTTTACCAATGCTTCAGCAGTATTTATGGATCTGATGAACCGTATCTTTCTGGAGTATCTAGAACAATTCGTTATTGTGTTTATCGATGACATCTTGATCTATTGCGTTCCGAGGAGGAACATGCACAGCATCTTCGCATAGTCTTGGAGACTCTTCAACAACATCATTTGTATGCGAAGTTTAGCAAGTGTGCATTTTTGCTATCTTCAGTTGGTTTTCTGGGACACGTGGTTTCAAGCCGAGGTATTTCAGTAGATCCTCAGAAGATCGAGGCTATCACTAGCTAGGAGCAGCCGAAATCAGTCCAGGAGATTCACAGTTTCTTAGGACTGGCTGGATATTATAAACGATTCGTTGAGGGTTTCTCCAGTATTGCTATGCCATTGACACGTCTGACCAGAAAAGGCGTGAAGTTCACGTGGTCAGAGGCTTGTGAGACCAGCTTCCAGGAGCTGAAGCGGAGATTAGTATGAGCACCAGTTTTGGTTTTACCTTCTGGTGATGACGGATTCGTACTTTACACAAACACATCTCTTCAAGGCTTGGGCGCTATTTTGATGCAGCACGGTAGGGTAGTCTCCTATACTTCTCGTCAGTTGAAGGAGCATGAGAGATCTACCCAGTACATGATTTAGAGCTAGTCGCTATTATCTTTGCTTTGAAGATTTGGCGACATCATCTTTATGGTATTACTTTTGAGATTCTTACTGATCATAAGAGTCTCAAATATATTTTCACACAGAAGGAACTCAATCTCCGACAGAGGAGATGGATGGAGTTCCTGAAGGATTATGATTGTACTATTAGCTACCATCCGGGTAAAGCTAATGTGGTTGCTGATGCACTTAGCAGGAAGTCCAGAGTGACTTTAGCTTGTCGCCGAGTTTTAGTCACGGACTTAATTCAGGGATTCTCCGAGTTGGGCCTTGAGGAGCAGGGACGGATAGAGCAGGGTATTCTTGTTACCATGGTTGCTCAGTCGTCTATCAGGATGAGGATTCGAGAGGCACAGGACGGAGATCATCATTTATAGTTTATTGGCAGCTAGATAGCTTCCGGACAGCAGACCGAGTTTACACGAGATGACAAGGGTATTGTTTATTTCCGAGGCAGATTATGTGTACCTCAGTCTCACCCGGTCATGGAGGAGTTACTTCAGGAGGCTCATCGTCCTAGATTTTCTAACCACTCAGGTGGGACCCGTATGTATCGTGATTTGAGGCGTTCCTATTGGTGGAACGGTATGAAGAGAGACATCGCAGATTTTGTAGCTAGATGTCTTATCTGTCAACAGGTGAAGGCTGAGCACCAGAGACCTGCTGGTTTACTTCAGAGGATCCCTATTCCAGAGTCGAAGTGGGAGCATATTACTATGAATTTTGTGGTAGGATTGCCTAGGACTCGACGAGGTCATGATGCGATTTGGGTAATCATTGACCGATTAACCAAATTCGCACATTTTATAACGATCCGGAAGGCTGATTCTCTGGATCGATTAGTAGAGTTATACTGTCGTGAGATTATCAGGTTGCATGGTGTTCCTTTAAGTATTATATCAGATAGAGACCCACGATTCACGTCCCGGTTCTGGCAGAGTCTGAAGCAGGCTTTGGGCACACAGCTCCGTTTTAGTACGACATTCCATCCGCAGACAGATGGACAGTCAGAGCGGACCATTCAGACTTTGGAGGACTTGCTGAAGTCTTGTGTTATGGACTTCGGAGGCAGCTGGGAGGACCACCTGCCATTGGTGGAGTTCGCCTACAACAATAGCTATCATTCGGCTATCCAGATGGCGTCGTTTGAGGCTTTCTATGGTAGACCATGTCGGACACCCACCCTCTGGAAGGAGGTTGGGGAGGCCCATCTGATAGGACCTCAGAGAGCTCAGGAGGAGGCAGAGTTGGTTCATACTATCAGACAGAGGATGTCAGAGGCTCAGGACCGTCAGAAGAGTTATGTTGATCGGAGACGGAGACCCCTGGAGTTTTTTATTAGTGATCATGTGTTTTTGAGAGTTTCACCCACGAAAGGGGTGAAGAGATTTGGTCTTTGAGGTAAGTTAGCTCCACGATATATTGGGTCATTCCAAATCTTGGAGAGGATTGGAGCAGTAGCTTACCGTCTGGCACTACCACCATCTCTAGCTGGCATTCACGATGTGTTTCATGTATCTATGCTGAGGAGATACGTATCCGATCCGGCACATGTTCTGTCAGATATACCAGTTCTCATTCAGCCTGACGTTACTTACGAGGAGGTTCTGTATGGATTCTGGACCATAGAGAGTGTCAGTTGCGGAATAAGACTGTCCGCCTGGTTAAAGTCGGATGACAGCATCATTCTGACGAGAAGGCTACTTGGGAGTTGGAGGATACGATCCGAGCTCGATACCCTCATCTTTTTACTTGTGGTATGTAGGTTAGAGTTTCTTTCAACATTTATACTGTTTGGTTATATTCTAGTATTTGCTGTTGGTTATAGCGAAATTTGACGACCAAATTTTTATTAGTAGGGGAGAATGTGAGATATTGAAAAATTTAAATAATAGGGTTATATGAGAAATAGCCTTATTAAATTTTTTTGGAATTTTTATAAATTTTCTGAGAATTTTTCGGTACTCGTACGACGGGTTTTGAGGGGATCAATTACGGGTACGGATAAAACCTGTTTGGGATAACCGTTTAAATGAGGAAATGTTTTATTTATAAATTCAATTTCTTTTCCTTTCTCCCCCAAATCGCCGATCCCGACCTCCTCTTCTCCTTCTTCCTCTCTTCTTCTTCCCAATCGCTTCCGCTTGTCGCCGATCCCAACCGCCTTCGCCGATTGTCCGACCGTCGGCCGATACCCATTCTGATCTAGCTGAAGCCCTTTCTCCCTCTCGCTCCGATCTCTGTGTTTTCCTCACATGAACGATCCGACACACCGATGCCGACAGAGGGTTGTTTCCAACGATCCTGCCCTCTTCGAGTTGCCTAAGGACCGTCGCCAGATTCTTGAGGTTGTTGATGTTGTCCAAGCTTCTTCTGGTGGAGCGATCACTTCCTCGGCCGGTTCTTGCACAAGAGCGACGACGGCAAGGTGGCTAGGGCATAGTGGAGGGCATGATTTGTGTTATCTCCGGTCAATTGACCCTAATTTCCTCCTTCTCGAGCTGTTCACAAGAACTATCTGTGTCTCCTTTGTTAGGATCGATAATCGCGGCTAGAGAGGGGGGGTGTGAATAGCTGACCCCAAATTGCTCGTTTCTTCCTACGATTAGGGTTAGCGCAGCGGAAATAACTAAATAGAAACGCAAAAAGGAAAGATCAAACCTTAAACTCGAACTCGACGATGTAACGAGGTTCGGAGATGAAACTCCTACT
This sequence comes from Zingiber officinale, assembly GCF_018446385.1. Taxonomy (NCBI): domain Eukaryota; kingdom Viridiplantae; phylum Streptophyta; class Magnoliopsida; order Zingiberales; family Zingiberaceae; genus Zingiber; species Zingiber officinale. The sequence continues at coordinate 49,808,899 of NC_055996.1, read as the reverse complement.
CCTCGGCGTGTCCGTAAGTGGACGAAGCCTATCAATCCGTCGGTGGATGAGTCCCCGGAAAACTGGCTAATAAGAACTCCTTCTGGGTGGAGAAACCTCGCCACAATGTTTTGCAAAAGCAATACAGGAGTAGAAAGCAGCAAGAAGCAAAATACAATACAAATGTATGAAACACCTTCGCTTACTTGCCTTCTCTTCGACTGGATGAAGCAGCAGCTTCACAAGACGCCTACAACAGCAGGAACCAGCCGATGAAGCTCACACGAAGCTTCAAGCAGAAGCGAGCTCAGCAAAGCTCAAATCACAGCAGTGAAGAAGAAGAGCAGCTCTGTTCCAAGGAGAAAGAAGAAGAAGAATCGGACCAGAAGAAGAAGTTTTCTGTAGCAGCCCTCAGCCTCTTTTATATCTGCATCCACCTGCGAAGAAGAAGCCAGAAGACAGCAGAAGACAGAAGACCGTTGTGAGCCAACGGATAGTTCTAGACCGATCAGCCTGATCGGTCCAGGGCACCTCTGATCGGTCCTGGTGACCGATCAGGCCCCAGTCTGATCGGTCCCCAGATCGATCAGTTCACTCACAGAAAGTTGGCTCAACTCCTCTGATTGGTCTCCAAACCGATCAGATGACTTACAGAACCCTTCTATTTGTTATCTGATCGGTCACCAGACCGATCAGATACTCAGGCGTATCGCTGGATCGGTCACCAGACCGATCCAGGTTTAGAGCTCGAGCCCTAAACCCTAAATGGTCCTGAGAACGAGCTACCGAGCCCTCTCTTGACCTAGTCCGGAGAACGAGCTACCGAGCCCTCTCTGACCACAGTCCGGAGAACGAGCTACCGAACCCTCTCTGACCACAGTCCGGAGAACGAGCTACCGAGCCCTCTCCGACTTTCCGTGCCAAGTCTCCAACTTGGTCTTCTCCGTGCCAAGTCTCCATACTTGGACTTTTCCCGTGCCAAGCTCCCTGCTTGGACTTTTCACCAGATGTCTGGTCAACCTTGACCCATCTGGATTTCCCTTGCCTGGCTTCACTCACCAGGACTTCCAAACTGCCTAGCTTCACTCACTAGGTCTTTCCCCTGCCTGGCTTCACTCACCAGGTCTTTCCCAGCTGCCTAGCTTCACTCACCAGGACTTTCTCCAACTGCCTGGCTTCACTCACCAGGACTTTCACTTACACCTAGCTTCACTCACTAGGATTTTCACCTGGCTTCACTCACCAGGTCTTCCAATCTGCCTGGCTTCACTCACCAGGACTTTTCTGTCTGCCTGGCTTCACTCACCAGGACTTTCCAGTCAAGTATCCGGTCAACCTTGACCTACTTGATTCTTCTTCATTTAACCTGATCAGACCCTGATCAGTATCTCTCCGCATGGACAACTGCACCTGCATTGTCCATGTCTACATGTCTTTCTGTATTGTCAAACATTGAAACCATGACCAAGGTTTACGCTTGGTCAACTAGGTCAACCTTGATCTACTGAAAATTGCACCAACATCCTCAAGTTGGATCGGTCTGGGCGACTTCTTTTGGAGACAACCGATTGAGGTAAGGTTAGTTTGTTAATTAGGTTGGTGTTTAGATCCGTGATCCCCATGGCTTGATCTACTACTTGATCCGATTGATTCCAACAGGGAAAGATCTGTTTTGTGGAGTTGTTCTTGGTTCCGGTAACTCTCCAACAGCAGCTACCTTGTCTGGTAGTAACATTACTTGGTGTTATGGATCAGCAATCACGGCAGGTAAGTATCTGTATAGTGATGAATCTCGGGTCTTCTTAGCAGTGAGATACTTAGATGTAGATCATGGATTACATTTGTTTATTTTAGATGGAAGATTACGTGTTGATTGTGTGTAGATTTATTTAGTTTAGAATGAATCTAATTGAATGATTAGGGTTAGGGTAACTAACCCTAATTACCTGTTAAGTTTCATTAGGTAGGTTGAGATTGATGTGATTAGGGTTTTTGCCCTAATTTAGTTCTAGGGGTTTTATTTAGCTATTCATTTGATTTAGCTAAATAAAATATATATATTGTTTGTTGACACAGGACTCTGATTCGAGACAGGCGTCTCGACGTTGGATTTGGTGTGATACTACCTACTATTTGAGGCGGGTACCCTTTGACTTATCTTTTCGATATTGTCTTATGATATGTATAGTTATATATAATTACTAGTGATTGGTAGTTTAGCACTTTCCCTGGGTTTAGTTTAGTTGATCCCTGATACATGCTTATACTGTTAGCCGCTATACATTAGTCTAACATGCTTTTCTGTCTGGCTATGTTTATCTGTGTTCAAAGAGATAGAGGTATTTATTGTGCTTCCCTCTATACTGGATTAGTTGATAGATATGTTGGATATGTGATGTTGGATTCATGTTGTTTATTATCCTTGTTATATATATGTTTATCTTTTTAGCACCTACACATATGGAGGAGGATATGTTCAGGTATGACATACTGTAGCCGCATGCACCATATCGTATTGATTGCATGCTGGACGATTGACGACTCTATTATTGTTGAGCTCGTCGGCCGGCTATATGGGCCTGCACACAACGTGTTCACTGCATTTCATTACTGTTAGTTACTACAGTTTATTCAGCTATGCATACCTGTTATACTGTTAGGAGACCGTACTATAGGTTCTATGGTTTAGGAGACTGTACCATAGGTTCTTGCTGGTGGTTATATGTTGCTATACATAGCTATTGGATTACCTGCTGAGTTCTTTGGACTCACACCGTTATATTACTATTTTTCAGGTTGAGGCCATCAGGAGAGATTCCAGTCGCTAGCCTCCTTGTCACGAGGATTTTTTGTAGTCGATCTCTATTTTCGTTACTACATTTTTACACTTGTGATGTGGGTTTTGTATTGTGAACTTTATGTTGAACCTTTGGGTTTGCTACTTTTGTTTTCCGCTGCGGATATTTTCATTACTTCATTGATTTCGTTTTCTTCGTTGTAGTGGAGTAGGATGTTATACATATATCTGCGATGATTTCTATATCGTCTTTTCTTTATATTAAACTGTGTGTATTGTTCATATTAAACTGTGTGGAATGTTGATATAAACTGCGTGGTTTGATTATTATTTGTGTAGTATTGTTCCGGCCGTGTGGGCCGATGTATGGATATATGTATTCTAGATTCATATTGTCACCCATACAGGGGAGATACTGCCGAAATTTCTTCTAGCAGGGACTACCTGGGGCGTGACAATCTATTTGCTGATAATAAATGTTTAGTATATATGGATTTATAGTCCCACATCTATTATCATCGATGGACTGATAATAGATGTTCACTATATAATGTGTTGGTTGATAATGAGCATTTTTATTGGTTGTTTTGGCTCTTAGACTTAGCATTTTTACCTTCTCACATGGTTAATATTGTGTTTATATTACATTTTGTGAATTGAATATATTTTGGACTTAATTGTAAATTTCCTACAAATTGTGGAATTTAATTTCATGTTTTTATTATGTGGTTTTGTAGGAAATTCAAAGAGCCATGGATTAGGGTCGAGCTGGATCAAATTTGACTTGATTTGGAGGTCAAACGGAGGAGATCAAGCTAAATTAATCTGAACCGTTGATCCTGATCTAGAGAGATCTTGCTCCTTCTTTCAGATCTAAGTGATCCAACCCTTCATCCTGATTTAAAGCGATCTGGACCGTTGATCGAGATCAAGGCATCTAAGGGTTCATCTAAGAAGTGGAGCTCCAATTCAAATGTGATCCAAAACCCTACTCTTCAAACTCAATCTTCAAGCCCAATCCAAAAGCCCACTCTTCAAGCTTAATTTTAAAAACCCAATTTTCCATCTCTTATTGGATCCGGATCCCAACAACCAAATCCAAAAATCCTCACCTCCTAACCCATACCCGGCAATCCGTTAAGAAACCTTTTCTCACCCGCACGGCACAGTACCCGCGCCCTCTTCTTCCCGACATCTCTTCTCTCGCGATCCTTTTCTCGCGCGGAGCTAGGGTACCTCACCTCCTTCTCCTTTCTTCTCCTCACCACCGGCCGACGGCTACTCTTCTCTTCCTTTGCCGCCGGCCGGCCGGCTGGTTGGCCGGTCCTCCACACCCAACCTCCTCTTCTCCAATCTGCTCCAAGCGACGACGACAGCAACCTCGGTGACTTCTTTGAGCGGACAGCGACTTTGGGTCTAGGGTTCTCTTGACGGCAGAGTGTTCTCCTCCGGCAAGGCAGGAGTTCCAGCAATTCAGTGTATCAAATTCCGGCAGAAGCTGAGTTGTCCGTGTTGTTCTACTTCTTCTCCGTCGAGCTTCCCATCTGAATCCCAAGGCTGATGCTGCTGTGGACTTCCCGCGGACGGTGTTCTTAAGGGGGGGCAGAACTCTAGCATCTCAGTGTATCCAATTCCGGGAGAAGCAAACTCTAGCATCTTAGTTGTGTATCAATTTACATCCGATCATAGATCAGTCGTTGAGTTTGCTGTTCACCAGTGATGGCGTTCCAGATCTGGGTCTTCGTGTGACGACGGAGGTAGTCAATTGGTGTATGATCACGGAGGAGTGGATTTGGTTGATTTTTAGTTTGTTTTCAATGTTTGATTTGTTAGTCTTTGTTCTTATGCATTTTGGATATTGTAGTTAATGTTTTAATTCATGTTGCTTAGTTGTTAGTTTATCTTCATGTTAATTGTTTTAGGTTAATGGAGTTTACTTTCTTACTTAATTAGGTTGTTATGTTTGTTATTGCTTTTTAGATTGTTAAATTGCATTATCGTTTAGTTCATTAATGCATGTTAGTTTCATTTATGTATGATTGTTAATCGTGTATCATAGGGTGACAATGTGGTACAAGTTTATCTTTTATGCATAATTAGGTTTTGTTTAATTATTGTTAAGTTTGTTTAGTTAATTGTCTTTGTTTGATTGTTCCTTTCTTTATGCATGTTTGAGTTCTTTATTATGTTTCATGTTATTCCCATTAATAGATATTCTTGTATCGTAGCGTGGCAATGCGATGTAGGAAAATCTTCAAAGGTTAGTTAGGGTAGGCATAGCTTATTACTTGCATTGTCTTCTATTATTTAGATTAGATTTCATTTGATGCTTCGCTATTTCGATCCTTAGTTTAGTTGTGTTGATAGTTAATCCATAACGTAGAGTGACAATGCGTTGTGGATTAATTATTCACACATAGTTAGATTTCATTCCAGCATTAGATTAGTTTTCTATACTTGTTCTGCTTTTCATTTCTTAGATTTAGAATTAAAATCCAAAACCCCATTTCCATATTGAAAACCCCAAAAATAGAAATAACATTCGATCCTAAGTTTACCATCCTATCGTTGCTTTCGTTGGCGGACGACCCGAGTCATTCCTATGCTACATTAGCGTAGGAGAGGTTTGGTACTTTATTGTTTGATGCCCAATTCGTGACAAAATTGGGCCGTAATCAAATTGGCGTCGTTGCCGGGGAATATGTAGTGGTGTTTGGTAATCTTAGGATTGTTTCTCTATTTTCTCTCTTTTCTTGTTTATATTTTTTGTGGTTGCAAAAATTCGAAAACATTGTTAGGGGCTTAATTATTTCATCTCTTGTATGCATGTGTGTTATCTTGTCTATTTCCTGTGTCTTTTGATGGTATTTGCATGAGTGTTTCAGGAAAGACCAGGAAATCTGTGTGTTATCAGCAGCTTTAGAGATTCAGTGTGATTAGACCTTCAGACTTAATGAGCAATATGGAGAAAACACTGAAAAGACGCTCAGAGAGCTTTGGGCACCAGATTTGTCAGCTGATTCATTTTGCATCAGATATTTTGATTTAGATGCAGACTTCGAGTTATGGGAAATTGTTCATCTATTACCGAAGTTTGATGGACTTTCTGGTGAAGATCCCAACAGACATCTGCATGATTTGGAGATGGTTTGTTCTTCATGGAACCCACTTGGCATATCAAAAGAAGATGTTAGACTTAGAGCATTTCCATTTTCAGTAGCAGATTCAGCAAAAGATTGGTTGTATTGTCTCCCACCCAATTCAATTTCCAGTTGGAACGAGATGAAGAAATTATTTTTGGCGAGGTTCTTTCCTTCTTCTAGGATTGCAGCTATTCGGAGGAGTATTTGTGGAATCCAACAATTCACAGGAGAACCGTTTCAAGAATATTAGGAAAGGTTTAAAAGACTTGTTGCTAGTTGCCCTCAGCACCAGATAAGCGATCAACTACTGATTGTATACTTCTATGAGGGATTGTTTCCCATAGACAGGAGTATGGTTGATGCAGCTAGTGGAGGGGCTCTAGCTAACAAGACATCTGTTCAATCCAGAGAACTTATTGAGATTATGTCTGCAAATTATCAGCAATATGAGACTAGACTGACAATTACTGATAATGTTCATTCCTTTGCTAGTGTACTCCCTACCAGGATCCAGTATTATCAGCCTGATCCTCAGTTTTATCAGATTCATCAGCAGGATAGATATAATTTCGTTGCAGGATTCGGGTATGGGAACACACAACAAGGGAATTCTGATTGGTCCTTACATTATCAATCATATTTTCAGCACCATCAGCCTGAGCAACATTTTAGGGAGCAGTCACACCAATTTTGTCAATATCAAGAAATCAATTCAAGCCAAGAACACATTCATCGACACAGTTACAGTTGCATTCAGATCAATCTACTGCATCAATTCCTAGGGAGATAGATTGTAGAGTTTGTGATATTCCTGACTTTTATTCTGCTATTCTACATGATACTTCTAGTCTTTTATATCGTGATGCTGTAATTGATTCTGATAATGTTGTTGTCGATGATATTGTTGTTCTAGATAGTCTTGATGTTGCAGGTATAGGAGATGATGATGGAAGTGTAGGGGAGACCCAAGAATCGCTTCCTTGGATTATTCTGCCACTAGTTGAGCCAGTGGAGCCTACTTTTGTTATTAGAGATGATGGAAGTGTAGGATAAATTCAAGAATCACTTCCATTGATTGTACCTGATCCAGAGCCAGATCTTTTACCTGACCAAGATAATGTCGCATTCATTGTTTTAGACCCTCCAGGTATCTTTCAGGATAGTAAGGATGATATTTCTTCTGAATTTTTAGGAAATACCATGGAGGTAGTTCATTTTGATTGTAGTGGATGTGGCATATCTTTTAATTCATGCTCTGTTGATTTTGATATTGTTTCTAGTCCTTCTCACACAGCATGCGTGCAGGGAATGCATCCTTTTCTTTTTAGTGTGCAGGAATTTTTTAGATATTTCATTTGCAGTCAATCACGCAAGGATGCATTCTACCACTTAAAGAAAGCCCTAACATTCTATGCAATAATGAAGATTCTGGAGTGGACACTCCAACTGAACCGTCTTCGGCCACCGGAGAAAATTTTTGAGGAGTCGAAGGTGGAGGGAGCATTCTCCATTTCACCTACATTCATCCCACTTCCAGATTGGCTTCTGGACCTGAATCGACTCCGACCACCAGAAATTCAGGGGAGTCTGTTCCATCTTACTTTTTCTTTTTCTTTTTACTTGTATATATTTCTTTACTTTGTTTGCTTGGTTTACTTTTGCTTGATAGTTTATTTTTAGTTTGTCTAGTTGTGCTTTCATAATAAATTCCTATGCATTCTTTTTATCATCTTAGAAATTGTGAAAGTTAGTTAAATTTGATTGTCGAATTTGATGATTTATTGTCATGATTGAATTCTTGGATTGCATGTGATTACAACTTGATAATGGATTTCATGTTAGTAGATTGAGATGATAATTTTGATATACCTAGTGAGGATATTTTTAAGCCTATTATTCCTATTGATGTGTAATGCACTTGTGGTTAATGCTACTCTAGAACTTGCTTAATTCTTTCGAGACCACATTATCATAGGTTTGCATGATTTTTATGAAGGCTATCTCATTTGCTTTTATCATTCCTTTTGTATCACATGTTTGCTGAATAAAATTCATATCATTTATCATATCATTCTTTTCTCTCTTCCATTTATTTCCATTTATTTCACTCTCTTACTCTCTTGGGATGTGGATATTTTTGGATGTTACATGATGAGTATTTTGCCTGGGACGGTCAAAAGTTTAAGTGTGGGGGGAGAGAAATAGCTTAGTAGAATTTTAGAGAAGCATAGGCGAACCATGCTTGATCATCATAGGTAAACCATGTTTTGTATCTTTTTATTTGAGCTATTGATGATGTTGTATAATGTTGCACAACATGTTGAAAAAAAAAAGTGGAAAAAAAAGCAAATCAGGAAAAAAAAAAGAAAAAAAAACAGAAGTGAAAAAAAAGGGAAAAAAATTGAAAAAAAAAGAGCTTTAACATGTTGTGCCCTTTTGTATTTGTGTGTGGTAGAACTTTTTAGAGAGACAATCTTTATTGTAGCAACATATAGATTTTATGTCTATCATGAGTGGTATTTTTATTGAAAATCTATAGTAGAGGTTGTCTACATGTTTATTGGAGTTGTGAAAAAGGTTGACATATACCATTTTTATTCATTTGTAGTAGAATTTTTATGAGTGACAATTTTTACTTTAGCGATATTGAGATATTATTGCATATCATGTGTAGATTTTTAGTGTGAAATGCTAGAGTAGGAGTTGTTCACATTTTTATTGTAGTGGTGAAAGGTGGTAGAACTTTTTGTTGGTGACAATCTCTATTGTAGCAAAATTTAGATTTTATTGTATATCATGAGTGGATGTTTATTGTAAAAGCTATAGTAGAGATTGTTCACATTTTATTGAGTTGTGAAAAGTTAGCTTGGAAGTTGGATGGAATATTTTTTGGGGCATTATTCTATTGTACTCATCTATGTAACATTCTATTATATCTATGTCTTCCACCTTTATCTTGCTTAATTTTCCTCATTTCCTCTCTTATACTATCATTTGCTTTGATTCATGTTTCCCTTATATTTCAAATAATGTCTTCATTATTTTATTGTGCATTCTTATGTTTATAGTGGTGGAGATTAGAAGAAAAGCAAGCATATGGTAGTGCATTTATCATGAGTAGCTTGAGTGAGCTCCACCATTGCATGTATATGAGAGGAGAGCCACTATTACTTGTCTTGTGAGGTTATTTTATTATCATCCTCAATTTATTGATTATGGATTGAAGTTATCATGTTGGTTAATTTGTGTATAAATTGAATCCATGATTGTTTTAGTTATTTGAATTTGACAATCCTAAATAACTCTCTTTTATTATTTTCTATGTATGATTGAGAATTGCTAGGGGAATTCATCTTAGTTATTTTCTTATTTTATTTTACTTGCTCGAGACGAGCAAGAATAAGTGTGGGGGAGTTGATAATGAGCATTTTTATTGGTTGTTTTGGCTCTTAGACTTAGCATTTTTACCTTCTCATATGGTTAATATTGTGTTTATATTACATTTTATGAATTGAATATATTTTGGACTTAATTGTAAATTTCCTACAAATTGTGGAATTTAATTTCATGTTTTTATTATGTGGTTTTGTAGGAAATTCAAAGAGCCATGGATTAGGGTCGAGCTAGATCAAATTTGGCTTGATTTGGAGGTCAAACGGAGGAGATCAAGCTAAATTAATCTGAACCGTTGATCCTGATCTATAGAGATCTTGCTCCTTCATTCAGATCTAAGTGATCCAACCCTTCATCCTGATTTAAAGCGATTTGGACCGTTGATCGAGATCAAGGCATCCAAGGGTTCATCTAAGAAGTGGAGCTCCAATTCAAATCTGATCCAAAACCCTACTCTTCAAACTCAATCTTCAAGCCCAATCCAAAAGCCCACTCTTCAAGCTCAATTTTAAAAACCCAATTTTCCATCTCTTATTGGATTCGGATCCCATCAACCAAATCCAAAAATCCTCACCTCCTAACCCAAACCCGGCAACCCGTTAAGAAACCTTTTCTCACCCGCACGGCACAATACCCGCGCCCTCTTCTTCCTGACATCTCTTCTCTCGCGATCCTTTTCTCGCGCGGAGCTAGGGCACTGCGCCTCCTTCTCCTTTCTTCTCCTCACCACCGGCCGACGGCTACTCTTCTCTTCCTTTGTCGCCGGCCGGTCGGCCGGTCCTCCACACCCAACCTCCTCTTCTCCAATCTGCTCCAAGCAGCGACGGCAGCAACCTCGGCGACTTCTTTGGGCGGACAGCGACTTTGGGTCTAGGGTTCTCTTGACGGCAGAGTGTTATCCTCCGGCAAGGCAGGAGTTCCAGCAATTCAGTGTCTCAAATTCCGGCAGAAGCTGAGTTGTCCGTGTTGTTCTACTTCTTCTCCGGCGAGCTTCCTATCTGAATCCCAAGGCTGATGCTGCTGTGGACTTCCCGCGGACGGTGTTCCAAAGGTGGGCAGAACTCTAGCATCTCAGTGTGTCCAATTTCGGGAGAAGCAAACTCTAGCATCTCAGTTGTGTATCAATTTACATCCGATCATAGATCAGTCGTTGAGTTTGCTGTTCACCAATGATGGCGTTCCAGATCTGGGTCTCCATGTGACGACGGAGGTAGTCAATTGGTGTATGATCACGGAGGAGTGGATTTGGTTGATTTTTAGTTTGTTTTCAATGTTTGATTTGTTAGTCTTTGTTCTTATGCATTTTGGATATTGTAGTTAATGTTTTAATTCATGTTGCTTAGTTGTTAGTTTATCTTCATGTTAATTGTTTTAGGTTAATGGAGTTTACTTTCTTACTTAATTAGGTTGTTATGTTTGTTATTGCTTTTTAGATTGTTAAATTGCATTATGTTTAGTTCATTAATGCATGTTAGTTTCATTTATGTATGATTGTTAATCTTGTATCATAGGGTGACAATGTGGTCCAAGTTTAGCTTTTATGCATAATTAGGTTTTGTTTAATTATTGTTAAGTTTGTTTAGTTAATTGTCTTTGTTTGATTGTTGCTTTCTTTATGCATGTTTGAGTTCTTTATTATGTTTCATGTTATTCTCATTGATAGATATTCTTGTATCGTAGCGTGACAATGCGATGTAGGAAAATCTTCAAAGGTTAGTTAGGGTAGGCTTAGCTTATTACTTGCATTGTCTTCTATTATTTAGATTAGATTTCATTTTATGCTTCGCTATTTCGATCCTTAGTTTAGTTGTGTTGATAGTTAATCCATAACGTAGAGTGACAATGCGTTGTGGATTAATTATTCACACATAGTTAGATTTCATTCCAGCATTAGATTAGTTTTCTATACTTGTTCTGCTTTTCATTTCTTAGATTTAGAATTAAAATCCAAAACCCCATTTCCATATTGAAAACCCCAAAAATAGAAATAACATTCGATCCTAAGTTTACCATCCTATCGTTGCTTTCGTTGGTGGACGACCCGAGTCATTCCTATGCTACATTAGCGTAGGAGGGGTTTGGTACTTTATTGTTTGATGCCCAATTCACGACAAAATTAGGCAATAATCATTGGTCCCTAGAGGATTTGGGTAGTCTTGAGACGTCTCTTCATTCCCCATTGACGAAGAGAATCCGACGCCGTCAACCCTAACTCCTCCGGAAGGCCAACCTTCTTCTCCTCCTCCTTCTTCCGCAGGATTGTTGGATCGACGAGCTCTGCACGAAGAACCATGACAATTTCGCTGCATTCAGGTTCTTTGTAATTACAGTATTTATTTCCTTATGTCGTATTCTCGATGAAACGAAGATCCATGCTCATATGTTCTTGTTTTTCCTATTCGAATTCTTACTTTGATTGTCTAGAATTCATGTGGCTTAGGTTTTACGAGAACTATCAAACTAACTTTGACATTTTATTAATAATTAACTATGGTTTTGAAACACTAAAGAATGAGGAACGAGTAATTGAAGAGTACCATTGGACTAAAATTACAGACAGAGGACTTTACGGCAAATGGTAAGGCAGAGTTTCTCTACTAAGCATTCTATTTCCACAAGAATTCAACCGAATTAGAGCCTATAAGTCAGCTAAATAACTCTAGGAGAAATTCCTGGACTTGTATGAAGGAACCTTAGAAGCTATGATAGCGAAACGAGACTTGCTCCAGAATAAATTGACAAACCTCCAGATAGAAAAGGGTAAAACAGTGGTTCAACTGCATGCAAAAATCAAGGAACTGATCATTGGACTCAATAACCTCAGAGAAATGGTAATGAATTGAGATTCAATAAGGTATAGTTTAAATGTCTCGAAAACACCCGAACGAGCATCAATAGTAGATGTCTACTACATTTCGAAGGACCTCGAGGTAGTTCGCTTTGAAAATTTATTTTCTACTTTTGAATTACATGAGTCTAGAGGTGTAGGCATAAGAAAGGACAAGGAACTGAACAACAACATCTCCCTAAATACAAGGAAGGTTGAACAAGATTCAGAGTCAGAGTCATCCCTCGACATGGATCAAGAAGCTACATGGTAAGAAAGTTCAAAAAGTTCCTTAAATCTAACAAACTTAATGAGATGCAGCGTAAGAAAATTCCACGAGGTAAAAGAAAAATCAGATGCTATAATTGTGATGAAGAGGGACATTTAAAGGATAAC